>NW_023425584.1:3407500-4090000 GCF_014108245.1 Pipistrellus kuhlii
AGACACGGGCGTGAGAATGGAGGGTATCCGCGCTCTCCCTCTCCCCCGGGAGGACAAGAACGTAAGGAAATGGACAAGAAGGTGAGGAAATGCCACGTTTCTCCATTCCTCCGGGCGGTGGGTGTTGGTGCCCAGTGACTCACTCTCTCCAGTTTCAGGAGCGGGGACGGGGACCGGGACAAGACACAGCCTGTCCCCCGGGAGAAGAGGCCCAGGAGAGCATTCCAGGCCTCCGCCGCTCGCCTGTTCCGTCCCCCTCGGCACAGCCAGGCGGCAGGGCACAGAGGGACGTACGCCCGGACGTGGCTCTCGGCTCCCTGAGGCCCTGAGAAGGCCGATGTGGGGGCAGTCCAGCGCTCCGTGTCTGACTGAGTCGTGAAGGAGCAGGAACCCCCTCCGTGGGGGCTTTTTAGCGCCCCCTTCCCTCCGCCCATCTCCGAGCCCCAGCACGCTGGGCAGCCCTGCCGAGAGGCGGCCGCTCGCTGCTCTGCCCCGAGGCCTGAGGACGGTGCTGCTCCGGGCACCGCCTCCTCGCAGCTCCTTCGGGGCCCCCTCTCCTCCTCCCGTTACCGGTTAATGACTGCACCCCAGTGACCTCGTGAGCGTGCGTAATCTCCCCTCTCACAGCAGGTGGGTTTCTGTCTCCCGGATGGGAGTGAAGTCACATTTGCCATTAAAGGGTTCAGCCAAAATGAAAAAATAAAGACACACAGGTCACATACATGGAACTCTCACTCACACACAGGTACGCAGGCGTGTATGTCTGATAACAGGGCAGCGGGGAGGAGGTGGAAAACAAGGACTACCGGATCCTGCTAGCCGGACTCCGGGTCGGTGGGGCCGCGGTGGGGATGGAACCCCCGGTATCTGGTGACATCTGGATGCCCACGCCTACCAGCACGCACGGGCACGCGCCTCACGCCCACCCTGGGAGACACTCCCTGCAGGATGGCACCAAGAGCCTGAACATGAAGATTCGCAAAGCGTTACCCCAGGAACAGCCTGAAGACCCAGCCACAGAGCCACAGACACACTGGTGTGTGGCCTTCCTGTGGTGCCAGCAGCGGCTCAGAGAACGGAGGAGGCAGGAGCAGGGAGACCCGTGGCGAGGACCAGCCAGCCTGCAGGCCTCGGTCCACGGCGCCAGGCCCGAGAGAAGAACCGGGTCCTTGGAGGAAGGCAGATGCAGGGCTGAGGCGGGGACGGGACGAGCTCAGAGCATCTTGTAACGCCGGGAAGAAGATGGGCACAGGTCACAAGCGATGGGCACAGGTCACAAGGACACAGGAAGGGCGTCCGCTGGCCACCGCCAGGACAGTTTGAAGGCCAAGATAACTGAGGAGAGTAATAAACTATAAACCACTGAACCATCAGAACTGCCGAGTCCATAATAACTGTTAGTGAACACACCCATCGGGGAGCAGGGGAACCCTCGCTTCCAGCGGGTGTCCAGCCCACGGTACCCCTGGTCGCAGCTGGCAAATCAGCGTTTGCAGCCACGTCATAAAGATGGGCTCAGGCACACGCCTCTGTGGCTGCTGGGACGGGTGGGAATGCTGGGGAGGAGCAGGTATTTGCGTCGTCCGACACGCTTTCCCACGGGTGCGTATTCATTGCAAGGGGAAAAGACCATCACTTCACATACACAAACCAGACCACCCCTCGGCCAGTGATGGCAGTGACCACCACCCATGAGGGCAGCTGGGCAGTGTGCCCCAATCTACTCATCCATCTACCAATGAGAGGACAGAAATCAGAAAACCCCAAACGAGACAGAGTCCGTCTTATACATTGATAGCATCCTTCAGAAAATGCCATCCTCGTAAAACACAAAAAATGACTGAAAAATACTCCGTAGGAGTAGACAAAGAGAAGATCTGACCCTAGACCGGCTCCCAGATTGGAGGGGAGATAACACGACGGATGCTCTTCCGTTAATTGGCAGAAATGGAACCCAGGTGGCAGACTGAACGCAGAGACGTTGACAGCCGCCCCGACTATTGAGAGAATGTGTTTACTTTTAGGAGATATGCAGGGAAATACTTAGGACATGAACCACAGCACTCGCCCTCCAAGGACCCGGAAAAGAAAATGACAGTATCGTAATAAAGTTATATTACATACAATGCGTTTATATACACACATTAGATACGGACACAACATACACACCCATGTAGCAAACCGGGCAAAATAATAAGTCTGGAGAAAGGGTCGTTGAAGGTTCTTCGAACCATTCTTATGCTTGCAGCTTTCCTGTTTCAAAATAAGAAGTTACTGCGTCAGAAGAAAACACTGGGGACGAACGGTGTGGCTTTAGACACGGGCACAGGAAGAGCTCCAAAGACACTGCTGAGAGACAGAGAATAGCCACGGATAGGCCACGGATAGGTCACGAATAGGCCATGGATAACCCACTCCGGGACCTCTCCCACGGCGCCTCCTGTGTCCACAGTGACACCCGCGCATGGGCCCCGCCGTCTGCCTCTGCGGAGAGCAGAGGACGCTGGGACAGCAATGCGGAGTCCCGCGGCTCCTCGGCCGTCCATGCACGTGGTGTGAGTATTGACCAGCTGCTCACCCAAGAAGAACGAACACATTCAAGGCCGCAGCCCCTTCCTCTCGGTGCCCGTCCGTGCCCAGGCCCGCGACTCCGGCTCTCTGAGTGGGACGAGCTCATTGACGTGGCTGAGCCCAATAAGATGACCGTCCCCAAAACTCTCCGGTGTTGGGGTTTGGGTAAGGTGACCAGACGTCCCGCTTCTGGCGGGACAGTCCCACGTCCTGCGGCATTTAAAAAAAGTCCTGATTCTTTCCAAAAATCGGGACTCTTTTAAAACGTGTGGGACGAGGGACAAATTGTTAAAAATTGGGACTGTCCTGCCAAAAGCGGGACGTCTGGTCACTTTAGGTTTGGGACATCTGGCCAGACAGTGGCAGCCACTCGGTGTGGCTAGGAAAAACCCTGGGCTCGGAGGGAGACAGAGCTGATCCCAACCCCATCTGACACCAGACAAGAGGCAGCCCACTCCGAATCTCAGTTCCCTCGCCTTGGGGAGGGGAGACAGCCATAGGGAGCGGCCGCTGTGAGCCTCAGCCACCGACTGGGGCTGGGGCCGCCATGGGGCCGCTGTCCACCGTTACTCATCTGCCTCTGGTTAGCCATTTGCTTCAGGGACCCGGCAAACGTGTGATGCTAACTTTGACCACCTGACCCGGAAGGAGGGTCCCCGCTCCCACAGTCTCCGGTCCCACCTCGCCCCCGCCTCCCGGAACGTCCTGTACGGAGCACCTCACACGCACCAGGCGGCGGGAGGGTGACCCTTGCCACAGAAAGGCCGGGGCCGCGTGTCCGTCTGCAGGAGGCCCTGGGTTGCTTTGGAATTGTCACGTAGGCAAACACGGCCTCTGTCACCCTGCAGAGACCTGTCCGGGCCCAGAGGTGGCCGGGACCCACGTGCCCTGAGCAATGGGGTGAGAGGGCACTGGGCCGTGGCTCAGAGCCAGGGGAGCCTCGGAGGAACAGGTATTATTTTAAACCCAGGCCCTGGAAATGCAAAGCAGGCACACTAGGCAGGCATATGGCTGCGGGATTTAGCACCTCCTTTAACGTGCTAATACACCCCCTGACTATCCCACAGACCATCAGACCATCCCGTTTGCATATGCTCAGCCTCAGGGCCTGCTCCCCTAGAAAATGCACTTGGCGGAAATTCAACACTAGAACTTGCTCACCAGCCCTCGGGGGCAGGGGAGAAGGAATCTCAGAGCGTAAGGGTCACTCTCCAGCCCCCTGCTTTCCCCCCTCCCTTTGCCCTGTGGCCCCAGGCACATCCGCAGAGAACCCTGAGAAAAAACCCTGCTGGTGACCACAGACTGGAAAGACAGCCCAAGGCCCTCACCAGGTCCTTTCAGCTTCGCTGGGCCCTGCATTCGTTCAGCGCTGCATCCGCGGTGGGACCACCGGCTGAAGTCACCGGGACCCCACCGGGGCCGCCTCGAGGGCCACAGGGGGGAAGCCGCCTCCGCCCCCCTGACTGCAGCGTCAGCCGATGTCCCCCAGGACCAGGCTGAGGAGACCAAGAGCCACTTTCGTGCGGTGATGACCCCAGAAGCAGGCCTGGTGGCAGCTCCGTGGTTGCCTTTGTGGGCCTCATCCCCAGTAAGGAAATCTGTCCTTTTAGCTCGTGGTAGCCACGCCCCCTTTTGGGGGTAACCACACACTTTGGGGGCATTTTCTGCCCCGCCTCTCCCTCCCGCAGGCCCCCCTTACACTCAGCCCCGATGGGCCTGGCGGTCCAGGCGCCCTCGGCTCTCAGGCCCAAGGATCGGGCACCAGGCCCCAAACAGGTCCGCTGGGCCCTGCCTCACACAGGAACCTGGAAACGAGCAGCATAGGGCCAGAGAAGGCAGCGTGCTATACACGGAGGGAAAGCTTCGAGGATGGCCTTCCGGACCCGCCACCAGATCCCCGCCCGCCCCCTCCTCTGTGTGGGCGGCACCAGCTTTCCTCCGACCCCCACGTACGCTCCATCCCCGAGAAATTCCCAGGAAGCCTCTGGAATGGCAACGCACTGAGCAACCTCAGCCAACGCCTCCTCGCCTTTCCCAGAAACCCCTGGGCTGAGACTGGAACGTGACCCACAGCCTCCCTCACGGCCTGACCACATTTCGCAGGAAAATAATAATAATAATAATAATAATAATAATAAAGACACTCTTATCGTGAGCGGTCAGCCCAGGGACCTCCCGTTCACGGGCTGTGGCAGGCAGGTCCCCACCGGCCTGTGTTTCCGGAGCAGATTCCCAAACCGCCTCCACTTCCCGCGGAGACACAGCCTGAGCTCGGCTGGACACTGGAAACGTGACTGTTTCTCCTCCTCCCACGGCCTCCATCTCTCCCAGAGCCAGAGCGTGCATCCACTGAGCAGTCACTCCAGGAGGCGTGTGCAACCCCCCAAACGTCCCCAGCCTGTCCCCACCCGGCCCTTGGCTCCCCCAGGCAGGGCAGCTCCCGTCTCGGGGGCGCCAGCAGCGCACAGGGAGCCCCGGCACGCCAAGGACATTCCTATTCCGCGTGTGGCCCCGGCACATCTCGTTTCACCGGCAAAGCACCCATCGGCCCCGGAGAGAGATGTTTGGGACACATTCGTAGCAGCCAACGAGCAATGCTTCCTTATATGCAGAACACAAAGCCGGCATCGCACTGCCCCACGTGGGGGCTGAGCACTCACTCACCCGATCGCCTCTCTGGCTGCGAGTCTGACTGCGGAGTCACGGCTGCGCTGGGACACGGAGATGCTGACGGACGGATGGCAGGGCCCTGGCTCCCCGGGGCAGGGCGGGCCGCCTCCATCTGTCCGTCTCTCCGTCTCTCCGTCTCTCCGTCTCTCCGGCCGCGCTGAGTCTCCGGTCACCGCGTGCACGCGAGGCTGCGCCCTGTGGACGAGGAAGGACAACGGAGTCAGCGCCGTTCTCTGCGGGCCTCGAGGGTCAGAGCCAGACTAGCCTCCCTCGCCCAGGGAGCCAGAGGCCTGCTGCCCTGCCCTCCCCTCCCCATTCGGCCAGCCCGGCCTCTGCTCAGCCTCCCCTGCCCTCCGGACTCCTCCCCCACCCCCTCCTCCACCGGCCTGAGTGAGGTGCCCACAGCCCGGCCAGCCCACCGTGCTCCCCTAACACGGCTCCCCGCACAGCTCGGGGCCCATGTCCCAGTCTCTCCCCCACCGGACCACGGGAACTGGAGAGCAAGGCCTGGCGCTCCTCTCCCTGTCCCCGGGCCGAGCACAGCCCGGGCCACAGCAGATCCCCGGGGAAGAGCATGGAGCTGGGGGCACAGGGAAGCACGCCCCCAGCGGCCCTCAGCCCCGGGCCGGGGGAACAGCTCCGTCCAGGGGACACTGCCCTGCCCCTGCTGTCCCGCCGCCCAGCGGAGAGTGCCCGGCCTGCCTTTGACCGTCCCCACGGCCAGCAACCAGCCCCGGGTCGGGAGCAGAGTGTGGGACGCGTGGTGCCTTCACGAGGCAGGCGTAGCGTCTGAGACCAGGGCACCCCGAAGCGGACAGTCAGGCTCAGACCCTGTCCTGCCCCCAGCGGCATGCAGGGGGGCACGTTCGCATCCCAGGCCTCGGCCTCACCTGTGAGGCGGGCATCCTGGAAACGTAACATCAGAAGCGTGGGGGGATCTGTGGAAAACTGCCCCCCCCCCCCGGCCAGGGCTGGTTCCCGGCACCTAACGGGGTGCAGGCGAAACCCCGGCACCGCGGTGAATGCCATGGCACCGAGGCATCAGCCTCTCCTCACACCTCCCGGTTACGTCAAGGGAGAAGACACAGCTTAATGCTGACGTCCCTTCCACAGGTCTCCACAGCCGGCCCCGCCCTCAGCACTCAGAGAAAGCAAGCTTCACGTTCACACCCCCGGCGGGCAAGATCTAGTCGACATCAGGAAGCGACGTCGCCTTTCTCTGCGATTGTCATCATTTAACGGCCGCCGGCACTGACTTCTCTATGCACGACGGTGGTATAATCCTGCACTTAGCATGCATGTGTTGATATCACACAGTGAGTCCAAAGGGAAAAGAATGAATGAGCCGAAACCGGTGTGGCTCAGTGGATAGAGCGTCAGCCTGCAGACTCAAGGGTCCTGGGTTTGATTCCGGTCAAAGGCATGTACCTTGGTTGCGGGCACATCCTCAATAGGGGGTGTGCTGGAGGCAGCTGATAAATGTTTCTCTCTCATCGACGTTTCTAACTCTCTATCCCTCTCCCTTCCTCTCTGTAAAAAATATATATTTTTTTAAGGTTGAAGAACAAATGTGGGCTGAGGACCCGTGCTCCCCGCAGACACTGGGGTGCGAACATGCCTCCATGCGTGAGGAGGCCACGGCACTCCCTCCACTGGGCACCATGGACCGGCTGACCATGAACTACCTCCTGTTCGTGGCCAGTGCAGTGACGTGGGAGGCTGGGGGAAAGGACAGAGGCCGGACGTGAGCCACGCGGTTCCTGGCCGGCCTCTTCCTTCAGATGTCAGCCATCCCCTGGAGCCCGCCTCGAGCGCGTTTTGAGATGGAAGGTTTAAGCCGTGAGCTTCACGCGGAGGAAGGCCAGAGAAGTCTGGTTAGCTCGGGTTTTGTACAAAACAAATCGTGGGAATATCAAACCACGCAACCCAGGGAAACGGACAGGGAGGGAGAGGGACGCAGGCCGAGGAGGAAGAGGACACGCAGGAAAAGGGGCTGCACTGAGTCCACGTCCCCCCTCGGGGTAGAAGCGGCCCGCCTCCACCCGGCGCCTCGGGGCACGGGGACCCCTGGCCTCCAGACTGAGCAGCTTGTAAAGGAAGTGGCTGTCGTCCCCGCCAGGGGTTCTGGTGACATCATAAGCCACAGAACCACAAGCTCCAGTCCCCAGCAGCCCCAGGATGGAATTACACCCTCTTTCCCTAATCCAGGCAGCTCTGGTCACTGCCTTTCTCATGATGTAACAGGAGGGAGCAGCAGCTTAATCATTTGGGCGGGGCCTTTCCCTACAGCCGCGGGCCCTGTCTCCTGGCCCGGACTCTCCTCTCCCGCCCGCTGTGCACCTTCCTCCTAAGGGGTCTCCTCCAGGGACACCCCGCTGTGCCAGGTCACCACCCCTTTAGACCACTCCTCTCTCCTCTTCCCCCAGATCTCTCCTGCTCTGCCCTCTCTGCTGGTGAGCCCAGCAGAGGCCTGGCCTCTCTCTGGAATCTGGGCCCGGGGCAAGGCCCTGGAGAAGAGGCCCCATCCTGTGTCTGAAGCATGTCCCTCCAAGTAGCGGGAAAGTGAAGTCCTGGTTTAAATGAATCAGGAAGTTTACAGCTCAGAGGAGCATCATTCTGAAAGCAAATGATCGCTTCGGAGAGCCTCCTAATTGGCATCAAGTTTGGTTTAGCACGAAATCCACCTGAGGCTCACCTCACATGCCCCTGCTCAAGCCCACGTTGTGGTTACGTTGCAGTGGGAATCTCGCCGACGGGAACGCCACAGAGGGAGGTGATGACAATGCCATTACTTGATGAGCGTCCCCTACGTCTCAGGTGTCCACAGGGATAGTATTTTCCACACTCTAGGGGCAATGTGGACCATTTTGCCCCACGTCCTGCTACGTAACACCCTTAGGTTTGACCCCCATCTGACTCAGAAGCTTCTGTGTGCATGCTCTGTGTCCCTCCGAATAACACGCGTAGAGAATAAGTGTCACATGTGACTGCAAAAGGACTCTAATGAGTGATCTTCAAGTAACATCATTTTTTTTTTTTAATTTCAGAAGTGATGAAAATCCTCCACTATTTTAGGGCACAATGTGAGTCAAAAACACATTCCAGTGTTCTGCGTATAAAAAAAGCAAAGTGAATGATTTCAGAAGGATTGATTTCCCCAAACAAAACAACTCGGGGTCCACGAGGATGGGACTCGGCAGAAACAAGGCGCGCCTGTGGCCCTTTCCAGAAAGTGTCCTCCATACCAGGCCAGCTCCGGAGAGGCAGCCTCGAAATCACAAAAAATCAACGCACACGTTCAAAGCATGCGGCCCCCACATCTCGGGACACACAGCTGGGGGCCGGACAATAACAAGACACGCACCTGCCACCGATCCGGTCATCGCCAAGCGGGCAGCCGCTATCGCAGAGGCAGCTCCTCGGCCGGGCACTTCAGAGGCAGCCACCGCCGAGAGGAGAGGCAGCCGCAGGGCCGGACTGCCACCAGCGTCTACCAGACACGGCCACTGCCGTGACAGGCAACAACAATAATAAGGTGGAAAGCACAATATGGTCTTGAATTGAGAGCCTCATTGGTTATTTTATTTTGTTTGTTCTTTTAAATATATTTTCATTGATTTCAGAGAGGAAGGGAGAGGGAGAGAGAACAGAAACATCAATGGTGAGAGAGAATCATTGATCAGCTGCCTCTGGCATGCCCCACACGGGGGATCGAACCCACAACCCAACTGTGACCTCCACATTCATAGGTCGACACTCAACCACTGAGCCATGCCGGCAGACCTTGCTTATACATTTTAAGGTGATCCACATCCTTTTTGGTATAAGGTGTGGGATAAATGTAAACATATACTAAATAAATAAATAAATAAATAATTCTTAAAGATAGTTAGCCATTTTCTTTCTTTCTTTTTTTTTTAATGTTTTTTATTGATTTCAGAGAAGAGAGAGAAAGAAACAACGATGATGAGAGAGAATCTCTGATCGCCTGCCTCCTACATGCCCCCTACTGGGAATCGAACATGTGCCCTGACCAGGAATCGAACCATGTCCTCCTGGTTCATAGATGGACACTCAAACAATGAGCTGTGCCGGCCAGGCGGGTTAGCCATTTTCTAAGATAATGTCTATCAACAACTCGCAATCGTGTCTTTAGTTCCCAGTGCAAAAAATAATGTTATCTTCATGAAAATCCTATCTACATGGAATGCATTTTTTCCTCCATCTAAGAGAAAACCAAGATTAGAGCTTTACCTCCTACCATATAAAACAATTAATTCCTAACAGAGGAGTGGTCTAAGTGTAAAAATAATGTAATATCAAAGAGCGTGGGCACCAAAAATAATATAATATCAAACAGCCAGGTAGTTAGAAGCCCTTTCCCCCACCCCCCGCAATGAGGAGGCAGTTCCAGCGGCATGACATTCTACCTTCTTTAGGGTGTGAGCCTCTTAGCCCAGCTGAACGTGAATAGGCAAGATGGGCATTGAGCCACCAACACCAAGAAAGGGGCCCCCGACTCGGTCGGCTTCATTTTCTCCATGTCATCAGAACCCAGGCTCTTCCTGTTCCACGGAGATTCTGAGCTCCGGCTTCCGGCCTTGGGCACATCCCAAGATGCTCCAGCTGCTGCACCTCGTCCTTCCACGACCAAGTCCAGAGGCCAAAGAAGGAAGGCCAGTCGTCCCCTCACGAGTCTAGGCCCGAAGCACCGATGTAGTGGGCTGGGAGGGCTCACCGGGGAGAAGCCCAGCTCCTGCCCCTGAGCCCATGGCTGCCCCCCGTCAGCACGGAGGAAGGGGAGTGGCCATTGGCCCTGCCATGGACGACATGAAGTCTCCTCCTCAGACTAAATAATGACGAAGTTTAAAGTGAGTGCCACGCTGCCCTCTCGCCGCTCCTGTCTGCTGCAAACGTTAGCAAGCTTTTTCCGTAAAAGGGGAGGTGACGGACATCTTAGGAGTTCAAGGCCATTTGTTCTCTTGCACAAAACGACTCGCTCTGCCCTCGGGGCCCAAAGCAGCCACTGGAGCGAACGTAAACAAGGGGGCGTGACCGCGCTCCCATAACACATTTTATTTACCCGAACAGGTGGCAGGCCGGTATGACGGCATGACGACATGACGGTATGACACCCGGGCGGGAGTTTTTTAACCCCTCTCCTAGTGGAGGAGAAACACCCTAGCCTGCAGACGCGTTTTGTTCGGCAAACATCCGTTTAAGCGGCACTCACTTCCCACTTGGCCGCAGTCCGAACTGCCCCCACTGTCGCTTTTCCCATCTGCTGCCACGATTCCTGAGAAAGGCAGAGGCCTTCGCCCAGAGTCCCGGCCGACACCCCCTGGCTGATGTACGGCTGGTTTACGGCGTCCTCAGAGCCAGATGGTTTGGGTACGTAAATACTATTAATGCCACACGATGACGCCGTGTGTTCCCTGTGGTCCTTGGGACACACGCGCATGATGTGACTAAATGATTCGGGCGCCGATTTTTCTAGGCCTGCCGTCTAGAGGCGCCTGGGATAATCCTCTCTGGGGAGCGATCCGCAGTCGGAGTGGTTCCCGCCGACACTCCGTGGTCACCCGTCTCCGCATTCCGCTGACGGGCCGCGTCCCATGGTCGATGAGCTCAGTGGAATCCCTCGATGGAATTATACCCTTTCATTGAGTCCGGAACCACAGATTATCTCGGATACCAAGCGGTTCAAATGGGCCACCCCCGCCACCTTCTCAGCAGACAGAGCCTTTGGCCCGAGCCCTTCTCTTCAAAGAATGGGTTTTCTCAGCTCCCAGCTCTCCTGACCCCCCGTTCCCCGCCAGCTTCCTCCCCGCGTCCAGTCTTGACTAACTCGCCATCAACATCCCCCGAAGGTTCTCGATACTTCACCCTTGTCCCTCCTTAATGGACCACAGCCCTGTTAGCAGACGGGGGAGGCTAAGCCTGAGCAGCCAGGAGAGAATCCCAAATCCACTATATTCTCTAGCGCACATGTGTCAAACACAAGGCCCGCGGGCCAAATCCGTCCTGCCAGGCCTTGCAATGTGGCCTGCACCGCGCTGTCATCACTGCACTCCGCTGCGTTTCCATCACAATGACAGTTTATGACTGTTCAGTAAACCATTAGGCCCGTGATTTAGGCTGGATTTTAGATTTTGGCCCCTTCTCTGATTGAGTTCGACACCCCTACTCTAGAGAGAGAGAGAGAGAGCGCGAGCTGGTGTCCTATATAATAAAAGGCTAATATGCAAATCGCCTTAACAGGGGAATAACCAGTCGCTATGACATGCACTGACCACCAGGGGGCAGATGCTCAATGCAGGTAGTCAGTGCGCTCCCACGGAGGGAGCAGCTGCTCAGCCAGAAGCCGGGCTCATGGCTGGTGAGCGCAGTAGTAGTGGCAGGAGCCTCTGCCACCTCCACAGCAGGCAGACATCCTGAGGGGTCCCACCTGCAAGAGGGCACAGGCTGGGCTGAGGGAAACCACCCCCACCCCCACCCCAGTGCACGAAGGTTGTGCACCAGGCCCCCAGTAACATAAGGAGAGGTGCTGTGAGGTGCAGATGCAGAGAGAGGTACCTGGACAGGGGGTGAGGGCAGGAGGGTGAATATAATTTTTTCTGTCTTATCTGTTGTACGTTCACACACCAATGTTCACAGTTTCCATTCCAACACCCCTGGGGGTGGGAACTACATCGGATGCCTCTGCCCATCCCACCCTGCAGAGCGACCTGCCTGCACAGAGCCTGCTGTCACCCTGAGCCCGTGCTCCGCGGCCAAGCATCCTCCCTCAGCACTCCCAGGTCCCAGCTGGAACTGCCTGGTCCTAATTAAGTTCTGGCGACATCTGTCATGAGTGATTGGTGACATTTTTCCATCCACTCATCACTCCTAAAAATGGACTCATTCCTGCAAACGAGAAATCAGGGGACTGGCAGCCGGAGCAGAGGTGAGGGAGGGTGAGGGAGGGTGAGGGAGGGTGCGGGAGCCATGGGGGAGCCATGGGGGTGCAGGGGGGGCGGGAGACACAGGGAAGGGGAGGAGCAGCTGTGTCATTGGGTACCCTGCTCCCGACACAGCTGGCCCGGGGCCAAAGGCCCTCCACCGGAAGCTCATGGGTCAGAGATGCGATTCTAAAGGGGAGAGAGGAAAGCAGAGGAGTGGCTCCGTAGTCGAGCATCAACCTATGAACCAGGAGGTCAGGGTTCGATTTCCGATCAGGGCACAGGCCCAGGTGGCGGGCTCCGTTCCCAGTGGGGGGCGTGCAGGAGGCAGATGATCCATGATTCTCTCTCATCACTGATGTTTCTATCTCTCTCTCTCTCCCTTTCCTCTCTGAAATCAATAAAAATATATTTTTAAAAATACGTAAAATAAAAAATAGAAACGTATTTTAATCACCTGTGTAGGGTGCCACAGGACAGCTGTTCTCCAATGACTCCTCAGTCCTACGCCGAACGGAACTTGGGTGCACTGGGTAGGCCTTTGCACATTTTTGGTTGACCTTTAAAAATGTGACCCTGCCCCTCTCTGTCTTCTGTGCACTGGGAGCAGCTCCCCTCACCCCCTGAACATGTGTGCCTGCACCAAGTGTGTCTCCACCCCCTCCTTGGTCAGGAGCGCCTCTCAGCTGAGCCGGTCACTGTCTGCAGCGGTGCTGAAACGCCCAGAGACACTGACCGATGAGAGCCGCAGCAGCTTGGCAGCCCCACGTCCCTGACCTGGCTTGTTTCTAGCTGCAGCTTCCAAACCAGTGCCATTTCAAGGGACATCGACACAGCAGCCAAGTTCATTGGGGCTGGGGCTGCCACAGCAGGGGCGGCAGGCTCTGGGGCTGGAACTGGGACTGTGGGAGCCTCATCATTGGTTATGCCAGGAACCCTTCTCTGAAGCAACAGCTCTTCTGCGCCATCTGGGCTTTGCCTCTCAGAGGCCCTGGGGCTCTTCTGCCTGATGGTGGCCTTTCTCATCCTCTTCGCCATGTGAAGGAGCTGTCTCCACCTCCCATAGTCCTTTTCCCGCGTCTTGTCTGCCCTGTATGCACCTTTTCCTATACCTCCCTGGGCAGCCTGGGGAAAGTGGTTGGCTCAGGGTTTGACAAAAGGAAGACAAATAAATACTGTATTAATAAGAAAAAAAAATAAAAATGTGGAGGATCCAAGATGGCTGCGCCCAGGTGAACACCTAGCCGCAGCCGCACACAACAATTTCAATAAAATACAACTAAAATACAAAACGGACATTGCCCAGAACTACAGGAAGGTTGACTGACTGGAAATTCTACAGCGAGAAGCAAGGAGAAAACCAGAAGGAGGCGCGGAGGAGCTGGAAAAGCCCAAGGTACGGAGACGCGCTGCGCGGAGAGGACGGAGCCGGAGAGGAGGGAGGCCGAGTGCCTGGCGGGCGTTCCGGAGCGGAAAGGAGATAAAACTCTGACTGTGCTGGGCCCCCGACTGCTCTGAACCCCAGTTCTAGACCAGACCCCGGGGACTCAGGCTCAGCCATAGGGAGCCGGGCTGTAAGGCGGAACCCCGGGGAGCAGCGAAAGGAGGTCCCGGAGGCGAGCACACTGCGCGCAGAGAAGGGACAGTCGGCTGTGCCACGGGATTGCCCTGACGGGAAGGAGACTGGGGCTCCAGACTGCTGTGAACGCCACCTCCTACTCCACTTCCAACTGAACTGAACCCCAATACCGGGCTCATTGGGGGAGAGCATAGACTGTTTGGCAGCAGGCGAAAATCGAGGGCACCTTTCTCTCAGAGGCGCCGGCAGCGAGCACTGAGGGACCCGCATAGGGCGGGGCTGACGGAAGCCAAAGCTGCAGGCTCCACCCTGAAACCCCGTCCCATCTGTAACTGCGAAATGCGACAACAAAATAGATCACAAACGAAAGAAATGGAGGACAAAAAGCGTCTGGATATAGAGTTCAAATCTACGCTTATAAGGTTTTTCAAGAAATTCCTAGAAAAGATGGATAAGACCTATGAGGATATGAAAAGAGATCAACTAGAATTAATAAGGAGTCATCAAGAAATGATAAGGGATCAACAAGAAATAAAGAATACATTGTCTGAAATAAAAAATATTTTACAGAGTCCTAAAAACAGAAGGGAAGATCGCAAGAATCAAGTCAAAGATTTGGAACATAAAGAGCCAGAAGACACTCCTCCACAGAAGCTAGAAGGCAAGAGAATCCAGAAAATTGAAGATAATGTAAGAAACCTCTAGGATAGGGGTGTCGAACTCAATCAGAGAAGGGGCCAAAATCTAAAATCCAGCCTAAATCGCAGGCCGAATGGTTTACTGAACAGTCATAAACTGTCATTGTGATGGAAACGCAGCGGAGTGCAGTGATGACAGCGCGGTGCGGGCCACATTGCAAGGCCTGGCGGGACGGATTTGGCCCGAGGGCCTTGTGTTTGACACATGTGCTCTAGGACAACTTCAAGCGAGCCAACATCAGAATTATGGGGGTCCCAGAAGATGAGAGAGAGCAAGATATCAAAAACATACTGAAAGAAATAGTGACAGAAAACTTCCCCCACCTGGTGAAAGAATTAGACTTACAAGTCGAGGAAGCGCACAGAACTCCAAACAAAAGGAATCCAAAGAAGACCACACCAAGACACATCATATTTAAAATTCCAAGAGCAAAAGACAAAGAAAGAATATTAAAAGAAGCAAGAGCAAAGAAGGTAGTTACTTATAAAGGAGCACCTATACGATTGTCAGCTGACTTCTCAACAGAAACCATGCAGGCCAGAAGGGAATGGCAAGAAATATTCAAGGTGATGAATAGTAAGAACCTACAGCCAAAGATAATCTATCCAGCAAAGCTATCACTCAGAATCGAAGGTCAGATAAAGAGCTTCACTAATTAAAAAAAGCTAAAGGAGTTCATCAACACCAAACCAGAATTATATGAATTGCTGAAGGGGGTTCTTTCAGAAGAGAAAGTAAACAAAGATAAAAATTATGAACAACAAATACACGTAACTATCAACAAGTGAATCTAAAAACCAAGGAAATTTAAAAAAAAAAATCTGATGAACAATAGTAACTGTTGAATATAATAGAATCAGAGGTATGGAAGGGGAGTGAACTGACGATTCTTGGGGAAAAGGGGAGAGAGGGGCGTGGGAAGAGACTGAACATAAACTGTGCACCTATGGATGAGGACAATGGGGAGTGGGGAAAGGGCAGAGGGCAAGGTGGGAACCTGGTGGAGGAGAGCAATGGTGGGGGGGAAAAAAGGAACATTTGTAATAATATGAACAATGAAAACTTATTTTAAAAAATAATAAAAATAAAATAAAATAAATAAATAAATAAAAATAAAATAAATAAATAAATAAAAATAAAAATGTAACCCTATTGCCGAAACCCATTTGGCTCAGTGGATAGAGCATATGGAAGGGTCCCAGGTTTGATTCCGGTCAAGGGCATATACCTTGGTTGCAGGCACATCCCCAGAAGGGGGTGTGCAAGAGGCAGCTGATTGATGATTCTCTCTCATCGATGTTTCTTACTCTCTATCTCTCTCTCTCTTCCTCTCTAAAAAATCAATAAACTATATTTTACAAAATAAATAAATAGATAGATAGATAGATAGATAGATAAAATAAAAATAAAAAATAAAAATGTGACCATACGTTGAAATAGTACAAAAATGCCGTTCCCACTGAATTGTAAATATTGACAGTTTATATACATACAAAGCTGTGACATCAGTCTTCGGGATGTTTCCCACGGAATCTAAATGCCATGGAAACGTGATACCCGCCGTCAGCTGTTTTAAAAACACACGAGCCAGATCTTTCCCATAAGTCAGAAGGGCATATTCTTCCTCCTTGAAATCTTACTTGCTTTTACTCACAGGATTTTATTCTAATGCCATTTTTGTGACAGAAAGCATTTTATTCATCACCCTACAATAACTCAATGCAGGAAATGTATGTAAACGCAAATGCTGGTTTACTTTTTAATTTCTGCAACCATTCGACTCTGAGCATTTAAATCTTTTCCTCTGGATTGAGCATACAGTTATTATTGATATACTAGAGGCCCAGTGCACAAAATTCATGCACTCTGGGTGAGGGTCCCTCAGCCTGGCCTGTGCCCTCGGGGTATGTCCAACTGACGGCTGAGGGCCACTCCCCGTGAGCCTGGCTTCTGGCTGAGCAGTGCTCCCCCTGTGCAGACTCAATGGCCACCAGGGGGCAGCTCTGCCTTGAGCGTGTCATAGCTACTGGCTGTTCAGCTGTTCAGTGAATTTGCCTATCAGCCTTTTATTATATAGGATTAAAAATGTTGGTGTGTATGTGTTAAATAAACACAATTTATTAAAACTGCCTCACTCGGGCTGAGGGAGGACATGAAAATTTCACAGACTCCACACTACTCTTTTCTTTCTGAAAACTTTTTTTCTTTTTTAATATATTTCATTGATTTTTTTTTTTTTTTTAACATAGAGGAAGGGAGAAGGATAGAGAGTTAGAAACATCAATGAGAGAGGGACATCGGTCAGCTGCCTCCTGCAACCTCCTACTGGAGATGTGCCCGCAACCAAGGTCCATGCCCTTGAACAGAATTGAACGTGGGACCCTTCAGTCTGCAGGCCAACGCTCTATCCACTTAGCCAAACCAGTTAGGGCTTCCTGAAAACTCTTGAGAGTTTTTTTTTTTTTTAATGTTTCCCATGCCTGCCAACAATAAATAATGTTAATGATTCTGTAGCACAGAAAAAAAAATTTTTTTCATTGAAATGTGTCTATATTCATAATTTCTATAATCTTTTATTTTTAATGCCTCCTTTCCTTTGTTATTATTTTTTTAATATATTTTTATCATTGATAGTATTACAGGTACCTCGCATTCCCCCTCACCGCCCCGGCCCCACTATTTGAATGTCACTGTCTGACCCTCGACAGCGAGGGCAGCTTGCCTCTCTCCTGGCGAAACGTGAGCACAGCGTCGGGAAGGAGAAGGGGAGGAGAGCTGCCCTGGGGCAGGTGCGTCCGCAGGTGCGTCTGTGAAAAGGACCCCTCAATGGGTCCCTTTGAAACGCACCTGGGAACCTGCCCTGCACCTGCAGGGAGACCCAGTCTGAAGATCAAGTCACAGGCTGGTCGGGGTACGAACAAGGCGTGATGTCAGTCTTCCGGGCGTCTGCCTCTGCACCTGGGACCAGGAGCAGCCACGGATCGAAAGGACTGTGCAGGGCAATGGCTACCCTGGGCAGCCGAGGGCCCCGGGGACCCGCCCTCCTGCCCCCAGAACCTGCGGCCGTGTCCCTGAACGTGGCAAAGGGGAGGAAGGCTGGGAATGAGCTGACCTCCAAGTAGATCAGCCTGGTTCTCTGGGGCCCAGGGCCGTCAGCAGGGCCCGTGAGGGTGGGAGAGGGAGGCAGAGAGGTGCTGGCTGTAAGGACGGAGGGGGGGGCCTCAGGCAGTCACAGCCCTGCTGCCCCCCAGGCCGGACTCCTGACCCGCACACGGCCCATTAACTAACGCACCGGTGTTGTCCGGAGCCCCCAGCCTGCGGTCCTTTGTCCCAGCAGCTGCAGGGGCCTCCTGCCAGAGAGAAACGCTGAAACCGGCACCCTGACACCCCCCGAGGCGTCCCGGATGGAGAGAGGGTGCGGGCTGGGCTGAGGGACCCCCCACATGCACAGGGCCTTTCGTTTATAATAAATCTGCATTGTTTTTGAAAGAAGGGGGAAACTGACGCCATTATTTTTAAAGAAACAGTTTTTAATAAGTTAAGATGCTTGGAATGCTAACGGAAATATTTTGGTACCTAGTCCTTTATTAGCGAGGGTTGCTAAGGAACCGTGCGAAGCAAACTAGGGATCGCGTGAGCGAGCCCGAAAGGGTGAAGACGGAGCAGGCGGGCGGGCAGGCGGCGCCATGGGCCGGGGAAGGACTCGGAGGCCTGGGTCTGGTCTCCTGGCTCCTGCCCCTCAGCTCCCAGGGAACAGGAAGACGGCTGGTCCCCAGCACAGACCCCCGCATCGCTGAGGGCGGGAGGGGAACGGCCAGGGAGCTGCGTCTCCGGACAGGGCAGGGCCGGAGGGAACTGGAATCACCAGTGCTGATCAGATGCTCAGCCTGGACCAGGCCCCGGGCTCACCGCTGTTATTAACCCGATTTACAGACCAGGAGACTGAGGCACGGAGGTCGGCGGCTCGCCCAGTCACACAGCCAAGAGTGTCAGAGGTGGAACTGGGAGCCAGACAGCCCGGTTCCAGGGGCCGTGAGGGGACCCCGCATCCAGAGAGAGCTGGTGAGAGCTTCCAGCTGATCAGAGCCGAGAAGGAGCCTCGGGGGCCGGGGGAGGCAGGCGCGGTCAGGGGTCAGACCCAGGGCGACCCAGAAGGCGGGACTCCAGGCGGTGAGCACACATGCGAAATGCAGTCATGTGTCCTGGGGCTGGACAGCTGAAACCTACACAATTCTATTACCCAGCGTCACCCCAACAACCCTACTAAACGACAGGAAATAGTAGCCAGGCCCGGGGCAGCTGTGAGAGCCGCAGTGGGAGTGAGAGGAGGGAGCAGAGTGGGAAGTGGAGAGGGGAGAGAGGGCGGCTATCGTGAGCAGCCACAGGGAAAAGCATGAGACCCCAGGTGCCGTTGGTTTTACTGAGTTCTGCTCACTCTGTCGCGTCTGTAAATAGGGGCTGTTCGACTTTCGCATTTGCCTGCTGGATAGAGAGCTGCATGGTGCATGTCCATGGTGTGCAATGTGTGCACAAGTGTGCATCCACATGTGAGGGTGCTCACGTGTGTGCAATGTATGCATGAGTGTGCACCCACATGTGCATGTGCTTGTGCATGTGTGTGGGTGGTGTGTGTATGAGTACATGCCCGTGTGCCCATGCATGTGGACACGTGTTCCCATGAGTATGTGCAGGGGGCACATGCGTATGCCTGCACATGCCAGTGCCATGCCTGTGTGCAATGGGTGGACAAGCCCCGTGAGGAGCCAGGCCTCGGCCATCACCAAAGCACTTGTGTTTTCCCAGTGGCCACCTGGCCTGGCTCCTCACCGGAATCAGCTGGCCTCCTGGAGCCTCAGAGTGGCCGCGGCCGCCCCCACCATCTCCCTGCGCCCACAGAGCCCGAGGACAGAGCGGCTCAGTCCCAGATGCTGACAGGCTGGCAGAGGCGGCTGTGGCCGGCAGCGGCAGGACTGCCAGCGGCCCGGCCAGCGGCCCTTCCTTCTGGCCGGCACGGCCTGGCCCACATTCCTGCCCCTGGACAGGAGAAAAGCTCGCTTATTACGCCTGCCCTGCTGCTGCCAGGGCGCCATGCCAGCTGCCGAGCGGAGCCCAGGCCCAGCCGGTCACCATGCCTCTCCGGATGGGCCGGACGAGCTCAGGGCATGCTCCCGAGCAGGGCTGTTCCGGCCATGACCGTGGCCGCACGCACACGCCTGTCCCTCCCCGGTGCTGTACCTGACCCCGCGGGCAGGGTCCCACTCCGGGGGCCTTTGTCCGAACCAGGCCAGAGGCAGGAGAGCGGGCCTGGCAGAGGCCTCCTGGCGAGCCGTCCTCCTTGCCTAACCGGACACTGTCCTTCCCCCCACACCGCCCCCAGCGAAGAGCGTGCAGCCTTCCCAGCTCAGACCTCAAGGCCTTCCCCAGGGCGGCTCAGGGGAGAGCAAGACTCACCCGAGGACAGCGAGGCGCCACAGGCAGGCTGTCCTCGGTCGTCTGTAACCCGAAGTTACAGAAGTGTGGGCCAGTGGTTGGAGCGCCATCCTGGGCACCAAAAGGCTGTCGGTTCGATTCCCAGTCAGGGCACCTGCCTAGGTGCAGGTTTAGTCCCCAGTCGGGGCGGGGGGGGGGAGGGGCAATCATGGATGTTTCTCTCATCTCCTCTCTCTCAAAACAATGAATAAAAACATTTTTAACAAAGGACTTAAAAAAAAAAAAAAAAAAAAAGGACAAAAGGAATAATCTCCAGGACTGCCCTCCCTGGGTCTCAAATCCTGTGAAGAATGAGGGTGGGTGGCCCTATTGAGGACATGCACTGTGCCCCCAATAAGGCTACCCAAGTCCCAAGTCCCAGTACCAACTCCCGGCCGCCCCTCCCGGCCGCTGCCCTCACACGCCCATTCCACAGACGAGCAGCAGCAGCACAGACCCGCCTGACCTCCCCTGAGACAGCGTGTGGCAGCACCAGGATCGGAACCCGGGCGGGCGGGCGGGCGGGCTGCAGAGCCTGCGTGCCTGCCGCCACCCCATTCACAGAGACGCTAACCTCTAACCAGGAACAGCAAGATGTGGCCGGCGGACCAGCCACCCCCTCCTCGACAGCTCGGCCTCCCGGGGCACAGGAATCCAGACAGCTGGCTGAGGCTTTTCCCCATTTCCATCCAGATGTCTGGCATCACAGAAATAAGACGGTGCGCCCAGGACCCGGAGCCCCTGGGGACCTGGGATCTGCCCCCCTCAGCGGCACCGCCATCTCTCTCGCGGCGTCCTCTCCTGAATTCACTCCGACCCCGGAAGGCCTGCCCGGCCGCCCGGGCCTCTGGGTGCGTGAGGACCCGTCCCCGCCCGGCTGTTCGGGTCAGGCCGTGGCCAGCAGACATCCCCTGGTCCTCCGTGCAGGATCCGCTGAAGTCGCAGCCCATTCCTTTTTTTTTTTTTTTTTCATCACAAATAACAAGAGTCATGCATATTTTAACGTTCTCTCTGGGATTAGAGTAAATACATAATTTTGGCAAATTACTCGGAATTACGGGCTAGCAGCATCTGGTTCCGATATCCCCGAGTCGATTGTTGGCGCGGCCGCATTTTTTAACGTTAACCAGAGCGTGCTCGGAGGGGACGTGTGTGTTCTGTCCCGTCTGCATGCAATCCGCTGGCGAGGGCCGAGGCGTCTTAAACGGGGTTTTCCGGGAAGGAGCCAGCATACCTGGGCACCGCCCGCAGGCCTGGCAGCGCCTGGGGGGGGAGGGCATGTCCGTCCCGTCTGCGGCTCCCGGACAGGCGTGCCCGCAGGTACAGTGTGTCCGCGCCCCGCGCCCCGCGCTCGGCTCCCAAATTACATGCCTCGCTTTCATGTCAAGTCCAATATAGCTCCCCTGGCAGTCTGCCTCCCTCCGTGCTCCACATCAAGAGGCCCAATTACTTTTATAAATACTCGAGTAAAAATACCCCGCTTCCTGCCGCTCCGCGTTCCGAAGGCTGCGCGGCGTCTCAGACTTAAAGCCGCTCCCTCCGTCCCCGCTTCCCCAGCCCCGTGTGCATGTCTGTGCGCCCGGGCACAGCTTCCCCAGCCCCGTGTGCGTGTCCGTGCGCCCGGGCACAGCTTCCCCAGCCCCGTGTGCGTGTCCGTGCGCCCGGGCACAGCTTCCCCAGCCCCGTGTGCGGGTCCGTGCGCCCGGGCACAGCTTCCCCAGCCCCGTGTGTGGGTCCGTGCGCCCGGACACAGCTTCCCCAGCCCCGTGTGCGTGTCCGTGCGCCCGGGCGCAGCTCCTCCAGGGCCGGTTCCCTGCCCCATGGCTCCCACCCCGTAAAAACAACAGAAACGACAGGAATCCGGGCCGGCTCAGAGCCCGGGCCGCCTCGCCCACCCACCAGGGCGGCGGTTGGGTTAGAGGAGAGCCTGCGGGTTGTCAATTATAAGCCTCCCGGCCGAAGGTGACGCCCGGCTCTGCAGTGGGTCTCTCAGAGAAAATTCCAGAAAGGCCTTGGCTCTTGTGAACCCTGAAAAGGTCCTTCGCTCCAGGCAGGGTTCAGACCGAATGTCCACCAGAGTCGCCAGGCCACACGTGCGGGGTGCGGGGTGCGAGGTGGGGGGGGGGGGTGCGGGGAGCGGGGGGGGGGGGCGGGGTGCAGGGTGCGGGGTGCGGGGGCAGGGTGCGGGGGCGGGGGTGGGGTACGGGGTGCAGGGGGCGGGGTGGGGGGTGGCAGTTGGGGTGCAGGGGTCGGGGTGGGGGGGTGGCGGGCGGGGTGCAGGGGGCGGGGCGGGGCCGGGGTTCAGGGTGTGGGGGCAGGGGTGGGGTGCGGGGGCAGGGGTGCAGGCCGGCCTCCGGTCGCCAGGACGCACTGTCCTCTCCGCCATGCGGCCACTCGCATCCCCCAGGCGCTGGCCTGGTTCCCACTTGGAACCGTGTGGCGATGCCCCCGGGGTGGCCACGTGGGAACCACACGGTGCCCACCATGGGGCTCCGAGGACACACAGGCCTTGGGCTCCACGCCGTGAGCGGGAAAGGGGAGGGGTGACACGCCGGGGGTCGCTGCCAGGGCCCGTGTCCTGACGGCTCTCCTCCGAGGCCTCCTACGGAGCCGGGGCCAGGGTTCGAGTGGGACCCCACCTGCCAAGCAGACTGTGAGCATCGCGCGCGGTTTATCTTTGCCCGTGCTTATGGGAACATTATTCAGGAACACTGTGCACACACAGAAATAAACCTTTAAAAATACCCTTTGGATGGCTCGCAGGCGAAGGGAGGTATTTCTCCTTCCGCTCCAGCAGTCCATTAGGGCCGTTTCAAAAAGCCAGTGTGGTAGTGACGGGCACACAGGAGCCCACAGGCCAACCAGGGCCCAGTTCTGATCCTCACAGCTTCCCCCAGAGGCAGCCCTCCACCTCCCCACCCCCACCCCCTACTACCCCCAAGGCCCCACCCCCCACCAAGGTGAGGGAAGAGGCAGCCCGCCAAGCACTCCCTGCCCTCTGAGGACCAGCCGATGCCCGATGCCCGGAGCAGCAGCAGGTCACAGTTCTCGCTCACATTTGGCTGGGGGCCAGCGAGAGGCCACAGCCCCGCCCCCTCTGTAACCACGGGGGAAGAATGGCTGTTCCGTGTCTGCAGACACCAAGCACAGGGTGAAGCGTCTGGACACCCTGTCTGATTTCATTCCTATGAAGTGCACAGTGTCACCCAGACTTGGGTGAGCAGACTAGAGCTCAGAGAGGCTAAGGACCAAGGCCTCCATCACACAGCTATTTTGAGATAGCTATAAAGACTGAGGTTTGAACCCCATAACGTCCAGACCCAAAGTCCCTACTCTCCCCACCCACCAAAAACTGTGTCAGCCGAAACCGGTTTGGCTCAGTGGATAGAGCATCGGCCTGCAGACTCAAGGGTCCCAGGTTTGATTCCGGCCATGGCATGTACCATGGCTGCGGGCACATCCCAGAGAGGGTGTGCAAGAGGCAGCTGGTCGATGTTTCTCTCTCATCAGTGTTTCTAACTCTCTATCCCTCTCCCTTCCTCTCTGTAAAAAATCAATAAAATATATTTTTAACAAAACAAGCAGTGTCTCACACACATTCCCGAGATTAGCTCTTCTTGCCCTTCCTCACATCCAGGGACAGCAGCACCCCCTTTCCCGTCTCTCTGCACCCCCACCCAGTCAGGCCCACAGGGCAGGGCAGGCTCGGGGAGGGCACCCCATTCCGCTCACAAGGTCCCCCCTTTGAGCCAGCCGCTGCCTGCCCCTGGCGGGGGCTGACTTCTTTTTTACATGCTCCTCCCCTCACCAATCGCTGGCTTCTTGCTTTCGCTTTAGGTGCCTAATTTGTCTCCGTACCCACTAGTTTTTGTTTGTAACCTTGCCAAAAACAAGCAGAATCAGAAAATACTCTTGGGCTCTCTTTTGGAGTATAATCTTAGCTTTGTTCCTTTCTGTTTCTTTCCTCTGAGAGATTTGTGTTTTCTCTCTTTTACTTTTCTCTCTCTCTCTCAGTTCTTTGGCAGAAAGGCATTCTCAAGGTTTTAAGGTCTTAGGGAGAAAACACACACACACACACACACACACACACTGTCCTGGACCCCCGCCACCCTGACCCGCATCGTTCTGACCCGCAGCGCCCTCACCCACACCGCCCTCACCCGCAGCCACCCTGTCCCGGACCATCAGCACTGGCAGGAGGCGGTTCTGTGGGCCCTGACAGACCAGCTCCCACGCTGAAGGGACCCCCTTCCTCCTGAATCCATTCGAGAACCCCCAGTGTAATGAGAGGAGGCGGCAGGGAAAGGGGGGGGCTGCCGAGGGGAGACCCCGCCTTCGCGAAGCCTGGAGCCTCAGTTTCCCTGTGATGCCTATTCTCATTCCCGCCAGTGAGGAGGGTGGAGGGGGGGCCCCGTGGGAAGACAGCAAAGGATGGGGAGGAAAAGCCAAGGACCGGACAGGGCCCTCCCTGGGGGGCGATCCCATGGTGTGGCGGTGAGAGGTTTGCTAAGGAAGCCGAGGAGAAGGCAGGAGGCCCACTATTTGTGCCCCAGGCCCTGCCCTCAGGGAGGGAGGAGAGTCCACCGTTTGGCCAGACAGTTCCCTCGCTGACCATGAGGTGGTGCCATCAGCCCAGACAGTCACCCAAGGGGGCAGGGCCTGCAGAAGGAGGAACTCTCCACGGGGGACGCCACGTTACCCACCCAGGCTCTGGCGCTCAGAAAACCTGGACTAGGCGACACCCATCAACCTGCACGTCACTGCCCCCACCCCCACCCCACGGCCCACCTGCTCCGCCTGAGCAGCAGCACCTGCCATGCCATCGGCAATCCCGGCCCACGTGGAGACCAACGGAGACTTCGTTCCTCTCCTCCTCCGCATCCTCGCATCCAGCCCGTTTCCGAATCCCAAAAGAGCTAGCCCTTCCTCACGTCTCCTCCTTCATGCCGTCACCAGGACAAGGTCCTGTATGGGGAGCACAGACTTGCCCCAAAGGCCTGACAGCAGGGCCCCGGAAACCCTGCCTGCCTCCCCTTCCAGTTTAACACCAAACTCAACCCTATTCCAGGCACAAGCCCCCCTCCCTCCCCTCCAGCACCGATCCCTGCTGACCCTCCCTCCCGGGTGCCCTCCCTTTCCCTTTCGCCTGCCCCCTCCTCAGCATCCAGCCCAGGTTCCCTCTGCCCCAAGACCTGCTCGTGAAGTGCCTAGCTCAGTGGTCGGCAAACTCATTAGTCCACAGAGCCAAATGTCAACGGGACAACGATGGACATTTCTTTGGAGAGCCACATTTTTTAAACGTAAACTTCTTCTGACACCACTTCTTCAACATAGACTCGCCCAGGCCGTGGTGTTTTGTGGCAGAGCCACACTCAAGGGGCCAAAGAGCCGCCTGTGGCTCGTAAGCCGCAGTTTGCCGACCACGGGCCTGATTGATTTTAACTGGTGAGTCGGAGTTATCGAGCAAAGTGCGGGTCCCATGCGTCAGCCACAGAAGCCCTGGGGTGTCTGGACAGGCCTGCCTCGTCCTGCTAAGGCTGGTGGGGCCTCACAATGAGGAGGGCTGATCCCGCAGAATCCCTGCTGACCCTCAGGGCAACCCCAGCCGGCCCAGCCCGGCTCCTCCCAAGTCTCCATTCCCAGGGAGGGCGGACGCCAAAGCCGGGAGCTCCGTGTGTGGCACAGCGTCTGTTCCCAATTCGCATCTGCTGGAATAACTACCGTGTTGCTGTGATTACCGTCCCTCTCCACTCCCACTCCCATCAGCCACTCTGCCAAACCAGGCCTGAGTTCCAGAGCTGACAGAATGAGGGCGCGAGATCGTGACCAGTTCACCATTCTGGGCCACCCTATCCTCCCCTGCCCCCAGGCCTGGGGCCTAACTGACTCCACGGCGTTTACCCTGCTCCAGTGGACTGGCTGGGGGGTGCTCTCCTCTGCCTGCCAGGCCCCCGCCAAGGGGCCCAGAGGGAAAACCGCAGGAGCCAGCGCCTGTGCTTGCAACTCCTCAGAGTCCAGCGGCCATGTGCCTTCACTTCTGCAGGGGCCGTGGGCTCAGTGGGAGATGGGGGCACAGCTGGAGATGAGTGTGAATCCTGAGGGCAGCCCCAAGGGGTCGTGGAGGCCAAGGCAGGACAGAGCCGAGGCCGTGAGGAAGCAGGAGCCCAAGGCCTGGGAGCCTCAGCGCCTTCCATCAAGCGGACGGGAGGGTCTGCCCCCAGCAAAGGAGGCCTGGCCCCCCAGACTGATCACTCCTGCTGCTGTGGCTCCGAGAGCCAGGCGGCCAGGTGCCCTGTGAATGTCCATGATGCTCATGGTCTCACATATGAAACAGGCAGGGAAGCCCCCCAAGCCATTCAGGGGTTTATGGGTGGGTGAGAGGCCAGAGGCACTGCTCCTTAGGCTACGCAGGAGTTGGCTTTTCAGGGATAAAGGAAGCCGGTTCGCTGTGCAAACAAAAGCAGGTTCGCAGACATGAACCACCTGCGTTCCTGCAGGCGCCCCACTGCTCCCACGGCAGACCCCAGGCTGCGGGAGGTCATGGATCCTGGAACCATGGGCGTGAGGGGTCCGTTTCTTGCCACGGCTGCAGGCTCAGGCCTCCAAAGTGGCCATTCCCTGGGGCTCTGAGAGACGGGCCGGGTGGTGGCCAGTGGCCGGGGTAGAGCGCATTCAGAAGGGGTCTTTCCTAGCCCCCTCCTCTCCTTCCGCCCGATTCAGGCCACTGGACTTGCTGGCCAGCTGCAGCCGGCGGTGGCCACCCCGCTCCCCCTCAGCCCCTCCGCCTGTGCCTCTGGGAGGGGAGCTCTGCGAGCGGCACGGCGCCAGAGGACGACCCGGCCGGCACGTCTCCGCACCCCTCCCCCGCCCGCCCGCCCGCCACACGGGGCCCGGGCGGCGGCCGTGCGTCCTGCCGCGGAGCGGGGACCCGGGGACCAGCGTCGGGGCGGCGGGTGATGAAACCTGCCCGGCGCGTTCCCGCAGCGGGAGGCGGGAGCGGGGGCGGGGAGGGGCGGGCGCGCACCGGGCTCACCTGTGCTCCGGCGGAGGGCGGAGGGCGGAGGGCGGGGCCCCTCCCCAGCCCCGCGCCCCCCGAGCGCACCGCGGCTGCCGGGCCGAGCAGTTCCTGCCCCGCCGGCGCCGGCGCGGAGACGTGAGCGAACACACGTACACATTCACACGTACACACACACACACACACACACACACACACATTCACACGTACACACACGGCGGGGAGAGGCTCCCTCCGGGCGCCCAACTTCTCCCCGCGCCCGTGCGCCCTGGAGGGGGGGGGGGCGTGCTTGGGGAGGGAGTTCTACCAGGAAGAGAAGATGGGGAGGGTTTTTGGGCTTCGGGGAGGGGGGATTGTTTTATTTTTTTATTTTTTTAACCATTTCCATGAGGTGGCCGGAGAGTCCGGGGAACCGGGGCGGGATGGGGAGCGGCGCTTGGGGGAAATGGAAGCGTAAAGTTGCCTTCGAGCTCGGACCTCACTCAGCGCCGCCGGGCCGCCCTGCCCCCACGTGGAAGCGATGCGAGAACCGTCCGTCACCTGGATCCCGGCAGCCGGCCCGGGATCCGCCTGGACGGGGAGAGGGAGACCGGGCGCCCGCGGCGCTGCACGGCCCTCCGCAGGGCCAGGAGGAGGGAGCGCGGGCAGCTGCTGGGCCGAGTCCCACATCGGGGGCTTCTGCTCCTGAACAGTTCGCAGGGGGTTAATGCAAAGCGCCCAACGCCAGGGGTTCCCCTGTGCTCGGTGCCCTCCGCATCCCTGCGCCCGGGAGACGCCGCCAGCCGGTCCGGGCGGAGAGGAAACTTTCCCGGCCGGCGCGGGTGGTGCAGCTCGCCGGGGCCGGGGGCGCTTCCCCAGGACAGACCTTCCCCGCTCGCCTGGCCTTACTGCGACCGGAGCTGCGACTCGCTTTTGTCCTGAAGCCGGTCCGGCCATTGCCCTGCAGCCCCCGCACACGCCTCCCGGCCGCGCTTCTCTCTCTCTCTCTCTCTCTCTCTCTCTCTCTCTCTCTCTCTCTCTCTCTCTCTCTCTCACACACACACACACACACACACACACACACACACACACACGCACACGCGTGCCGGCCGGCAGGTCCGCAACTTCGCGGCGCGCCCCGCGCGGAGCGGCCGCCGGGCGCAGTCGCCGGCGAGGCCCCGCCCCGCGGTGTCACGGGCCGGGGTCCGGATTGGTGCAGCCGCCGGGACAACACCTGCTCGGCTCCTTCATTCAGTGACACCGGAGCCGCCGGGGGCATCGGAGCTCCATCCCCGCCGCCGCCGGCACCCGCGGCGCCGCTCGCGGCCTGGTCACATGCTCCCCGGGGAGCTACGGGAGGGCGCAGGGTAGCTCCCGCCGCGGCCGCGGGGGGAGGAGGAGGAGGGGGAGGGGGAGGAGGAGGAGGAGGGGGAGGAGGAGGAGGGGGAGGAGGAGGAGGAGGAGGAGGAGGAGGAGGAGGAGGAGGAGGAGGAGGAGGAGGAAAGTGAGAGGAGGAGGAGCGGCCCAGGAGGAGGCAGAGGGGGAGGGGAGCACAGAGATCCCAGGTCTCCGGCGGGAGGCTTGCCCCCGGGAAGGATGAGTGCGGTGCGGCTGGGCCGGCTGGTGACCCTGGCTCTGGTGCTGGCCGCCTTGGACCCGGCGCGGGGCACCGACGCGACCCACCCGCCCGAGGGCCCCCAGGACCGAGGCTCCCCGCAGAAAGGCCGCCTGTCCCTGCAGAACACAGGTAAGAGGCGCCCCCCGGGGGAGGGGGACCCGCCGGCGCCCCGCAGCGCTCCGAGGTGCCTCGCCGGGCGGGCGGCGTGCGGAGCGGCGGGCGCGGGGCTCGGCCGGTCGGGCCGCACGTGCGGGCGGCGGGTGATGAAATCGCCGGGCGGACTTGTTGCTGCCGCCTCCCGGGCCGCCGGGTCGAGGGTGAAGGAGGCAGCGCCCGCCCGGCCCGTGCCCACCCGGCTCCCCGGGCTCCCCGGGCCGGGGCCGAGCTTCCCGGCCGTCCCGCCGAAGGCACGGGGTCCCCCGGCCGGGCTGCCCCTGCACCGCGGGGGGGGGGGGGGCGCTTCCCCGCTTCTTCTCTCCTCAAAAGATGCCTGACGCCCGAGAACTTTGCAGGCGAGATGTTGCTTGGCGAACTTTTGGGAACGCGGGTGGGGGTGGTGCACAGCCTCCTTCCTCGGCCCCCGGCCCCGCCAGGGGCAGGTCAGCCAGGAACGGCCCCCCGGCCCGGGCCCCGCGGTGGCCGCCCCTGCCCGCCCCGGGCTCACGGCGAGCTGCCAAGCGGAGTCCGGCGTGCGGGGCACGGGCTGGCCCTTCCCCGGCTCCGGGAGAGCAGGGAGATCTGCCCTGTCTCCTAGGCTGGCGGCGGCTCCTCCCCCATTGGGACCTGCGAGCCCCGCAGCCACGGGTGTGCGCTCACGGAGTGCCATGCCGTTAGGAGCTCCGGGGCGAGCGGATCGCCCAGCGCGCTCCTGCCGGCGCGGGGAGGAATCGCGCGGGACGCGCACCCCCTCCTGGGACCCTCGCCCACCCTGCCTCCCAGCACCAGCTCTTTCCCTGAACATGCAGCGTCCTCTTGGGAGCTGGGTGACCCTCCACAAATGCACGCCCCTCCTTCTCTCGGCAGCTTTAAACTGAATGCGTATTATCCACTCTACCCCTTCCTTCTTCCAAAATACATCTTTTGGGTGTCATTTTGTGGTTGAAGACCACGCAGAAGTTTGGAGTGGCAGCCTGACAGTTAGCTCCCTCAGTCTGCCCTTTCAGGTGGAGGCCCTGGGCCACATTTTGGAAGGAGGGAGCGAACCCCGGGGTCCCAGTCCCCGTCTCGGGAAATCTTAGGGGATTAAGTGACATCTCAGCCGGATCTCTGTTTAAAAGGAGTCTCTGGCCCATGCTGCCATCAGTGATCCTCTCTCATCATTCATGTTTGTCTCTCTCTCCCCCTTCCTCTCTGAAATCAATAAAAATATACAAAAAGTAACCAAACACAGGGGGTCTCTGGCTACTAGGCTGCTTCTGCCGGCCAGCCCCCCTCTGACTGCGCCATGCTCAGCCTGCTCCCAAACCAGTGTCCGGTGCCTGAGGTTGCTAAGGCCATGGTTTGGAGGCGCTGGGATTTGGTTTTGACTTTTAGGTGTTGAATCATAAAGCGGAACTGAAAGTGCTCTTTGGATGCTCTCCTTTGGGGGTCAGGGGAGGGGGCTCCCAAGTAGAGACTCAGGCATTTCATGGGTGGCCTGCAGAGGGGCAGGCTGCTCCTTTGAAATCAGACTTTGTCTGCGGCTTTAGAAAGCTGAACCAAGCTGAGAACTCCCACAAGCACTTGAATGAGATGGGGAGGGAGGGTGAAAAATGAGGTGCTCAGACCCGGTTGTGCTCTTTGTAACATAGGTTTGGCTAATTTTTTTTTTTTTTACAAATATTTACAACCACGGCTATTTCTCATAAGTAGAATAAATGGTGACATTTTCTTTCCCTGGCTTTTGCGATCCGGAGAAGTTCGTGCTAACTTTTTACCCCCTTAATTAATTAATTAATTAATTAATTAATTTATTTATTTTTGTCGTTACTTTTATTTCAACTAACCCCTCTGCCTCCCGCAGCATGCTGAGGATGCCGTCTAGGTCCGTGTGTAACTCTCATTTCAGCGGGGATCCAGCACTGCTTGGTCGGCGCTGGCGATGTGGGCTGTGGCGTGTTTGAGTGTTTCGAAAACAACTCGTGTGAGATCCGGGGCCTGCACGGGATTTGCATGACTTTCCTGCACAACGCTGGAAAATTCGACGCCCAGGTAAAAGCCTTAAGGAGCCGAGGGTGCCTGGGGTGGGTGCGTCACGGATGACATGGTGATTGGAAAGACATGCCAACCAGACAGGTTTCCTCCTCGGCTCAGCCGTGGTGCGTTCTGTCATCTGGAAGCGGCATTCTACAGTGTTTCCCCGAAAATAAGACATCCTCCGAAAATAAGACCTAGGGCATGGAAAGATAAGACATCCCCTGAAAATAAGACCTAGCACAACTTTGGGAGAAAAAATTAATATAACACACTGTCTTGTTTTTGGGGAAACAGGGCAGGTGGACGGCGGGGGCAGTGTCTCCCGCTCCTGCCCTGGACAGCTACTCTCTGGAGCTGTCATCTAGGCCAGTGGTCGGCAAACACATTGGTCAACGGAGCCAAATACCAACAGGACAACGATTGAAATTTCTTCTGAGAGCCAAATAAGAAGTTTAAACTTCTTCTAACGCCACGTCTTCAAAATAGACTCTCCCAGGCCGTGGTATTTTGTGGAAGAGCCACACTCAAGGGGCCAAAGAGCCGCCTGTGGCTCTCGAGCCGCAGTTTGCCGACCACGGACCTGAGGTGTCTTAGCCAAGAAGACAAAGGTCACGATAAAGCCTGCAAGGAGGCTCATCATGTCAGGCCCATCACATTAGGAGCATGAGGTTGAGGAGGGAAGGGCGGAGAAGTCGATTATACATTCCACAAGTTATTCTGCAGGAGACACAGCACCGGAAGAACCCCCCGCCCCCCGTGGGTGTGGGAGCAGGCAGTATGGAGAAGCCGGGGCCCCCACACCAGCAGCCCCTCCGCTCCCAGCCTGAGAAGCCGAGGCGATGCGAGCGGCTGGCCATGTTACGCGGTGTTTTGCTCCATATAATAAATATAGGCAGGGCCTGACCCACTTTGGCGGTGCCAGCTCCCGAGGGGAAACCCGGCCGCACGGGGCCGGAAAAGAGCCCGCAGGCGGCCTGTGGCTCCCGTGCTGACCGCCCGGATGCGTTTCCGATGGCGTGAGGCTCGCCATCCTCGTGTCCTCGCCCGCCTCTAAGCTGGGGGTGGGGAATGTCCGGCCCGAGGGCCGTAGAAGGCCCGGGAAGTCATTCCGTCTGGCCCTGCCAAGGGATGAGCTAATTAAATGTCTGACCAGACACAGCAGGCTAACTTCTAAGGTGACAATGTTGTACGGCCCTCCGACGATGTGATAAATATCCAAACGGCCCTGGGCAGAAGAAAGAAGAAGAAAAAAGGTTCCCCACGCTGCTCCAGACCCACGGGACACCCTCTGCCATCGTCTCTCACAAACCTCCTCTCCCTGTCCCCGGAGGGTGAGGACAGCGTTAGGATGGGGCCGGCGGTTCCGGGGGATTGACAAACGTGACCATCACCATCCCCTGCCACCCTGTGGGGAGCCGGACAGAGCAGAGCCTGGGACGCAGAGAGGGGTGCGGCCGGCTGGCAGGCTGCCCGGCAGAGGGTGTGGGGCGGCCGGAGGGGAAACAGACACCCCCAGGCCCCGCGCCTCTGAGCTCCCGGAGGCTCCCTGCTAACACCGCCCCGCTGGGTTCAGGGCGATCAGGCGGCGCAATGGGAAATCCGGAACGGCTGTCTCAGGGCCCTCCCCCGGGACGTCAGGGAGGAGCCCGGGGGGAGGACAGCCGGCCACAGCCCTCGCGACATGCATCTCCCCTTCGGTTCTCGGGTCAGAAGCTTCCCTTTCCAGCCCCTTCTCAGTGCGGGACGACTCCATGAGCTAGCACGCCCTGCCCTCCGCACCACTCGAGGCCCACGGAGAGGCAGGGGCTTGGGGGGGGGGGGCGGGGGGGCGGGGGCGGGCGGTGTGCAGAGACGAGATGCTGCTATCTGTAGACCTCTCGGTGGCTTCGGGGGGAGAGAACCGGAATGAACATGCTGGCTGGCTTCCCAACCCCAACGCCGCTCCTCCCGGGCCTGGCTGAAAACAGGGGTGACCTCTCAAGGACAGCTCGTTTCTACAGGAAAGGGGGTGCGGCATGGCCGGGTGGTATCCCACAATGCCCCTGTGCCCCCGAGGCTGGTGAGGGAGCTGACTTGCAGGCCGCGCGCCTCCACACCCCCAACAGCTGTCTCCTTTCTAGGAGCAGAGCGCCCTCCTGGCTGCCAGGAAAGAGGAGAGAGGGCCAGATGTACGCAGGGCTCCCAGGCAGGCTGGGGAGGGGCTGCCCGGCCAGATGCTGCCAGGCCGGGTGCCAGGCTGGCCTTTCAGAGGCGGTCATCCTCCGTCCTCGCATCACTTTCAGGAAGGAAAAGGATGCTTCTCCTCCAATGAGGGGGACCCGGGCGTGTGTGTTGGGGTGCTGGGAGGCACGGAGGCAGGACAGGCCCGGTGGGCGGTCCCCCTCGATGTCACTCCCGCGCTCAGAGGACTGACAGCGGGAGATTTGGACAAGCAGGCACCTCCCACTTGGGGAAACGCTTGCTGGGAACCACCAAGGAGTTTGGGATCTCCGTCCCCTTGTGTCCCAGAAAAGTTGCCACAAAGCAGCCACCCTGGTCCGCCTGCCTCGGGGGACAGGCGGCTCCGACAGCCCCCGCATGAAGGACCAAGTAGAAGGAGGCAGGCCTGTGAGTCCCCGCCAATGACAGCCGCTGCGGCCAAACACCGGAGGCATCCGGCCGCTCTGGACGCTCCTCAGGGGGAAGCCTCCGCCTGTCCCCTGCCAGGGGGTCCGGGTGCAGTGGGCAGAACGCCCTGGGTGAGCCCCCGGGCCCCTGTCCACACGTGTGACCGGGCCTCCCGTCTCCCGGCCCCTCCTCTCCCCGTGCTCCGTCCGCAGGGCAAGTCCTTCATCAAAGACGCGCTGCGCTGCAAGGCGCACGCCCTGCGGCACCGGTTCGGCTGCATCAGCCGGAAGTGCCCGGCCATCCGGGAGATGGTGCTGCAGCTGCAGCGCGAATGCTACCTCAAGCACGACCTGTGCGCGGCCGCCCGGGACAACACCCGCGTGATGGTGGAGATGATCCACTTCAAGGACCTGCTGCTGCGCGAGTGAGTGCTCCCCGGCCCTGGGTCTGGGTGGCCTTGGGGTCTGGGTGGCCCTGGGTCTGGGTGGCCTTGGGGTCTGGGTGGCCCTGGGTCTGGGTGGCCTTGGGGTCCGGGTGGCCCTGGGTCTGGGTGGCCCTGGGTCTGGGTGGCCTTGGGTCCGGGTGGCCCTGGGTCCGGGTGGCCCTGGGTCCGGGTGGCCCTGGGTCCAGGTGGCCCTGGGTCCGGGTGGCCCTGGGTCTGGGTGGCCCTGGGTCCGGGTGGCCCTGGGGTCCAGGTGGCCCTGGGTCTGGGTGGCCCTGGGTCCGGGTGGCCCTGGGTCTGGGTGGCCCTGGGTCCGGGTGGCCCTGGGTCTGGGTGGCCTTGGGGTCTGGGTGGCCCTGGGTCCGGGTGGCCCTGGGGTCCAGGTGGCCCTGGGTCTGGGTGGCCCTGGGTCCGGGTGGCCCTGGGTCCGGGTGGCCCTGGGTCTGGGTGGCCCTGGGTCCGGGTGGCCCTGGGGTCCAGGTGGCCCTGGGGTCTGAGCCGTGTGTAGGGCGGGCCTCTCCCACCGGATGGGGGTGGAGGGGGGAGGGGGGTGCGTTTACCTCTGAAAGCTGCCCGGCTCCCCTGGGCCCGCCTTTCCTGTTGACCTTCAGGAAAAGCGCAAGCAATTGGCACCATCGGCTCCAGAATCGTGAGCCACAGAAACAGGAAGCCCTTTTCCTAAGCACGAAACGGGGGGGATTCAGAAAAGCCCTTCGCCTTCCCCTCGGCCACTACCGCCCGGTCTCTGAGCGTCCCGGTAGCTCTGCGGGCGCCCGGCAGCCCACCGGCAGCGAGTACCACCCGCCCGGCTTTTCCCGAGGGCCAGGCCCGGGGCTCAGGGCTTTCCGTGAACTTCTCACTGGATCCTCGCAATAGCCGGGTTCTCGTACCGTCCTTATGCCCATTTTACAGATGAGGAAACTGAGGTTCGCGGAGGGCAAGGTCCCGGGCAGGGAGAGGCAAAGCCAGGATTCCAGCCGGGCAGTCCGGCTCCAAAAACTGCGCTCTCCCAGGCCACGTGCGAGAGCCGCTTCTCTTTCCCTGCCCCCACCCTCTCCTGGCCCTCACCAAGTCCAGCTCCCGCCTCTAGCGCAGGAACGCCCTCCCCGGGAAAATGGAAAGCAAAGTCAGAAAGTCCCAGCAGCCAAACCCCTCTGCCAGAGAGGAAACACAGACTGGCGTATGCAGAGGCCCGACATTCCGTAATAAACCCCGGGAATCCCACTCCTTAAAAAGCAGGCCATTGCTAGGGTCCCAACGCTTGCAGAGGGTGAAGCCGGGCGACACGGCTGTGCCAGCCCGGAGCGTGGTCTGTAGTCCCGAGTGCCGCCGGCCCCTTCCCCCGGGAAGGAGGAGCCGGACAGCAGGGCCGTCAGTGCCAGCTTGCCGGCCGCTGCTCCTCACACAGTACACACGGGGCTGTCGGGAGGGCTGTGTGAACTCTGGCTCCTTCGTTCATGGCATGCCTCCCTCCCCCGCCCCCCCGGCTATGTCCACCCCCCCACACACCACCTAGATCTGGGGGCAGCACCCTCTGTCGCTCTCCGCGCGTCACAAGGGTCTAGGGCTCCGGCCACGCCCGGTGTCTGTCGCCCAGGATCTCTCCACGGGCAGCTTCTGACGAGAGCAAGGCGGTGACGCCCTTTCTCTGCGACACGAATGCCTGACGGGTTCTTTCTACCCTTCAAATACCTGTGCCGAGGCCAGCGACCGCGGCATCGACAATAACAGCCGGAGTGACGGACGTGCCGTCCGCTCTGAGGGGCCAGGCCCCGGGCCAGGCGCTTTCCCTGGACCTCTCCGTTATCTCTCCCCACGAGACCGAGCTCACGGCCCCATGTAGCTGCGGGGGAGCGAGGCCAAGAGCGGAGAGACCTCCCTCCGGGGTTAGATTCCTCCTTTCCAGCTGGGGACTTGGTGAGACGCAGGCCTGAAGCCGGCTGTCGGAACAGACCCCAAACGTCCTTGCTCCTGACCTGTCCTGGCCTGTCTCCCCCTGCCCCCGAACTGTCAGAGGTTCACTGGTGCCCCTTGAGGCCAGGGTTTCCCCTCTTCCCGGACCCAAGGAGAGCGCTGTGAACGGCCTCCTCAGAGTCCGGGAGAAGCTGGCACTGTGTGGCTGAGAAACTCGGGTGCTCATTTGTCCTAAACCCGCGTTCCATAGAGACAGCATGTTGGCCAGAGGAGCTGGTCTGTAAATCTGCCCTATGGTCCCGGAGCCAAGAGGCTGTCTTTTTGGAGAAATGTCTTGGTTCAGAAAACTACAGGGGGTTTTTTGTTTGTTTCTGTTGTGTTGCTTTTTGTTTTTCTTTTTTTAAATATATTTGTATTGTTTTCAGAGAGGAAGGGAGAGAGAAAGAGAAGCATCAATGATGCGAGAGAATCATTGATCAGCTGCCTCCTGCACACCCCACACCTGGGGACTGAGTCCGCAACCTGGGCCTGTGCCCTGACCAGGAACTGAACCATGACCTGCTGGTTCATAGGTCGACACTCAACCCCTGAGCCATACTGGCCTGGCAGAAAACTGCAGGTTTTAAAGCCCCCCCCGCCCCCCCCACACACACACCCACACACACACACACCGCCTTCACGTTTGAGAAGCAGCAAAGCACTGTGGCTCTCTGGAGTCCCCTTCCTCCTGAAGGGCTCCTCACATCATTGAGAACAACCTCGGGACCCCCTCCCCACCCCCAGCCTGCTGTGGAAATGCAGGCCGGCATCCCGCAAGGAAGCCTGGGCCTCCATTAAGAACACTCCCTGCCCGGGACCAAGTGCCTGGCCTCCTTCTAAGCCAGCCCCCCCCCCCGACCCCCACTGCTTCCCCTCCCCCCCACTGCCTCTCTCCCCCCCTCCCCCGCTGCCTCCCCTCCCCCCCCGCTGCCTCCCCTCCCCCCTCCCCCGCTTCCTCCCCTCCCCCCACTGCCTCTCCTCCTCTAGCCACAACAGTGTGGCCCCTTCACTTGTGTGAGCATCTCAGGTTCTGTGCACCCTAACGGATTGGGGTGCAGAGGATCTCAGTCCCCCCAAAGCGAGAAGACATTGGAGCATGGCTGGCATTGGCCACAGCCGAGAGAAATGAGCGCTGAATTTGCTTCCTGCTTTACAGGGGGCGAAATCGCAGTCACCCCCATTCTCCCCCCGCATCCCTATCGCCCCCAAACACCGTCACCCCCTCACCTCCCTTTCGCCTCAGCCACCACTCCTCACCCCGTCGCTGGGTGCTGGCGGCCTCCAGGCCCGTCCCCGCTCAGTATTTTTAACCTCCGCGGCCCCCTGACGCCCAGGCCGGACGGAGAGCTGGGCTTCACCATCAGACACGGCGAGGAGGCACGGCGCCAGCCAGCCGGCCAGGAGCGCAGCTCTGATCAGCACACGTGTCCCCCCACCCACACCCCGTACACCCCTCCCGCCCAGCCCTCACAGCTCAGGGCGGGGAGGAGCACGCCGCTGGCCCAGCCTTCCCGGGTCCACCTCGGGTTCTGAGGCCATCGGCAGGCCCACCACGCTGGCGAAGGAGGGAAGGAAACGGGAAGAGGAGGCTGGTGCAGCCCCCAGAGGCCAGGCACGCTCCCTGCAGTTTGCTCCGGAGCCCAGAGACGTGGCAGGGACGGGCAGGACTGCCAGGCAGACGCACTCGGTGAACTTGAGCTCCCCGAGGCGGTCTAGACCTGGTTTTCAGAGGCAGAAGGAACTGGCACGAGTTGTCCATTTCCCCTGTGCCGCCCTGTGCCCGCTCTGCTCAGTGTCATCACTGTCCTCCTCACCCCTCCCATCAGCCATGCACACAGGCACCCCCCCCCCCAAAAGCATCTCCCCTCCACGCTCAGCCCAGCCCCACGCTCCCCAGGCCCAGAAGCTTCCAAAAGCCACCTTCTCCCCACCTCGAACCCACGTTCCCATCTATGAAATGAGGACTGTTCCCTCAATTACAACGTGAGGACTGACTCTCCAAAATGGCGATACACTGCTCCCCAAGCCTCACCCAGTCTGCCCAGCCACCGCGGCCAACGGGCATAGGAAGCAGTAAGTGGCTAACCACAGCCACGTGGCCCAGGCTCACAGGGAGAAAGCCGTGGTCCTTCGAAGCGACCTCGCGGTCCAGAGGGCTTTCCCTGCCCGAGGGGACGGCCCGGAGCTGCGATGCTCACGGGCAGAGAGACCCAGAAACTGCCGGCCGAGGGCTGGCTCCCTCAGGATGCTGGTGAGCCACATGCAACACTCCACACCCGCCCTGGGGGTGGAAGAGGCCAGTGAGGGGTGAGAAAGGCTCGCTGTGGCTGTGCCAGGAGAGACCGTCGCTGGGACACCTCTCCCAGCCGGGCCGTGAGGATCAAGAGCGGGCACACTGCCCCCGCTGCCTGCACCAGCTCCCGGCCCCGGAGCAAGGCTCCCGGAGGCGCTCATTCCTCCTCTTTCCTGCAAGAAAGCCCCGCGGCGGCTGGAAGGGCCCGGGCTGCGGCGCGTCCCTCCCGAGCTGCACCTGTTGCTCCCGCAGACAGCTGGCTCTCATTGCAAACCCGCCGCCCCCGCTCCGGGAGAGCCAGGTGGGAAGACGCTCAGGCGGCCAGCCCCGCCCTCGGGGACGTGACCTCCCGGAAGCGGCCTGCCCCCACCCTCCCCACGGGGTCAGCTCCTCCAGGTGCACAGCGGGTGCCTCCAGTAACTCCCCGCCCCCCTTCTTCACCGGGGCCCACACAGACACGGGGACATGTGTCTGGGGAGCTGAGCTGGGGGAAGGCTTGTCTGCGAGAGCAACCCCAGAGCAAGGCCAGCCGGCCCTGCGATGCCATGTGCCAGGGGCCGGCCTGCCGCGCCTCCAGCCCCAAAGCTGCGGAGCGCCCCCTCTCTCACCAAACAGGCTCCCCGCTTTGGTTGTGGGTTTGTTTGTTTTTTTAATTATTTTTATTTTGTTGTTAATCCTCACCAGAGGATATTTTTCCATTGGTTTTTAGAGAGTTGGAAGAGAGAGGGAAAGACGGAAGTATTGATGTGAGAGAGACACATCGATTGGTTGCAGGGATCAGGGCCCTGGCTGGGAAGGGCCTGCAACCAATATACATGCTCTTGACCGGAACTGAACCCGGGACCCTTCAGTCCGCAGGGCGACGCTCTATCCACTGAGCAAAACCGGCTGGGGCCCCTGCTGGGTATTGAAGACCCTGTTCCACCTGCCTAATGGTCACTCCTCTGGCCTCCCCAACCCCAGACCCGTGGCCATGCCCACCAGAGCTTCCTGCTTAGCAAACTCCCAGCATGCCCAGCGCTGCCCGCCCTCCCAGCACTGTCCGCACAGCTGCACCCTCACCGGCCTTCCCAGAGGCGCCGCCCCCCGTCCTGCGCACCTGTGTACTGTCAGGCCCGTGTCCTGGGTGGCTTCTGTCTGGGCCTCTCGGTCCCTCTGAAGCCTGGCTGGGGGGCCTGGTACGTCCAGGAACAGGTGGTTGCAACCAGGTCTCCGTGGAAGATGGGTAGAGGCAGGAAGTAATTGCAGAAAGCTCTTCTCCGCCTCCCCTGCCACGGTCCCGGTGCGCGGAGCCGCGGGGCTGGTGGCATGGGCGTCTTCTCTCCGCTCTGCCCTCTAGGCCCTACGTGGACCTGGTGAACCTGCTGCTGACCTGCGGGGAGGAGGTGAAGGAGGCCGTCACCCACAGCGTGCAGGCGCAGTGCGAGCAGAGCTGGGGCGGCCTGTGCTCCATCCTCAGCTTCTGCACCTCAGCCCTGCAGAGGCCGCCCACCGCGCCCCCCGAGCGCCACCTGCAGGCGGACCGGGCCAGGCCCCCGCGGGCCCACCACGCGGAGCCCAGCAGCGGGGAGACCGGCCGAGGCCTCGCCAAGGGCGAGCGGGGCAGCAGGAGCCCCCCGAACGCCCACACCCGGGGCCGGGCTGCAGCCCGGGGGACACAGGGGATCTCGGGGAGCAGCGAGTGGGAGGACGAGCAGGCGGAGCACGCTGACATCCGGAGGTGAGGCCGGAGGCCTGGCCAGGAGACCGTTCCTCCACGCCGTCCGGGTCCTCCTCTGTGGACACCCCAGGGCCTTTGCCACGACGGACAGACATGGATGCCGCGCGCAGGACCAGGAGGGGCCTGCGGACTGGATGCCGGGGGGGCATCAGTGGCATCAGCAGGCGGCAGAGACTCCCCAGGGCAGCGAGGACTCGGGGGGCCAGCGGGGCCCGCACTTGCGCCTTGAGGAGGGGCCGTGCCACGTGCGCTCCGAGCTCTGTCCTCTCTCCGTGCGCAGAGCACCGGGCGCCCGGGGGTGGCGGTGGCCCCCGGGGCTGGACCAGGCGGGAGGCGGCGGGCTCCAGGGCAGGCAGGGGCCTGGAGGCCTCGCTGGGGGAGAGCAGGGTGCAGAGGAGACAGGGGCCCTGTGGGTGCCGGGTGCCAGATGGGAATGGAGCGTCTTGCACAGGGCCTGGAGGTCTGGAGCTGCTTTCCAGGGGAGGACGAGGGTTTCAGGGTCACTTCTGAGCCGGCGGGGGAACCCCGGCCGAGGGTGAGGCCCCTGGTGAGTGCGTATCGTAACCACTGCTTCGAGTCTCGATTTCACTTCTTATTTATCTAGTCACATCTACCTATCTGTCATCCAAATAAATGGCTTTCAAACCAAGCAGCTGGGCCAGTGGTCGGCAAGCTCATTCGCCAACAGGGCCCAATGTCCACAGTCCAACGACCGAAACGTCTTCGGAGAGCCACATTTTGTAAAATTAAACTTCTTCTAACGCCACTTCCTCAACATTGACTCGCCCAGGCCGTGGTGTTTTGTGGAAGAGCCACACTCACGGGGCCAAAGAGACGCCTGTGGCTCTTGAGTTTGCTGACCACGGAGCTGGCTCGCTCAGAGGAAAGACAAACAGAAGCTACAGCCCATCTTTGGGGCGTACGCTGTGTTTTTCAGTGCTGTTGTAAGAGGAATTCCAGAGCCACGTCACTGTCCATCTTACCTCCCGGGGAGCTCATCACCGCTCAGGGCGAACCTCACACACAGAGAAGACGCACGCCCTCAGCATCTCGGCATCTCCCAGGACCCCCACCAGCCTGGATCCCGGGAGGCCACGCTGCGAAGCCGGCCCCTCCGCGCTGGAGGATGGGCAGCGGGAGAGAGGCGAGGGCGCTGGTAACTCCCAACGGGGAGCTCCGGCCTTTCACACTCACCGAGGGGGCCAAACGCCTGCAGGCCAGGCCTCTCCAGATCCAGCTGGCCATTCAGCGGCGAGGAGAGGAGGCAGAGTGGGCCGGAGACAGGCGGGGAGGAGGGACAGAACCGAAGCTCCCCAGAGGCACGGATCAGAACCATTTCCCGCAGTTCCTTCCAGTGCGCCAGACAGAGGCCTTTTCTTCCCTCGGCGGACGGGCGAGAGCGAGAGGGAGTCCCTTCAGCTGCCAGCACTCCACGCGGAGCCCGGCTGGCGAGCAGGGCAGGGCTCCGGGCCAGGCCCTCCAGAGCAGGCCGCAGGCTTTCTCTGCGGATCCCGAGAGCCGATGCCCGGATCTCAGCATGGCCAGGCTCAGCGTGGCTGGGCTCCGGGCTGCTGTTGCGGCCGCCACGTGGCAGGAAAGCAAGCAGGCCCGGCCACACCGCACAGGCCTAGCTCACGCCGATACAACCAAACAGGCGCCCAGCTGGATTCGGCTCGTGGGCCCGGGTTGTCTGATCCCTGGTCCAGTGAACAGGCAAAAAATATGCATCCCCCATGCCTAACAGCTCCCAGCTGGCCCTGAGAGCAGCAGCGAAGGCCAGAGATAAGCAGACGGAATGGAACCACTCCAAAATGACTGGCTGCAGGGAACGGCCGAACCCGGAGCTCAGCCGTGTTTCTGTGCCCGATCACTGCTGCCCGGACACGGTGCCGGAGGGTCAAACCCCCCCCCCCCCAGTCCTTCAGGGCCCCTGCTAGGTCCTGGGGGGAGAGGGACGAATTGCTGGAGAAGCACCAACGAAGAGCGGGAGCTGCAGAAGCAGAGGCAATGCCGCACTTCATCCGGCTCTGCCCAAGGGTGGGGGGAGGCTTGGCATGTTGGGCTCTGCCACGGGAACCGAGCGTAAACCGTGACCGGCTCATGCCACGGGCCGCGGCAGCACGCCGGCCGAGCTCCCTGCGTCTCCCTCGCTGCTGGGCCGGCTGCTCATCGGCCCGCTGGCGGCCGGGCTGGGCCGGGAAGGCCTCCCGTGGCCGTGGCCCTCAGTGTCCACGTGTCACGTGCTGCTCTTGTGAGCATCTGTCTGGTCCCGGTGTCTTCCCCCGAAGGCGTGACATGGCTCACGTGTCCCTCTCGCTGTCCTTCCTGCCGCTGCTGTCCTCCTGCTCCTCGGTCAGACAGCCAGCCTCTCACTCCGGCCCCGCGGGCTCTGAGGCCGCCGGGAGTCCCCATGGCGAAGGTTCTTCTGCTCCAAACCGCGCAGAGCCCCCATTCCCACGCGCTGGCAGGCGGGCGTGTACAGCGGAAGCCGGCAGAGCCGTCCTTAAAAATAGCGCGGCGCCCGGACGGACGGCGGACGTCAGACACGTCTTCTCCGAGCCCCTGGAGGAAGGATGTGACTTCCAAATCCAGACGCGGTGTTTATTTTGAGCTCCGCACCCTCCTGAGAGGATCTGGACACCTCTGCTTTGTGTCGACAAGGAGCCCTGGGAGGCTGACACGCAGAGCTACAGGAACGGCACCCCGGTCCGGACCTGCCGCCGCCTTCTTTCTCGCACGGAGACGCAAAGGCCCGCAGCGGGCGCTCCTCCGCCAGGGTCTGGGCCAGCCGTGCTCCGGCCGCTTCCCGAGAACCAGCCACAGAGCCGGCCCCGCCCGCTGAGCCCTCCGTCTGTGTGGGCAGCGGGGCCTGGCCCTGGTCGCCCGGCCTGATCGCCCCGGAGCAGCAATGAGGGTGTAAATAAATGGCTCCCACTCGCGCACAGTCATGTCTGCGAGGGCTTTGGGCGTCCCTCGCGAAGGGGGAGGCTGCACACAAGTGGGCCTCGGAGTCCCTGGAAAACGCCGGACACTCAGTGTACAGGGAGGGGAGCCGGGTGAAGGCGCCCCCGGGGCGTCCCCTCCATCGAGGGACGCTGTCCAAACCTGGGGTCACCCAGGCCCGGGGGAGCTCGAGCACCAGGAGGCCCCGTGCTCTCTCTGTCTCCCCTTCAGGGGGCCTGGCCGCCTGTCCGCTCAGACTGAGTCTGCGCAGAGGCCTCTGGGCTCAGAGCTCAGCGGCCAGGCCCGGGCAGGGGAGCTCGCCGCCTCCGCCCCCCGCTCCCTGGCTCCTGTAGACGAGGCCCCTCGCATCCATGATCTCATCCTGTGTCCCTCAAGCCTCAGGCGTGACCCCATTTTCCAGGTGAAGAAACCGAGGCATAGGAAGGTCGAGTGACTTGTCCCCAACCGTGTGCCTCGCGGGCGGGGGTCTGAACTCAAACCCAGCTCGGCGACGCTACGCCCGCACGCCTCTCCTCACCACAGGCCCAGATCTGCTGCACTCGGTTTATTTCTAACGTAAAGGACCCGCATCGCTCCTGTTTCCCACGAGGCCGCGAGGAGAAACAGTTACGCTCTGTTCTAGCACCGGCCTCCGAGGAGTCCTGCCCCCGGACAGAGAGGGAAACAGCTCGCCTTCCTCTGCAGAGACGCAGACCAGGGAGAGCGAGGAACTCGAGCATCTCCCCGCTCCCTGTGCGTGTGAGAGTCCTTCCCAGGCTCTGCCTGTGCCGCTGAGGAGGGCATTTGGGCAGCCGCTGGCTCTGTGACTCCGCTGGGAGGCTTTCTGCTCTGCCCGTCTTAGCAGCGGCTCCCCTAACCTCACCCCCGTCACCATCCTCGCCCTGACAGAGCCATCGTGTGCCCCAGGTGCTGCTGTGCTGTGCAGGTATTATTTCTGGGCCCCGTTTTACACGTGAAGAAACTGAGGCTCCCGGGCATCGTCATACGCCTGGAAGGGGCGCACTCTGCCTCTTACTCAGCAGCCTGCACCCCAGGTGTGAGGACCGGGGCCTCCCCAGCCCTGCTCGGCCCCGTCCGCCAGGAAACGACAGGCTGCGGGAGCAGAGCACAGAGGGCGTCTGACCGGCCGGCGTCTAAGCAAAGGAGGCTGCAGCTGTGCAGCCCGAAGTCGGGAGACAGAAATCTGAATGTGTTCTAAAGCCCCTGGCCCCGGGGCGGGTTTTGTGTGAAATTATCCTCCGAGGGCAGAGAGCCAGCCTGGCGCTGCTGCTTGCACAGCAGTCGCGTCTCCCTCACTCCCCACAAAGCACACAGAAAGCCACTCCCTAAAGAGAACTGGGGCGCGGAGGGGGGTGCTTAGGGGGCACGGGCATGTCTGGAATCGGTGAGTGGGCGTCAAACTTAAAAATCACTGGAAAGGCCTGGCTGGTGTGGCTCAGGGGGTGAGCATCGACGGGTGAACCAGGAGGTCACTGATTCAGTTCCCGGTCAGGGCACTTGTCTGGGCTTCGGGCTCCATCCAGAATTATTAAATAAAAATAAATATGTATTTTAAAATCACTGGGAAGGCTGCCATTTTGGAGTCAGAAGACATAGACAGAAACACCAACCCAGACCCCTAGCTTGCACCAGGTAAATCTCTCTCTCTCTCTCTTTGTTTTCTCTTTAAATAATGACTGAAAAAAATAAATCAGGGTTGGTCCTGAGATCTTGGTAAATTAGTTAAGTTTTCTAAGCCTGTTCCCCCCTCTACGAAATAAAGATGCGCACCGCTAGCCCGCGCCCCTCCCCAGGCACGGGGGATGCAGTGACTGAAGCTATGAGTGTGTCACAGAGCGTGGTGGTCCCTGAGGCCCCAGTGCCTCCGGCATCCTTCCCCTGGTTCTGCACAGCCGCCGAGCGCATGCGGGACCAGCTGCACATCCTTCCCTGTCTGAAGGCCAGGACTGAGGACCAGGGGGGACCCTCACGAGCTGGGAGAGGGCCCCATGCGGCTCTCCGATGCCCTGGCTCTGGCCAGATGTGAGTTCCAACAGGAGCCCCGATGGCCAGCAGGCCGGACAGCGATGGGCCTCGGGGGAGCACAGGGCCCTCCCACAGGCTGGGCACACCTCCGGGCGAGGCACCCGCAGAACAGCCAGTCCGCAGCCCTCCTTCCCGGGGAAGGAACTCGGAGCAGCCAGAGCCACTCTGCTGCCAGCGCCTTGCAGCCTGACGTTTGGAAAGAGCCGGCCTGGGGGAGCCAAGCACTCCGGACAGGGCTCCTTCCGGCTCCGGCTCCGGGAGGGTGCCGAGGGGAGCCGGAGGAGGAGGAGGAGGAGAAGGAGGAGGAGGAGGAGGAGGAGAAGGAGGAGGAGGAGGAGGAGGAGGAGGAGGAGGAGGAGGGGAGTGACTCAGCTGAAACGAAGAGAAATGTATTTTTAAAGAGCGCCAGGATGAAAGGCACGAAGCGCCGGCCCAGGACGGGGTCCAAGTGCCTTCTCAGCGGAAGTGGGCGAGTTTGCAAACAGCCAGAGCGCTCGCTGGGGTTCCGAGACCAAGAATAACACATGGGAACCAAGAGCCGCTTCTGGGCCTGCCAGGCGGCGGGGGCTGGGGTGGGGCCTGCACACGTGGCTCCTCGGTAGGCTCTGCAGGCGGAGAGGGTGCTGACCCGGAGGAGGGGGTGACACCCCTCGGTCAGGCTCACGTTCGCCCCACTGGGCTGGGGTAGGAGCAGGCCACACGCTCCCTTGCTCCTTCCACCCAGAGATGCTCGGGGACCAGAGGGAAGGGAGGCCGGAGGAGGCTCCCCTCCCAGGAGCTGGCACAGCTCTGTCCCCTCCAGCAGCCGTGGTCAGGTGACCCCGATTGTAAAAGCATCATTTCGAAATCGTCAGTGGAGCCCTGACCAGTTTGGCTCAATGGATAGAGCATCAGCCTGCGAGTCAAGGGTCCCAGGTTCGATTCTGGTCAAGGCACAACCAAGGTACCTTGGTTGCAGGCACATCCCCAGTGGGGAGTGTGCAGGAGGCAGCTGATTGATGTTTTTCTCCACCCCCCAAGGGAATCCCCACCCTGATCTGGCACAACCTTCTGGGCAAACCCCCACCAATGCACCAGGCCTCTATCCTATATAATAAAAGAATAATATGCAAATTGACTGCCACTCCAATACACAAGATGGCTGCCCCCATGTGGTCAAAGATGGCTGCCCCCATGTGAACACAAGATGGCCACCACAAGTTGGCCAGCAGGAAAGGGCAGTTAGGAGGGACCAGGCCTGCAAGGGAGGGCAGTTGGGGGCAATCAAATCTACAGGGAAGGACAGTTGGGGGGGACCCAGGCCTGCAGTGGAGAGCAGTTGAGGGGAGACCAGAGCAGCAGGGGAGAGCAGTTAGGGGTGATGAAGCTGGCAGGGGAGGGAAATTAGGGGCAATCAGGCTGGCAGGGGAGCAGTTAGACATCAATCAGGCTGGTAGTGCAGTGGTTAGAGGGTAATCAGGCTGGCAGGCAGAAGCAGTTGGGGGCAATCAGGAAGGCAGACAGGCGAGCAGTTTGGAGCCAGCAGTCCTGGTTTGTGAGAGGGATGTTCGACTGCCCATTTAGGCCCTATCCTACTGGGATTGGGCCTAAACGGGCAGTCGGACATTCCTCGAGGGGTCCAAGATTGAAGAGGATGCAGACGGGGCTGAGGGACACACGCCCCTGTGCACAAATTCCATGCACCAGGGCTCTAGTTTAAAAATAAGAGAGAAAAATGAAAAATTCAGTGAAACACCTGGGAGGTCAGTTTGAGAAAATCCCTCAGGAAGAGCTGGATGATGGACGAGAAAAGAGAGGAACAAGGACCAGTCCAGGAGATTTCACCTCTGACCAGCAGGCGTTCAAGCACAAGGCAACAGAGAAAGCAGTGTGTGTGTGTGTGTGTGTGTGTGTGTGTGTGTGTGTGTGTGTTGTGGGGGGGTGGGGTAAATGCCTCAGAAATTGGAAGTGAAGTACAAGAGTTCTCAGACTGAATAGCCTTAACAAGGACCCAGGACAGTGAGGAAACACCCCCCACAAGAGGCATTCTTGTGAAATTTCGAAACTGCTAGGGAACAACAGGAAAATCCCAAAAGCTTCCAAAGAGGGGGAAAAGTTACAGGAAAGAATCAAGAGCCACTTTGGCCTTGAACTGCCCCCAGCCACCGTGGGAACCGGACGAGAGAAGGATGCTTGGCACTCCAGAGACAGGAGCCCTCTACCAGACAGGTCATCCACTCAGTACAGCTCAGATGTGTTCTTTTTAAAATCCTCACCCAAGGATGTGTTCCCACTGATTTATTAGAGAGAGTGGAAGGGAGGGGGAGGGAGACACACACACACACACACACACACACACACACACACACACACATTGATTGGTTGCCTCCCACACCTGCCCTGACTGGGGCCAGGGATGGAGCCTGCACCTGAGGTACTTGCCCTTGACCCTTGACCGGAATCAAACTTGGAACCTTCAGTCCACGGGCTGGTACTCTATCCACTGAGCTGAACCGGCTAGTGCCAGATATTTCCTAAACATGCAAGGTCTTAAAAAGTTTCCTTCTCAAATATCCTTCCGCAGGCAGCTCCTGAGCGCTGCGCTCCACCAAAATGAGGGAGGAACAGGGAACAAAGACATGACCGGGTCCAGGAGGAGAGAGGGAGGGACTTCCCGGGATGGCAGGCACGGCCTCAGGGTAGCAGCTGAGCAGGCAGCTGGAGGGGAGCAGCGGACAGGGAAGACGACAGGGGATCACCTCATGTCAGAGGGCCGGCGAGGGGACCGTGCTTCGTTATAGGAAACCGATCAAACCCAGAGTGAGGGAGGAATTTGAAAGGGCATTTCACAGGATGAGGTGCGGCCGGGCCAGCGTGCTCGGTGGATGAGGGTTGACCTATGAACCAGCAGGTCAGGGTTCAATTCCCGATGAGGGCGCATGCCCAGGTTGCAGGCTCGATCCTCCATGTGCAGTGTGCAGACCAATGATTCTCTCTCATCATGGATGTCTGTGCCTCTCTCTCTCCTCCAACCTTCCTCTCTGAAACCAAAAAAACATATTTAAGAAATGAGATGTGCAAATGGCCAATGAGCACACGGAGAAGGCCATGTCCTCGTTAGCCACAGGGAAGCGCACTGAGACGACAGTGAGATTCACTCTCCGCCCGCCGCGTGGGCCAGAGGAGGACGAGAGACCATCCCAGTGCAGGTGAGGCAGGGACCCCCCGGGCCTCCAGTGCATGGCCAGAGGGACCCGCCACTGCTTTGGACGCTTTGTGGCCATTTCTTAATAAAGGTAAGATGTTAACCCATCCTATGGCCCAGCAAACCTACTCCCAGGAATCTGTCCGGAGAAATGAGCGCACAGACTGAAGAATGCTAGTGAAAAAGGGTTCAGAGCAGCCCCAAACTGGAACCATCACATCGGGAATGGATGGCCGAAGGGTGCTGTTTCCACCCACAGACTACGACTCTGCATTCAAAAAGGACTGAATAGCTCACAACCACGTGGGTACATCTTAAAAACAGGATGAGCTGCACCCAAAGGTTGTCGGTTCGATTCCCGGTTGGGGCACATACCTGGGTCTGGGGCTCCATCCCCTGTACGGAGGCAGCCCATTGGTGTTTCTCTCTCTCCCTCTTCCCTTCCTCTCTCTCTAAAAAATCAATAAAAACCTATTTAGAAAAAAAAAAAAAAGTGATGAGGGTTAGAAGCCAGAAAAAAAAAATACATGTGGTATGATTCTATTTACAAAACAGGAAAGACTAATCTAGAATGCGAAGGGGTGGTGATGTCGGTGCAGGGAGGGGAGTGGCGGGAAGAGGCAGGTGTTCACCCACAGGGACCCGGGGAGGCCTCCAGGTGACAGACAGGTGCTGGTGTCACGGGGCTGTCATAGGTACACGTCAGTGAGGCGGGGCCTCAGGACAGCTGCGTTTCACGGCGTGTGGTTCATTCCTCAGCAAAGTACTGAACGCACGGGAAACACAACAAACCCCCAGAGAGGCCTTGTCCATTCCGTGGAACCAGGGAGTTCTGTCAGAAAAGACGGTGGAACCCTGGGGCCCTCGCATGCTGTGGACTTCGCTCGGCTGTGACAATAACCCCAATAATGGGTGTTGTAATAATGGACCAATACACTCCATAGGGGTTCAACCAGCAGTCTCTCCTGGCAGGAAGCAGGAGGGCAGTGGCTGAGTGCAGCAGTGGGTTCGGGGAATGAGCAAAGAGAGCTAAACCCCAATATTTTGCCATAGGAAGTCAGCAGACGATGTCCAAATCAAGTAAACAAGGAAAACACAGAGGGGTGTGCGATTCCGACACCTGGAGGCAAATCCCAGGCGAAACAGCTGAAGGGGGAAGAAGTCAGTGGCAGGATGGTGTGGGGCAGCTTCCGGTTCTGTTCGAATTAGGTTTGGCAGAAAGACACAGAAACCAAAAGCGTTCCCTGCCAGGGCTGTCTGGAGGCAGGGAGCATTCCCGATTCAGGGAAGAGTCTGGAGACAGGCAACTCCGGGTTGCCCCAGGATGTTCTCAAAGCCTTGGGCTCCTTTTTCTCACGGCTGTGCCATACTCGGCCTCTGGTCCCAAGGTTTCCTTAAGGTGCAATGTGGCTGCTCCAGCTCCAGCCATCAAGTCCACATCCCAGCCAGCAGGGACAAAGACAGAGAGGGTGCACGCCAGCTGTCCTCATAGGATGCCTCCCCAACGCTACAACCCTTGGCTCTGCTTTCATCTCCTTGGCCCAAACCGAGTCCCATGGTGACCTCTAGCTGCAAGGGAAGCGGGAAGAAACCATGGCTCTCTGGAGAGCCCTGTGAGGAGAGCCTCTGACAAAACACAGAGAAACGGCAGGAGCAGCCAGCAAACAGTGAAGGCCACTCTGCTCTGTGAATCAGCCCTGCAGGCCGCACTGGTCTTGGGCACACACCTGGGCAGGTAGGAGGAAATGCCTGCCGAGAGCAGCGATCCCCACCTCAGGCCTCCTTCCACGGCTGGGCACCAAAAGCAAGACCATGGAAGGAAGACCGAGAGGCGGATGGTACGTGATGGATGGATGGTCAAGCACACAGGACAATAGCCCATCCAGGGCCAGGGGCCCCGTGACAACCACCTCGCAGGCAGCCCGGAGCTCAGAGACCCTCCCCGGACATCCAGACGGAGGCCAGCGTGTGAACGGAGAGGTGGCACCAGGCCCCGGAAAGGTGGAAGCCACGATTCCTCTTCTGCAGAGCAGGCAGCAGGCTCCCGGAGGTGAAATCACTCCCCCAGGTCATGGCTCGCCTCCGCCGGACAGGCGTTCCTTCGGGGCTCTGGGCGGCCCCCCGCAGCCTCCGGAGCCTCTGCAGGGCCACGGCGGCCTGTCCGTAAGTCACAAGGAGCCGTGAGTCATCGGAAGACAAGATAAACAACCGGGAGGCCCGCTGGGAGGAGAGGGCCTGTTTCCTAGGCCGGCGCCTGCTGCAGGCCTGAGAGTGAGTACACAGAGAGCGCCGGAGCCCTGGGCAAACACCAGCCAGCAGCCTGCAGACAAAGAGAGAGTGCGGCCCACCAGGAACGGGCGGCCGGCTCCACGGCGGAGTTATTTCCATCCTGAAAGGGCTTTTGTCAAGCCCGGACCAGGAGCCCGGTGTCCAGGATTCCAGACGTGTCCCTCCCGGTCCCTCCAGAGCCAAAAGGAAAAGTCCCTCTGAGCTGCCACAATAACACCCATGTGCTGCCTCCCCTCTGAACATTGCAAAACGCCTCCCCGATGTTTCTAGATTAAAACGCAGACACTCCGGGTCATGCTGGGGCTGTCCTTCCCTCTCCCTGCCCCCCAGTTCTCAGGGGAGAAGCAGATGGCTCTCAGGGAGACGGGGGAGATTTGGCAGAGGGCAGAGGGCAGGGGGCAGAGGGCGTGGCCTGCCCCCAGGACCCGTCCCTGCCAGGGCTGTCTGGATGCAGTGAGCTCATGGGGCCAGCTGGAGCCCAGACAGCCCGACAGGAAAGTGGCAGGCAGATGGGGGAGAGCCAGGCAGACAGAAGGAAGTGAGAGGCAGGGCAGGGCAGAAGAGAGGCAAGCAAGAGAGACCCTTAAAGACTGGGGTCAAGGTCGGACCCCGCCCCCAGAAAGAACCCACCCTCAGGCAAAGGATTCAGGCAGAGCTCTGGGGAGACGCCCCGTCCAGGTCAGAGCAGGTGACATCATGCTGACTCAGCCAGAGGCCTCAGAGGAGCGCTCCTGCTCCGGACTGGACGGCAGGGAACATGGGACGGGTGCCTCCGTCTGGAAAGTGTGGGGACTGGGCAGCTGGGAGGCAAACTGGGAAGCAGCCTGGGCAAGGAGGAGGCTGCCTGCTCCAAGTCCCTCCCCCGCCCCTGCTCACAAGGTCCTTCTTCTCCAAATCCCTAAAGGTGACCCTCACACCAGCCCCGAGACCCCGTGGCAACGCCCCAGGACAGGGCCCTGGCCACCGGTGACCCTGTCCTGGATATTTCCAGCCCGAACCGCCTTCCCAATGTGAGTCTCACCTCTGACCCAATTCAAAGCTTCTGTTGTTATTTTAAAATGACTTACTCTCACCCCACCCAGCACCCTGCACAGTGCTGTTCAGTCAGAGGAGCTCAATAAATATCTTTGTTTTTCACTTGACTTGGAAAGAATCTGGTTAAGGAGATTAAAAAAAGAACTATTTGAAAAAACGAAAATATACGAATAAGCACAAAATTATGCCATCCAAACACAAGTCACAAATCCCAAGGGAGCAATGAAAAAATAAGTGAACCAGACATGGAGGAGGTGAGTTTTGAACCAGTTACAAGGAGAAACAGAGTTTGGGCTTATATGTCAGAATTATTTTTGTTTCAAGCAACAGCAGTCTAGAACAAGGAAGAAAGGAAGGAAGGAGAAAAAATGCAGAGCACTGTAGTGGCTCAGACAATGGGATGTAGGCATGGCTGGCTCCAGGGCCTCAAACGATATCATCAGGAACTGTCTCTCTCCATTCTGCTTTCCTCTGTGATAGCTCCATTCCAAGACAGGCTCCCTCCAGGGTGGCTTCCTGAACTTAGATCCACCAGGAAGAGCATGTTTCTCTCACTGTAAAGAAATTCTAGAGGGGTTAATTTGTTACTGCAGCTTAACCTGGCCTATCCTAACTGATACATGTTTCCTTGGTCTAACTGGGATAAATGCTTACACCACCACCACCACCATCTCCTCCCCACCACCCACAGCCAGCAAGGTATGATGTTCTGATTGGCTAGGCTGAGTCAGGGATACAGTGTTCTGACTGGCCAGGCTGAGTCAGGGATATGGTGCTCTGATTGGCTAAGCTGAGTCAGGGATACAGTGTTCTGATTGGCCAGGCTGAGTCAGGGGTATGGTGTTCTGATTGGCCAGGCTGAGTCAGGGGTATGGTGTTCTGATTGGCCAGGCTGAGTCAGGGGTATGGTGTTCTGATTGGCCAGGCTGAGTCAGGGGTATGGTGTTCTGATTGGCCAGGCTGAGTCAGGGGTATGGTGTTCTGATTGGCCAGGCTGAGTCAGGGGTATGGTGCTCTGATTGGCCAGGCTGAGTCAGGGGTATGGTGTTCTGATTGGCCAGGCTGAGTCAGGGGTATGGTGTTCTGATTGGCCAGGCTGAGTCAGGGGTATGGTGCTCTGATTGGCCAGGCTGAGTCAGGGGTATGGTGCTCTGATTGGCCAGGCTGAGTCAGGGGTATGGTGCTCTGATTGGCCAGGCTGAGACAGGGGTATGGTGTTCTGATTGGCCAGGCTGAGTCAGGGGTATGGTGTTCTGATTGGCCAGGCTGAGTCAGGGGTATGGTGTTCTGATTGGCCAGGCTGAGTCAGGGGTATGGTGTTCTGATTGGCCAGGCTGAGTCAAAACCTGATGCTCTGACTGGCTGGGCTGAGTCTCGGCTCATACCTGGGGCCAGGGCGCTGAGGCCACGTCCCTCCACCCCCAATCTTAAGCTATCCCCAGAGGAAAACCAGAGAGCCAGGGAATGGGCACTGGGCAGCACAAACCAGAGCAGGTACGGGGCAGAGGGCGGCGGGATCGGGCTCTTATTCCAGCCGTTCCCACTCCCAGGGCCACTTCCCGTCTAAGGCACTGACTCCGAGGCACCAAGCTCCCGGCCGCCCCAGGGGAGACTCCCAAAATGAAAACCGGGGTTCCCGAAGAGAGCTTGGGGCTCTCTCCATGCGGCCCCCCACCTGCTCTGGCCCAGGCCCCGGGCCCCAGGCTGTGACACCCCTGCCCTGCCAGAGGCCTGCGGGGACCAGCGTGCCCCTGAGGCCCAGTGCGCACACCTGGGCCCCGAGGCCAGCGGCCCCTGCTGTGCACACGGCACCCCCAGGCCGCTCCCCGGAGCCGCGGGAAGCAGGTGTCCGGGCCCCCGTCCCCTCACCTATGTCTAACCTCCCGGAGGAAGAACTCAATCCGGCTTGTCAGCCTCTCGCCACGGGCCTGGGGATCCAGCCGGAGCCCCCACATCACACTTCCTGCGGCAGCCGGGGGTCAGGAGGTCAGCGGGAGGAGGGAGCGCGGGGAGGAGGGGTGTGTGTGGGTTTGGGGGGTCTAACAAGCCCACATCCTCCGGCCGCAGCTGCGGGAGGGAGAGACGGGTGGAGAGAATGCAGAGGGAGGACGCAAAGCTGCTCAGCGGGGTCCTGGGTCCCAGGGTCAGACTCTCCCTCACGCTGCCCAGCAGGTCGGTGTGGGTTCCTGCCTCGGTTTACCCACCGGTGAAATGGGGCTGCAAGGGATCGATCATCGGTTCAGGGCGGCGAGCCTGTCTTTGCTGGACAGGGTCCAGCAGCAGGCCCAAAGCAAGCCAGCCCTCTCTGTAGGGAGCGTTCCAGACTCCCCACCTTCGGAGAGAGACCAGCAGCCGAGCTGAGCCCTGAGGAAAGCGGACACGTGGAGGGGGAGCCGCCAGCAGGAGGCTCCCGGTCCCCCGGCACCTCTCGGGGCGGCCGGCGCTGCAGAAACAGGACCGCCCCGTGTCCCCAAACCCGGAGCGCCCAGGCAAATGCCCTCCCCCAGCCCCGGAGGACTGGACCCACCGGCCACTCCTGTGGCCATAAATGTGGCTGTAAATGTAACAAGAGCGGAGCGATGGGCGTGGCCACGTTTGGGGAGGGGGCTGAAGAGAAGGAAATACAGAACCAGTCAGAACAGGCACAAGAGAGCGGCCCCTGGCGCTGAGTCTAGAACTCAGAAGTTATGCATCGGGAGCCCAGCCTGCGTGTCTCAGCGGCTGAACTTCAACCTATGGACCAGGAGGTCACGGTTCGATTCCCGGTCAGGGCACATGTCCGGGTTGTGGGCTCCATCCCCAGTGGGGGGCGTGCAGGAGGCAGCCGATCCATGATTCTCTCTCATCACTGATGTTTCTATTTCTCCCTCTCTGAAATCAATAAAAAAAAATTTTTTTAAAGAAAATATTGCAAAGCTCCCCTTTAAAAAAAAATTATTCACTGGGGAGGAAAAAAAACAAAAATAGAAAATCAAAAGAAAAAAAACACTGGATAAAGCACCTGCGCATGCGGCTGGGGAGCAGACGGCTCAATGCAGACGCCCAGAGCCCGGCGGGAGGGACGGAGGCCGGTGTGTAGCAGGGGCTTCAGGACAGACCGCACAAGCCCCTCTGTGGGCAGCGGGGCCAGTCCTGGCATCGCGTGAGACGTTCCGGTTGCCAGTGGCAGCGGTCCCATCAACTGGCTTAAGCCAACCACAAGGGGTATTGTCGGCTCACTCACCTAACAAGGGCAGGGGCTCCGGCTTCAGGCACAGCTGGATCCAGGCTCAGTCAGTACCAGGAGGCATCAGCCACCTCCTCTCACCTCTCTGCCCTGCCATTCTGCGCCCCCCGCCCAGCTTCATTGCGAGGTGCCACATGGCACCCCCTAGAGGCTGCGGGTTTAGCCTCCTTCTCAGTGGCACTCACAGAGGGAGAAGGGCCTCGTGCTGAGCCGGTTGGCACGGAGCAGAGGGCGGACTGCGCAGGCTGGGCTCTCGGGTGTGTGTGTGGGAAACATGGGGAGAGGCCCAGGCTGGAGGTTTTTGAAGCGGGGAGGGGACTGATGGGATACATTGCCGCTGCTCAGCAGTGGAGCCTTGAGGGGGGAGGGGGGTCCCCCTGGGAAACTCTGCTTCCGCATCTGTACACGGGGTGACAACACTTACTGGAGATCTAACCAGAGGATTTAGGTCAGTGCCTAGGACAGAGCACTCAGACCCCTATTGGTTCCGTTTTTTTCTCACTTTAGTCTCCCTTTCCCCTGTTTCCACCTTAAGGATGCCAGAGGCCCACCCCCACACCGCTCCGTGACCAGGGAAGAGCTGAGCTGGAAAGTCTGGGGGCATCGTCTCCCCGCCCCGGCCTCAGTTTTGCCATCTGTGAAACGGAGATAACGATAGTCTCCACCACGTGTGTTAAATGAATTCAGCCACTGGCACGTGAGCAAACCACTCGGAGACGGTGGCTGCCGCGATGGATGTCCGCTGAGATTGTCGGGCTCAGGGGGTGAACACGGGTCTTCACAAAACACTTCTGAAGCCACGGGTTCGAGCGCAGCCGCTCTCCGCCTCAGGTGTGGCGTGATCGCCCCTCCACCTCTCTGCTTTCTCGCCGCCTGGGCGCCTTCTTCACAAGCTTACCCCGCCACCTGCCCCCCATCGATCAGCAGGATGGAGACGGGTGTTAAAAACAGAAAAAACTAACCACAGAAAGGGGGCGGCGGGAGGGGGCTCCGGTCCAGGCTCGGGGCAGAGGAGGCACAGGTGCCCCACGAGGGCCCCCGGTCCCTGCAGGCCTCCCCGGGAGCAGGAGCCCGACCTGCCTCTGCCCGGGGTCAGGGACCCCAGAACCCCAGGGAGGCCCTCTGCCTCTCCTGTCGGGCCTTCATGACAACATGTTCCCGGCTCCTGCTGTCTCTCTCTTCCCCCGCGCTCCTGCCTGGGATCGCGCCTCCCCTCCTGCCGAGTGGAGCCCTCAGTATCCAGCCCCCTGGTTCTGCTGGCTCTCCTCCCTCTAACCATCCATCCACCTCAGCCTGGCTCTGCCCTCATTGCTCCCACAGCCGCCTGCGGTTCGTTTCCTATTTCATGGCGCCACCTGCTGGTCATGGCGGGTACGCGCGTTCTGTATCCAGGGGGGCAGAGGGAGACCATGTGGATGTCACAGCCACAGCCAGTGCCCTGGGCACAGCCCGCTCCACTGCCCTGGGACTCACATCGGCAGCGATTCCCTGTGACCCGCCTGGCAGCCGTAGGGAACAGCACAGAGACCGCCCTTCCTCACAGGCGGTCGCTGGTCAGTTCCGGCAGCTGCTGGCACAGTCCGGCCCGAAGCAGGGACCCCAGCAGCAGCCCTGGGGTACCCCGAAGCCTCCTCGGGCGGCCCATTCTGCCGGCATCATTTTAAGTGACGAATGCAGAATGGCAGATTGTACACACGGGGCGTGCTTTATATGTCTCACACAAACTTCTGATGTTACGGCATTGCACACTTGTTCAGATGGTAGTTGTGAGCGGGGTTTTTAAATATACTTTTTTTTATATATTCCACTTTCCCACAATTGTCCTGGAGCGCTTTTATCATGGAGGGGAGGCAGAAGGCAGGACTGCACTCTTTGGAAAATTGGAAACATTTCCCATGATGCACCGGGGACTAGCCTTCAATGGGAGGTTGAAAGCCCAGGTCATCCACGGACAGGCTGAGTGTCCTGGGGCCGGTCACCTCCCTAACCACCCTCGCCCTGTCCTCCCTAACCCCTAACTTGGGGTACAGGTACCAGAGGAAGGCAGCAGCGGCCAGCATCCCCAACATGGACATAAATGACATCCTGTGAGGCTGTCCTCACACCGGGCCACGCTGCCCTGGGCTGGAGCTCGGACACGTCGCCTCTGGGCTGGGCAGGGAGCCCGGTGGGAGAGGTGCCCGCTGGGAGCAGTGCCCACTGGGAGCGGACAGCATGTGTTCTACTCGCAGCCCGCGCTGCGGTGGCCCCAGGGGGCTCACTCCCTCATCTGTCCCCCAGGGAGCTGGGCGGGGACCCACACACTCGCATGCTCCAGGCCCAGGCGGGTAGCAAGTGAGTGAGTGACAGGCATGGCCTGTTCAGCACAGAAGGGAGTGGTGACCCCCTCCCCCCCACTTTCACAACCTCATTTTTCGGTGAAGAGCTAATCACGGTCACAGCCGTGAAAGCCGCTGCACTGACTGCCTACTTCAGCAGGTGAACCGGGCTGTGGCTCCTGAACCGGGCTGCTACACACCGACCCAGAGCAGCCCTGGCCGGTGTGCTCAGCGGTCAGCGTGTCTGCCTGTGCACCGAAGGCTCTCGGGTCGATTCCGGGTCAACGGCACGGGCACGTCTCTGGGCTGCAGGTTCGATCCCAGGCCCCTGTCAGGGCGCATGTGGGAGGGAACCAATGCATGTGTCTCTCTCGCATTGATGTTTCTCTCTCTCTCCCACTCTCTCTAAAAATCAATGGAAAAAATACCCTCGGGTGAGGATTTAAAAAAAAAAAAAAAGAGGATTGGAGTACTGGTGTGTGCTGTGGCATGGATGGACCCCGACAAGCCTGCAAAGGGAAGCCAGTCCCCCAAGGCCCCTCACGTATGATTCCATTCAGAAGTCACCCAGGACAGGGGAGAGCAGATGGGGGGACAGGGGCTGGGGTGACGGGGAGTGACTGACGTTTGCTGGTGGTGACTGAAAATGTCTCGAACTGAGAGCAGCGATGGCTGCTCCCCATTCCGTACCAAGGGCTCCTGAAGTGCACACGTTCGAACGGCTGTGTGTCCTGCGAATGTCACCTCCGCTTTGTAAAGGCGCTTCTTAGCCGCTCTGCTCACCAAGGACACACGTCTGCGGGTGGAGCTGGCCCCAGCGGCTGCCGGGTTTACTGTCCCTCCAGCCCCTCGGACCCTCTGATCCGGGGAGGGGAGCGGGTCCAGGCAGACCCGGCCGAGGGAGGGAGGCGTCCGTCTCCCTGACACAGAGCCTCCCGGCGATAATCTGAGGCCGGAGGAGAAAAGCCTGCCGGCTGGACGCGGGCCAGCCCCTTCCTTTTTCCCGCTGCCCTTTGCCCGGAGGAAGGGCCCGGACTGCATCTGGGTGACAGCGGATGGATGCTGTTGACACGGGCCAACCCTAATTTTTGTGAAGTTAATAATGAGGCTGTCATCCCCCGGCCCGGAGCAATTAGGGGCCTGCGGGCGGGGAGCGGCGTTATCAGGGGTTATAAATAGCCAGGAGGGGGGCCCTGCACAGCATCACCCGCCTCAGCGCACGCCCGGCTCCCAGGCTCCCAGCCCACAGCTCGGGCCCAGCTGCCCTCCACAGGGCCCGGGGCCTGCCTGTCACCCCGCGGGCTTTACGCTGTCCAGAGCAGCCGGCCCAGCTGCCCGCGGGAGGGAGGGAGGGCGGGCGGGCGAGAGAGATAACCGCTTTGTTTTGGTTGCCTCCAGGCTCCGGCCGGAGGTGTCTGGTGCTGAGCGGGAGCAGCCGGGCCAGCCTGACAGGCAAGGGTGTCGGGGACGCTGAGTGACAGCCTGCGCGGTGGTTCCCCGGGTCACAGCGGGCTCCGGCCGGGGAGCAGCGGCACCCACACCACGGCCGCAGGAGGAGGCGGCCGGCCGGGGGGCGGGGGGAGCTGGTCTCCTCTCTCTGCTGGCCTCGGCCTCGCTGCGCCCAGCACCCCCGGCAAGTTCATGGCGCCCCCTGCAAACTCCTCCGCCAGCTCCGAGGGAAACCGGGAGAAGGAAAGGCAGCTGTGGCTTTAAGGGATCAGCAGCAAGCCCCTACGGTGCAAACACGGACACCAGAAAACAATTACAATGGCCGTGAGCATTTGCATAATCCGGTCCAGGCACTTGTTATGGATATTAAGTCATGGACTTAAAATCCCTGTGAGGGAGCTGGTACTTTTTATTGTCCCCATTTCGCAGCTCTGTAAACAAAGGCAGCAAGCAGCTAGCTTGTCCACATCACACAGCCAGCAGGTAAAATTTAAACCCAGATACTCTGGCTCAAGTCCATGTGTTACTCACTCTTTCTGTGGTGTACCCTTCAACTCAGGAGCCACGCCAGCTAGCTGTGGGAGACAGGGAAGAGGGTGGGGACTGCTCTTCAGCGCCCAGAGGAGGCACACTGCAGGGGCCCAATCCCTGTCACACTGTCCCCAACGCACAGGACCAGACAAGCATCCTTGTTCCCAACGGTTTTCACGGCCACCGCCCACAGCCGGGTGCTGGATCACGGGCAGGCAGAGCCACGGAGGAGAGAGCCCAGGATTCTGCCCCCTGGCACAGCAAGGATGGGCTGGGGAGCTGAGCTTGGCTGGGGGGATTCTGGTTATTGGGCACACTGGCCAGAGGCTTCCCTAGCCAGGCCACAAGGGGGCAGCAGCTCAGCATCTCCTGGTATCCGCCCACACCACGGCTGGGTAAGGAGGTAAGGAGGCTGCTGCCAGGTGCCCCAGCGGGCGAAGGGGTGGGGGAGGAGAAGTGGGGGAGTCAGTGGGGAAGGTACTCGGGGGCCAGGGGTAGGGGTGGGGGGGGGACATTCCTGCAACCGCTGTTGAATTAGACCGTAGAGTAGGGGTGTCGAACTCAATCAGAGAAGGGGCCAAAATCTAAAATCCAGCCTAAATTGCGGGCCGAATGGTTTACTGAACAGTCATAAACTGTCATTGTGATGGAAACGCAGCGGAGTGCAGTGATGACAGCGCGGTGCGGGCCACATTGCAAGGCCTGGCGGGACGGATTTGGCCCGCGGGCCTTGTGTTTGACACATGTGCCGTAGAGGGTCAACGCTGAGAGTTCTTAAGAAAACACTGGAGCCTTAACCAGTTTGCTCAGTGGATAGACTTGCAGGCGTCTTCAGACTACGGCCCACAGGCCACATGCGGCCCGCAGAGGAGTCTGATCCGGCCCGCCAGGTTTTTTGGGCAGTGAGCGCAGCCGAGGTGTTGCAGTAGGAATTAGTAGTTCATATAGTCCGGCCCTCCAGCTCTCTGAGGGACCATGATCTGGCCCCCACTTTAAAAAGTTTGAGGACCCCTGGATTAGCCTGCAGATTGAAGGGTCCCAGGTTTGATTCCAGTCAAGGGCATGTACCTTGGTTGCGAGCACATCCCCAGTGGGGGGGGGGTGGTGCAAGAGGCAGCTGATCAGTGTTTCCTCTCATCCATGTTTCTAACTCTCCCTCTCCCTTCCTCTCTGTAAAACATCAATAAAAAATATTAAAAATACAAACACTGCCGAAACCGGTTTGGCTCAATGAATAGAGCGTCGGCTTGGGGGCTGAAAGGTCCCGGGTTCGATTCCGGACAAGGGCATGTACCTTGGTTGCGGGCATATCCCCAGTAGGGGTTGTGCAAGAGGCAGCTGATCGATGACTCTCTCTCATCGATGTTTCCAACTCTCTATCTCTCTCCCTTCCTCTCTGTACAAAATCAATAAAATATATTTTAAAAAATAATAATAAAAATACAAACACTGGAGCCACCAAACCTCAGTGCCCACCGCTAGAGGGCGCTAAAGCAATCCCGCCTGTCCAGCTCAGCCCTCTGCGTGGCCCCTGGGGACACAGAAAGGCCCCCAGCATACACGGGAAGGAGGGAAAGCCAGTGTGGGTGGGCGTGGAGTGTGCCCTGCCCGTGGGAATAGCCGCGGTGGGCCGGGCCGGGCCAGGGGCTGGGAAAGCCACGGGTGTGAGCCGGGACTCGCCCTTCCAGCCCGGGCCCAGGTCAGTGCCGTCCTGACAGCGCCCGGGGCAGCTCGCAGGTCATCGGGGCGGCGTGGGTTGTGGGGTAGTCTAATGGGCAAGGCTTTGGACAGACGGGACCTGAGCCTGCTCCTGCATCCCACAGCTGGGTGGTTTGGGGCCAGTGACCCCTCTGGGCCTCGATTTCCCCATCTGTCAGGCAGCAGCTGTCAGAGCGTGGCTGTGAAAGCTGCCGTTGGTCAGCCCCCTCCCAGAGACCGGCCTGCGGCAGCCCTTGGCGCCGGGCCACGGTCATTCCCAGAGAGGAGCTCGCCGTAAACTGGAGGCGTGAACACAGAGCGGAGGCCGGTGACTGCCGTCTGGTGGGTCCGGCTGGCCCAGATGGGCGTCTCCCTGAGCCGGAGAGGACCTCCCGCGCCTCCCCGACCCCTCACCGACCCCAAAGGGCCCCCCTCCCCAGGGCCGGTGCAGCCCCGGCTGCCAGCCTGCAGTTCCCTGAGTTCCCAGGGGAAGGCGACAGCGGGCCTCGGGTTCCAGCCGGCCAGGAGGGATGGACCTGCCAGTTCCCGGCCCCAGGGCCACATCCCAGGCCTCACGGGCCCGCCAAAGGCCAGAGCAGCCCGGGGACCAGGAAAACACAGGGGCTCCCACTGGGACCACGTGTCCGCAGGGAAGACAATGGACGCCAGGAGAAAAGGAGATAAAGGGGTGGGGGCAGACTTACCGGCCAATAATGACTCGGCTACGAGGACGGCCGTGGCAGCAAGGCCCCATAGGGGTGTCGAACTCAATCAGAGAAGGGGCCAAAATCTAAAATCCAGCCTAAATCGCGGGCCGAATGGTTTACTGAACAGTCATAAACTGTCATTGTGATGGAAACGCAGCGGAGTGCAGTGATGACAGCGCGGTGCGGGCCACATTGCAAGGCCTGGCGGGACAGATTTGGCCCGAGGGACTTGTGTTTGACACATGTGCCCCAGGGCATCCACCAGGACGGGGTTTTCCTGGCCTCGGGCGCAGGGAGGGACTAACCTGGGAGGCATCGAGATTGCTCCCGTTTCCCTGACCAGCAAACTGAGGCTCAGAGGCAGGGAGGGGCTTCCCCCAGGCTGCTCCTCTGGGAGCGGACAGACTCCAGCCCCGGAGCCCACGCTCTCAGCCACGACAGCCACGCCTTTCCCTCTGTGGCCTCCCTGACCGATAAAAAGAACCAACACCGGCCGCTCTCGGACCCTCAGCTCCTCCTCTGTGAAAGGGCCCAGCCCCGGGAGCAGCACAGGGGGGGAGGGGGCTCCTCTCTAACCCGGTGGGGAGTCTGGAGCTGGGGACGTGTTGGGGGAAGTTCCCGCTGTATTCCAAGCTCTCTCCCCACGCACCCGTTCCCGGGCCATCTTAGCACTCGACGCGTCATCGCTGCGTCCATTCGCTCGTCCGGGTCTTCCCCTAAACGCCCTGGCCGGTGTGGCTCGGTGGACAGAGCGTCGGCCCGCGGACTGAAGGGTCCTGGGTTTGATTCCGGTCGCTGGCAGGTTCCAGGCCCTGGTCCGGGTGTGCGCAGGAGGCACCCCATCGATGTGTCGCTCTCACATCGATTGGTTTGTTTCTCCTCCTCCCTCCCCTCCCTCTAACAACCAGTGGGAAATGCCCTCTGCTGAGGATTGACAACAACAACTAAGGCCCCGGCGTCTCCCCTCACGTGGGAGCTCCCGGAGGGTGGGAGCCCCGCACGGCCCCGGGCAGCAGGTGCACAGCCCGTGTTTGCCGAGGGAAGGACGAGATGATGTTCCTCTGGGCCCCGGGCTCCCGCCGAGAGGCACCGGGACGGTCCGTCTCCGGGTGGGGCGAGCGTTTCCTCTCAGCAATCCTGGGAGGACGAGAAACCCTGCCGGGCGGACTCAGGGGCCTGCCTGCAGGGCTGGGCGGAGGGGCCCACAATTCGTTCTAGAAAACTCCCAAAGGCTCAGGAGTAGGAGGCACCGCGCTCTCACAGGAGATCCAGGCCGACCGGGGAATGAAAACAGGAATGGAAAAACCTCTCTAAAGAATATATACACAGCCATCAACGGATAGGCGGATAGACAAAATGAGATCTATCCATGCAGCGGAGTACTATTCTGCCGTCCACAGGAACGAAGCACGGATTCACGCTGACTGCAGGTGAGCCTGGAGGACATGGCGTACATGTTGTATGACCCTATTTACAGAAAGCGTCCAGAGCAGGCAGGTCTATAGGGAAAGCGAGTACATTAGTGGTGCCAGGGCCGGTGGGGGGCGAACGAGGGGAGAGACAGAGGGGAAGGAATGGGGAGTGACTGATCCTGGGTTCAGGGTTTCTCTTTGATGAGAACATTCTGGAATCAGACAGCGGTGATAGTTGTCCCACCTTGTAAACATATTAAACACAACTGAATTGCATGCTTTAACGGAATGCATTTTGTAATGTGTGGATTATATCTCAGCTTAAAAAAAAAAAAATACATAGAACTTCCCATCCGCTTTGGATTCAGACAGGAACTGAGAGGCAGGGATTATCGGAATCCTGAAAAGACCAAAATGTACAAAGACCACAGAAATGCCCAGAGCAAGCAGAGCGGATGCAGGGCTCAGAGGGAAACGTCCAGGAATTAGACGTGACATCCTCTGAGTGTGCAGAGAAGACAGACGGCTCTCCCAGGAAACAAGAAAAAAAAGCCAACGAGGTGACAACAGGTGAGGAACGTTGAAGAGAAAACAGGGGATCGATTCAATGAGCCTAAATGAGAAAACCAGAAAATCAGAGCAGGTAACACGGTGAAGCGGAAATTATCACAAAAACAACGCAGGCATCTCACCGAGTCAAAGGACGCGCGTCTCCAGATTTTAAATCCTCTCCACATTCTCGCACAACAAATGACGAAGTCGCTACTCCAAGGAACAGAGTTCTGAATTTTCAGAACAGCAAGGATTAAAAAAAAATTTAAAAGATACCGAAGCATCCACAGAGAGAGAGAAAAAAAAAATCATATAGAAAAAGATCAGGGAATAAATGTCTGCCAACTTCTTAATAATTAGAGAAAAGGGGAGAAATGACTTCAAGATCTTGGGAAAATGGAATGTTAGCCTCTATCCAGCCAGACTATAAATTAAACAGATTAAAGGTAGGACATTTTAAAGCTTGTAAGATCTCAAGAAATCACCTTTTGTACAGCCTTTCTGAGAAGACTACTGAAGGGTGTGCTCCAAGAAAACAAGGGAGGCAGAGAGGGTCAAAGAGAAAAGGAGTCAGCGTGAGAGAAGGCAAGTGGACACCCCAGGAAGGGGTGCAGGGCGGTGTGTGTGCAGAGCTCACCGGGGTGAGCAAACTGTCCAGTGAAAGAAATGTAATCACAGCAGACTCAGCAGCCTGAAGAGTGTGAGCCATGAGCCAGGCCGGCAGAGTCACAATAACGTGACTAAGGGCTTTGGAAACACGGAGGGAAATCGAAGGGAGAGGGGGAGAGAAAAGGCCTGAGCGAGCTAACACCCTCCCCTGCCATGACAGGACATCGTGGTCAGAGGGGTGGCTGCAGAGACACGACGGGGAACCGGGAAAGCCAGCGCACAGTCACCTGGGCTGAAGGATCTGGTTCCGGGAGAAGGGTGTCAGCATGAGTGGAGTAGCCACGGGGCAAGATAAATTTGACAAAAAAATGTAAAATCATTTCACCTGCACTGGCTTTTTGTAATGTGTGTTTACTTAGAGCAGAAGGGACAGGGAGGGAGAGAAACATCCAAGAGGAAACAGATTCATTGATCGGCTGCCTCCTGCTCGCCCCCCGCGGGGGATGGAGCCCACAACGGGGGCGGGAGCCCTGATCGGGAATCGAACTGTGACTTCCTGGTTCATAGGTCGATGCTCAACACTGAGCCAGGCGGGCCGGGCCAACGTGCACTGGCTTTCACGTCAGACACGGGTGTGACCAGCTCCGCGTCCGTGTGGTGGGGTGGCCTGGAGGGACCCCTCCCCGGCCCGGCCTCGGTTCCTCCCGTTCCCCGTCCGTCTCCTGCGGAGCAAGGACCCTGTGTCCTGTGGACAAGCTGAGGCCTAGAGAGTCCGCCTGGGGCCTGAGGACTCCGCGCCCTCACACAGTCCGCTGCCCTGAGGGCGCCGCCCTAGCGGAGGGCCTGGGCTCAGCACGGGAGCTCCCACGGGGCCCGGGGGAGGGGGGGGGGGGGCAGCAGGCACCGCACGGCCACGCCGTCTCCCCTGGGCCTTCCCGGGGCATCTATCCAGCCCGGGTGGGCGGCCACGGCCGGCATCGTCCACGTCCGCCCGGGAGAGGGGCTGAGCCTGCAGCGCCTCCTGCCGGGCGAGAAGCCCACGCACTGCCCAGGCGGGAGCAGCCCAGGGCCAGCGGAGGCCCTTTCCCGCCTGCTGAGGCCCAGTCACTCCCAGGGGGTTCCTGCCTTTAACCCTCTCGCTCTGAGACCGGCACTCAGAGCCTCCCCCCGCCTCCCACAGGCAGGGGGGTGGGGGTCCCATAGGCAAGGGGGGTCCCACAGGCAGGGGGGGGTCCCACAGGCAGGGGGGGTCCCACAGGCAGGGGGTTCCCACAGGCAGGGGGTTCCCACAGGCAGGGGGGTCCCACAGGCAGGGGGGTCCCACAGGCGGGGGGGGTCCCAAAGGCAGGGGGGGTCCCACAGGCAGGGGGGTCCCACAGGCAGGGGGTTCCCACAGGCAGGGGGGTCCCACAGGCGGGGGGGTCCCACAGGCAGTGGGGGGTCCCACAGGCAGTGGGGGGTCCCACAGGTGTGGGGGTCCCACAGGCGGGGGGGGTCCCACAGGCGGGGGGGGGGGGAGGGAAGGGGGCAGACAGAGAGGGACCCCTCACCAGAGCAGGCCTTCTAATCCCTGCACTTGAGAGCGGGCCCGGGGGCTTTTCTGGGCGGCCAGGCCCGGCCCTCGGTGCTCCTCGCGTGCGTGCGAGCCGGGGAGCCCTGGTGGGGGGGGTCCTAGACTCGGAGGCTTCAGGGGATTAGGGAAGTGACAGGCGGCTCCTTCTGGGCCGCTGCCAGCCCGCCCCCTCCCCCATCCACCCCCACCCCTCCCCCAGCCCGGGGCCAGCCTGTCCGGCCTCATCCGGGACTCCGGACATTGGGGAGGGGACCACCAACGGCCACCTCGCCGGTGTGCGAGGAGGCAGGTGGCCCAGGAGGCGGGCAGGGTGCCCGGCCGGCATCTGGCAGCACCGGGCTGCGGCCCGGGATATAAATACGGAGCGAAAATAGCTAATCCCACACGACAGCAGCCAGCGCCCGCGCCCCCTGCCATCCCAGGGCATTCGGAGCAGCAGCTGCGGGCCGCCCCCTGCACCAGCCTGCCGCCCCCCCCACACCGGCCCCCGCACCAGCCCACCGCCCCCCGCACCGCCCCCCGCACCGGCCCCCGCACCGGCCCACCGCCCCCCACACCGGCCCCCGCACCAGCCCGCCGCCCCCCCTCCCCCCCTCCGACACCAGCCCCCGCACCAGCCCACCGCCCCCCGCACCGCCCCCTGCACCAGCCCACCGCCTCCCACAGCGCCCCCCCGCACCGGCCCGCCGCCCCCCCGGACCGGCCCGCCGCCCCCCCGCACCGGCCCCCGCACCAGCCCACCGCCCCCCACACCGGCCCCCGCACCGGCCCGCCGCCCCCCACACCGGCCCCCGCACCGGCCCGCCGCCCCCCACACCGGCCCCCGCACCGGCCCACCGCCTCCCGCACCGCCTCCTCCACCAGCCCCCCCCTCCCCCCCCCCCCCGTACCAGCCTACCGCCTCCTACACCAGTCCACCGCCCCCCCACACCAGCCTACCGCCTCCTGCACCAGCCCACCCTCCCCCGTACCAGCCTACCGCCCCCCGCACCGGCCCGCCGCCCCCCACACCAGCCCACTGCCCCCCGCACCAGCCTAGCCCCCCACACCAGCCCACCACCTCCTGCACCGGCCCGCCGCCCCCCACACCGGCCCGCCGCCCCCCGCACCAGCCTACCGCCTCCTGCACCAGCCTACCGCCTCCTGCACCAGCCCACTGCCCCCCGCACCAGCCCGCCGCCCCCCACACCGGCCTGCCGCCTCCCACACCGGCCCGCTGCCCCTGGGTGGCCCGGCCGCCAGTGGGAGCCGGAGAAGCTGGTGGAAAGCACCTCCCACGCTGCCCTGCAGGACGAGCTGATCCTTCCAGAAGCTCCGGGAAATCGGCCCCCGCAGCCCCGGGCCTGCCCGCTCCTGCTGAGGCGCCTGGTGATACACACGGACCCTCGGGCTCCGGCTGAACCCGGGTGTTCTGTCCTCACTGGGAGGGCCCCGTTCTGGCTCTGAGCCCAGGGACCCCTGTGGCACGGCCTGGCCCGGGCCCCCAGAGCAGCCGGTGCTGCCGTGGTGACCCCCGACGGCCGAGCTCCTGGGCTGCGTCCTCAGCCGGTGTCCACACGGGCCGCGGCTCGGGGCCCGGCCTCCTCTGTCCCCGGGGCCCTGGCCCTGCCCCTGCCGGCGGTGAGGCCCAGCGCCGGCGGCTCTCCTCGCTCTGGGCCGCGCGTCCCGGCTCCCCGGCCTCCTTAGGGCCCTGGCTGCTCAGTCCTCAGTCCCGCGCCGCCTCGCCCGGACAGAGCGGCCGCAGGGGGAGGACACGAGTGTGGCCACGTGTGACCGGCCAGAGGGACGCAGAAGCAGGGGGACTCAGAGCTGGGCCCTCGGCGCATCCCCAGGACATCTGCCTTCGGCGGACCTGCCACTGCCCCCTGGTGCATCCGGGGAGGGGCGGGAGAACGTTCCAGAGCAGACCAGGAGGAACGGACATGGAGCACGTGTCCCCCGCGCCATCCGGGGCGGTGAGAGGCTCCCCTCTCTGACCGGCTGTGAGAGCCCCACCGATGGCAGATAACGGTCCTTCGTTCCGAGTCTTCACGTCACTGCGTCACACGAGAGAGCCGTCAGACGGAGGTCCCCGTGCTCTGTCCCAGCGGGGGCACCGGATCAGCCAGACACAAGTCGGTGAAAGGCAGACCATGAGCTGCACCAACCTCTGAGCCCTGAACACAAGGCCGGGGAGGTGGGGGAGAGGGCAGAGTTACCCTCCTTGGAGGCCCCCAGCCCTGGGGGTGGGAGCCTGTGGACAAGGGCCCTGGGAGGTCGAACCACCACCCCAGGCCACCCCAGGAAGCTCAGCCACCAAGGTGGAATCGGGAAAGAACATGACCCGGCTGGTGTGGCCCAGTGGCTGATTGTCCACCTATGAACCAGGCGATCACGGTTCGATTCCCCGTCAGGGCACACGCCCGGGTTGCAGGCTCGATCCCCAGGAGAGGGTGTGCAGGAGGCTGCTGCTAATGTCCTTCTCATCATTGATGTTTCCCTCTCTCTCCCTCTCCCTTCCTCTCTGAAATCAATAAAAATGTATTTTTTTAAAAAGGGAGGGGCAATGTTAAAATATGTACACAGATAATAATTTAATTAAAAATATATTTAAAATTAAAAAAAGGAGTACCACTAAAAAAAAAAAAAAAAGGCAGCTGATTGATGACTCTCTCTCATCGATGTTTCTAACTATCTCTCTCCCTTCCTCTCTGTAAAAAAATCAATAAAATATATTTAAATAAATAAATAAAAGAAATACAGACACCAAGGGGTTGAAGAGGAAACTGCGCGTGATGAGGCCTCGGCTGTGTGAACACACACACGGAGGAAGGCCTGAGAGCCGCGCCCTGGCGCTACCTGTGTGTTCCATTTCTTGCTAAGACAATTTTTTCCTTCTTTCACGTGAACGCACCACGCACGGCCTCTCCCGAATGTCCCTCCCTCTAGAGAAGGGGCATGGGAGTGAGTCACCTGTGTGTGACAGACGCCGTGATTTCCTGGAAATGCTTGCTAATCCCCTGAGACTGAAGTAAGTTTCCAGGTAGGAAAAAGGTGAGTCGGATTTACATTAAAATAAATAAGTAAAAATAATGCAGATATTGCCTAGTTATGATGGACAGCGGAGGCTTAGGAAACTCTACATGAGCACATTCATCTTTAAAAACAACCTTCAGCCCTGACCAGTTTGGCTCAGTGGAGAGAGCATCTGCCTGCAGACGGAATTGTCCCGGGTTCGATTCTGGTCCAGGGCATGTGCCTTGGTTGCGGGCACATCCCCAGTAGGGGGTGTGCAGGAGGCAGCTGATCAGTGTTTCTCTCTCATCGATATTTCTAACTCTCTATCCTTCTCCCTTCCTCTCTGTAAAAATCAATAAAATATATTGAGAGGGGGGGGGGGGAGAGAAAGGGAGAAAGCTGAGCCCGAGAGGGTAAGCAGCTCACCCATCACCGGGCCAGAAGGAGTGAAGCAAAGATCGGAGCCTGGTGAACCTGCTGCCACCGCCACCGGCTGCACCAGCCCCGTGACTCCTGCCTCCGGGGACGAGATCCGTCTATCCCCCGAGAGGAGGCGGGCACACGCTGAGGCTGACAGGATGGGGGGGCGGGGGGAGACCTCCTTTCTCACCAGACGTGCGGCTCTGGGGACACACATGAGCGGGGGAAAAGGATGCCAGGGAGGAAGAGAGAAACCGGCTACACAGCCAAGGCCCAAGGCTGCCCGGCTCTGTCCCCCGGGCCTCCGCCTGCTGCCCAGAGCCGAACCCTCTGGCCGGGAGGAAGCGTGGTCCCCGCCCGTGGACTGAGGGGCCAGGCCTCCCAGCCCTGCCAGACGGGCCGCACTCTGTAATCTATCACGCCCTCCAGCCTGGCAGGCGGTCTCTCCCTCACCCTGTCACACATGCCAGCACTTTGCATCCCAGTTCCCCCCACACGCCCGGCTGGTGGGATGCTGGGACCTATCTCGCCCACACATCCACAGATGGGCAGGTCAGCTTGGTCCTGCACAGTCACGGAGGCCACATAAGACGCGACCCGGAGGGGCCCGGGGGGCGGGGGGCAGCCTGGCTGGCCGCGGAAGGCCAGGCTTGGCGGCTCCCTCCAGCTGCGGGCGGCCCAGGGCCCTGCTGGTGCACACATGGCCCTCTGCTCATGGAGCGTTATTAGCGACACAAACTAAAGAATGAGAATGACCCGGGATGCTTCCCGATCTGCAATTATTCAGAAGAAGGAATGAAACAGTATAGTAAAGCCTTGTTCGTCCGATGAGCCAGATTTGGCTGCTGTCCTGCACAGGGCACCAGTAACCAGCCTGCTGCTTAGAAAGTCAAAGAACAGCCGAAGCCGGTTTGGCTCAGTGGATAGAGCATCAGTCTGTGGACTGAAAGGTCCCGGGTTCAATTCCGGTCAAGGGCATGTACATTGGTTGTGGACATATCCCTGGTAGGGGGTGTGCAGAAGGCAGCTGGTCAGTGTCTCTCTCTCATTGATGTTTCTAACTCTCTATCCCTCTCCCTTCCTCTCTGTAAAAAATCAAATATATATATATATATAAATATATATATATACTTATATATATATATGTTTTTTAAGTCACAGAACAGGCTGCCTGGTGCACACTGCCAGGGCACCCCCTCCTCTCGGAGCGCTCAGCTGCTCCTGCAGAGCCAGGCTGGGGGCCGGGCAGCCGCCTCAGCACGTGAGCGTACACTGGGTCCCGGTTTCCAGGCAGCAGGTCTCATTCCCTCCCACAGTCATCATGTCCTTTTCTGGTTCACGAGGAAACAAAAGGACATAGGACCCCTGGGCCTGCAAGCCGTTCATGGCAGAGCCGAGGTGAGAGTAAAATGTGGAGGCTGAACTCCCGGAACGGGGCCCTGGCTGGTTTGGCTCAGTGGATAGAGCGTCGGCCTGCAAACTGAAGGATCCCAAGTTCAAAAATCTGGTCTGGTCAAGGGCACCTGCCCAGGTGTGTATATATATATGTGTGTATATATATATATATATATATATATATATATATATATATATTTTTTTTTTTTTTTTTTTTTAAATAAACTCCCGTGACTGGGAATAGCAAACTGGGTCCTTCAGACCCACCACCGTGCCTCTGGGGACGAACAGAAAAACCGCAGGACAAGCAAAGCCTTGATGGAACAAGTGCGAGAATTTCTAGAGCAGATAAAGCAGAGGGCGTGGCTGTGCTCTGGCGTCCCTGGCAGTCAGAACGAGGGGGTTATTCATGGACTCAGAGGCGGGAACAGAGGCCCTGCCCCTCTCCTCGGAAAGTGTAAAACCACACTATGTTTAGTGGTATTGGTCCCAAACGTGATGGCTGTGCCTCCCGGGAGGATGTGTCACGGAAGCAGGCGAAGGGCGCACACGCTGAGCAGGAGAGCTGCGTGTGTTCCTTAGAAGTGGTTTTTCTGTGAGGAGTTTGTCTGCCCCCGCATGTTTTGAGGAAGAAAAGGGGTAAATCCGGTGAAATCCATGGTCGGCTCACTTTACGGCTGCCTGTAAAGATCGGTTTTGAGCTCTAATCAAACTGAAGATTAAAAAACAAACAAAAACCTGCTTACGGACATCAGAGAGCTGACGAAAGCATCACCGGCCCTGGGGCCACCCAAGGGAGCAGGAGGCCGAGCAGTGGGTCTGTTCTCCCAGCTGCTTGGAGCCCGGGGGCTTTGCTAGCTCTGCAAGGGGCAGTGGGCGGCAGAGTGACCCCTGTGACAGCCCCCCTCCTTGTCCCCTCCCCGGCCACGGAGCAGGGGCCGTCAGGAGCAGAGCTGGCATCAGGGACCGTCAGGAGCAGAGCTGGCATCGGGGACGGTCAGGAGCAGGGCTGGAATCGGGGGCCGTCAGGAGCAGAGCTGGCATCGGGGGCCGTCAGGAGCAGGGCTGGCATCGGGGGCCGTCAGGAGCAGAGCTGGCATCGGGGGCCGTCAGGAGCAGGGCTGGCGTCGGGGGCCGTCAGGAGCAGGGCTGGCGTCGGGGGCCGTCAGGAGCAGAGCTGGCATCGGGGGCCGCCAGGAGCAGAGCTGGCATCGGGGGCCGTCAGGAGCAGAGCTGGCATCGGGGGCCGTCAGGAGCAGGGCTGGCGTCGGGGGCTGTCAGGAGCAGGGCTGGCATCGGGGCCGTCAGGAGCAGAGCTGGCATCAGGGACCGTCAGGAGCAGAGCTGGCATCGGGGCCGTCAGGAGCAGGGCTGGCATCGGGGCCGCCAGGAGCAGGGCTGGCGTCGGGGGCCGCCAGGAGCAGAGCTGGCATCGGGGGCCATCAGGAGCAGGGCTGGCATCGGGGGCCGTCAGGAGCAGGGCTGGCGTCAGGGGCCGTCAGGAGCAGAGCTGGCATCAGGGGCCATCAGGAACAGGGCTGGAGTCGGGGGCTGTCAGGAGCAGGGCTGGCATCGGAGCCGTCAGGAGCAGGGCTGGCATCGGGGCCGCCAGGAGCAGGGCTGGCATCGGGGCCGCCAGGAGCAGGGCTGGCATCGGGGGCCGTCAGGAGCAGAGCTGGCATCGGGGGCCGTCAGGAGCAGAGCTGGCGTCGGGGGCCGCCAGGAGCAGGCTGGGCCTTGCTCTGGTGGAGACGCAGAGGGGTGCTCTCTGTGTCAGTGTGACCAGAGGCAGGTGGGCCGGTGCAAAGACTCCAGCTCCGCTCCAAGCACTGAGATTAGATCCCAGTAATCCCGGCCTGTTGGTGGCCAGGAACCTGGCAGAATAAACGCTAATCTCAGTGGGAGGAAATCTCATCGGAGACCTCAAGTGAGGTCTGCAAACCAGTTTGCAACTGCAATGCCCGAGACACAATAAGACATAATGAGGCACAGAAATACAAAGTAGAGCCCTGCCCGATTTGGCTCAGTGGATAGAGCGTTGGCCTGCGGACTGGAGGGTCCCAGGTTCGATTCCGGTCAAGGGCATGTACCTTGGTTGCAGGCACATCCCCAGTAGGGTGTGTATAAGAGGCAGCTGATCGATGATTCTTTCTCATCAATGTTTCTAACTCTCTATCCCTCTCTCTTCCTCTCTGTAAAAAAATCAATAAAATATATATTTTTAATTAAAAAAATAAAAAATAAAACATTCTAGGAAATAAAAGAAAGGTAAAACTGATACTCTGGCAGAGAACGGGAAACTATAAAAAAGGAACCAAAGGGAGATGTTGGAACTGAAAAATGCAATAACTAATAATTAACTCCTCAAGGACAGTTTTAGTTTTTCCAAAAACACGGGTGAATTATTTTTTTTCGGAAGAAATGATCAGAGCACAGACAGCAGGCGAGACAAAAGGATAAACAACGCAGAAGAGACAGCGAGAGACAGAGAGGACACCGTGAGAGCTAACATGTGTTTATTAAGGGCCCAGTGTGGGGAGAGAGGGAATATGACAGAAGCAATAGGCAGAGAGATAACAGCTGAGAATTTTCCAAAAGCGATGAAAGACATCATCATCACACGGATTCAAGAAGCAGGATAAATAAAGAGCGGTCCACCCCTAGGAGCACGGCCAAAAAAGACCGCTGAAAACCGAAGATGAGAGGAAAACCTTACAGTATCTACAGGGGGAAGCGGGCTGCCTTAAAGAGACGGCGCGGACGGACAGCTGACGCTCCACCATCCACAGTGGAAACCAGACAACAGTGTGACTGCCTATTGGGTTTGCTCAGAGAACTCGGGCCTGATAGGAGTCTAATTCTCTCCTTCATGCCCCTCCAGCTTCCCTTTCTCCGTGGCTCCTAGTGCTGGGCAAACCTGAGCTCAAACACTAGCTGTTTGAAGTCCAGCCTCTGCTTTCTCTCTGTAAAACACAGTTGGTAAAATTCAGTAGCACGTTTATATAAACCACCTGGCACTCAGCAGCTGCTCAACAAAACTGAACCCCGGCTTCTTCATTTTTTTAATCCACCCTTCCTCAGACTCTGATAGCCCATCCAATAACCACCATTGATCAATCTGTTCCCCTTCTCTGTTTTACTCTTGCACAAGTTCCTCACAGGGCTGTCCCGGGAAGTAAGTAAGAATGGGCACAGCACACAATGAATATGCAACGAATGGATAGCTGTGTTCATATTAAATCATGCACACCTGTATGTGCCGCTGTAATAGTTCGGAATGACTAGATGGTGAGGAGGGGGTCAGATCACTCGGGATCAGCGGGTTCTCAGCATTGGGTGGCAGCGAGTGCTCACGACTTGGCAGCTGAGCCTGTCACACAAAGCGCCAGCTGACCAGCTAACCTCACCTGAAGGCAGTCGGTTAATAGCGATGAGCGCCGTGCATTACCTGCCTCCCGCGGCAGAGGGCAGGACCCCACCCCTCGGCTGCTTAGAACTTCGCCGGACAATTCTGATCTCAAACAGCTTCTACGGCCACGAGGCAGGAACAGCGAAGCTGGGTCACTCAGGCTCGGGGTCTCCCATGAGAAGGAAGTCACCTGCGGTCACTGAGGGCCTGACGGGGCTGGAAGATGCACTGCCAGGCTGGTCCCGGGGCGGGCAGGTTCTGCTGGCTGTGGGCAGCAGGCCTCAGTCACGTGCCGTGTAGACCCCGGGCTGGTTGAGTGTCCTCGCTCTGTGGCCACTCGTTTCCCCAGAGCAAGCAATCCAAAGGAGGGAGTAGCAATGGCCCAGCTTCAGAGGGCACACATAGCCATTCCTACCGTCAGCCCTGCCCATCCTGAGGGGCCGGGGGGAGGAGGGGAGCCGGGAGGAGGGCCGGGGGGTCTCACTCTCCTCCACATGGCCTCCATCCTTCCAGAACAGCCCAACTGGAGGCTCCCGGGGCCATCTTGGCAGCTGGCCACACAGGACTGAATTTCGCCTCCCATCTCAACAGGTGGAACTAAATAACAACGCTAAAAAAATGTGCAAAAGCAGAGAGCGGAACAGTCCTGCGGAAGGAGTGAAGTAGCGATGACACAGAATAACAGCAACAGCCACCATTTACCGCGTGTCGCCCTGACACCGGACAAGGGCCATCGGCGCCCCGGGTTTGAGCTCAGACGTTGGCAGGTGAAGGCGCAGGGGCCAGGCCTGTCCCCCTGTCGGCCTGTGTGAACACAGTCTTCACCATCACACCCGCTCCACACCTATTGTCATGGCGACTCGCCTGCCCCAGCATCTGAGTGGTTGTCATAGAAACCATACAGTCTGCAATACTTACTCTCGGGCCCTCTGCAGGAAACGCCCTAGCTCATGAAAGCCCATAAAAAGCACATGAGATTTTTAAAAGTTATTTTTAAAAAAAAAACCCAGGAGGACATTCCTTTCCTCCTGTTACGGTGAAGACACGGAGGATCCGGTAAGTTAAGTGACCTGCCTGGCCCGAGACTGAGGCTCTGAACTCACGAGGGTGGCCTCTGCCGTCCTCTATTGGCCAAAGCCAGTCACAAGGCCGCCCGGTCTCCAGGCCGCAGAGGAACGGCCCACGGGGGTGTGCATGGACGGCAGGAAGCTGGCTCTGAAACCACCTGCCACCAAACGTGAGATTCAGTCTGTCCCCGCGGAGCACCACAGCCCAGGGGACCACGTAGGCCAGCGTCTGAGTGTGGCCCCAGGCCCGCCCCGGAGGTGTGAGTGCGGCCCCAGGCCCGTCTGGGGAGGTCCTGTGAGAAATGCCAGAGCCCCCGGCCGGGCCACGCCGACGGCGTCAGAACCCCGGAGTGACAGGGGCTCTGGTGCCAACACGCCTCCCGGGAGCTCCCAGGCCAGTGCCAGGGCACGGCCTCAGGGAGGCAGCCAGGGCAGACACCTCCTCCTGCCCCGGGCACCGGCGTGGGTGTGGGCAGAGACCAAAACACCTCCCCCGGCTCTGCCCACCGCTCCCTGGGTCCCGGCCATTCTCCTGGGACCAAACTCTTCGACCCGGGGGGTTAGCGGGAACAGCCCTCACATTCTCAGCAGAAACGTGTGTGGCGAGCGAGTGGGCAGGAACCCGAGGCAGCTGCTGGCCGGGAGCCCGCGGGGCAGGGCGCTGGGCAGGCCCACCGGGTGAGCAGGCAGCCGGGCTCCGCGGCACCGGGCGGGGACCACAGAGGTTTCTGGGTTTCTCCTTGGCGCAGAACGCAAATACACCATCGATCAAGAAGTAGAATCAGACTGAGCCATTACTGGTGACGGCCAGGGGAGGAGGTAAGAGCCTAGAAGCTAAAACCCCCGACTTCCACACCGCCTTGCTCAGCCGCCTCAGAGAATTTAGTTCCCAAGCTGCAAGCAGAGTGCCCGCTGATGACTACGCCTCTGGTGTGGATTTTCAGTTTCGTGGTTCTGTTGACTGTGGACGTCACTGAGAGCGTGGACGGCCATGCGGGGCCCTGCCCAGGGAGCCTGGGTGAGGAGATCCCACAGGGAGGGGGGTGACATCCACCGCCTCTCCCCCCCCTCCCCCTCGGCACCCCCTCCCAGAGCCAGTGAGCCTCAAGGACACTGCACCTTAAGAGGTCCTAGTCGGTCCACATCGAGTGAACTTGACCAAATCCCAGGAACCACACAGTCCAACAGAAGGACACATTCTTTTTTTTTTTTTCTTTCTTTCTTTGTGTGTGTGTGTGTGTGGTGGGCGCGCGCGCGCTTAATACATTTTTTACTGATTCAGAGAAAGGGAGAGGGAAAGAGAAACATCAGTGATGAGAGAGAATCATGGATCGGCTGCCTCTTGCACGCCCCCACTGGGGATTGAGCTTGCAACCAGGGCATGTGCCCTTGAACATAATTGAATCCAAGACCCTTCAGTCTGCAGCTGATGCTCTACCCACTGAGCAGAACCGGCTAGGGCTGTGTGTGATTTTTTAATATATCTTTATTGATTTCAGAGAGGAAGGGAGAGGGAAAGAGAGAGAAACATCCATGATGAGAGGGAATCACAGACCGCTGTCTCCTGCAGGCCCCCCACTGGGATGGACCCGGTCCCTGTGAAGCGCAGACGTGGGGCAGAGCCTGGCACAGGCACCATCTCAGGGCAGGCACACGGGCTCCGGAGCCCCTGGGCCTCAGAGCTGGGGGAGGAGGTCGGAGGACTTTGCCGGCACTGGCCCCGTCTCCGCATCGTAGGGACCACTTTCCGAGGCACGGGCCCTCCCTGGAGGTACGGCGGGAAGAGGTAGGACGGTAACAAGCGATTGTGGGGTGCCACCCTGGGAATTCAGGGGAGAAGAGAATTTAAACACGAGGTTTCCCACCGGGAGCGACCGGGAGGACAGGCGTGGACTCCGTGCACGAGGTCCTAGTTTGGCACTCGCACTGGGGTCCCGCTGCTTTAAAACAAAAGCATGAAAACCACCGAACTGAAACAACAGAGACTGGTGAACGAAAACACATCCATTCGATTCCGGTCAAGGGCATGTACCTTGGTTGCGGGCACATCCCCGGTAGGGGGTGTGCAGGAGGCAGCTGGTCGATGTTTCTCTCTCATCGATGTTTCTCTTCCTTTCCCTTCCTCTCTGTAAAAAATCAATAAAATGTATTTTTAAAAAAACAAAAACAAAAACAAAAAAACAGATCCAGTGACAGGGAAGCATCGACCAGACTGTCAAACCTCAGAGGGAAGGCAGGGGAGGGTGGGGGTCAGGGGAAGAGATCAACCAAAGGACCTGCATGCGTGCATAGAAGCCTGACCAATGGACACAGACACCAGGGGGTGAGGGCATGAGTGTGCGGTGGGGGGGAAGAAATGGGGAATAAGGACACATAATGTGTAACACCTTAATCAATAAATAATAATAATAATAATAATAATAATTTAAAAAATAAAAACAAAACACTGAATTGAGTTGCAGTTGATGCGCCTTCTGTCAGATGCCAAGGTCGTGTGGCTTAAGCATCTGTGCCCCCGAATGTCCAGTAAAAACCATAATCACCCTCCTGGTAGTAACGCCCAGTGCAGGAACACAAACGTCACCGCAGCATAAACACCCAACGCAGTTCACACTCACTCCCTTCCACCGGGAAGCCCGCCCTCGCTCCGGTCTGAGCGGGGTGGCAGAGCCGTCGGTGCTGACCTCTCACCCCCGTCGCTATGAGGAAGTGGCGATGACATCTTTTTGGCCAGATGCAGCCGATGGAGATTTATGGGGCAGCTGAGAACTGTCAGAGCCGCGCCAGGCGGGTCCCACAGGACAATGACCATAGCCTTCTCATCAGCCAGCGCGCTGCTTTCTGGAATCCATGGACACAAGAGCTCCTATCTGCCCCGTCATCAGCGAGATTAGCCCAACACCCCGCCAGCTGCTGCCACCCAACCCGCAGGCTCCGCTCCTGCTCTTGAGCGATGGCATGTGACGGTCCCGGGGTCCTGCCCCTCACCCACCAGCACCCCGCCCCGCCCCCGCCCCCGCCCGGCACCCACAGCCCTCCCAGCTGGAAACCTCATCCAATGCCTCTCAGTTACAGAGATTTCAGAAATTAGTCACAGGAAGGAGGGCGGGAAGAGAGGGGAGGATTCCTGGAGGAACCGGTAACAAGATCTGGGGTGTTTCACCTCCGGGTCACAGCAGCTCAGCGGTGATGGTCAAGATTGAAATCAGCCCCGGCTGGCCATGGCTCCGCTGGCCAGGCATCGTCCCATGGACCAGAAGGCTGCAGGTTTCACTTCCGGTCACAGCACATCCGGGCTCCTTCCCAGGTGTGGGGCTTGCAGGAGGCAGCCGACCAAGGTTCTGCTCTCACATTGATGTTTCTCTCTCTCTCCCTTCCTCTCCAAAAATCACTTTTTAAACAATTTAAAAAGAATGAGATCAACCTCTGCTGACTTACCCACCATCCACTATACCCATGGTCGGCAAACTGCAGCTCACGAGCCACATGCGGCTCTTTGGCCCCTTGGGTGTGGCTCTTCCACAAAACACCACGGCCTGGGCGAGTCTATTTTGCAGAAGTGGCGTTAGAAGAAGTTTAAGTTTAAAACATGTGGCTCTCCAGAGAAATTTCAATCGTTGTACGGTGACTCATGAGTTTGCCGACCACTGCCCTCTACTAAGAGCCTCCGTGAGGCCGGGCCTCCAGCCAACGGGCCTCCGTTCCTGGAGCCTCTCTTTTCTGGGAGTCGTTCATCCATCCCCCACCCCATCCTCAGAAGACGGCTTTCTCCGACCCACTCACTCGGCACAGTGCCCTCCAGGTCCGCCATGTTGTCGCAAATGGCGAGATTTCCCTCTTTTTCGTGGCTGAGTGATGTTCCATGGTGTATGTGTACCACATCTTCACTCATTCACCTACCAACGCAGACTCAGCGAGCTTCTCTGCAGCTGTATAAACAATGCTGCCATGTCTGTGGGAATGCTTATGTCTTTTCTTGGGGGGAGAGGGGGTATATGTCTTTTCAAATTAGTGGTTTTTATTTTAGAAGATAACTTTTCGAGGTGGGCCCAAGCACCTGCAGCGAACGAGAACTCGGGGTGATGTGGGTTTACCCAAGACACGAACGGATCTAATTCTCCTCTCTCCAGCTCCCCACGGCCAATGGCTGTCTGGAGCCTGGTGTCCCCTAAATCATGATGAGAACTCGGTAAGACAGGCAACCCAAACCCTGGGCCCGCCCGACCCCACCAGCAGCCGCCTGGACTCCCCTTCCACCGCACATTCATAGGATGATGCTCAGACACACACACACACAACTAAAAGGCAGGCGTGCCCTCACACAGGCTGCCTTGTCCAGAGCCGGCCCTGCCTCCAGAACAGAGCGAGCTGGGCTGGGAGACAGAGCGAGCTGGGCTGGGAGACCCAGCGGGCCTTCCGCCAGCCAGCGGGGGGTCACACAGCACTCCTTCCACTCCCACTCCCAGGAGCCAGCATGGGGCGAGCAGGGGGGCCTCAACAAGGTGAGATCTTCTATCTGTTTGTTTTTTTGTGGCTGTTTTTTGTTTATATGCCCTTCTTTTCTTTTCTTTTTTTAATATATTCTATTGATTTTTTTTTTTTAGAGAGAGGAAGGGAGAGGGATAGAGAATTAAAAACATAGATGAGAGAGAATCATCGACCAGCTGCCTCTTGCACACCCCCTACTGGGGATGTGCCCACAACCAAGGTACATGCCCTTGACCGGAATCGAACCTGGGACCTTTCAGTCCGGAGGCCGATGCTCTATCCACTGAGCCAAACCGGGTTCGGCTGTCCTTTTCAAGTAAAACCAAAGATGCGATTCACTGCTTTGAGAAGGGAGGGCCATTTTCTCAAAGGCAGCGTCTCACGTGTGAGCAATGACTGCCGCCATGTGCCCACCCTCTTTCCGACGTGCATCGGCCCTGGGACATCTCAGCAGCCAGGAAGCTCACAGGAGCACTGTCCCCTTTAACAAGACAGAGACCGGAGGGGAGGACTCAGCGGGGGAGGAGAGAGAGGAGGAGGGGAGGGAGAAACTGAAGTTTCCCTTAGGGAGCTGCCCCGGGCCTGGCTGTGAGCTGTGGGGGGGCGGGTGCTGGGACAGTCCCTGTCCCCCCTCCCCGCTGGCCGCTGGCCGCGGGTTGGTGGCTCGCAGTGCTATGAGAGCCCCCATCCTGGGCCCGTGGGCTCCTCCCAGCACCCAGGGTGCTCCTCCCCCGACACAGAGGATGTGGCTCGCTTCCCCCCAGAGCCCGGGTCGCTGGTGAGGGAAAGGCCCTCTCCCCACAGCTAACCCAGTGGGGGGAGGGACGAGGAGGGCCGCTTTCATCAAAGCTAAAGGCCTTCACAATCTGATGCCCATCTTCCGCCCACACCTGGCTGCTGTCAGTCTCTGGATGGGAGCAGCTCTCCCGTGTCCCCCGCCCCCGCCCACTGGGGCGTCCCCCACACAGACCCTCCTTCCCTCCCTCCCCCATCGCTATCTCTATCTCCATCACTCTCCCGCTCGCCCGCCTCCCCTCCTCCCCCATTTCTGTCTCCGTTTTTCTATCTCTGTGTCTCTCTCTAAATCTCTTCTCCTAATAGCTCCTCTGTCTTTGAGTCTCTTCTATTATCTCTCTCTCTCTCTCTCTCTCTCTCCCTCCCTCCCTCCCTCCCTCACTCCCTCCCTCCATCACTTCTTTCTCTCTCCCCCCTTTCTCTCTCTATCTCTCTCTCCATTTCAATCTACTTCTATCTTCTCTCTCAGTCTGTCTTTTCTCCTTCAACCCCCTTCCTCTCTTCCAGTTCTTTAGGGAAAGCAGCCAGCAACAAAGGCAGCAAAGCGGAAGCGTGGGTAGGGACCCCCGTCTGGGCGGCCTCCGGAGGAGGCTGAGGGTCCAGGTGAGGTGCAGGAACCGTGAAGGCGCCAACCAAGCTGGGAGCTGGCATGGCCGAGGCACAGATGTGCCCAGGTGCTGGGACAGCTGTGGAGACTTCCTGGGCCACTCTGCCTGCCTCCGCAGAGGGAGGAGGAGCCTGGAGGGTCTGAGGAGCGAGGAGCACTGCCCACCACAGAAACCTGAGATCCCAGCCCAGTGGTCCACAGATCCCTGAGGACGCTGGGCCCCAGGGGATGCTGGGCGCACGGGAATACTGGACCCTGCCACCAGGACACCCTCTCCAGAGAAAAGGAAAGGACAGTCCTGCTGCCACTTGAAATTCTGCCCTTTTTGCCCCACAGTTTGTCCCTCAGCTGCCTCCCCTGGGGTTTAGTGGGGGGAAAGCAGGTGAGCTGTCTGCGCTGAGAGGGTGATGTGCAGCCACACCGAGTCCCTGGCCTGGGCGGGCGGTGCTCCGCTCTCCGCCGCGGGCAGGCTGGTCCCTGTGGCTTCCCTCCAGCCTCTCCTCTCCGCTGGGACGCTGTCCCCAACGCTGCTGCTGAGAGCACCCTGCCCAGCACCTGCCCCAGCACCCCGTATGCAAAGCCATTTGCTTCAACAACGGCTGGTTATCCCGCTACCTAACGAGAGACAGAAGACCCCAAGCTTAACGGCATGAGAAGAACCGTGTGGTTCTGCTCACCCGCTTCTCCCTGAGCCGGATGTCAGGGGATCCGCAGCTCCGTCCCACAGTGCTGTCTTATTTCACTCCCACTTCACAATTTTTTTGAGGAAGTGTATTATCCCCATTTTACAGATGGGAGCACTGAGGTTCAAGGAGGTGAAACGATTCAATCTATCCTACTCCATGACCTGAACTCCAAATCACTGCCTGCCATTGCTGAGCCCTTCTCTGTTCTGGATGCTCCCCACATTCCCAGCCCTAGGCCCCCTTTTTTCCTTAGCTTCTTGTTGGCTTCTGCCCTGCCAGTGGCCAGTGAGACCCCCTTTTCCTCCCGTCTGCACCTAAGACAAAGATGGAAATCTCAAAGCAGGCAGTCCCCCAGGTACGGCCACTTCCAGTGTCAGCTCCCTTGAGGCCTTTGTCCTGTCGAGTCCTCACTGCATCCGGACAGCTGCTGTGGTGGGCTGAGCCCCCACCCACCCCGCCACCCAGCCTTCACTCTGCATCAGCCCGGCCTGCGGCCAGTCCTAATTGGGTAACAAAGCCTCACCTGAGTTTGAGTAGCTCCTTCATACATCATCACCAGGTGCCTTCAAGTGAAAATGAAGGCTCTAAGGTAGGGGTGTCGAACTCAATCAGAGAAGGGGCCAAAATCTAAAATCCAGCCTGCACCGCGCTGTCATCACTGCACTCCGCTGCGTTTCCATCACAATGACAGTTTATGACTGTTCAGTAAACCATTCGGCCCGCGATTTAGGCTGGATTTTAGATTTTGGCACCTTCTCTGATTGAGTTCGACACCCCTAAAGGAGACAAATAGGGAAATGGTAAAAATATTTGGAGCATAGAAAAACAAAAGTTACTGGTTAACCTGTTAACCGGGAGTTCCCTTTTTAATGACGCAACCTGTAACGGGCGCGTACTCTTTCACTAGGACACGTCAGTACGTCACGCCCGGAGGACGTAATTTCATATTATTTTTTTTATTTATACTTAATGAAAATAAATGAAGTATATATTTTTGTTTATTTATATATATAAAGCACAAAGGAAAATACAAAATTACAAAAAATAGAAAAGAATACCGACCAAAAAAAAATGGACACATCGAATTAAAAAATTATAAATTTTACAAACAATGATAAAGATTACAAAAAACAGCCGAAACCAGTTTGGCTCAGTGGATAGAGCGTCGGCCTTCGGACCTAAAGGTCCCGGGTTCGATTCCAGTCAAGGGCATGTACCTTGGTTGCCGGCACACCCCCAGTGAGGGGTGTGCAAGAAGCAGCTGATCGATGTTTCTCTCTCATCTCATCGATATTTCTAACTCTCTATCCCTCCCCTTACCTTCCTCTCTGTAAAAAATCAATAAAATATATATTTTTTAAATTACAAAAAATATATACCGTCCCTCTCGGGGCGCAACATATATTTCAAGGACGTATTCATACGTCCTACCCGTTCCTGATATTGTTTACGTTTGACATATTTATAGGTCCTGCTCGGTTAACAGGTTAATAAAGATAGCTCATAGAAATCAGTAAAAAAAAAGTAAAAAAAATTAAAAAAATAAAACAACAACAGAAACACACACACTAAGATCTCAGTGGAGAAATAGTCCAAAGGTGCAAACAGATGATACATTTCAGGGGGGGAAAACGGATTGCGGACATTTGAAAATAATTTAAACCTTATTGCAATGATGATGCTTTCACTTAAATATTCACAAAGATCCTTAAGGAGAATTCCCAAACTGCTCTGGAAGGCTCCTGTCCCAGAGGGAGAGGGCTCTTCCTGGCAGCGGCGGCCAGGACCGGCCATAGGAGCGGAGGACGGGTTCACAGGGGCCATGGAGGAGTCCCGGCCCCAGCCCGCCACACCCGCCCAGCACATGCTGCCCAGCGAGAAAGCACAGCCGTGGCCGCTGGCACACAGTGCAACATGCAGGTCGTGTGTAATAGAAATGTGCGCTTGAATCCTACGTAATCTCATTAACCAATGGCAGCCCAATAGCAATTTAATAAAATGAAACAAAAAGAAAACAGCAAGAGTTTCTCTCCACTGCCACCAAACTGTGGTTACCAATAATAATCAAATTCAGCATTTTCAATCAAATTCAGCATTTTCAACCAAGGCTGAGAGAATAAGGAAGGGCCCACAGAGAGAAGGACAGCTAGGCCAGGGCCATAAAGGATGAGAAGAAGAAGAGAAGGATTAAAAATGGCTGTGGAACAACAAAAATAAGTAAATGCATAAAAATAAAGTTACTGAAAATAAAAGAAGGAGGGGGGGGGGGGAGAGAGAGAGAGAGAGAGAGAGAGAGGGGGGGGGGGGGGGAGAGAGAGAGAGGGAGAGAGAGAGAGAGAGAGAGAGAGAGAGAGAGGGAGGGAGAGAGAGAGAGAGGGAGAGAAGAAAGAAAGAAAGAAAAGCAATTTTCAATCCTGGTGAGAATAAAAAAAAAAAAAAAAAAAAAAAAAAAAGGCTGCAGAAACATGCTCTCTCAGGACCAAACTGGAACTGCAGCTACAATACAGAAAAACTTCTGAATCAACAGAAGACTCGCTGGTGAGAACCCTCATAACGGAGGAAAAGGTAGGCAGAGACGCAGAAGGCACCCACAGATGGCAACCGAAGTTCCAGAGAGATCTCTCAGCTGTGGCGGTTGCCACGGGGAACTCTGCGGTCTAATCCCCAAGCTGGGCCCCCGGCAGGGAGCACCAGAACGGAGAAGGGCACCCACATAACACCGGGCTGTGAAAAGCAGCAGAGTTGCTGTCAGCAGGGAGAGAAGGCTGGAAATGCAGGCACCCTCTTAAAAAACCAACGCACAACACTTCCTGTCCGACCACTCACCTGTGCTCTGGCAAAGGGGGACAGAGTGGACTGGAGCTGGGCAAGCAGAAGCCAAGATCAGGGGGCGCAGGAGTCAGAGCTCAGAAGGCAGACACCCTGGTTCCCTGTGCTGAGACACCCCCTCAAGCTGGGAGCCATCTTCCTCAGGCAGGCACTAGCTAAAAAGACAGCTCAGCCTGAGCGTCCACTCTAATGGAAAACACCTTGCCAAGCCTTGCCGTTCAGGTGATGCTCAAGCCCATTAAGAGGCTGAGAATAACAATTAGCCTCCAGGCAGAAGCAATAGACTCGCCCTGTTGAAAAGAACTCTTGCCACACTTGTGGACGATTGCCTGAGGGAAATTCAAGACCAAATCCTATCGGTACACAGAGTTGGCGTCTGGAGGCTTTGAATCTTTGCCTGATCTAACTGGTCAAAACAGCATTTGACACTGTCATGGACTACAGGTTGAGAGGCACAGCAGATCTACTGATACACAGTCACAAACCCAAACAGGCAGCCAAAAGGAGGAGGCAAAGAAGCAACCCTCAGCTGAAAGAACTAGAGAATTCTCCAGAAGCAGAGATAAATGAAATGGAGATAACAAATTTATCTGAGAGTTCAGAATAATGATGGTAAAGATGCTCAATGGCATGAAAAAAGATATAGTAACTACAAAAACAGAAATAATGACATAGAAAACATTGGAAGGAATACACAGCAGATTAGGGGAAGCTGAAGATCAAATCAGTGAATTAGAAACTATCACTCAAAGAACCAAAAAGAAAAAGAAAAAATTAAAAAACAGGACAGCTTAAGGGATCTGTGGGACAATGTGAAATGTAACAATAATCAAATAGCAAGTATATCAGAAGAGGCAGAAAGGGAGAAGGGGATGGAGAAAGTGAAGAGATAATGGCAGAAACATGGTAAAGGAAAAAGTCACACAAGTCCAAGAGGCACAGAGAACCCTAACCAAGAAGAACCCAAACAGAGCCACGCCCAGACATGACATAATTAAAATGCCAAAAATTAAAGACAAAGAGAGAATCTAAAAGGCAGCAAGAGTAAAACAAATTGTTACCTACAAAGGAGTCTCCATAAAGCTGACACCTGATTTCTTATCAGAAACTCTACAGGCCAGAGGGAATGGCATGAAGTACTCAAGGTAATGGAAAGCAAGGATCTGAAACCAAGATTACTGTATCCAGCAAGGCTATCATTCAAAATAAAAGGTCAAATAAAGAGCTTCCCAGACAAAAAAAAAAAAAAAAAAAAAAAAAAGGCTAAAGGAGTTCATCACCACCAAGCCAGCATTACAAAATATACTAAAGGACTGATGTAATTAGAAGCCATACAGAATTTAAATGGCAATAAATAAGTACCTATCCTATATATTATAATAAAAGGCTAATATGTAAATCGATCGAACGGCAGAATGACGGGTCACTATGATGCGCATAGACCAGCAGGGGCAGATGCTCAATGCAGGAGCTGCCCCCTGGTGGTCAGTCAGCCAGAAGCCTGGCCCACAGCTGGTGAACACAACCCTGGTGGCGACAGAGGCAGCTGATGGATGTTTCTCTCTCTTTGATGTTTCTAACTCTCTATCCCTCTTTCTTCCTCTCTGTAAAAAAATCAATAAAATATTTTTTTAAAAAAAGCTCCCGGCAAACAAAAGCCCGGGTCCAGACGGCTTCACAGGGGAGTTTACCAAACATTCAAAGAAGAACTAACACTATCCTCTTCAAACTATTCCAAAAAATCCAAGAGGAAGAAACTCTTCCAAACTCTTATCAGGCCAGCATTTCCCTAATTCCAAAACCAGATAAAGGCACTACAAAGAAAGGGAATTACAGGCCAACATCCCTGATGAATATAGGTGTTAAAATCCTCAACAAAGTATTAGCAAATTGCATCCAGCAATATATTAAAAGGATCATACACCATGACCAAGTGGGATTTATTCCAGGGATGCAAGGCTGGTACAATATTCACAAAGTAATAAACATGATACAGCACATAAACAAATTGAAAGACAAAAATCACATGATCATATTAATAAATGCCAAAAAAGCATTTGATAAAATCCAATACTCATTTTGATAAAACTCTCGGCAAAGTGGGTATAGAGGGAGCATATCTCAACATAGTAAAGGCCATATATGACAAACCTACAGCGAATATCATACTCAATGTGCAAAAACAAAAACCACTTCCCCTAAGAACAAGAAGACAGGGATGTCTGCTTTCACCACTCCTGTTCAACATAGTACTGAAAGTCCTAACCACAGCGATCAAACAAGAAGATGAAATAAAAGGCATCCAAATTGGAAAGGAGGAAGTAAAACTTATTATTCAAAGGTGAGATGATATTGTTCATAGAAAATCCTAAAGACACCACCAACAATTTCTAGATTTAATAAATGATCTTGGCAATGTAGCAGGATACAAAATCAATACCCAAAAATTGATGGATTTTTTATACACCAATAATGAACTCTCAGAAAGAGAAACAAAACCAGCAATCCTATTTGCCATTACAACAAAATGATTAAAATACTTAGGAATAAACTTAACCAAGGAGACAAAATACCTGTATTTAGAAAACTGCAGGTTGTTGGATAAAGAGATAGAAGAAGATATAAACAAATGGAAAAATATACCATGTTCATGGATTGGTAGAATCAACATCATTAAAATGTCCATACTAAATAAGGCAATCTACATATTCAGTGCAATCCCTATTAAAATACCAACAGAATGTTTCACAGAACTAAAACAGATACTCCAAAAATGTGTATGAAATCAAAAATGCCTCTGAATAGCCCCAGCAATTTTGAGAAAGAAAAACAAAATAGGAGGAATCACTATACCAGATTTCAAATTATACTACAAAGCCACTGTAATCAAAACAGCCTGGTACTGGGAAGAGGACAGACATATAGACCAATTTAACAGAACAGAGAACCCAGAGATCGACACAAGCCATTATGCTCAACTAATATTTGACAAAGAAGGCAAAAACATACAAGACAGTCAAGACAGTCTCTTCAATAAATGGTGTTGGGAAAGTTGGACAGATACATGCCAAAAAAAAAAAAATGAAACTAGGCCACCAACGTACACCATACACAACAATAAACTCAAAATGGATAAAAAACTTAAATGTAAGTCGTGAAACTACTAAAAAAAATCCTAGAAGAAACCATAGGCAGCAAAATCTCAGAGATCTCTCGTAGCAACATGTTTATAGATACCTCTCCTAGGGCAAAGGAAACTAAGGAGAAAATAAACAAATGGGACTACATCAAAAATAAAAAACTTCTGCACAGCAAAAGAAACCATCAGAAAAATGAAAAGGGAGCCCTCTGTATGGGAGAACATATTTGGCAATGATACATCTGATAAAGGGTGAATATCCGAAATATATAAGGAATTCATACAACTTAACAGAAGGAAGACAAACAATCCAATTAAAAAATGGGCAGCCCTAGCTGGTTTGGCTCAGTGGATTGAGCGTCAGCCTGCAGACCAAAGGGTCCTGGGTTCAATTCCAGCCAAGGGCACATACGTTGGTTGCAGGCTCCTCTCCAGCCCAGGACCTGGTTGGGGTGCGTGCAGGAGACAACCAATCGATGTGCTTCTCTCACATCGATATTTCTCTGTCTTTTCCTCTCTCTTCTACTCTCTCTAAAAATCAATGGGAAAAAAATATCCTCTAGTGAGGGTTAAATAAAAATGGGCAAAGGATCTAAATAGACTCTTCTCCACAGAGGACATACAGAAGGCCAAGAGGCATATGAAAAAATGCTCAAAGTCACTGGTCATCAGAGAGATGCAAATGAAAACAAGGAGGTAACACCTTCATTTGTTGGCTGCCATCAACAAACCAACAAAGGACCAGTGCAGGTGAACCTGTACACTGCTGGTGGGAACGCAGGCTGGTGCCGCCATTATGGAAAAAAAAAAAAATAGGGAGTTTCCTCAAAAAACTAAATATGGAACTGCCATTTGACCCAGTGATCCCACTTCTAGGAATATATCCTAAGAAACCCAAAATACAAACCAGAAAGAATGTCTGCACCCCTATGTTCACAGCAGCACAGTTCATCATAGCTGAGGTCTGGAAAGAGCCCAGTGCCCATCAGCAGAGGAGTGGATAAAAAGCTGTGGCACATTCACACCAGGGAATACTGTGCAGCTGCGGAAAAGAAGGAACCCTTACTCTCTGAGACAGCATGGAGGGACCTGGAGAGTATCCCGATCAGTGAAATAAGCCAGTCAGAGAGAGACAAGTATCGCATGATCGCACTCCTATGTAGAATCTAAGTAACAAAACAAACTGAGGAACAGAGTGGATCCGGAGACTGGGAGCATGGAGCAGAGTGTGGAATCTGGGAGGGGAGGGTGGGTGGGTGGGAGGTAACCAACCAAAGACCTTGTATGCATGTATGCATGGCCCATGGACACAGATAGTAGGATGGTGAAGGCCTGGGGATGAGGGGGGCGGGGAGGGGGCCGGCAGCACAAGGGCAGTTTGGGAGGGGGGGGGAGGTCATGGGGAGAAAAAGGAGACATATGTAATAATTTCAACAATAAAGATGTATCTTTTTAAAGGATGAGTAGAAGATTCAGAAATGCCGCCTCCCCCAGGAGGGGGAAGGTAACGCCCTCCCGGCTGCATTTCCTCCTCGCAGTGGCTTCTGTTTGGATAAGGGACCTGGCACATGGGAACCCACACTTTCCCAAGCCTGCGGGCCCCCGGCTGTGTTCGGTGGGTGGTCCTCTCTCCGCACTCCGATAATCCCATGATCCCCGGCAAGCTGGACTGAGCGAGTCTGCACTGAAGCCAAGAAGCAATTCCCCCAGCTCTGGGGGAGGGACCAGGGTCCAGGCGAGGCTGGGAGTAAGGAACGCGGGGTCCCAGGTACCTGGCTGGTTGGTTCGCAAGTGTGTGGGGTGAGAGGAAGGAGAGGACTGAAAGGTTTTGTTATGTTGTTTGGATTAAAAAAAAAAAAACAACAAACCAGATACAACTGGCTTTGAATATAGAAACAAAACATGAGGAGATGCAGGCAACAGGGCTGAGACATCCCGCAGGAGGCCGAGGCCTCGGACCCCCCTAAAAACACTTTTGTGGCCTTACCGGTGTGGCTCAGTGGATAGAGTTCCACCTGGGGACCGGTCAAGGGCATGCACCTTGGTTGCGGGCACATCCCCAGGAGGAAGTATGAAGGAGGCAGCTGATCGATGTTTCTAACTCTCCATCCCTCTCCCTTCCTCTCTGTAAAAAATCAATAACGTATATATTTTTAAAAACACCACTTCTGTGCAGGGCCCGGCCCGCAGACTCCGGCGGGTGTAGCCGGGGAGGGCCCGCCTTCCGCCATCGGCCGCAGCACAGCGCAGAGCCGGGCAGCCGGCCTGGGTCCAGGTTTGCCAGGGGCGGGGGAGCCGAGGACGCGGCCAGACTCGGCCCGCCTATCTGTAGGGCTCGGTGCTCGCTTTCCTCCCCAACACCAGCCTGGGGACGGGTGAACCCCCCCTGAGCGCGGGGCGAAGGCTAACCTGGCGCCCAGGAGGCGCTTCCCAAGCCCCGCGCCCTCTCCGCCTGATAAACCGGATTTTCCTCGGGGCGCGAGCGAGGTTCCCACAGGCCGCCCGGCGCTGCCCTCCGAGCCTGTCGCCCAGCGGCTATTTTTGTGGTTAGAGAGAGAAGCTGGTGCCCCCACCCCACCCCACCCCCACCCCACCCCACCCCATCCCCCACCCCATCCCATCCCCCACCCCATCCCCCACCCCACCCCCACCCCCACCCCACCCCACCCCACCCCATCCCCCACCCCCAGTCCATTCCGGCCGGTCTGTTAGCGTCCTCCCCCGGTGGGGGTTCCAGGTCCCGCACCTCCACCTGGGCCGCCCCCGCCTCCCCCCTCCTCCCCCGCCTCCCCCCTCCTCCCCCGCCTCCCCCCTCCCCCCGCGGGGCCGGGAGGGACCGGCCGGGGCGCGGCGCTGACCGGACGGAAGGGCCGTCCGGTCCTAATGCGGCGGCGGCGGCGGCGGCGGAGATAAGGTGACAGGCCAGCAGATTGGGTGCGCGCCGGGGCTCCGCCGGCAGGAAGCCGGCCATCTCAGAGGCCCTATCGATTACTTTATCTCCGAGGACGCTTCCCGCCGGGAGACAGAGGCGTCCGCGCCCCAGACCCGGCCCGGCCTCCGCTCCGGGCGGGGCGGGCGAGAGCTCAGGCGCGGGCAGCGCGGGGCGGCGGGGCCGGAGGCCGGGCCTCCGCGGTGACCCCTGCGCCCTTGGGAGACGGGTGGCCTGTGCGCTTACACACGGACAGGAGAGTGTGCCTGGAGGTGCGTGTGGTTCGAGCATCTTCAAAGCGTAAACACAGGCAAAGCGGCCCGCAGGTTGTAACCGCCACAATTCTCCGCCACAATTATCCGCTACAATTCTCCGCTACAGTTATCCGCTACAGTTATCCGCCACAGTTATCCGCTACAGTTATCCGCTACAATGCAGCGCTCCTGGGCTCCTATAAGGGCCTGAATGTCCACAACTGTCATGTGTCCACTGAGCGTGTGAGGCTGTGTCCACGCCCCCTGATAGGAGTCCCACCAGTTTGTCTGGAGGCGAAATGCTCCGGAGACACCCGGCCGCGGGCACTGACCTGCCCGGGAACCACAGCTCCCTGGCCCGGTGCCCTGCCCGGGGAGGGCTCCGTGAATGCCCACGGGACCCGCTGCCCGGAGGCAAAGGCGCTTCTGTGAGCAATTCGCCTCCTGGGCACTCGCCCCGCGCCCGCCCCACTGGGAAGCAGCGCTGCGGTGTTGTGTTTTGGTTTTGCTGGTTCACACCACCCCTCTCCCCGCAGCCGGTCGGCACCACCCCTCTCCCCGCAGCCGGCCGGCACCACCCCTCTCCCCGCAGCCGGTCGGCACCACCCCTCTCCCCGCAGCCGGCCGGCACCACCCCTCTCCCCGCAGCCGGTCGGCACCATCCCTCTCCCCGCAGCCGGTCGGCACCACCCCTCTCCCCGCAGCCGGTCGGCACCATCCCTCTCCCCGCAGCCGGTCGGAGAGAAGGTAACCAAGGTGCGGGAGGCGGAGGCGCGGGCCAGAGGGTCCTAATCGCTCGCTGACCGGCCTTTTGCAGCTCCAGTTCCATCCAGACCGGCCCCAGGGGGAGGCCGGGGACCTGCGGGGAGCGGCTGCCCCGGGGGGAGCGCACAGGCCGGGCGCGGGGAGCGGGCGCCCCGGGGGGAGCGCACGGGGAGCCGGGCGCCTGCGGCTTCTCCAAACCTGCCCCTGGCGGCTCCCTCCGGACCCTTCCCCCCCCACACCCACCCCCCGCAGGTGCGCACCGGCTCCTCTCCCCGGTGTCCCGGCCGCGGTCCCTCGGACACGACTGTCACCGGGTTTCCCGCTGTGACCTTGGCCTGCGGGGCCGGAGGCTGGACCCGGCTCGGAGGCCTCCGCCGTTCGCAGCCAGGCGGGGGGGGGGTGGGGGGGGAGGGGGGGGGCGCAGAGGGCGAGGGGAGCAGACAGGTGGGAGCGCCCCATTCCCGAGAAACCGCACCGACAACCAACAGCCGGGGAGTCTGACAGCCGCGCTCTCTAAGCCCTAACGCGATCCCCAAAGCGGGTCACGTCTCCGCTGCTGGGAAGTTTGGTTTTAGAAACCCCCCCCCCCCCCCCCACACACACACACACTCCAAAGCCGGAGAGGACAGAGCTGCTGCAGGAAAGCCCGCCAGCTCCGCTGCGCTCAGAAAAAGAAAAAAAAATCCAACACACAGCGACCCTTAAATCTGCAGGAACAGTCCGGAGGGATACGCTTTTCAAAAGCTGGCCACCACCTGGGCGGTGTGGCAATCAACTGCCAGGGGAAAGGTGGTGTGTATTTTGGGGAGTGAGGTATTTGGGGGGACAGATATTCTTGGGAATGGTGTATCTTTTGGAAGAGTGTGTATTTGGGGGTGGTGTATTTTTGGGAGTGGTGCATATTTTGGGGAGTGGTGTGTTTTGGGGGGTATGTGTTTTGGGGAGTTGTGTATTTTGGGGGTGTATATTTTTGGGGTGATGCATTTTTTTGTATCCTGATTGTGGTGGTCCTTACTGGGGCTTGTCACCCTCTGCTCTCACCTGCGCTCATTTGTTCTGGGAATATTCTGCCTCAATAAAGTTGATTTAAAAGTGCATACACCCGGGAACCATGTAGCCTTCAGGGAAAGGAACTGGGGGGATGGGGGGAGGCGTGGTGCATTTTACATTCTATCTCATTTTTTAAAATTGTTTTTGTGGTTTTTTTTATCATTGTTTTGTTTTTAGTGTGTATTACTTATTCGGAATGCATAAGTAGGATATTTGGTGGTGTGGCTATAAAACAATTATTGAGAAAACCCACATGCAGGAAGAGATGGTGCTTCCACACCACAGCCCTGTAAGAATGTTCACACACACACACACACACACACACACACACACGCACACATGCACACACACATGCACACACACTGTCCATGCCTTGGGGCTATTTTGGAACGGGAGGTGTCTCTCTGGGGACCGGGTTTGTTTTATTGGTTAACACGCCACGGTTGGGATGTTTTCCAGTGTTTCCTGGTGGGTGCTCTCCCTCCTGCGGGCCGCTTGGGGCAGGCGCCACCCAAGGGCGAGGCAGAGGCCAGGAGGGAGAGAGGGAGGGTGCAGGCCCGCTGCTCCTCTCCAGCGAGCAGGTGAATCCCGCTTGGAGCGAAGCCTGGGGCCTCAGCCCGGGTAGAAGGCGGACCAGCTCCAGGGTTTCAGGGAGGTAGGCGCTAAGCTGCCCACAGGTCCCAGCGGCCAGGCGGGTCCCTGGTGACCAGAGGGGCCCCGGGGCCGCACTGCTGCCCCGGTCTCACCGTTTGGGGGAGCCAGGCATGAAATACCTCCATTTATCACCCTGGCGACAGGGGAGTCACGTGGTTAGGACCCACGGATGATCTGGTCCAGATTCGAAGCTATTTCATAGAGATTTTATGGAGGTTGGCCCTCAGGAGACAGATGGACTACAGGTCAGAGGCCAGGACTGGAAAGAGGAAGCACCAGACTCCTCCACTGGCGGGGGCAGGGCCTGGGGGTGGGGGGACACCAAGCCCTGGGATTCCCAGGCCCCTGGCTTAGACTCATCACAGCCACAGCACGCCCAGCAGCCAGCACTGCCAACCGCGGCAGGCGCTGCCTGCCCCCTGCACTCACTGTGATTCCGGAACTCCAAGGCGAGGGCTGGGCCCAGCAATGTGCATTTTCACACGTACCCAGGGGACTGTGGCCTAGGTATTCCTACAGCCCCGAGTTTCTCCCCTTTCTGTGAAGGCAAAACCTGACTCACCACATTTAAAACCTCTTCAAGGCAATACACGCCTGTGGCAAAAACAGCAACGAAGAGGGAAGGAAATCGCCTTGTACACGGGCTTCGGAAAGTGTCCTGTTCTATTCCCTCCCACCCCCAGCCTCTCCCCCAGCCTCTCCCCGAGCCTCTCCCCCAGCAGCAATCGCCCCATTTTATCCTGAAAAACCTCAGAGTCTGTCCTCCATTCAACATTCAAATTATGCGACTGCGTTTGCTGTTGATGTATCTCAGGATGTACCCATAAGAGGACGGGGATGTAACAAGTTCGTCCTCAGGCTGCTGAGCCGGCTGTTCAGTTGGGAGCATTTTTTAAAAGCGGTCCCCTAAAGTAGGTTTTTTGTGTTTTTTTTTTAATATTTTGGTTAAATTTTTTTAATTCAACAAAAATACTCTTCTGATATGCATATGCCTATAGAATAGTCCTAGAAGTGGAAATACTTATTCAAAGGGCTTATGCCTTTTTAATTTTAATAGTACGAAATGGCTCCAAAGAGACTTATATTATCAACAATACAAAGAAGTGACTAGGAGGAGCAATTATCCAAGTTTTGGTGTTTGCCAATCTGATCAGTGAAAACATGTCTCTTTGTGTTTTCATTTTCCTTCCTTCCTTTCTTTTTTTAAGAATCTTTATTGTTGAAAGTATTACATATGTCCCCCTTTTTCTCCCATTGACCCCTTATTACCACCCCCACCCAGGTCTCCACCGCCCTATTTTCCATATGGGTTATGCATCTCTCCCTCCCCACCTACTCCCAACCCCCTCCTCCTCCCCCTCCTACCCCAAACTTCCCTCTGAGATCCCACAGTCTTCTTTCTTTCTTTCTTTCTTTTTTCCTTCCTTTCTTTCTTTCTTTCTTTCTTTCTTTCTTTCTTTCTTTCTTTCTTTCTTTCTTTTTTACTTCCACCAGCAAAGTTCTGCTATTCTTGGCCAATTTTCAATTGTTTTTTTGGATCATTTTCTTATTGATTTACAAAAAGTCTTTCCATATTGTGGAAATCAGCAGGTTGGTGTGTTTTTTTCTCCTTGTCATTAGTTCTAGCATTTAACCTGCATGTTTGTCTTCTTGGGTCTGTTTGTGGCATTTGGGGCTGTGCACAACACTAGGTCTCTAGTTCTCATTTACTCTTCCCACATATACAGACACTCCCTCTACAGCACGTGCATGTTTCGTTTCTGAGGTTTAAGTGTTAATCTGTCTGCAGCTGAGCATGTTTGGTGTAAGAACAATCCATGTCCCTCTCCCTAATGTCACTGTATCTAGAACGTGTGCTGCTGTGTGGCCCACACTCCCCCAAACAGCACGGCATCAGAATCCCATCTCACCACTTTCACTCTGCAGATTAATAACCACCAGCACGCCCTCCGGCTGCCCAGGGGAATGCAATTGACGACCCGGGTGTTTCCCAGAACATCGCAGCCAGGAGGGACCTCACATCTCCACGGAAACAAACATGAAGCCGGTGACAGGGAGGGAGGAAGAGGTGCTCAGGTCAGCCAGTCACGGGAGAGGCAAGACCAGAACCCAGCGCTGGTGCAGAGTCCAGTCCAGTGGTTCCCAGCGTGGGGCCCCTGGCCTACGGGGGGGGGCAATTTGGTTTTTAAGGGGGGCAATTGGAGAATAAGTGATTAACAGGGAATATTTAGCATCTCTTATGGTCCTAAGGGCCTCATATGCAGGATATAAATATATATTGTGACATATTTATGCATTTCGGTTCTCTATTACCTGTTTTGAAACTTTATTTGCTATTTTTTCATATCACTTCATATTATTTTATAATATATTTTATTAATTTTTTTACAGAGAGGAAGGGAGATAGTAAGAAACATCAATGAGAGAGAAATATCGATCAGCTGCCTCTTACACACTCCCTACTGGGGATGTGCCAGCAACCAAGGTACATGCCCTTGACCGGAATCAAACCTTTCAGTCCGCAGGCTGACACTCTATCCACTGAGCCACACCGGCTTAGAGTGCTTAGGGGGGCGTGGCCAAAAAGGTTGGGAGCCACTGCTGTATTCCAACTCTGCCTCCTTTGGGGTCTGCATGCCTTGGACTCTGCTGCCTCGTGCATGGTTAGCGCCCAGGCAGCGAGCGGGGAGGACTCAGGATCAGGCCCAGCGACCGACAGTGACGGGCTGTGGAGGTTGGTGGAAGTTCCAGCCCATTCTCCAGCCTTTCCCCTCACTGCCCCTCCACACACTCACACAGACAATACCCTCCCACCGGATCTGCCCCTGCTCCCCTTCTGTGGGCCCTGGGCCCTCCCCGTGGCCAAGCGACTCTGGATCGAGAGCCAGTCAAGCAGCTCAGGGCACGTCCTGGCCCAGCTGGCAAGCAGGGGCTCTGATGTGGAGACAGCAAACCCAGAGCCGGTAGATCGGAGGCCGTGGTAGCACAAAGATGGCACTGCCAGGCTGAGAGCAGGCCAGCTGTGCAGTGTGCGGGGTCCCGTGTGAAGGGAAAACGTGGCGCCTCCTGTGGGGACGCAGGCAGGATTTGGAGACAGCGGCAGCGCTGGGGGCCCCTAAGCTCCGGGTCTGTGCAAACACACAGCCCCAGCCAGGAAGCCGGCCTGCAGGGGAGGAGGGGTTACTTATGGGGGGTGGGGACCCGAGTCCTCCTGGGCCTCCATTTTAGGGTGAAGTGGGCCGGGGATCATGCATAATAGCCAAAAGGTGGAAGGAACCCAAATGCCCATGACCGATGAGTGTAGAAACGTGATCTATCCACACCACAGGATAGTACTCAGCCGTGAAAAGGAACAGCGCACTGGTGCATGCTCCTGGGTGTATCCAGGGGATGGAGGCAGGCATAAGAGGCCACCTGTGACATGGTCACATTTGTAAGTGACGCCCGGAAGAGGCAAAGCCACAGGACAAAAAGTCAGGCTGTCTAGAACCGGGGAGGTGGGAGAGGGGGAGCAGGAGAGAAAATGTCCTAAAACTATGTGGTGGTCACACAAACTGTAAATATCCTAAAGTCACTGAATTGCATACTTCCAGTGGGTGAATTGTATATGATAATTCTATCTCAATAAGGCTGTTACCAGAGGAAGGGGAAGCTGGAAGAGGGGATGGGGGAGGAGTGGGAGAGACACAGGAGAAGGAATCTGAAACTTCTCCTCCTCTCTAATGAGCTTTAGTACCAATTGCCCATAAAGGTTTCGGGGAACCCAGCATCCCAAATCCAGCAGCCTGGACCTCCTTCTCTAGCTGTGTTGGGGGGGGAGAGAAGGGGGCGTCTTGCCCCCCCCCCCCAATACTTCCATCTGTGTGACTTTGGGCAAGTCACACCACCTCTCTGGGCCTCCCTCTTCTCTGCAAAGACATTGCGATAAGCTAGTCAGAGGGGACACTGGAGACAGTACAGGGACACCCAGGGGATGTTCAAAAAGCGACCGCCCTCCGGTTTAGCTCAGTGGATAAAGCGTCAGCCTGTAGGCTGGAGGGTCCCAGGTTCGATTCCAGTCAAGGGCATGTACCTTGGTTGCGGGCACATTCCCAGTAGAGGGTGTGCAGGAGGCAGCTGATGGATGATTCTCTCTCATCGATGTTTCTAACTCTCTGTCCCTCTCTGTAAAAAATTAATAAAATATATTTTTAAAAAGAAGAAGAAGCCGCCGGAGGAGGATTTGGTACGGGCTAAACCCCCTGAACCAGGAGCTTCCCAAAACTCTTAGGGAGCCTGGGGCGAGGGCGGCAGCCCCCGGGGTCGCCCCTGCCCCCGGCCCGGGGCCGGAGGAAGCCCGGCGGCGGAGGAGCCGGCAGGGCCGGGAGGGAGCCGGGCCGCAGCCACCGCGGCTCATCCATCAGCCGGACGAAGAGCAGAGCGCGCTCTCCGCCCTCTGTTTGCTTTCTCGCCAATTATTGCCGCGCCTCGGCCCCTTTGTTGATACAGTAGTCCCCAAAAGTGCTAATGTTCATTTATCAGGGGGCCCGCCCGGGGCTCGGCGGGTTGCGATTCTTCCCAAAATATAAACACGGGGCGAGCGTCCCAGACAGAAACCCCCATCTGCCCCGCGGCCGGCGCGGCGCGGCGCGGGCGCTTGTTGAAGATAAAGCCGCGGATAACGCCGCCTGTCTCCAGCGGACGTCTCCGCGGCGCATTAATGACATTCCCGGTTATAGTGCCAGCTTATCTTTCAATTAATCATATATACCTTGTGCGGCCGGCCCGGCCCGGCTGATGGCAGCGCTGCAGGCCGCCCGGCCCGCAGATCGCTTTCCAATTAATAATATTTTATGGGCGCAGAGCGCGCCCGGGTCACCCTGGGGCTCTGAGAGCGCCCGCTCTCCGTTCCGTAAAAGCCGCGGAGACAGACGGATGTACTTCCCATCGCTCCCCCGGCCTCTCCCGGGGCTGAGTCTGTCTGTTTGTCCCGCTGGTTCGGCCGAAGCGCCACTGAGCAGGGCGGCCAGGGCATCCGCGGCCCCTGGGAAGGGAGACGGTCCGGTCCCTGTGGGGCTGGAGAATCCCGGTTCGCCCCTCCCCACCCCCAACCGTTTCAACCTCTGTTTAAAGAAAACAAAACCTTTCCCCATCACTCAGAAGCAGAGAGCACTGCAAGTAAAAGCTGGAGATGGCTCTGGGAGGTTCTGTGCGGAGACCAGTGTGGGTCGCCCCAATTTCGATGTTGCCCCTGTGTACCCGTGTTTGCCCCCGCTTCCTCTTCCCAGCGGCGCTAAAGACTGTTTCAGAGCCACAAGGAATTATTCCGGGACTTGGGGCGGGAAGAAGTCACTGATTTTGTCCAAATAGGGAGGTTTTCTTTCCTCCCCTTTTCCTGACACCTGACCCCGGCTCTGTCCGCCCTGGACCCCATCCCCGAAATCGGTGACAAACCTCACCGCCTTCATCTGCATAGGAAATGCTCGCTTTTTCCTCCCCTCCCCAGAACTGTCTCTTTAAAAACAAACAAAAAAACACTCCCCCCCAACAGCTCCGCTAACGCCAGGGTCCGGAAGCGGCCTCGGCCCCCATTAACCGGCAATATTTCAGGCGTGGGCTCACGCTAATCTTTCAAACTGTCATCGCGGCCGCCTGGCCGCCGTTCACTTAGCGGAGCGCCCAGGACCCGCTCCCAGCGCTTTTCAGCAAGACGGTTAATTGAATCGGATGTGGCTCGTTTGCCAGACGTCACCGCCCGGCCAGAGGCATCCTCTCCCGCTCCCCGAAAAGCCGTCTCCAAAGGCAGCGGCCCAGGTGAGGTGAGTGGAGAGCAGAGGCTGTAACACTGGCCCAACCCCCGGGAAAGGGCCCAGGAGAGGCGCAGGGGAGAGGGGTGGGCGAGGGGGGGTGTTTCCTGGGCCTGGTGAGCCCCCACAGGCACCTATCCATGGGCCCATCCAACTGCTGAAAAACGCGTGAGATCCGGCTGCTGCCGCAGCCCAGGCCCCACACGGGCGCCGGAAGCCGGGGTCACAGTGCTCCGAGCCTCCCTCCCCAGCCCAGTGCGAACTCTGCTCCCTGCGCCCTGCCTCCGAGGCACAGGTCCTGGGAGTGTGGCTGTGATGGGGAGCTGGAAAGTCCCAACCTTAGGCTTATGCTCCAAGGCTCACCATTTTGCTGGAGCTTTCTAAGGCTCACCATTTTGCAGGAGCCTTCTGGACAGACAGACAGAGGCCACCTTGTCCCCAGCTTTGTGCATGTCCTCTGGGCCATGGGCGAGTTCTGAGTGAAGCCTGGGCCGGAGCGGCCCTTCCCTCGCCTTAGACCCTTGGCTGCCTTCCTTCTAGCCCAGGCGTTTCTGACCCCAGTTCCCAGTCGCCCTTGGAGCCTCCCTTCTCAGCAAGCTCCCGTCCGCCCAGGCCTTGCCCGCAGAAGCTTGGGTCCTGGGAATTGGATGCTTTTCCCCTGACAAACCTCCCATCCCCAGGACAGTTAGCGGGGGAACCGTTCTGCCAGCCAGAACCCCTTGAAACTGCACACACCTCTGCTTAGAGTCCTGGGGTGCGGGCCAGGCCAGAGCCTGCACCAGATCTCCTGGTCCCCAGATCCCGAGGCGGCCTGCCTGCCGGGCATCTGGCACTCCTGACTTAGAGGTAGATTTGTCCTGTGGGAGATCCCCCCTTTTCTGACCCCGGCTACAAATTAACACCCCTGACGCCCCACGCTTCCCCCACTGGCCCGGCCAGACGGGTGCCGGGTGCCCCACTGGGATCTGGCCCAGCAACTCAGAAAAACCTCCCCCAGCGGTGCCGCCCGCCAGCCTGAGAGTCACGCCAGGGCTGGAGCCTGCGGCCTTGGGGCTGGCAGAGGCCTGGGCCCTCGCTGCTCTGAAGGGTGGGAGTGGGAGAGAGGGAGGCAGTAGTGATGAAGCTAGAGCCCCTAGGACACCCCTCTCCCCTGGGAGCTGTGTGCCCGCTGGGATTCCGGTTTGTCTCATTGAGGGGTGGGGGTCATCTCTCTGGGAGGAGACTGGCAGTGACGGCGCCCCTGCAGCTGTGAGGGTACAGCTTCCACACCACAACCCCCCTCTGGCCTTGTGCTTGGCCCACCCCGACCCCCCTGGGAAGAGGGGGACTGCGGGGCTGTGGCTGGTCCTGTAAACCGCGCCAAACAGAACCCCCAAATTGTCCGGAACCTCCCGGTCCTGCCATCACCCCAGGGGAACACTCCCCTGTGGTCTTATTCAGACTCTCCCCAGGTCTGTCCTTCAGCAATGAGGCCCTTAGGGCTCCTGGAAACGGCCCTCCCTCGGCCCCTCCCACCCAGGCCTTCACTCTCCCTGCTATTTGGTGCGGGGGAACATTTCCTCACGTCCCCGCCCTGGGATTCGGAGGAGAATGGAGTTCTTCCCTGCCAGTGGGTCTGGTGGGGTTTTAGGCGAACACTGGGAGCAAAGGGAGAGCCTTCCCAGGGTGTGAGGCCCCTTTAAAAGCTGAGCGGGATTGGTTTTTTTTTTTTTAGCCCAATGACTATATTAGGTGACACGAAACTGCTCATCGCTCCTGTCAACACGGCCCCTGGCCCAATGGCGCGCTGAGCCCCCTCCCCGGCCTGGTCCCGCCTCCCGGCCCCAGGGCCCCGCACTACCTGCCGCCGCCACAACCCACAGCCGAGCAGAGGGCGGGCAGCGGCGGCGGCAGCGGGCACCATGCGGGGAGGCCGCCAGGGGCCGCGGGCAGCAGCGCGCACGGCCGCCCCGCCGGCCTGGTGAGGCGCGCGGTGCCACCATGTTCCCCAGCCCCGGGCTCGCCCCCACGCCCTTCTCCGTCAAAGACATCCTGAACCTGGAGCAGCAGCAGCGCAGCCTGGAGGCCACGCTGGCGCCCGCCTCCTGCATGCTGGCCGCCTTCAAGCCCGAGGCCTACGCGGGGCCCGAGGCGGCGGCGCCCGGCCTCCCCGAGCTGCGCGCCGAGCTGGGCCCCGCGCCCGCGCCCGCGCCCGCCAAGTGCGGACCGGCCTTCCCCGCCGCCGCCGCCTTCTACCCGCGCGCCTACGGCGACCCCGACGCCGCCAAGGACCCCCGCGCCGACAGGAAAGGTGAGAGGAGGCTCAGACCCTGCTCCTTCCCGGCGCTTTTGTCCCAAACCCGCTGCCCTGAGCCCCGGCCGGGGCTCCGAGTGTGAGCAGCAGCGGGTGGCGCGGCCCTGGCACCCGGTCCATCGGGTCCAGAGGAAATGCTGGGTTGCGGGGTGTTTTTCTGTTTGTTTTATTTTTCGGCCTAACAAAGCCCAGGCGGCAGCAGCAGCCCTGCTCCTGGGTTCGTCCTGAAGTGGACGATCCGTTTGTGTAGGACAGAGAGATTCTCTGTATCAGGGTTGTTTTTAAAACCTCTTTGGAGTATAGGGTTTGTGTGTGTGTGTGGGGGGGGGGGATTGTTTGTGTGTGTGGTGTTTTTTGGTTTTGTTTTTGTGTTTTTGTTTTGTTTTTTGAGGATCAGATGAAAACCGATAAACAGATTGAAATGCCGCGCACCAGACGGCTTTGCGCACCATCGGAGGAGGGTCGGGCCACAACCCGCGCTCCTGGGCCTCTCCCTCTTTGTTCCAGGAAAGGGGAATCTTGGGAACCCGGCCTGGGTTTGAAAGCGGGGACACTGCGGGCTCCCGGCCCTGACTTACTGGCTGGATTTTCCAGCACCATTTCCTCTTGTGCCCGGCTGGCTTCGCCCCGGAAAAGTTAGAAAACCCCGCGCCAGGAGAGGTGCGGGGGGCGGCGGAGTCACTGGGCAGCGGCCGTCCCCGCGCAGGGAGCCCGCCGGGCGGCTGGGAGACGGGCCGCGCAGGGAGGGCGCGGAGGGCGCTGGGCACCCTGGCTTGGCGCGGGGCCCCAAACCCGGGAGACGGGCGCCGGCGGGCGGGCTGCGGGAGCCCAGGAGGATCGCTCTGAGCCCGGAGGTCTGTCCAGAGGGAGGGAGCCGGGAGGATCGCTCTGAGCCCGGAGGTCTGTCCAGAGGGAGGGGAGCCGGGCCGCGGACGCTGGGGGGCGGCGGGCTGAAGTGCTCGCTACCGATTCCAACCCAACTGGAGCGGGTTCCCAGGCCGCCTGCCTGGCTGCGCGGGCCTCTGTGCTCCCGATTGGCCCCCTCGGCCTCTGTGTCCCTGGTTCTGTGACTGGGAGACACTGTGGCCGCCCTGGGAGAGGCCTGTCTCTCTATGGAGCCAAACTGGCCCTGACTCCCTGGGGCCGCGTCCGGCTCTGCATTCTGTGCGGCCAGAACCTCAGGTCACTCCGGTTCCCGCTCCACATGGGGCTCCCCGGGGCCAGACCACAGGTCACTGTCCGGCTCTGCATTCTGTGCGGCGGACCTCAGGTCACTGTCCGGCTCCTGCTCCACATGGGATCCCAGGGGCCAGACCTCAGGTCACTGTCCGGCGGCTCCCGCTCCACATGGGGCTCCCGGTGCAGGGGCCGCTCCGTTCCCTTCCTCCTCGGGGCCTGGAGCCGTGCCGGGCGCCCGGCGGGCGCGGGCCCTCGGTGCGCGGGCAGAGGGGCCGCAGCGCGCCGGGCTCCGGGGCGGGATGGACGGCGCGGCCCCCTCCCCGGGGGAAGGCGGGCTCCCGGCCGGGCCGGCCGCTCTGACCGCCCCCCCTGTCCCCGCAGAGCCCTGCCTGCAGCCGGCGGCGGCGGAGGCGGCGGACGCGGAGCGGCCCCGGGCGCGGCGGCGGCGGAAGCCCCGCGTGCTCTTCTCGCAGGCGCAGGTGTACGAGCTGGAGCGGCGCTTCAAGCAGCAGCGCTACCTGTCGGCGCCCGAGCGCGACCAGCTGGCCGGCGCGCTGAAGCTCACGTCCACGCAGGTGAAGATCTGGTTCCAGAACCGGCGCTACAAGTGCAAGCGGCAGCGGCAGGACCAGACGCTGGAGCTGGTGGGGCTGCCGCCGCCGCCGCCGCCCGCGCGCCGCATCGCCGTGCCCGTGCTGGTGCGCGACGGCAAGCCCTGCCTGGCGGACTCGGCGCCCTACGGCCCGGCCTACGGCGTGGGCCTCAACGCCTACGGCTACGGCGCCTACCCCGCCTGCCCCGGCTACGGCGGCGCGGCCTGCGGGCCCGGCTACGGCTGCGCGGCCGCCTACCCCGCCGCGCCCCCCGCGCCCGCCGCCGCCGGCAGCGGCTTCGTGAACTTGGGCGGCGCCGGGGACTTGAACGCGGTGCAGAGCCCCGGGGTGCCGCAGGGCAACGCGGGCGTGTCCGCGCTGCACGGCATCCGCGCCTGGTAGGGACGGACCCACCGGCCGGGGCGCCCGCCGGCTCCCTCCCTCCCTCCCTCCGGCGAAGGCGCGGCCCGGGGAGCGGAGGGGGCTCCCGGCGCGCCTGCCCGCCGCCCGGACTCCGCAGCCTCCCGCAGGGACCGCGGGCTCCCCCGCCGCGAGCCTCGGTCCCCACGCGGGGAGCGCCTGCGGCCGAATGGACACGACAGGCGGCGAATGGCCCTCAGCCCGACGCCCTCGCCCGGCCCCCGAGCGCCCTCCGAGCGCGCACGGCGTCCGGGAGGGCGAACACCGAGCCTGGGCCCGGCGCCCGGGCGCGTGCTGCCTGGCCGCCGCCCCCCTCTCTCCCTCCTCCCTCCATCCCTCCCGTATTTATGTTTTTACCTGTGGCTGTGAGTCCCCAGAACCTCCCCATTAAAGAGAGTGCGCTGACGCTGCGTGTGCTTCTTTCCGCCGGCGCCTGGGGGACGGAGCGAGGAGGCAGGCCCTCCAGCCACCCAGACCGGAGGGTCCTGGTTTAAAGGTGTAGGGGACCGAGGCTGGAAGCGGTCTAGTGACTTTTCGGTTCTGGGTCTCACTTCAGAGGCCAAGAGAATCTGCCCAGAGCTCCCAGCCATGCCCCCTGCAGCCCTACTGTGTGCTGGGCGCTGCTCCAGGCGCTGGGCAGTGCTTGGAGAGCCAATGGACGCAGGCCCGAGGCGGCTGGAGGGCACATACCCGTCCTGCCTTAGAAAAGGCCTCGGCCCATTTACAAACGGAAAAGCCGAGAACCGAAGCCCTTTCCCGCATGCATGGCTGCAGCCCCAGTGGCTGCTCGGCGGGGCGCGGGCCGGCGAGGGCCCCCAGGAGATGTCCGCACCAGCTGGTGTCCCGCAGCGCCTCACCAGGAGAATTCAGTCAGAAGCTCCTTCCCACCACCGCTGTCCCCGCTCCCCGGGGCAGGCAGGACACTCGCTGTACGTGCTGTCGCTGTGCAGGGCTCACAGGGAAACCGAGGCTGGGGAAATCCAGCCGAAACCCCTGGCTGAGGATTGCCCGCGGGGCGCAGCGTTTCCTCTGAAAGTGCGGGTGGCAGAGTATGTCTCTCTGAGCCAGGCCCCTTAGCTTGGCCCTCAGCTCCTCCGTCTGCCGCCCCAGCTGGGAGGACAGCGGTTTTTGAAAGAATGGGAGGGAGCCGAGCTCTGTATTTCCTCGGAATACGGGTTTTCTGTGATTTTTCTGAAATCGCTGGGCTGGCGGGGCACGGGGCATGGGGCGGCGAGAGCTCTGGTGGAAGTCTGAACGTGGCTGGTGGAGTTCGGGGACCCCGTGAGGCTGGAGGTGCCCCCTGGCCGGGTGGCCCAGGAGCCTCCTGCTGCGGTAGGGACAGGACCGGGATGGGAGCACAGTCCATGCCTGCCATGTCCTCTCCTCGGAGACGGACGGCCTGAAGATCGCCCAGCCGCTGGCGGAGGGGCCGTGCGGGCACTGCATGCTCCGGTGTGGGTGGGAGGGTGCGCTGTGGGAAGGAGGGGAAAGGGCTGCACTGCTCTGGATTCCGGGCCGATGTGAATGCCCTTGGTTGTAAGGTCCGGACCGGGCGGGAGGGGCAGGGAGGGGGCTGTGTTAGGCTCAGCCCGGCATTCGGCATTCACTGCCTGGGCTCAGCGCGCTCTGCCCGTCGCCCCATGCGGCCTGGTCACTCCTCCGGGAAGAGCACCCTCCTCTGGGAAGAGCACCCTCAGCAGGAAGAGCACCCTCGCTCCGCAGGACCAGCTCCCCCACCGCACCGGGAGTTCTGCCTGGGACCCGCCCCGGCTCTCGATCAGACCCAGTGTTTGCCGTGTCGCCCTGGGTTTTCGCCTTCACTTGTCCACGGTGAAATTCGAGGCGATATTTCTTTCCCTCAGCCTTACAAGGGAGGGGGTTTCTAAGGTGCCCTCCTCTGTGCCATCCTGCGGGACCGCCAGGGACACCGAGGTCTCTCGCCAATGGGCAACAATGCTGGCAGGGCTGACAGCTTTACACTCTCTGGTCTAATCCCTCCTCGCTTGCAAGCCAGGAAACTGAGGACCGGAGGTTAACCAACGGTCAAGGTCATGCATGTTCTCCGCTGAGCTGGGAAGCGCATCCGCCTCCCCCGAAGGGCAGGGGCGGGCGGGCTGTCGGAGAAACTGCGTTGGTCTCTCCGGGAAAGAGGCCGAGGGGCCGCGCCTGGGCCGCCCGCCGCCCGGTGGACCGGCCCTCTCCCTCGGCTGAGGCTCTCGGCTGCACCGCCCGGCTCACTCCCGAGAACCGGAGAGCTCGGAGCTCCGGGAAGCTGGGGCTCTCGCTCCGCCCCTCCCGGAGCCAGGGGCTTTGGGCGCAGGGTCAGAAGGCCCCTAAATTAACAACCCCGTGTCCACATAGCAGTCCGATCCCAAATTCAATCAGTAGTATATTCGTTTGGTTTTTCAATTATGAGAAAATTCACCCAGGGCAGAGAGGTGAGAAACAAACGAGAATTGTGGGTGCTTCCAGGTGGCGAAGAGCTAGGAAATTGGGGTGAGGCAGGAGCGGGGGGGGGGGGGTAGAGGGGGGAAGAGGGGTTTGGGGGGGCACAGAGGGGACTAGTTATATTTAATGATTTTTTTTTAATTCTCACCCAAGAATGTGTTTATTGATTTGAGGAAGAGAGAAACATCGATGGACTGATTCTGGTATTGCCCCCTCCAGGGAACAAACCCACATTCTAGGTATGTGCCCTGACCGGAAATCGAACCCATTTGGTGTCCAGGGGCAATGGTCCAACCTACTGGGCTACCGCTGGGTCTATAATGTTCTTTAAAAAATCAAACAAGCACACGCCACAGTGACATTGAAAGAGAGAAGCTGGCTCAGCTGGGAGGAGCCCTGCAGGAGGACTGGGGAGAGCTGGGCTGGCCAGGGCGGGATGGTGGGGTGTCCAGCGCCACAGCTGGTCCGAGGACCTCCCTCCAGATGGGCTCCTGGGAAAGGGCTGGTGCTCGGATCCCATTTACTTCTCGCCCTGGAGCTTACAGCACTGTCCTGAGCTCTTTACAGGGTGAGCCTCTCTAAGCCTCTCACCCCTTTGGGGGACAGATAAATCGCTCACAGGCCCCTGGGCTGCTGGCTGCCCTCTCCGGTCCAGCGGGGCCTGAGCCCGAAGACTTACCCAGGAGCAGCCGCTGAGCTCCGGGAGGGCAGGGCTGCCGTCAGCTCCGAGATCTGCTCCTTCTTTTAAATGCAGGTATGGAAATACACAACATGGACACCTATACAGAATAAAAAGATGGAAGCTATTCTGACTTGGCAAAACCTGTTTACTGGCCGGGAAAGATGCAAGGGAGTGAGAGGACTTCCGGTCCTGGTGCCGGGAGCACCACGCGGCCTAGCCCGCTTCCCGGGACACCCCACCGTCCCGCCCTGGCCAGCCCAGAGCTTCCTGAAGAGCCAGGTGGGACATGAGTGGACCTGACACGCTGGCCACCGCACTGCCCGCTGCTCCGACAGCCAGCCGGCTGCGTGGGGACATCACTGTCTTCACGCTCAGCCGGGCCAGGCCCGGGGAGAAGGTCTAACCTGCAAACCTCCTCATGCCCCAGGAGGAAGCCAACGCAGCTCCCGGCGCGGCCTGCCTGGCGAACGTGACTCCAGGTGGTTCCACCAGAGTCCTGGCTCCTGAGCTGTTCTCAGCGGTTCGCAAACTTGCCCGACACCAACTGCTGGAGGCTGGACAGGCCCGAACCCTGCCCGCGGCTCCTTGAACTGGGCTCCCCAGGGCAGGGCTGCGGGGCTGCGGGGCTGCGTGGGTGACAGGTGCCTCTCGTCACGGCGATGGAGGAGGCAGCTCAGCCCGGCCTCCTCGGCAGGGGGAGCGGGTCGGGTTTCCCGCTCCGGGCGGCTGCCTGTTTGCTGAGACCCAGTGGCTGCCTGAGAGCAGCACTCGGACCCCTCAGCGGAGAGGCCTGGAGCCCGTGGGCGGAGGGGAGGGCCGGGGGGTGCCACTCTCCAGGCTCCCGTCTCCATCAGCTCCGCAGGCAGGGAGCGTGGGCCGCAGTGCCTGGGACAGCTCTGAGCGGACTAAACATTGACCGCTGTGCTTCACACTCGTCCTCCGTGTCTTACACTTGGCCGCGACACCACACACGGCGACGCCCACGGAAACCCACCCCCAGGCCCTCCCCGGGACCCCGATTCCGTTTGAAGCCCGGCCGATCGGCGTGGGGTGGCGCTGCATCCTGTCTGGGGCTGAGCCCGGTGAATATGGGGGGGTGACTCCTGCTTTCGGGGACCCAGTTCCAAGAGAGCAGTTAAAAAAGGAGCAAGAACACACAGCACTGCCGAAACCAGTGTGGCTCAGTGGATAGAGCGTCGGCCTGCGGACTGAAAGGTCCCATGTTCGATTCCAGACAAGGGCATGTACCTTGGTTGCAGGCACAACCCCAGTGGGGGGTGGTGCAGGAGGCAGCTGATCAAGGTTTCTCTCTCATCGATGTTTCTGACTCTCTGTCTCTCTCTCTTCCTCTCTGTAAAAAAATCAATAAAATATATTTAAAAAAAAAAAAAGAATACACAGCACTGTGCCTCTTCATCTCAGTATCATTATCCAAACCCCTGGCCTCGGTTTTATGGAGAAGCGGAGCCCTCAGGAAATAAGCCATGGCTAAGGAACTGAGCGCTTTCATCAGGAGGCCTCCTCCAAACAGCCACTCGGCGCCGAGACCCCCGAGTCCAGGAGCCTGCACAGGTGACCCCAGGAGAGGGCAGCCCCTGTCAGGCCCCGGGCCAGGCCGCCTGTCAGCACAGGGCAGCCCACAGGCCATGTACCCGTGAAGGAAGCAGTCACTGCCACAGAAGGCGTGGGGTTTTAAGTGGGTTTGAAAGGGCTTGGGCAGACATTTCTCCAGAGAAGACACACAAGCAGGCAGTAAGCACGTGAATATGCTCAACATCGCTAATCACGGGGGAAATTCGAATCCAAACCGCAATGAAGAAACACACAGACTGCCACTGGGCGGCCACTGTTCAAAACAAAGCACACAGGAAATGGCCCTGGCCGGTGTGGCTCAGTGGATAGAGCGTCGGCCTGCAGACTGAAAGGTCCCAGGTTTGATTCTGATCAAGGGCATGTACCCTGGTTGCGGGTACATCCCCAGTAGGGGGTGTGCAGGAGGCAGCTGGTCGATGTTCCTCTCTCATCAATGTTTCTAGCTCTCTGTCCCTCTCCCTTCCTCTCTGTAAAAAATCAATAAAATATATTTAAGAAAAAAAAAACAAAACAGGAATGACACTCCTGTGATGGGGCAGAGTGTGGACCTCTATGTGTTGCTGGCGGCAGTGCACACGGCTCAGCTGCCCTGGGAGCGGTATGGTGGTTCCTCGGAAAATGAAATAGGAATGGATCATAGGATTCAGCAATTCTGCTTCTGGGTCTGCACCCAACAGCTGTAACAACAGGGCTCACACCGGCAGCCACCTGGTATTCATAGCAGCATTCACAGCTAGAAGCCCCCGTGGCCACTGACAGATGGAGGAGTAAACAAGATGTGGCACATACACACACTGCAGGACGGCCCTCACACACACACTGCAGGACGGCCCTCACACACACTGCAGGACGGCCCTCAGCCCCATACACACACTACAGAACGGCCCTCACACACACACTGCAGGACGGCCCTCACACACACACTGCAGGACGGCCCTCACACACACACTGCAGAACGGCCCTCATACACACACTACAGAACGGCCCTCACACACACACTGCAGGACGGCCCTCACACACACACTGCAGAACGGCCCTCAGCCCCATACACACACTGCAGAACGGCACTCACACACACACTGCAGGACGGCCCTCACACACACACTGCAGAACGGCCCTCACACACACACTGCAGGACGGCCCTCACACACACACTACAGAACGGCCCTCAGCCCCATACACACACTACAGAACGGCCCTCACACACACACTGCAGGACGGCACTCACACACACACTGCAGAACGGCCCTCAGCCCCATACACACACTGCAGAACGGCCCTCATACACACACTACAGAACGGCACTCACACACACACTGCAGGACGGCCCTCAGCCCCATACACACACTGCAGAACGGCCCTCACACACACACTGCAGAACGGCCCTCACACACACACTACAGAACGGCCCTCACACACACACTGCAGGACGGCCCTCAGCCCCATACACACACTGCAGAACGGCCCTCATACACACACTACAGAACGGCACTCACACACACACTGCAGGACGGCCCTCACACACACACTGCAGGACGGCCCTCACACACACTACAGAACGGCCCTCACACACACACTGCAGGACGGCCCTCACACACACTACAGAACGGCCCTCACACACACACTGCAGGACGGCCCTCACACACACACTGCAGGACGGCCCTCATACACACACTACAGAACGGCCCTCACACACACACTGCAGAACGGCCCTCACACACACACTGCAGGACGGCCCTCACACACACTACAGAACGGCCCTCACACACACTGCAGGACGGCCCTCACACACACACTGCAGGACGGCCCTCAGCCCCATACACACACTGCAGGACGGCCCTCACACACACACTGCAGGACGGCCCTCACACACACTGCAGGACGGCCCTCAGCCCCATACACACACTACAGAACGGCCCTCACACACACACTGCAGGACGGCCCTCACACACACACTGCAGGACGGCCCTCACACACACACTGCAGAACGGCCCTCATACACACACTACAGAACGGCCCTCACACACACACTGCAGGACGGCCCTCACACACACACTGCAGAACGGCCCTCAGCCCCATACACACACTGCAGAACGGCACTCACACACACACTGCAGGACGGCCCTCACACACACACTGCAGAACGGCCCTCACACACACACTGCAGGACGGCCCTCACACACACACTGCAGAACGGCCCTCACACACACACTACAGAACGGCCCTCAGCCCCATACACACACTACAGAACGGCCCTCACACACACACTGCAGGACGGCACTCACACACACACTGCAGAACGGCCCTCAGCCCCATACACACACTGCAGAACGGCCCTCATACACACACTACAGAACGGCACTCACACACACACTGCAGGACGGCCCTCAGCCCCATACACACACTGCAGAACGGCCCTCACACACACACTGCAGAACGGCCCTCATACACACACTACAGAACGGCCCTCACACACACACTGCAGGACGGCCCTCAGCCCCATACACACACTGCAGAACGGCCCTCATACACACACTACAGAACGGCACTCACACACACACTGCAGGACGGCCCTCACACACACACTGCAGGACGGCCCTCACACACACTACAGAACGGCCCTCACACACACACTGCAGGACGGCCCTCACACACACTACAGAACGGCCCTCACACACACACTGCAGGACGGCCCTCACACACACACTGCAGGACGGCCCTCATACACACACTACAGAACGGCCCTCACACACACACTGCAGAACGGCCCTCACACACACACTGCAGGACGGCCCTCACACACACACTGCAGAACGGCCCTCACACACACTGCAGGACGGCCCTCACACACACACTGCAGGACGGCCCTCAGCCCCATACACACACTGCAGGACGGCCCTCACACACACACTGCAGGACGGCCCTCACACACACACTGCAGGACGGCCCTCACACACACACTGCAGGACGGCCCTCACACACACACTGCAGGACGGCCCTCACACACACACTGCAGGACGGCCCTCACACACACTGCAGGACGGCCCTCACACACACACTGCAGGACGGCCCTCACACACACACTGCAGGACGGCCCTCACACACACACTGCAGGACGGCCCTCAGCCCCATACACACACTACAGAACGGCCCTCACACACACACTGCAGGACGGCCCTCACACACACTGCAGGACGGCCCTCACACACACACTGCAGGACGGCCCTCACACACACACTACAGAACGGCCCTCACACACACACTGCAGAACGGCCCTCACACACACACTGCAGAACGGCCCTCAGCCCCATACACACACTGCAGAACGGCCCTCACACACACACTACAGAACGGCCCTCACACACACACTGCAGAACGGCCCTCACACACACTGCAGGACGGCCCTCACACACACTGCAGGACGGCCCTCACACACACACTGCAGGACGGCCCTCACACACACACTACAGAACGGCCCTCACACACACACTGCAGGACGGCCCTCACACACACACTGCAGAACGGCCCTCACACACACACTGCAGGACGGCCCTCAGCCCCATACACACACTGCAGAACGGCCCTCACACACACACTGCGGGACGGCACTCACACACACTGCAGGACGGCACTCACACACACACTGCGGGACGGCCCTCACACACACTGCAGGACGGCCCTCACACACACTGCGGGACGGCACTCAGCCCCAAAGGGAGGAAGTTGGAGGCGCGCTGCTGTGCGGATGAGCCGTGACCACCTTAGGTTGGGTGAGATAAGCCAGACACAGACACTGGATGATCCCGCTCCCACGAGGTCCTGGGGAGGCAGTTCCCGGAGACAGAACGCAGAGCGGCGGTTAGTTACGAGGGGCTGGAGGGAGGGGGGGGGCGGGGCGGGGGGCACAGTGTTTAATGGGGGCAGAGCTTTAGTTGGGAGAGGAGAGAAACGCCCTGGAGACGATGGTCGGGATGGCTGTGCACTAATGTGAATGTGCTTATTGCCCCTGACTGCGCACTGAAGCACGGCTTTCATGGTACGTACTGTGTTAGGTACATGTTACCGCAGTTTTAAAGAACGAAGTCCCAGACTTAGAAAGGAAAAGAGACAGACCTTCTGGAAGCCGAGGAAGCATCACCCAGGGTGACGGGGGGTGAGGACGAGGTGCCAGGGACCCGCTCACTGACGAGAGGAAATGGAGGCTGAGAACAAGAGGAGGGTCCCGAAGAGAAAGACAGGACCTCGTGGGGTTAAGGGTGATCTTGGGGGAGGAGGGAGGAGGGAGGAGGGAGAAATGGAAGGTGTCTGTAATACTGCCAACAATAAAAAATACATTTTAAACAAAAGGGTGTCTTGGGCAAGCTGTCAGAGGAGCCAGGGCTCTGGTGGAGCCACCCGGATTCCAGCCCGCCCCGGCCCACACGAGGCTGCTGAGGGAGGCAATGGCCCTGGGTTAGAATTACAGCCCCGACCATTCCACTCCTGGTCCCCAGGACACGTGACTGCTGCTTTGTATGGCAAAAGCGAGCCTCGCACAACGCGCCCACGTCTGCAGGCGGGTGGTTAGGGGGAGGTAGCCCTGGGCTGTCGGGGGTGGGGCCACAGGAGCCAGGGTGCTCGGAGGCAGCCCCCCTGGAACCAGAAACGGGGGTCACACGGCCTCCTGGAGCCCCCGAAGGACTCAGCCCGCTGGCCTGTGACCGAGGACCCCGGCCTCCAGAACCAGAAGATCCAATATGCACTGTTTTCCGCCACTCAGTGTGAGGGGCCAGGAAACGAGCACATTTCCCTGGAGCCTGTTCTCCACCAAAACCCGGAAACCAGACACTGTCCCCTCCCTGCAAAGGCCCCGGGGTCCCCACTGAGCTCCCCGCCAGGATGACAGGCCCTGCCCGCCGGTCCTGGGGCCCGGCCTGTCTCCTCCTCTTCCCTCCTCCAACTGCAGCCTCCGTTTCAGGGCCGCCTCACCCCGGGAACCGGGGCCTCGCCTGGCCCTGTGCACGGCGGCACCACAGGGAGCCCCACAAGAGCCCGGAGGACGATGCGGCGGAGTCTTTGTGTCAGAGGTGAGGCCAGTCTCCGCCAGCCAGCAGGACCCGGGGGAGCGAGGCAGACCAGGCCTGGGCTCAGCCTGGCGGGGGGTCCAGAGCCTTTCCTGTCCCTCACTTCCTGCGGCTCCACTGCCCCGCACACGGCAGGTGCCCAGTGAACACGCGGGAAAGGAGTGGAACAGCGAGTACGCAGCTAAAGGCCGCCCCTCCTGGTGAAAACCAAAAGGTGACAACACAAAACCCTTTGGCGCCTGCTCCCCGTCCCCGTCCCCATCCGGTGCGAAGCTCCTTAGGACAGAAACCAGGCGCCCCTTCTCCCCCCGCCTCCCCTCTAATCCCCCCCTCCCATTTGCAGCCAGGAGAGAGCCCCCTGCCCCGCTGAGAGGGAGGGCTCCACGCCTGAGCGTCCCTTAGGACATGACCTTGGTCCTGCGGGATCCTCTTCAAAGTGGGAGCAGCTAACGGTGCCCGGCTCCCAGCAGCCAGGTGGCGGGCTGTGGGGCGAGGGCGGCTCTCCCAGCTGTCTGAGCCGGGAGCTGAAACCCAGCGGCTGGGATTCCTCCCCTCCTCTTCCTCTTTCATCCGCGGCCTCCGGGGCCTGTGGTCCGGAGTCAGGTGCGGGGTGAGCGGCAGGGGCCGCAGCGGGAGGCCCCGGAGCCGGAGCCGGCCCAGACACCTGCTCCTTTCATGTGCCTGAGCCTCCGCCGGCCTCTGGTCCGGGCACCGGGGCGCCAGGTGTCTGACGCCAGCTCTGCGGCCTGCGCCTCCTGCACGGATGGGGTGCGGGCGGCCGGAGGGGGGCAGGCATCGGCGCAGACAGTGGGGAAACACGCCGAGGAGTGGGAAGGGGACGTTCTGTTAGATGGAGAGAAGGTCCTTGGGTGGTTGGGAGGCAGCCTGGTGGGCGAGGGAGAGGGGCAGAGATGCTTGTCCGGACCCCCAGGGGCGGACGTGGGCCAGAGGGCCTGCCTGTCGTGGACAGCGGCCCTCTCAGGGGCCATGTGTGCGGTTATCTCTCTTCTTTCTGAATTTGTACCGTGGTCAGACATTTCCTTGGAAAACGGAAAAAGAGCACATTTTATGTTGAGAAACCAAAAAATATCTGGCTGTCCCTGCAAGGACCCCGGATCAGCCCCAGCAAGTGCTCAGCACAGCATTTGGCAAATGTCCTTCCCCTGAGGCCCAATCAGCCCTCGAGCAGGCGGCCTCAGCCCCGCCCCCGCCCCCAAGGGCGATGTGCAGATGGGGTGCCCCCCTACCCTGTCCCTAATGCCACCCTCCACCCTCCCGGGCACAGAGCCTGCCCGTGGGAGAAGCGACCTCGTCCTCCAGCCGGGCATGCCGGCCTGACTGGAAGGCCCTGGGGCAGGAGGCTGTGGGTCAGACCAGGCCCTGAAGAGGCAGGAGACCTGGGAGGGCCCGGGTGGTACCCCAGCTCTGCATCGTGCCCCTTGGGCAGCCTCTGGGAACCTGGATTTCCTGGCTGTGAAAGGGGCTGATACAGCCCCACGCATGTTGTGGGAGGGTAAATCGTGGCGATGCAGGTTCCTACACACCAGCTCTCTTCCCCAGCTGCCCGGAGACGGGCCTACAGCAGAGGCAGAGGTCCCAGAGCCGAGACTCCTCTCGGATAGCCCCAGGCCGTGCAATGGGGGGTGGGGGGGAGTGAAACACTGCTCCCAGCTGCGTGACCTTGGCCCCCACGCCTCTCCCCGCGGGCCGCGTTCCTGTGCGTCACCAGCTCCTGACGTCCTCGCGGCCGCCAGTGACACTCACACAGACACACCCACTCCACGGAGCCGTCAGAGTTCACAAGTCACCGAGTGGGGCTTCTGACTGTGCTGAGCAGAGAGAGATACCACCGCGTTCGCTGCCTGGCCACTGGCCACGCGGGTCCCTGCGGCTGCTCTGGCACAGGCTCTGCTGACACTGGGCCTGGTGACCTTGGCTGTGTCCCGAGGCCAGAGAGGCTGGGGGGCGGGCTGACCAGCCCTCTCCGTCCTGCTTGGCCGCCCCGGTGGGAAGAGGGGGCCGGCCGTTGCCTGTGGTTCTATATTTACCCCCTCGGCCTGCACGGCCCGGGTGTGCGCTGATCCCTGCCCAGCGCCTCCCCGGCCGCTATCGCCGACACAGACGCCTTATCTCCTGAGCAGCTCAGGCGGCAACTCTGCTTTCAGGTTGAAACCCCCACCGATCACAGTCCCCATGTGCGATAGCCTGTGGCTGCACCCCCATCCCTCCTCCCTGACCCCAGCCCGCTCCCGGGCTGGTCCCTGCCCTCCATCGCGTTCACGGGGAGCTTCCGGAGACAGGCTTCCCTCCACGTCACCAGGCAGGCGAGCACACGCTCAGTCCTGTTCGAGCCGTGCTGGCGGCTGGGAGAGGCGTTTACCTCATACACGGGGGCCTGCCCCCTGGAGCTCACAGTGAATAAGACGTTGGCAGGTGGGAATGAGCGCGGCCATAGGAGGAGACAGGCAGAAAGACAATAAGAGGGAGGAGCAGCGCCCGGCTGGCGTGGCTCAGTGGTTGAGCATTGACCTATGAACCCGGAGGTCATGGTTCGATTCCCGGTGAGGGCACAGGCCCCGGTTGCAGGTTCGATCCCCAGTGTGGGGTGTGCAGGAGGCAGCAATCAGTGATCCTCTCTCATCGTTGATGTTTCTCTCTCCCTCTCCCTTCCTCTCTGAAATCAATAAAATCTAATAAATAAATATGTAAAACATACACTGAGTAATCTTAAAGCTGGGGGTGGGGGGCACCTCTAGTTGGGGCGGCCAGCTCCCGGCGTAGCTGATGGACTGGGCCCTCTGGGTGGATGAGGGGGTGCTCGGCCGGTAACCTGGTGAGCCCCCCGTGGTCCTCACCCTCATCTTGTACAAAGCTCTGGGGCCTCCTGGGAGCAGATCCTGCCTCGGGGGTGAACTTACGTCACTCAGGTCGCCCTGGATTTTGTGAGTTGCGCCGTGTCCCCATAAAGAATGGGAAGGCCTGGTCCCAGGACCTCAGAACGTGACCTTGTCTGGAATCAGGGTCGTTGCCGACATAGCTAGCTGAGGTGAGCCCTCATCCCCTCTGCCGGGCATCCTGAGAACACTCAGAGCCACTCCGCCCTGACTGCGGAGGGGCCATCAGGGCAGGCAGCACCGGAGTTCCTCTCCCTCTCCCGGAGGCTCCGGGCGGGTGCCCCAGGGCAATGCAGAAACCGCCAGCACCGGGCTCTGGCCTGCGGTGCTGCCGCTGCCTGCTTCCCCAGCCCTGCCCGCTGGGCTGCACAGGCACCCCGCTGGGGCTGCACAGCGCGGGTGGTGGGGCGGCCCTGAGACAGAATCGGCCCAAACCCATCCCTGCTCCCCACGCAGCTGAGCCCCTGCTGCTCCCTGAGGCGCTTTGAAGCCAGAGGTGGGTGGGCCCTGAGCACGGGGGCCGCACCTGGGGGCGCTGTGGCCGTGAGGGAGGACCCTGAGCGCTGCCAGGAGGGCGGGGAGAGGCGGGAGAGGGCACTCCTGCGTCACTGCCCTCTGGACCCAGCGGGATGGATGACCCTGGGACCCAAGGGGTGGGGGCGCGGGCGGAAACAGAGCTGCTTCTCATTTCAGTGACGAGCGGCAGCCAGACCTTTTCCTGGAGGACAGTGAGGAAAGAGGAAAAGGACCCTTGCTCTCTGAGGCCGGGCTCTCTCCCTCTTCCCTCCCTCCTTCCCTTCCTTCATTCAGTCAGGCATCATTCACTTGTTCCTTCTCTGCTGACTCAGCACTGGAGGTTCCAGGTGACCAGGACCCCGCCCCAGCCCCTAACCTCCACACCCCCGCCCCCAGATCATCAGAGAAGCCTGGGCTCCCACGCGGGCCTGGCTGGGGCTGTCTGCAGGCGACACGGCTGTCTCTGAGGGGGACACATGAGCACACAGCACAAGTGACTGTGAAGATGGAGACTCAAGCCTGCCGCTGGGCGCTGGGCCTGCGGGGCACGTCCCCGCCCCTGCCCTCCCTGCAGCTTCTGAGCGCCTGGGACACAAGCCCCAGCTCTACGGACACTCTCGGGCTGGCTCCTGTCGCTGGCGGCAGGCGGCAGGCCTGGCACTGAGGCTCACAGCTCCTGGGGCCTCTGGGCACTGCAGGGCCATCATCAGGCCCGCTGCCGGGCTCCCTGAAGCTGCTCCCAGCCCTGTCTGCCAGGTGCCCCGAGGGCGGGCTCAGTGTCTCAGGCACACCTGTATCCGGGGACAGCTTGGCAGAGAGAGCAATGAGGGCACCTCCATGCACCCGCCACTTAGCCGAGGAAGCAAACCATTGCAGAGCCCGTCCTTAGCCCACCCATCGCCAGGGAGAGGAGGGAAGGCTGCCTGAGGGAGGGAGGGAGGGAGGCGCCCTAGAACTCGGCTCACCCTGTGGTGCCAGTGCCATCCTGCAGGACAAGGACCAGCGCCGGGAGTGGCATCTCCAGGGCAGAGGGGCTGGCGGGCGGGTACGTCCTGGATTCAATGTGGCCTGCTCTTTGCGTTCCAGGTTTTCGGTGTAGAAAATGGTTAAAACTCAGCCCGCTGCCACCGCATTCCTGGAAGGCCCCGGGATTTCACACCGTCTGTTCCTGAGGGGCGGCTGCCACACCTGTGCCGGGACAGGAGTGTTTGGAGTCGGGGTAACATGAGCAGCAGACTGACAGATGGGTGTAAATATTGTCCCTGGACGCCCACCTTCCTGCACACCCACCTTCCAGAAGGAGGTGTTTGCCGTCTTTTCTGGCCGGGGTGCATCCGGGCACTGTGTGAGCCCACGTGCCCGCTGTCCACCCCTTCGGGGATGCCCCAGCAGGCAGCTCCCGGAGCGGTGATTCTGTGGCCACGTCTCTGAGGAGCCGCCATACTGCTCCCCAGTAAACGCTTTGTTGTTTGTAAAACGTAAGCCTCCTTTCTCCCGCCCCTCCGCCAGCCTCCCGGCCATCTCCGCCAAACCTCCTGGTGGGCTGGTGCACACCACGGCGGCCTCTGCCTCCTGCAACCACTGAGCAGGCACCCAGGCCTCAGACCGGACTCCTGGCCTCCCTGGCCTCTGTGCCTGCACCCTTCCCTCCTCTCCACTCGCCCCCTGGGCCCCTGCGCCCAGCTCCCCCCACCCCTGCTCTCCGTGCTCCACACGGCTGTCTGCAGGCGACACGGCGACACAGGAGGCACTGCAGCCAGTGTGGCACCTCTCCCCGTCCTTTCTAGCTGCCCCGCCTGCCATTCCCCCAACTCAGTCCGAGCTCTGGGCTCCCCACCAGCCCGGCCTTCCGCGTGCACTTGGCGTCAGTGACCAGCAGGGACCAGGGCCTCCGGCTGCGGACACGGTGCCGGACACACAGGCCTCTCGCTCTGCCTGCGCCTTGCTGCTTCCGTCTGTTCGCTTTAAAGTTGTTGCTAATTCATGTATCCGGCGGGCTGCTGCCTCCACATGCCTGCCCCTTCCTCACTCTGCCCGTCTCCCGTGGCCAGGGGTCTGCAAAGGCCCCGCCCGCCCCGGGCATGGACGCGCGCAGACAGCCCTGGACTGACACCCAGCAGCCGCTTCCCTTGGAGAAAGGGGTGCACGTTCTGAAACGCAAGTTACTGCCAAGTGCCCCCTCAGGAGCTGGTGGGCCGAGCCCTGCCTAGAGGAGAGGTGGCAGCACACTCACTCTCCGTTCTGCCCAAGTCCAGCAGCAGCCGAATGGGAAGCCGGTGCTGAGGGGGCTGCAGGTGGGCAGGGGGAAGGGGGGGTGGGCTTGGGAAAAGGAGGGAGGAGGGGCAGAGGGCACGTCTGTCTCAGCTCCTCAGGGTCACGGCCACCCCTCCCAGCTGTGTAAACCTGCTGGGCATTAGCATATCAAACACCCACCAAAGCCTCCTTAAAAAGCGCCCCAGCTGGTGGCCACAGCAACAGCCAGCGGAGCCGCTTCTAAAGGCACAAGCTCAGCGATGGGCAGCCCTGGTGCCGCCTGCGGAGCGCGGGCCGGCCCTTCTCCAGGCACCAGCTCAGGAGCCCCCCTCCCAGGTGGACAGCCAAGGAAAGTGACAGCACATGTCCTCACACAGGTGTGTCACACGTTCATAGCAGCCCGTCCATCCATCCCCCAGGCGCCCTCAGGGTCACTGCCATGGCCGTCCCAGTGCTCCTTCCCCATGAGCGACAACAGAGGGCCGGTCTTGGGCGTTTGGCCAGGAAGGGTACCGTGCGTACCCAGGCCTCGCTGCCACCACGGCCACACTCGGACCACGTGCTCCGGACCCTGGGGTTGGCCACTGGGGAGTGAGGGGGTGATAACACATTAACACACACACACACACACACACACACAGCCCTCGTCTCTGACAGCAGGCTGGGACTCCGTGCGCTATCTCTTAGATTAGCCGGCTATTTTTGCTCTGTCCTTGCTGGAGGAAAGGCGGCGTGGGCGGCAGGGCCCCAGGGAGATGGCCCCAGGGAGCCGTCATCAGCCCAGGCGAAAACAGAACCAACTTCACGCCCCTCTTCCTCAGAAGCATCTCCGAAGGGAGCACCTGCCAGTGCCGTCCGCAGGGCCGGGCTCCCCACTCTCACCCACACAGAGCAGCTGGCCTGGACCTGCTCGGGCTCACCTTGGGGAGCGGGAGGCGGCGTCAGGAAGAGGCTAGTGCCCTGGCTCCGTGGCTGAGCGTGGACCCGTGAACCAGGAGGTCACCCGGGTTGTGGGTTCGATCCCGGGTAGGGGGCAAGTAGAAGGCAGCTGGCCAATGATTTTCTCTCATCATTGATGTTTCTATCTCTATCTTCCTCTCTCTCTAAAATCAGTAAAAGCATTTAAAGAAAAAGGAGGAGGAGGAGGAGGAGGAGGAGGAGGCTGAGGATTGGCGGTTCCCATGGCCACTGCCTGGGTCCAGTTAATTCGGGAGAGGGCTTCACAGGAGTCAGCGCGCCAAGCCACTGGTTTAAGTGAGAGGACGCAGCTCAGGAAGAGCCCGATGAAGACGCCCGGGGCCGGGTACGGGAAGGGGGTGGCGCTCCCATGTCCCCCTCCCCCCCAGCACACCTGACTCTCCCGCACCTGCAGGTGTCACCAGCTCTCCGCACCTGCCTTTGGCTGGAGGCCTCCGCACAAAGGAACGGTGACTGACCCCATCTTCATCCTCTCCCTGCCCCGAGGCCGCAGGTGGGCCTGGAAGCTCCAGCCCTCCACCACAAGGTTGGCCTCTGCGGCCAGCCCGCCTCAGTGGCTGCAAAGCCCCATTAACACGGCACAGGCATGGTGGTCCCGCTCCTCACAGGACTACACGGTGTCAGGGGCTTTGGGCAGGAGCAGGACGAAGGCCGAATGTGTATTTCTTCTTATAAATCACAGTATCATAGATGCTTCCACTGCAAGCCTTTGCCTAACTGGTCCCTGTGTGACACCCCCTTTCCTTTAATGTGTGGGAGTGTGTGTGTGTGTCCCGCCCCCCCCCCCCCCCGCCCGTCTTTGCTCAAATCTTACCTCTTCAATGAGGCCGACTCTAACCACCCTACTAAACGGCCATGCCTACATTCCAGATCTCCACTAGCCTGCTGCACTTCCCCCAAACGCTTTATCTTCCCATCAGTAACTGATCCCCTGCCAGCCTGTAAGTCCCCCACAGTCAGCTCCAGGCCCAGGGAATCTGTCTGTGCGCTGTGTATCCTAGCACAGTGCCGGGCACAAAGTCGGTGCTGAGTAAATATCTGAATGAAAGCCCTCCTGACGGCTCTATACTTTTAATTCCTTGATTGTGAGCTAATTAAAATGCAGAATACAAGTGTGCCTTACTGTTTAACAGCGAAAATAGTCATGTATGAAATGTTCTCCAAAAACAAGATATATAAGTAAGCTTTGAACATTTGCTTTTAAAAAACAGACACTTGATTTATTTTAAGTCCATAAGAGCATTTCATAGGGACTGATGGGGTTAGTCCTACATTCTCCGAGACCATAGAGGGAATGTGAACAGTGCCCCCTCATGGCTGGAAGTGGAGGGGCTACTTCCTGATGGGTGGGTTGACTTACAACCCCAGTGGCTGATAGGAAGGAGTTGTAAGATAAATGTTATTGATGACAGTTCAAAATAGATCAAATTCAACATTATTTTCAGAAGGCAAGTAAAAGAGGAATAAAGTGTCAAAGGAAGAATGTGTAGGAGTACGGAACCCACACATTTCCATATTGTGAGGAGGATGTTGACAATTTGTGGGAAGCAGTGAAGGAAAATGTTAGGACAAGAAAATCCTGACTTGATAGCATCCATCTGCTGCTCTTACAGCTGGAATCTGAGTGGGACTCTCCATCTGTGCTTTACTCTCAGCTTCAGCTTAACATAACAAGACACATGTGTTTAAGGATGTCAGCGATGAAGTATAAATGCCTGCCACACTCTGACTCAACAGCCTGCAGTGCAGCCAAGCTCTGCTCGGTCCCGTGACCACCTGGCACTTCAGAGCCGAGGCCCTAACTGTGGCCCCGCTGCCTGACCACATCTAAACGGAAGCCCAGCTGCCCGGCCCGCCCCCCGCAGGCCCGGTGGCTCCCCCGGGCCCCTCGGCCCAGAGCTCCCCACCCGGGACTCCCGTTGCTGTCTCCTGGGAGCTGCACTCGCTCCTTTTTCCTCAAACAGCCGCTGCGAGCATCTATTGGGAGGATGGTTCCTCGTTACAAGTGGGGAAACTGAGGCTTAGTGGCATCAGGTCACTTGCCATGGCCAAGTGGTCCATTATTAAGAGCCAAGCTTCAAAGTCTGTGCTCCCCCCACTTGCCCCTCTGCCTCCAGGTTCCCCTCCGGGGGCCTCCGGGCTATAAATAGTGGGAGGCTGGGACGCGTGTGCGAGGTTAGCCAGGCCCGCCGTAGACACTGCAGACACTGACGTCTCAGCCGGCCTGGCCACGGCCCATCCCCTGGCACCCCAGGACTCGGGCCCAGACAGCCTCACTATCACCGCTTCACGCTCCTGGTTATATTTAGCTCCGGACCTCAAAGGGAAAGGTGGGCCAGCCCTGCCACACGGCGCCCTGGCCAGGCGGGCTGCTGGCATAGAAAGAGGCTGTCTCCTCTCCCTCTGGGAGGGGCCGCGGCTGCTGGTCACTGTATCTGTGACAGTCAGCCTGTCTACAACAGGCGTGTGCCTGGGGCTCCAGGCTGCTTTGTTGCAAGAACAAATAAATGACCGAAGTCCATGTCTTAGAAACCTGGGCACCAAAAACAGGCACACCAGTTCCCGGGGGAGGTCTTGTAAAGCCAATGCATTCACTCTATCCAGTACAGTCCAGTTTATTCAGGAATGGACCCAAGTCGTCATCCGCCCACCCCCGTTTCTCTTCGCCGCCCCCTGATCGGGCTTGAAGGCAACAGCAGGAGAGAGAGAGGGAGAGAGGAACCTCAGACCCCAGAGGGTGGCTCCGAGTGCCCCACGTAGCAGCCACCCAGTGTGGTGGCTCTGGGATCCCGTGCCTGTAGGATCCCCGTGCCTGTAGGATCCCCATGCCTGTAGGATCCCCGTGCCTGTAGGATCCCCGTGCCTGTAGGCACCTGGCACAGCCTCCAGCTGCCTGCAAAACCCAGAGCAGAGCGTCTCCATCCGCCTGCGCAGCACCTGGACCCCGGGGGCTGGGTCGGCTGGCAGCGGGGCCAGAGCTCAGGAGCCCGGCTGGGTCCTGACCCGGAGCTTGAAGGGCAGCTGCTGGCAGTTCTGGGCTCTCACAGAAATGGGAAGAGCCGCTTTTTGACAATGTAGAGAACCGTAGCCAGGAAAAGGGCCAGGGCCAGGAAGATCAGCAGCTTGTCCGTCAGCTCCCGGCGGTTGTACTTTGTGATGAGCTTCCGCCCCAGCTGGATGGTCCCCGACATGGACTTGAACTCTTCGTTGGCGTCCAGGATGGTCCGGGAAGAGTTGACTGAAACATAGAGGGAGGGAGCCTGACTCAGAGGCTGCAGAGCGGAGCCCGAAGCTGGCCCCGCAGGCGGGCTCCCGGCACACACTCTCTCTGCAGCAGGTTCCAGAGCAGGGACCGAGCAGACAGCCGGAGGGAGAGCGGGACAAAACCCCCCTGGGCCGCACCAGCTCAGAGAGCCGTCCTTTCCTACCTACAGCGCCCCGGCCCCAGCGGGGAGCCCAGTGGACACCCCAGGGAGAAGGGCAGAGAGCTTCCTGCAGCCGCCGGCCACAAAACCAAACCCGAGACTGGGGACAGGCCCCCGGAGGTCCGTATGGGACAGAGCTGGAGGGCCAGCCTTCAGCCTGTGGGGGCGCCCAGCCAGGACACCTGGCGGCCAGGCCGCTCTGTGGGGTCAGAGAGGCGGCGCTGGGCCCTGCAGCAGCCCTCACACAAGCAAGGCCTGGGGTCCCGGGCTGAGGCTGTACAGATGGGGCACCTGTGCCTGGACACTGAGTGACACCTACGAGGAGGCCCTGTCCCCTCAGGGTGGCTGTGCCCAGGAGTCCACTTGACCGCTGGGCCTGCCACTTGGGGAAGAAGGTCGCCAGGCAAGATCCCCCCACAAAGGAAAACAAAGCGTCACTGGAACAGCCACGGAATGCCACGTGCTGTCACGTGGACAGCGAGGCGTGAAAGAGGCGTGTGAGTTGGAAGAAAGAGGCGGGTGGATAACACTTCATATGCGACGCCATCCGTGTGGAGACGGCAGGATGACAGAAGAAACGGAACCGTGGGCATGGCAGGCAGTGTGGGCGGGAGGCAGCGGGAGGGGCCTGGGGCAGGGGCCGTGTCCCGGGAGCAGCTTCCCGCCAGCCCGGCGTTACCCAGCGTCTGCATGGCTTCCTCGCTCTGCTGCACCTGCTGGGACATCACCCTGCTGATCCCCATGAGGTTCTCGGTGATGGTGCTGGACGTCTGCGCCAGGTTCTCCTTGGCGGTTTTCCTAGGAGTCCAGAGGAGGAGGAGGGTCAGCAAAGGCCCGGCTGTGGGGAAGCCCGCAGGCAAAGGAGACCCATGCTTTACCCTCTCCGCGCAGACAGCCGGAGGGAGAACAGGACAAAACTCCCCTGGGCCGCACCAGCTCACAGAGCCGTCCTTTCCCACTACAGTGCCACAGGCCCAGGGGGAGCCCAGTGGACACCCCAGGGAGAAGGGCAGAGAGTCAGTGCCCAGGAGCATGCCGAGCTTCCTAAAGCGGCCAGCAGGGCGTCCGGTGCGCCCTCTGCAGCAGACATAGTACCTTTGCCTCAAGAGGTCTCCTCCCTGGAGCAGCTCTGCCTTCTCCAGGTTGTCGATGGCGATTTTGCAGGTGAGATTCGCTTTCCGCCACGACGTCTGATTGCTGGAATCAGAAGGGGCACGTGTGAGTTTCTGACAGTCCCAGTCAGAGCAGGTCCTCCCTCCGGCAGGGGGGGGGGGGGCGGACACGCAGGGGTGGCCCACGGAGTCCATCCCCCCTCCCGCCCTTCCTCCTCCTGTGGCCCCAGCTACTGCAGCAGCCCAGGCCCGGCACCTCTCGCCTGGACCCCGGCCGCCTCCGGATAGTCTCTTACTGCCCGCACTGCCCCTGTGCCCGGCAGCCCGAGAGAGCAGTCTGGTCCTGGCACAGCCATCTATGCAGCCCGTATGGCTCCAGACTTCAAGGTAACCTCTGACCCCAGCTGGGCACACAAGGCCCAGCTCTGCCCAGCTCTCCCCACACTTCACTGCGCTGCCTGCACGCGCTGGCTCTGCCCCGAGACCGTGCCTCACCATGTGTGCGTCACCAGCACCAAATTGACAGTTCTGGCCCAGCAGCTGTTCAGTGTACGTTGTAAGAAGTAGAAAAAGCATCAAAAGGCAGTTTTCCTCAACATTTCTCCAAGGTCTGATGTTCTTTACATATCACAGACAGATCGCGGAGGAACAAGCACAGGAGCCAGCAGGCTGGGGGGACATGATTTATTTCCATGTACCCGCTCTCTGGGAGGGAAACGATGTGCTGAGCGACGGCCGGAGTCAGCAGTCAGCCTTTGTGATCGGAAAAAGGCGAACTGGGTCCCCAGGACCAAGCGCATGCGCTCACGCCCACTGCACCCCCTGGAACACTTCACGGCACACAGAGTGTGAACTGACAGGCGGACCTCTACCGGCACCGAAGCTGAGTTTTCAGAAGAGTCCCCGGCGCCTGACCAGCGGCTGCTATGCCATTTCATGCCTAACATTTTACACAATCCGAGACCCTTCCAAACCGCTATTAGCAGGCAGCCTGTGGGACTGTGAGGCAAGATGAACGAGCACAGTGCCCGCCGAGGGGCTCACGCTTATGCGGAGGAAGACAAGCCCTCAGTTACTGGTCCGGGACAAGCACGGGCACCCAGCAGGCCCAGCGACTGCTCCCACACACCATCGCCAAAGCCTTCATCTCTGCTCGCTCCTCTGCCCTCGACTCCAAGCGTGAACGGCCGTTCCCAACTTCCAACCCACACTCGGGGACTGTCTGGCATCACTTGTTACACATCCTGACGATCCTCTCTAGACAGGATCTGTAGTCTAGTGCTCGTGGTGGCCCTGGGAAGCAAAGGGCATCCTGACACGAAGTATCACCGAGCCAACCACTTTAGCTCTGGTCACTGCTCACACCTCCCTCAGGCACACCCACGGCCTGCACCCCCACGGCCTGCACACCCACAGCCGGCTCAGCCGCCTCCTGATCTGAGTGTCACAAACAGCTGCTGTCGGCGGGGAGGATGCTGGAAGGCTCTCACACCAGAAGCAAAGCCACAGACAAACACGATGTGGCAGAGTTCGACCACCTACAAAGGATGAAAGGAACGCCTGGGGTGTGTGTGTGTGTGTGTGTGTGTGTGTGCAGCAGGGGCTTTCAAAGAGAAAGAACTGGCTCCCGTAGGGCTGGGATAGGTGATGGAGTCCTCCCGGAAGCTTCTATTTTATTTTTTAACATTTTATTTCAGAAAGGGGGAGGGAGACAGAAACATCAATGATGAGAGAATCATTGATCAGCTGCCTCCTGCACTTTCCCCACTGGGGATCGCAACCCAGGCCTGTGCCCTTGACCAGAATCGAGCCCAGGACCCTTCAGTCCACAGGCCAACATTCTATCCACTGAGCCAAACCGGCGAGGGCGCCCTCAAATACTTTCACAATAAAATCCCTCTTATTGTTATGGTACAAAAGTCAAAAGTGAAGGGAGAGGTACTGTTTCAGACAATTTTGTTGGAAAAGTCCCCCAATTCAATAGCAAGAATTAGTGCACACCTTCAATTACAGAATCCAGTCTTAGCACACAGTCACAATATAACACCAGAGGCCTGGTGCACAAATGTGTGCCCTGGTGGGGTCCAGTTGGCGCCCCCCCTCCCCCTATAGAAGATGACAGGGGGCAGAGCCAGCCAGGGCAAGGGGCCAAGGTTGTTCCAGTCATTCTGGTCATTCTGCCATTCGGTCACTGGGCTTTTCTTATGTAAGATGAGCTTATTTACATGTTCTTGTTTCCCTTTCAAAATTTTCTAAATTTTGGTCCATCTTAAATAGGTTCACTTACAGTGGAGCAATTCTCCTTAGATAAAAAGGGCCTAGATTACAATAGCAAATGTAATATTTTTTTGGTTTTGTTTTAAAAATATAAATACAAATGCAGTGTAACAAAGCAAATACGCACCAATATGCTTTTGTAAACTGTGCCCATCCCGCCTGCCCAGCAGCCCCTGCGCGCCCTCCCCTGTGAGAATTACTCACCCTGAGAGGACATGCAGTCCGTGTACAAACGACACAGTTAAGTCACCAACCTCAGGTGTCCGCGGCAAACCCAGGGAGGCTCCAGGGAGCACGAGACCAGCAGAGGCCACGGCGGGAGGCCAGGCCGCCTACCTGAGCATCTGCTTCTTGTGGTTCTCCACCTCCTGGAGCAGAACTTGCTTGTCCGACTCTCTGTCTTGTTCTTTAGCTGACTGCTCCAGCTCCTACGGGGGAAGCAGCTCTGTGTGAAACCCACTGCAAAGCCAACTGGAAAACCAGAGCGCACTTCCGGATTAGCCAGGCCGCCCACAGCACTGGGACCCTCCTCCTGCAGGGCACTTCGGAAGGCCAAACATCCTTAGACACAGAGCCAAGTCTATAAGGAAATAAGGACAGCCCTAGCTGGTCTGGCTCAGTGGATAGAGCATCAGCCTGTGGACGGAAGGGTCCCAGGTTCAATTCCAGTCAAGGGCACGTGCCCATTGTGGGCTGGATCCCCACAGGGGGCCTGCAGGAGGCAGCTGATCAATGATCCTCTCTCACCACTGATGTTTCTTTCTATCTCTCTCCCCTCTCCCTGCTTCTCTGAATTAAAATGTTTGTGTGTTTTTTAAAGAGAGAAAATAAGGACAATCCAAGACCCCAGAGTGAGGAGGAGACCGAACCAGTGCAGACAGCCCGTGAGCGGTGCAGGCTGCAGAGAGGACGATGTACGTCTGCCATGCAGCACGAAAACACTAACCAGGAACCTGACCCCACTTAGCCATCATGGGAACACCAAAACACGCCATTCTCAAAACTGCCCTGGGAAGTTCCCGTGGAAGACAGCACAGGGCAGACCGCTGTTTCCCCAGCTCCGGAGCAGACTGTCCTCTTGGGTTCAATTGTTGGCTGGCATCGGGGCCTCGCAATATGAAAACCATATGGCTTTACACCCAGCTCCACCTGCAGGCCATGCAGGTGCCCACCACCTTCTGAGAGGTGGGCGGCTCTCTGCCACCCGCACTGAAGGCACAGCGTGGAAACACCTCCGTTATCCAAACCGGCACTTCCCGCTGCGTGTTTTTGAGATGGCACATACACCGGAGTCGAATCCAGGAGCGTAATGGGCATATGCTGTGACTGTGATGACAAAACAGGGGGGAGGAGGCTGGGCAAAGCGGCAGTCTCAGACATCTCCCCAGGAGACACCGGTGCCGGACTGGGGGAACGGGTTGGAGAGTGGGAGAGGAAAGAAAGGAGTTCAAAGGACCACAGAGTTTTTAAGCTGAAAACTTCCAAGGACAAGGGCGTCCCTGCCACCGTCTCTCACAGCTGGCGGGCGCTGCGTCCCTAAGTTCCTAGCTGTGACCCGGTAACAGGTCAGTCCAGCTCCCTCACTGCACAGCTCTCAGGCAGAGGCCAGTCCTAGGACCGAGCCCCCCCCTCTCCTGCCCCCGTCCCTCAGCGCCTCAGGTCTGCCGCTCACCTGTATCCTGTGCCGGAGCTGCTGAAACTTCTCCTTCACTTTAGCATTCAGCTCAGTAAGTGCACTCAGTGGTCCCGAGCAATCCCGGATATCCTAGGAGACAGTGAGGAGACGAGGGCCCGTCTCAGGGCAGCGGGAGAATCTGACACCATCAGTACGAGGAGAGCTGGCTCACGCCACTGACCGTCACTCAGCCCGGTCTCTGCTGTCTACCTCTGCAACACAGGCTAACAGGTCATCCTTCACACTCTTCTCATCCCTCTTTAAGCTGCTTGTGAACAGGTAACATAAAAGCATAGAGAGAGACACAACTATGTCTTGACTTATTAGTTCCTAAAGTTTAACAAAACGCCACGTGGCAAGTATGAAAGCCTTAGAGCAGTTTGTGTATTCAGCGAAAATGTAAATCCAAGCAGATGTTTGTTTGTTTTTAACTCAATCTTTATTGTTCATATTATTACAAAGGTTCTTCATTTCTTCCCCCCTCCACCAGGTTCTCTCCCCACCCTCCGCCCCCTCCCCACCCCCCATTGTCCTCATCTATAGGTGCAGTTTATGTTCAGTCTCTTCCCGCATCCACCACTCCCCCTTTCCCCGAGAACAGTCAGTCCACTCCCCTCCCATATCGCTGACTCTACTACAATCAACAGCTAATATTGTTCATCAGGTTTTTCAATCTCCTTTTGTTGTTGTTGTTGTTGTTGTTTTTAATTAATAAACTTTTACACTTCTAAGAATAAATTTTAAAATCTAATAATTTTAAACCTTGTTTTTTTTCTGCTCTGGGAATTGAGAAGCAAACTTGTTTACATGTAAATTTGCCCTTAGGCTATCAAAAGGTGTAGATGCTACTATTTGTGTGTGTGTGTGTGTTTTTAAATTTCTCTATTGATTAAGGTATCACATATTTGTCCTCATCTCCCCATTCCCATCCCAAACCCCTCCCCACGCATGCCCCCACCCCTGTTGCCTTTGACCACTGGTTAAGCTCATATGGATGCAGATCCTACAAACTTCAGGTCTTTGGAAACGGGCACTGGATTCCTGACATCAGATGACAAGCTGAGCTTCAATGTGATTCTACAAACCCTCTATCAGAGAGCTCAGTGTTTATAGACAGACTAAGGACGGGTTTAGAATTCATCTTCCGGCAGTCAGGATTAGTGGAGCCAGGTTTTAGAGTGGGCCCTAGGGCCAGACCATGCGGATTCAGATTCTGGCTGTGTATTTATTAGCCGTGCAACCTCGAAAAGAAACAATCAGTCGAGTTCTGAGCCTCAGGTCTGTCCCTCATCATATTACCTGCCGCATAGACCATGTATGTGCAGAAGGCATTTAGCAGAGGAACTGAAGCACAGTAAGGATGCAATGATCCTAGCTCTATGATCACTCTTCTCATTAGATTTCAGAACTGGCCTGACAGTTTGTAGTTTACACTCGGAAGAAGGGAAGTGTAAATGTTTGCATTAAAATGTCCTCACTTGCTCTCTGGCTTAATCATTAAATCACACTTCCTGGCAACTCATTAGGTTTATTTTACACCTGGTTTGGGTGGGGTGGAGAGGGGATGGGGAGGGTTACTTTTCTTGACTTTTTGTCCCAGCTCTGAATCTACATCTCATGTTTAGGAACGCTTATTGGAAATGGAAACGATGTGCCCAAAACCCAGGTTTAAAACTCTTGGTTTCTGCCCTGACCAGTTTGGATCAGTGGATGGAGTGTCGGCCTGCGGACTGAAGGGTCCCAGGTTCGATTCCGGTCAAGGGCATGTACCTTGGTTGCGGGCACATCCCCAGTAGGAGGTGGGCAGGAGGCAGCTAATGGATATTTCTCTCTCATAGATGTTTCTAATGCTCTCTCTCTCTCCCTTCCTCTCTGTAAAAAAAACACACCAAAAAACCCCCCCAAAAAAACCTCTGGTTTCTTTTCTGCTGAACTTGAGGAACTGTTTTCACATTCCTACCTCTTGCCTATGCCAACTGGTTTATTGCACTATTTACCTTCCACCTTCAATGGCTTATATACTATTTATGGGACCTCGGTGCCCCAAATCCCTCCTCTAGGCTGACTCTCTGCTGGTGGCCCGGGTCCCAGCTCTGCCACCACCTGCCCTCAGACTCAGGCCGGAAATCACATCCCCGGTCCAGGTGACGTTCATTTCCCGGGCGCCCCCCATGGCCAGGCGGCCTCGGGCGCCCCGGGCCGGACCCAGGGGAGCTGGCCGGCAGGGGGCGGGGCAGGAGGCGGGGCCCCCGGGGTGACAGGTACCCGGTGCCGGGTTCCCGGCGCGGCTCCCTGCGGGGCCGCAAAGGCGAGGTGAGCAGAAGTCCCGACTTTTAACAATTTCGTCCCGCGGCGTTTTAAAACAGTCCCGACTTAAAGGAAAAAAAAGAAAAGAAAAAATCGGGACTGTTTTAAAGCGCCTCGGGACGCGGGACAAATTGTTCGGAATCGGGACTGTCCCGCCCAAAGCGGGGCGCCCGGTCACCTCACGCAAAGGGGAAGCCTGGGCAGGGGCGAGGGCCATGGGGCCCCGGAGGAGCCAAGCCAACGCCGCCCGGACGGTGGAAGGGTCAAGGGTTAGGGGCCCGAGGGGCCAGAGAGAAGCTGCCGCCACGGCGCGGGGCGGCGGCCGGAGAGGGAGGCCTGGCCGAGCCCGCGCTCAGGGCAGCTGGAGCCCGGCAGGGCCCCGGGAACCGGTACCTGGATCAGCGCCTTCACCTCCAGGTCGAATTTGACGATCTCTTGGTTACAGATCCGGACGTGGACATCTTGGGCGGCCGCCATGTTGGAGACGCCGGCTACGGGCAGCGGCGGGGGCCAAGTTCAAACGCGTTTCCGTGCCGCCCGCCCGGCCTTCGCCACAGCGCCCCCTGGAGGCCGGCCCTTGGCCAGCGAGGGTGGCGGCGCTGAGACCAGGGCGCTCCTCACACTCCTCACTCCACTCGCAGGGGGAGTTCAGCCTCGCCTTTCCGTGTGGCCCTAAGGAAAAACATAACAGAGAGGAAAGAAGAGGGAGCATCAAGAACACGTTCACGGTGGCCTCTCCCCATCGCCCGCAGACCAGCCATTCTAAGGATTACAGATCTCTCTCTCTCTCTCTCTCTCTCTCTCTCTCTCTCTCTCTCTCTCTCTCATAGAGAGGGAGTAAGAGAAAGACTGGAACAGTATCCATTGGGATGTCCCTGGAAGGTGGCATTGACAGTGTTTTCTATTTCTTTTTTTTTTCCTTTCATTCTTTCTTTTTTACAGAGAGTAAGGGAGAGAGATAGAGAGCTAGAAACGTCGATGAGAGAGAAACATCGACCAGTTGCCTCTTGCACACCCCCCACTGGGGATGTGCCCGCAACCAAGGTACATGCCCTTGACTGGAATCAAACCTGGGACCTTTCAGTCCGCAGAACGATGCTCTACCACTGAGCCAAACCGGTTTCGGCTGTTTTCTATTTATTTAAGCTTCCTCATATGTTGCATATTTGACAGTGAACCCACATCCCACCTCTGTGCCCCAGTGCCCTCAGAGGCCACCTGGTGGGATGAGAAGGGAGAAGCCCCCAGCACAGCCCCCAGCACAGCGTGGGAGAGTGGCCTCTGCTGAGCACAGGGCGCTGGCTGTGATCAGAGTTCACCGACGTTTGGAGCACTTCCTGGGGGGCAGGCTCTTTGTACCCTGTGCTGTCTGTGCACCATCGAACAACGCTCACGACAGCCCCGGGAGGTGTTATAGAATGATCCCGCTTTACACGCGAGGAAACGGGCACAGGCAAGGACGACTTGCCCAGCGCAGGCCAAGGACGTGGGCATGTAAAAATCCTGACCGTGGCCAACAAGCCGCTCTCCACAGAGGCCCTATCTGTGGGGCTTGGCACTCCCACAGCATGCCTGCTCCCACCGCCTGGGCAGCATGGTGTGTTCAACACTGGGATGTGTGCCCATCTGATTGAGCGGAAAACGCCATTTTTAAAACTTGCATTTCTCTGATCACAAATGCACGGCACGTATTTGTACTTGTACTCATTGTCTGCTCATTTCAATTCCCGGGAGCTCTTTATTTACTGAAGGGTTTAGCTCTTACCTATGGGCTTTTTTCTTAGTCTACAGAATTTTTAATTGGCTTAGTGCTTCTTAACCTTACACTGTTTTTTAATTTTTGTTTCACAGACATTATCACTCTTCTCTTATGACTCCTGGATTTGGGGTCCAAGTTAGAGAAGACCTTCCTCTCTACCCCTCTCAACAAGAATTGTTTCTATGCTTGCTCCATTTTTTTTTTTTTTTTTTTTTTACCCCCATCTGGATCTTTACCCACTTTGAAATGTATGGCAGCTTATTGGTATGAGGTCTGGAGCCTTGACTTTTTCCAGAGGGGTTTCCCAACACCGTTTTCTGAATAATCCATCTTTCCTCACTGGTTCGGGATGTCACATTTACACACTAACTTCTCAAGTTTGAATGTATTTCTAGTCTGTTGGCCTACCAAGTCATTCATGCAGCAAAATGACACTTTTAATAATTATAGTTTTGTGTGTCTTACTATCTGTTGGGGATTGGACACCAGCTGCTTTGCCCCGAGTAGCTCCCACCTGTAGTTTTTCCCATGTGAACTTGGGTTACAGTTTGTTTTTTTAACCCCATTGTTATGTCCTTACTGGGTCAGCATTCAATTTTTTATTTAATGCAGGAAGACAAGACAGCTTTGTGTTACTGAGCCCTATTCAAGAACTTGGGTCTATCTTTGCATTTGTACAAGTTTTCTGTGTCTTTCATAGTATTTTCAAGATTTCTTTGGACCTTGGACATTTTCTGTTAATTCCTGGCTGTTATCTTAAGATGAAAACTTTTTAAAGAGATGGAGGTTGACATTTTTTCAGGTCAAACGTTCTGGATCCTAAAACAGTCGCTCCCTATTTAGGACAGCGAAGAAGCCCGAAGTTGGCAAGCAGATCTGCCCGCGTGACCTTGGGCCCCTCTCACATCCTGCTTCTTGCTGGGAATTCCTATGCAATCGACAGTCTCCAATTGCCTTTCTCTGTAAGTAAGGAAAGCATAGCTCCCCTTTCCTCCACCCTTCCACACAACCCCTTCTGGCAAAGGGATCCAGGTCTAAGCCCGCCGGCTAGAAGCCTTCTTGGAGGCACAGGTCTGCGATCTGGGACCCTCAGTCCCAATGAAACTGCCAGCGCTGTTTTGTCTCCTCCATCTTTCCCCACCCATCCGGAGGCTAGCCTTTGGTTCCTCCAACTGCTACACTTGGGCTTTGGTTCTTCCTGGTTTCCAGATTCTAAGCCCTTTATTTCCCAACAGCGCCTGGTCCCTTAGAGATGAACATGAACCGTCTCACTTCGGCTGGGTCTGGGTGGGTCCCCTCCTCTAAGACTAGTCCAGTGGTGGGCAAACTCATTAGTCGACAGAGCCAAATATCAACAGGACGACGACTGAAATTTCTTTGGAGAGCCACATTTTTTAAATTTAAACTTCTTCTACCACCACTTCTTCAAAATAGATTCGCCCAGGCCGTGGTATTTTGTGGAAGAGCCACACTCAAGGGGCCAAAGAACTGCATGTGGCTCGTGAGCCGCGGTTTGCCAACCATGGGTCTAGTCTGATGAGTCCCCACCTTGCCGGGCCATTGAGAGCAGCCAGCGAGGTGGGGACTCCCTGATGGGCCAGCACCTAGGTGGCTTCATGGGCACCACCCTAGCCTTCTAGGACTGTAGCTCCTTCTTGCTGCTCCGAACCTTCCAGTCCAGACACTAAAGTGTTTTCTTTGGTGGCTAAGGAGCTCTCCTGGTCCCAGTCCATGCCGGGGAGCTGCAGACCACTCACAGAAGCGCTGGTTTCCGGAGAACTGTATGACCTGGCTCCCCCACTCCCGGTCCCGGGGCCATGGCAGAGGCTCCCGTGAGGGGCGGTCTCAGGGGGCAGGTCCTGAAGCAGGAGGAGTCGGTGCCAGCCACATCCATCTGCTTCCTGACAGCCTCAGTGTCGCTCCAATGGAGCAGAGGGCTTCTTCCAGGGCCCAGGCACCCAGGCCTGTCAGTTCTCCTCCGACACCCGCTGGACGTGGCACCCGCGTCTGCACAAATACTTGGGTGGTGGTAACATGCCTAGAGCCCTCTGTGCAAGTAACAACTCCTGTGTTGTTCTGCCATCCTGGTCACAGCTGCCCCGCTCGGCAGACCGGAAGTTCCTGGGGTCTTGAGTCTCCTTGGAGCCCAGAACCTAGCAGAGGCCCAGGCAGAAGGAACACTCCGCTATAGTGGAGTTCACTCCCGTCCCGGCTCAGACTCTGTGTACTCTCACTTAAATTATTAAACATACGCATGTTCGAGTGAGGAGGAGAGACTCAAAATGTTTTATTTCCCACGGAGAAATCACTTGCCCAAAGAATCGAAGAGAAATAAGTATGAGCAAAACTATGCTCTGAGCTATGAAAAATGCAAGTGTTTATCAATAAATACATCTACATAACAGCTCCATGTCCCTCAAGGTCCCCGCTGCCTCTGACCGGGAGTTCCCTTGCAGTGGGTTACCCTGAAGAGGACGCGGCTGCCTTGGTAAGCCTCGAAAAAGCCAGAGAGACAGGAAGGGCGAAAATATGAGGCCAACAATTCAAAACCTTTTCATCTTTTGGTTTTTTTTTATTTTAAATTACAAAGGATGTTGCATACACAGATGAGTCTGTATCTGACTAGAAGTGCCAAGGGGTTGGAAGAGAACAAAGGCAACATTGGAATCGCCTTTTCTTGTGGAAAGAAAAACTGCACAACTATTAACCAACATTTAATAGAATAAATGTTAAACAGCTCATGCGTCAACAAGATAAAATTCTTTCTAGACAAAAGACAAGACTGAATCCAATAAAGTTTCATAGCTCCAGTTGTGGGGAAGGGGACAGGGGAACAAAACAACGGAATATGACAGCATTACAAACAGGATCCTGTGTGGCTATGCGAGAGAGGCGGCCACATTGCATGAACAAATGCTTTTTTGCCCTTCCGCTCCTCTGCGACTTCTTGTGCGCGGTCAGCCCTCGCATCACCTAACCACCAGCGCCAAGTTACAGGGTCAGACGGTGAAGAGGGCAGCAGTGGAATACAGTGTCATAAAAATGTGCTGGGAAGGCAGATACAGTACACACATACACATTTCTGTTATTTGGTTCAGGGGGGAGGGGAGGAAGGGCGAAGAGCAAGACACAGTCGTCAGTCCCGTCCTGTCCACCTGGAATTGAATGAGCCACATCACTGTGTTCACATCGGTATGAGAGAGGCAAACCTCGTTCACCTAGAACTTGGCACACGGAAATACCAGACTCAGGGTCTGCACTGGTCACCGACACGTCTCCGGAACACTATTGGAAAGTAGTTTTAAGCTTCTAGTCCCCCTCACGACTACCCCCACATCTTTCTTTTCTAAACGGAAATGGCAGTTTGGCAGAATTCTGTTCCTAGGTGCAGTGTCTACGATGCCAGTCCGTTCACTAGGCGTGAGGGTTCAAGGTTATGCTTCCACACAGCCCCACCTGCCCCTGGAGGCGGTCCACGTTCAGTAGTACATTTCATCATCTTTCCCCACATGCCGATTCCTTAACGTGAGACAACCATCCCTACAGCTGACGGCCCAATGTGTTTGAAAGAGTAAAAAAAAATGGAGTCATCTTCTCATAATGCCCTTATTAAGATTACAAAGATTACAAAAGAACCCACAAGTATTACGGCACTGTGTGAGACATATTTGTCATGATTCGAGGGAAGAACAAGACTGGAGTTTTGTGCAAAGTTGTGGAAATGGCCTCAGTTCCATGGGAAATGGTATTCCACAATAGACTTCACTAGAAGGATAACTGAAACCTTTTACTTTAACACTGAAAGCTTAATTCAATGCATTCTCAAAATTCAAGTTTCAAGATTCGGAGAGATGCTAACATTCTGTTACATAATGAACTAGAAAATACTTAGACAGACTTTCAGGAAGACCATATAAAGAAAGGGAACCTAAGTTTTTTTAATTCCTGCTGAAGGCAACTTGAATTCGTCTCTTAGAAAGTGAACTAATCTTAGCAGCTAAAATATTTTTTAAATGTATGGAATAAAGAAAAGCACATCCATTCTTGACATTTTGGTGAATAAACTAACAGCTTTATTAATGAAGGCAAACATCAGATAACTGTAGGAATATTATATATAAAAAAGAAATCCAAACGAACAGCATTGTATTTTAAAAGTACTGCACTTCTGTTTCTTTTAAAAGAGACTTGTCATCTGTTTTATAAAACAAACAAAACGGGTAATCTTCTAAAAAATTCTGGAAAAATGAAAGAGTCAATTTCAAGCGGATGAATGGAACACACCTTTCTTTAAATGCAGACTATTGCGAAGGAGCAAATAAAGTCAAGCATCAGAAAGATGTATGACAAATTCATGAAAGTCAGAAAAAAAGGGATATAGAGAAATTACCGCTCATCTTTCCCCCTCATATTCAAAGACCACTCAAAACTGGTCTTTCATACAAATATAAAATAACTCTAGAGAGAGGGAATTTGAAACCGTACCCATCTGAACTCCTTCATGATGTTTTTGTAATAACTCTGATTTTCTTACCAAAAAGGTCAAAGTGAAAGACTGAGGAAGTGGAGGGAATGAAGACGTTTTGTTTTCATGTACAAGTAAGGCACAATATAAAGCCACATCATAATCTGTCATGAAGAATATAGGAAGGGACAAGAATCATATATGGTACAGTAGAACAAGCAATCGTATTGACTGAAAAAGTGTGGCACCCAATTCAAAACTCAGACAAGATCTTAACAAGAACAACTGGACAGCATGCTTTCATATGGAGACAAACTTTACAAAGATCCAGTGTATCAAAAACAAGGAAGAACGTTTTTTGTGTGTTTTTTTTTGTTTTTGTTTTTAAATCATAGTTCTAGAGTCAACGTTCCTATCATTGCTTTGGAACAAGGGGTTCGTTGGAGGTGAATTCACAATGCCTTCACTGAGAGTAGGATTCTGGACTTCATTAGGACTGTCTGAATACCATGTATGAACACAGAAGACCTTCAGAGGGGTCTTCACCCAAAAACACATGCCACAATTTCAAAAACAGAACATGTATAATTGTTGGGGTTTTTACATTACCCTTGTAAGGTCTCTTTGTGTAGTACACTAAACGGATATATTTAATGACAACAGAGGAAGCAGATTATTACTGGCATTAAAGTACAACCATTTCTAGACGGTTTTAAATGCCACAGAGTCCCCTGGTTAAAATGTAAAGCTGCACAGCTTGCCTATGTCATCTTTATGATAAAGTTAAACAGCAAGAGGATTTCACTTTCACTCTACATTTTCTGCCAGGTTTTTATTGAGATCAAGTATCGCTGCAGCATTCTGACCAGCCCAGATTTAGCAGCAAATGGCAGGAATCATATAAAATGCAATTTTTTTTTTTAACAAAGTGCTTTTCTAAGATATACATACATATATAAATAGGTACAAAATAAAGTGTCAACATTAAAAAGCTCAACTATTTAAAAGCTTTTAACTATTTAACTTAAGTAGTACATATAAAACACTGAAATGCAAGGATATGGAATCTACTAAACAGATTCAAAATCTTTTTTTGAAATGCAAGACCAAAAAATCAAATTCTGGTTTGCAGAGAGGAAAAAAGTATCAAAAACCAGAATTTCTAACAGAGCAGCTAGAAAGGGGCAATTTTATAAACCTCATCAGTTGAATCTCTATCACGGAGTGATTTTCACCTGATTGCAAAACTGCCAGATTTTGGAATACATTTTAGTTTGCCAGACACACTCCGTCAAAACTTCATACACTCCCAAGTTACAAACTTGTGCTTTGCCTTCTCCCAGTGAAAAGGAAAAACTTTAAACAATGAACTAATATACTCTATTCAGCCCTCGATCTGAGCTTTCCATCTGCTCGGTGTGAATGCACTACGTAGGTACATTTCCACCAAGCACAGGGAAATTCGGTGCGTCCCAGTTCACAAGGTCCCAGAAGCTCGTTAAGCACTGCTCAGATGTTGCTGTGTGTGTTAGATCCAAGCCTTTATAAGCTATAGCTTCATGTGCTGTCACTTACAAATGGGCGGGGGTGAGGTGAGTCAAAGAAAACGAAATACACTAGATAGACAAATATAACTAAAGAATAAATTCTCCGACGGGTAATGGAGAAATAGATACTCTCCCAGCAGCTAGGTCTGAAATTTTTGGTATTATTTTTTCTGGTTAGGTAGGGATTTTTTTTTTTAAAGTATAGTTTGTTTGTTTTTCAGAGTTCAAACCGCAAGATTTGAGAATAAAACAGGAAGAGAGACAGGATGGAAAGATCTGTGGAAAGGTTTATAATGTCGCCTTGACAAAGAAATTCCTCCTTGAGAGGTAAAGCTTTAACACAGTTAAAACACTGACTAAGGAAGCTGTTTTATGTGAGCAAAACAGAGCACCTAAAAACTAAATGTGTTATTATTTCTCAGTTCTAGAAACTATAAAAGAAGTCACATGTAAGTCTGGAGAGGCTAGTTTGAAAATACCTGTACAAAAATATAAAAATCTATAAATTTTTTGTTTTTGTTTTAAGCTTGTGTTGATCTTTGAAAATATTACATGCACAATAATACATCAATTGGAAAAGTGGCAACTAAAGAATTAGATATTTTTAGCTTTTCTCTTTCTTTACATATATATATGTACATAATACAATAAAAATAATCTGTATTTTGGTTGTTTGGTGGAAGTATACTACAATAAGCTAAATAACTTTTAAGTTTTCAAGGTCAAAAACTATTTTATCAATAGCTTACTAAAATGAAATATATTAAAATTTCCTACAATAAGTGCAGAAATAAAAAGACAGTCATCTAAATGGCCACCAACTTATCTACTATGGAAGCGAACTAGAGGAACAGCAAAATAATATTTGTATGTGTAGATGCTCCTTCTGTAGATAATTGGACCCAACAGAAATAAAATTCACAGTTCAGTAAGATCCCTAACCCTGACCTTTCCATTTTCTTTTTTTCTTCTTTTAGTCATACATTCATACAGTATCATGTAAGCTGTGCAAAACTTTACTTAGACTGGCAGTTTGCCATATCAGTTGCATTTGTCTTTGGTACAAAAAATAAAACAATCGCAATAATGTGCAAGTGTCTTCTTCCGGTCAAGTACCGAAATATGAGTTTTCTAGAGCCATCTTTTTTTTGTTTGTTTTTTGTTTTTGTTTTTTTATACAATACATAGACTCTGTGGCATATTATCTACATTTCAACATAGTCCTATATACATTCAAAAAATCTGAAAAAGAGTTGCAACAAAAAAACATTTAAACCCCATAATTTTTCCATCTATATATCTTGTTTTTCCTCATTAGGGTTTTCATCATACAAAATATTACCAGTTTTATAGTTTCTCCAAAATACAAGGCACAAAGAATATGCTGTTTTTTTTCTTACTTGCACTGACATTATATATATATATATATATATATATATATATATATATATATATATATTTTAATATATTTTAATATATTTATATATATTTATATATACCATATTGAGCTCAGAAAATGAATATCTAATATGGCACAAGGGCATGAGTGCTGGGTTGTGCCATATACAAGTGACATTAATGGTTGTGGAAAATTAGAACAAAAAGCAATAATTCTAAAAACAATCTAAACTGTTTTAAAAATGCTTCCTCGATTTTTTTTGTGGTTCAGAGCATAAACCTGCCACAATATATGGAATTTACTAATATCTTCACCCCTCCAAAATGTTTTTCTTTAACAGATTTTTGAAATCTGTACCTAAACATTTAGTTAAATACATGAGTTTCAATTCTGATGCCAGTAGCAGTTGTAACCATGGTTTATGCTCTGAAAATGCAGTAATCAAGTATTTTGGATCATGCGTCACTTATGCTACTTAGTTCTTAAAACAATGTAACCTAATTGTAAATGTGTACATAATGCCAAACTGACATGCAAAACAGAATGAAAATTTACAATGAGTAACGTAACGAACTCAGACATTGCTGACCAGTGGTCCGAGGCTGATTACACTTTTGATGCTGGTATCCTTAGTCCTACAAGGCCTCCAGTGGGATTGCCTTCTGCGGTCTTCTCTAACACTTGGTTAACAAATTCTGAGGTTTGCCCAGCAACGGGGAGACCTGAGGAAAAGCACAAATAGGCACACTTAGACACAGAAAGGGGGGGCATTGGAGGGAGTGTGCTGGCCCTCAGCGGACACGGGTCCCTGATGAGTACTCTGCTCCTTGCCACTGCAGCCCAGAAAATAACTCCACAATTAAAACTGGAGCCCACAATTTTAAGATTAAAAGGGTCAAATCAAGGATGACCATAAAGAATAGTTAATCAACAGTTTAAAGTGGGGTAGATGACAAGTAATTACAGCCCAAAAGACAAAAATGAATCAAAGAAATGCCCGCACACCTTTGCTTCTGCACTACTTTGACCCCCAGGAAAAGGCACTTTGGTTTGCTTCTCTCTCTGTCTCCTCCCCACCTGGTGCTCCCTTAGCCGCCAGCCACATGGCTGCACTGGCATGTAGTGACTTGTCTCTCTAGGATAAACTTTCTTTTCCTGCTCCTCTCCTGTGTCCTCTCTCTTGTGACTGGACATGCATGACCATCTCATGAGCAAATGCCATTTGTTTTACATTAACCAAAAACAGGTGGTTCTGTGAAGTTTGAAGTTAGAAAAGCTATCACGAACAAAACTTTCTTTTGAAAGTTAAAAAAGAACTAACTTCACATACAAATAAATAACAGAAAAGTATCAAGGTCAAAATCACATAAAAAGTTGCTATAAGACCAAAGAAAATAAGAAGATTGCTACAAACAATAAAAGTATGCCTAAAAGGCATGAATAACCATAAAAAGGATGAAAAGCATAACCCATTATTATTTCAAAATGAACCAGAAGATATTAAAGAAAATGATACAAGATATGAAAGAACAGCATAATGAGAAACAGAAAAACAAAAATAAGATGATAGAACTCAGAAAAGAATTAGAAATTAAAAAAAATAATAACCCTTGAAATTAAGGAAAAACTAAAAGGAACACAAGAGCAAATAAATGTAACAGATAATGCTTTTAAGGGAAACAGAAGTGAAGGGGAGAAAGAAATTTAACATTAAAAATGGGCAAAAATAGGCAAAGAACCAATCCACAGGTATTAAGTCTTGTAGAAGCAGCTAAGGCCCGGAGGAAGCACGGAGGAGACTGGGCGCGGTTCCAGAGGAAGCTTGTCCCTCCTGAGGCAGGAGGCGCAGATGACCTTTTCTTCAATTAAGAAAAAACACAGCTCTACCACCGTCCCCTACTCTCCTTCGCTGCTGCTAACGACACTATGACCTACTCTACGATTCAAAAGCTATTTTCGTGTAATTAATGTATGTGCTCTTGTTTAGAAACGCCTGATTTAAAAAGAAAAAAAATAAAGAGATTGGAAACTACAATACATATTGAAAGAGCACACTGCACATGAGAATAGCAACCTAAAATTCCCAATGCCAAGATACAGGCGAGCAAAACTACTTCAATTTAAAGAAAAAGAAAAAAAAAATCCTGTTGACTTCTAGGCAAAAATAGCAAATAACTTATATGGAAAAAAATTAGGCAATTATTAGCTTTCCAATAGCAACACTTAGTGCCAGAGAAAAATGGAGAAACATATTTAACATACTCAAAGAAAGAAAGTATGAGTCAAGGATTTTGTATCTGGTACAACTGACTTTTAGATGTAAAGGGAATACACAAACTTATCAACATAGAAGGCCTTTAAATTAAAAAGTAAGCCGAGACCGGTTTGGCTCAGTGGATAGAGCGTTGGCCTGCAGACTGAAAGGTCCCGGGTTCGATTCCGGGCAAGGGCATGTACCTTGGTTTGGGCACATCCCCAATAGGGGCTGTGCAAGAGGCAGCTGATCGATGATTCTCTCATATCGATGTTTCTAGCTCTCTATCCCTCTTTCTTCCTCTCTGTAAAAAAAATCAATAAAAAATATATTTTTTAAAAAAAGTAAGAAGGCAAAAGAAATTTTTCTCATAGTACTAAATTCCTCCCTTTACTTAGCAAAGACTGAAAAGCATTTTGGAGCACAAGAAAGAGAAGACAGAATGCACTGAAAGGACATAAAACAAAAGCCGTTAAACAAAGAGCATGTAATGTAGCCGGAGCGATTGCTTGGTGCCTCAGGCTCCTCACTGACTGGCTCTGCCTCAACCCCCAGGGATGCTCCTGATCTGAGTGATCTGCCGGTGCCTGTGTGAGCTGCCCTGCTCTCCTGGTGAGGGAGCTGCGCCTCACTTCAGGTGCCTACCTCTGCTCTGCCCCACCTATAATAATAAAAGCATGACACACACTGGAACACCTGCCAAAGGAAGCTGCGGCGGTGGGGGTCGAGGCGGAGGCCCCCAGCCTCAGTGGCAGGTGAAGCCGAGGCGGAGGCCCCAGCCTCAGTGGCAGGCAGGGGCTAAGGCAGAGACAGCGGAGGTGGTGGTAGGGGCCAAGACAGCCTCCTTTGCAGCGGGGGCCGAGCCCCTTGCACGAATTTCGTGCATCGGGCTTCTAGTGTTACATAATCTGTTCAGGAATGGAGCTCAGACAGCCAAGTTTGTCAGAATCCTGTGGAGTGTATTAGGGGTAAAATGAATACGTGAGCACCTCAACTACAGTATGAACTGCAGGCCTGACCGCTCAGAGATCTTTGTTTTCCTCCTCCTCAGCGAAAGTTAAGATTGCTAGAAGTTTTTCTTCCTTAAGAGTTAAAATAGTTCAGTGATGAGATCTAAGTACAATAATAGGCAGTCGGTATTGATGAATGATAAATCTCAAAGGATAAAACTAAAGAGCCAAGCAATGATTCTCTCTCATCATCCATGTTTCTATTTCTCACTCCCTCTCCTTTCCTCCCTGAAATCAATAAAAATATATTTAAAAATAAAATATATATTTAAAGAGACAAAACTACTTGTAACAGAGTAACTACAATGAGATCACTTGAGTTTTTTCTTATCCTCTTGAAGCATACATTTTACACTACATGCTATTACTGTTATTCGTTATCCAGTATCCTTCTTACCAAGAGTATCTTTAATGAGGATTTCAAGCTTCTGCCCCATGTTGGGTCCTTTCTCCTCTCTTGGATTCTGTACTCGGTTTACAATCTCTTGCTTGATGGAGTTGATTACAAACAACAAATTATCTGTAAGACAGAACAAGATACTTCGAGTGTGTCACTAACATAGAAGAATTTTCTTTTAATTATGTAATAACAGATACTCAATTAAGAACTGGAAAATGTTTAAGAAAACATTAAGCAGTGATAGTTATAAGCTTTCTTATCCAAGCAGGCTAATTTCAAATGATGTGCCACTTTTTTTTTAATTTCAGAGAAGGGAGAGGGGCAGAGAAACAGAAACATCCTGCAGGTCCTCCACTGGGAGGACATGCAACCCAGGCACGTGCCCCTGATTCGAAGGGAACCCAGGCCCCTTCGGTCTGCGGGCCGATGCTCTACCCACTGAGCCAAACCACCTGGGGCTGATGTGCCACTTTGGGTGAAACACTGCAGACATGTGTCAATGTCCACTGTCCTGTAAAGAACTTGCCCTATTTGTCCTCACAGCTGTAAGACCTATGGCAGTGCCTGCTGTATCGATTCTTAAGATCTTAGTAAATGTTTATTAAATAAATCAAAGTCCTTCAAAGACTATAAAGCTTTAAGAACTAATTTCCCTATCTTAAAAAGCTTAAAGAGAAAGAGCAGAATTAACCAAAAGTGAATAAGAGGAAAATAATAAAGATAACAGCAAAAATCAATGAAGCTGAACACAAACATGTAACAGAGAGAGTTAACAAAGCCTAAAGCTGATTCTTTGAAAACACCAACAAAATGGATACCTCCTCCTACCCCCAATCCCCATCCCCAGCTAGACTGATAGATTATATCTAGAATGAAAAAGGGGTTATTACTTCAGAATCTAGAGCCATTAAAAAGATAATAAGAAAAAGCTATGCCAACAAATTTAACAACTTGGATGAAATGAACAAATTTCTTAAAAAACAAGAAGAAATGGAAAATCTAACAGCCTATTTCCAGTAAGGAGTTCAATTTATAAAAAAAAATACAGGTGGTTTTAAGGACAAATTCTATCAAACATACAATGAAGAAATAAAATTGATCTTAAAGTTTTTTAAAAAGATAAAGATTATGGCTCAATTCATTCCATAAGGCAAGTATAGCCCAAAACCTAAATCTGACCAACACGTTATAAAAAAGAAAAACTATAGACTAATATCCCTCTTGAATATAGACACAAAAATCTTTAACAAATTATTTGCAATAGACTTTACTATAAAAAGGAAAATACACCATAACCAAGTAGTTTATTAATAATGCAAGGTTGATTTAATATTTAAAAATCAGTTAATGTAATTCACGGTATTAACAGGTGAATATGTGATATATTACTAAGGAAAAAAGGATAATACAACATGATTATTCTAATAAATGCAAAAAAAATCCCTTATATGACAATATTCAATAGCTATTCATGATCAATGAAACTAGAAAAAAAAATTCAACTTACTCCAAATGATAAAGGCATCTCATCTACAAAAAAAAGCCTAGAGCTGGAACCATAATTAAAGGTGAAAAGTTCCTGACCCCCCACCCCAAAATTGCAAAGTAATCACCACTTATATTCAAAATCCTAGACATTGCAACAGGGAATGAAAATAAATAAAAGGCATAAGATCAGAAAGGAATAAAACCTTCCCTAGTTAGCCCTGGCTGGTGTGGCTCAGTTGGCTGGAGCATTGTCCCACACACCGAAAGGTTGAGGGTTTGATCGCCGGTTGAGGTGCATTTCTCTCACATCAATGTGTTTCTCTCTCTCTCTCTCTCTCTTCCCCTCTCTATAAGGTCAATGGAAACATATCCTCTGGTGCAGGTTAAAAAACACACAACCTTTTCCTATTTGAGAATGATAATGGCTTCAATAAAAATCCCAGAGCATCTACATATCTACTAGAACTGATAAACAAATTTAGCAATATATAAGAATAATACTCAAAAATCCATTTCACATGCATTTATAATCAGCAAAGAGTTTGAAAATAAAGTTTCAAAAATAATTCCATTTACAGCAGTACCCAAAAAATATATAAAATACCCCAAGTAAATCTCACAAAAGATGTTCAAGCACTCTATACTGAAAATGATAAAGAAGGTGGAGAAAAATTAAAGAAGACTTAACTAGATGGAAAAAGATACCAAGTTAATGGATTGGAAAGCTCCGTTTTATTAAAATGGTAATTCTCTCCAAACTGATTTACACACTCAAAGCAATCCAAATCAAATTTCACTAAGTTTTTTTTAAAAAAGGAGATACATTAATTCTAAAGTTTATGTGGCCATGCAAAAGACCTAGAATAACCAAAACAACTTTGAAAGGAAAGAAGAAAATTAGAGGATTAGCAAGGACTAACACTAGCTGACTTTAAGATTTACTATAAAATGCAGTAATCAAGATCGTTTACATAAAATAAAGATAGACAAATAGGTCAATGGAACAGAGTTTAGAAGTAGACCTATACAAACCTGGTGAACTGATTTAACAAATGCAAAAATATACAGCCATAGAGATGTATATAATTATGGATAAATACATTAACCGAACAACACAGAAATAGATGCCAACATGTGTCCAAAGAAACATTGATCCAGAAGGTGCCCAGGGGCCACCACATCCCCTGCAGGGCGAGCCAGCTGGGCTCTAAAGACATACAAATGCCATGACATTACAGTAATCCCATCCATACACATTCACAGAGTTCAACTCAAAATGCTTCAAAAGCAAGAAAGAATAGTAGGAAAATGGAGATTTCCATTCCAAGAAGCCAACTATTGGTTCATCTAATTCAGTGTTTTTCAACCTTTTTTGGGCAAAGGCACACTTGTTTCATGAAAAAAATCACGAGGCACACCACCATTAGAAAATGTTAAAAAATTTAACTCTGTGCCTATATTGACTATATATAAAGTAATTCTCTTGAATAGGAATCAAATAAACACAAAGAAAGTATTTTATAATTACTTTATTATGAAATATTAAGTAAACAAAATAGTGAAAAATTATAAAATTCTTGTCTTGTCTGCACCTACGGCACACCAGGCAACATCTGTGCCGCGGAACAGCGGTTGAAAAACGCTGATCTAATTCATTTATCTTGATTAGAGTGGCCATTAATAAATAACATCAGTTCGTTTAACAAGTTATAAACTTCAGCTGTAAATCCTCTTTCTGCCCTCACAGATGGAAACAAGATAATCAGGATCAAGGATTAAGAAAAACTACACAAAGTTTATGAGCATCTATGTGCCAGACATCATGCTGGATTTAAGAAAATCTCGAGATACAAATAATAATCACTTTGCCACTGTTCCACTTTCTGATACAACTTTCTGAAGTTGACAATTTTAGAGGCAAAGGAACATGCAAACTCCAATACCAAGCTTAAGGAAAGGAGGAACACAGCCCACGCCAGAGCTTTCTAACGCCCTAGCGTGCTACACAGGGTTCTAGGTGAAGGAGAATGGTCCTCTCCGCCCACAGAGGCCTCTTCCTATGAGCAGGATACCCTCTCATATTCCAGGATGCCTTAGAGATGATAATTCACTGCATGTGCCATGACGTGAAAGATTGGGAAGTACTGATTTAAACCAATGATTCCCAAAATATGCTAGGAAGGTTGCATAAGAGTAACGAAGATGGTGTTAAAAATGTAAATTCCTGGCTCTCCTTGCACAGATTACAATCCAGAGGATCTGGGAAGAAGCCTAGGATTCTGTATTTCAACATGTACAGAGACAAATCCATGAGCAGTCAACCCTGTAAACCAGAGACCTAAACTATCCATTCAAAGGCTAAAATAAACAGTAGTCAGTAAATGTGGCTAACCCAGCAGCACTACTATGAAAGTAAGAAATTACTATGCTCACAATTAATGGGCTCCTCAGGGCACAGATGAGATCTGACCGGGAAGCCCCAAATGGAGATGCTCACACTGGGGCAGGAATGAGTAAGAAGAGCATGTAGCTTACTGAACGGATTAACAAGGAGGCTGGCCTAAACCTGGGCAGAATACAGGCAAAGCAAAAAAACTAAGAAAAAGAGTAGTCAGCAAAGAAACAGGAGGTTAATCAAATTCTTAAAGGTGTAGGTTTACCGTATTCTGTGTTGAGGCCCCATAATTTCACTTTATTAGCTTCATACTGGGCTTTTTTCTTTAACCGACAAGCCCTGTGAAAGGAAGAAACTATTAGTTCACTTTTTTTTAAGTGAACATTCAGAACTTTTTCTCTTCATTTTCTAATAGTAACCAAAAACCACTGCCTAACAACAGTAACTCATTTACACCAAATACCCACAATATAATAATTGATCTAAACTGATTTATAAAAAATTTTAAACATATTCAAAAATAAAGCCCTCATATATTGCTGGTGGGGATATAAAATAGGACATATAGCTAACTTGAAAGTAGTAACTTTTAAAAAATTTGCTTTATTACTTTGGAGATAACTAAAGACCGTTTTTCTTATAAAATTAAACATAAACATTCATTTCCTAGAGAGATGAAAACTCATGTTCACACAAACACCTGTAAGTGAGTGTTTATGGTGGCTTTACTCATAATTGCCCCAAACTGGAAACAACCCAAATGTCCTTCCGCTGGTGAATGGGTAAACTGCAGACATCCCTCCAATGGACCACCACTCAGCAATGCAAAGGAACAGACTATTACTCCGCACAGCAACATGGGTGAATGTCAAATGCATCATGGCGAACCAAAGAACTCAGCCCACGCCAGAGTCAAAAGGCTATCTGCTGTATGACTCCACCTCTATGACGTTCTACAAACTACAAATAAAACACAGATGGGTGGTGGGGAGGGGTTAAGGGCGGGAGAAGGGTTTACGAAGGACCATGAGGACATTTTTTAAGGTAATGAAAATGTTCAATATCTTGACTGTGGTGGTGCTTATATGATCAGGGTGTTTGCCAAAACTCATAGAAGTGTACGTTAAAAGGGGTGAATTTTAATTACTACACAATAAAGCACGAGGCTACGATAAAAATGTTCATTGTTATACTAGACTGGAGTCCATTTACCTCTCCCCTTTAAAAACTTTTCCCACCAAGCATCAACAGTGCCTTTTACTTTCAAAGGAAAGATTATAATTCTCTTGAAGCATTTATAAAAGTCCATTTCTGAATAACTGGCGGAGGGCACATGAGCTTCCACACAGGCTGGCGGCAAGGCCAGCCCCCCCTCCTGGCCTTCACTCCCACCACAAGCATGCCCAGCGCTCACCGGGAGGCCAGCTTGTTCTTCTCCTTCCGGGACCGGGGTCGGGCGGTCAGGGGCAGCTCGCTGACGGGCGTCAGGTCGCTGATGACTTTGTTCAGCTTGCGCAGCTCGTTGCCTATCTGCAGCAGCTTCTTCGGGTTGGGAGTCAGGTCTTCGACGTCAGTTCTCCGGGACTTCTTTACCGCGTATTTGCCTAAAGGTGGTTTAAAAGAACAGTAAGTTACACCGCCTTATTTAACAAGAGGTACATTTTCTGCAGCCATGTTTTTTTTTGGTTTGTTTGTTTTTTTTAAATATATTTTATTGATTTTTTACAGAGAGGAAGAGAGAGGGATAGAGAGTTAGAAACATCAATGAGAGAGAATCGATTAGCTGCCTCTTGCACACCCTCTACTGGAGATGTGCCCGCAACCAATGTACATGCCCTTGACCGGAATCGAACCCGGGACCTTTCAGTTCCCAGGCCGACGCTCTATCCACTGAGACAAATCGGTTTTGGCTCTGCAGCCATGTTTTAAAACCACATCTCCCACCCCCTTTTCTTATCCAGAAGTCTGGCACGTTTCAGAAGCCTCAGAATGCTAACACCCTATGCTAGAACCAGTGGCCTTCTCTCTTTCCCGCTCTGTGTCTGCAAGAAATGGGGGTGATATGATTTCCATTCCTTCCCACCTCTAGGCTTCCGGCCCCAGTATGACAGGTTCTTATTATTTGCATGGCAGTGAAAAGCATCTCAAACTTTAGGCCTGGAATGCAAGTTCACCTGCACAGAAAAATCAGGGCTAGGGTCTAATACCATATATGGTCAGAAAAAGATTTTGGAGATTTTAGATGCTTTGGTGCTCTGACTGAAATGTGTCAGATTATAGAGAGTCTTGTGTTGGACTGAAAAGTCCATCAAGTAAAAGTTGCCTTTTTTGAAAGGTCAGTTTGGCATATAACTCACAGAAGACTCCAGGGCTCCTGCCCATCACTGCAGGCATGAGGACTGGCTCTGGCCTCGGAACCACCACACAACTTTTCTAGTGCTCCCCATATGCTTTATGGACCTATTTACTGGTCCTGTCTTTTCAATGAGGTAGAAAAATTGATCTGAAGGCAAAAACTGGGTTTTCCTTCATTGAGAGACAGTAAAGTACAGGCCTCGGAACCAGGGAAAATGAGGCACATGCATACTTCTGATCCAATTCCAGTGTCAAAATGCTTAGCAACTGAAGTCTGCAGCAGGAGTGATTACTAAACCGTGTACTGAGCACCAATCTGACTAAAGCCCTCCTCTATGGGTTAATGTAAAAGTATGGAACAGAATTTTGGATTAACATAAAAAAATCACATTTTTGCAGAAGGAATTCTATTTAATTACATCGCCCTGGGTTCACAATTCCAAATTTGACCTGCCTAAGATTATAAGCTTCTCTCAACCCTTATTTCCCACTCCTCTCTCTCCATTCCTTTTCATACGACTATTTCTCCTCTTTTCCTTCCCCACACCCCGTGGATCCCAATCTCCCGTCAATATTAGGCCTGGAGACTGAATGAGAATGAAAGTGAGTGCTGGAGCCCATTCTCCTTCCCAACCCTGTGGTTTATAGCAACTGTGACGGGTCAGGAATCAGAGCTTCCTAATCATTTCCTGGAAGTAACCGGAAATAAAATCATTTTGCACAGGCTTGCCTCCCTGTCTAGGTAATGGTTCTCAACCCTGGTCAAGCTGTTTGCGCAAACACAGCAGCTCTACTGCTTCGCTCTCCAGCTTGCTAGGAAGGGGTGAACACCTACATACAATGATTAAACATGGCTTAGCATCTACGTAAAGTGACACAAAACATCTGACCACAATACTCTCTTACCGTGATGCAAGCCATTTTTCTGATACACATTACTTGGCAAGGTGTCTCGGTTCCATTCAGACGGCCTGAGCATCCTCTCTGGCTGTGACGGTGTGAGCTGTTCACTGTACTCCCAGAAGTATCTTCTTTTACCTCTCTTCCGAGAGGACACCGAAGTCATCTCCTTCAAGTCTTCCACGGAGTCATTTTCATACCCTTAAAAAAAAGAAAGCCCCCACCCCAATTTTTAAGTGCCATGGATCTCAATAAACCGACCAGGACAAACAAAAAGACCCTTCTATTTGTCCCTTGAAACATTTCCTTTCATCTGAAAACATCATTGCTTATCACTGGCATGTCAAAGATTATGAACCAGGTCTATACAATACCCTTTCCAATGGAAGTCTCTAACTCATAAAATATTCAGACAAAGAGACATAGATGACTATACTATCTTCTTGGTGTTTCTCTTTGGTTTTTATAAGTTACTATGTGACACTCTGTATTTTCACATAGGACTGAGAGAATAATGAAATACAGCTACAGAAATGTCAAAAGAACCATAAGATAATGGTACTTAGCCACTATACTGTGACCTTACAATGTCTTCTTTTTAATACCAACGCCTCTCAAACACCCCAACAGAAAGCTGTGTGCATTTCTGGGGTGATATCATACTAGGCATTGAAAGCACACAAAGGGCAGTTCTCACAGAGGCTATTAAAAGTGTATACGCCATGCTTGCTTCTGCAGCACATATACTAAAATTGTAACGATACAGAGATTAGCATGGCCCCTGCGCAAGGATGATGTGCAAATTCATGAAGCGTTCCATATTAAAAACAAAAAAACGTATATGCCTATTCTAATGTTTTACTGGAAACAATCTGCATTTACTTCATTTTTTAAGAAATTGTTTTCCTTACTAATTTGAAATTTTAGAAAATACATAATTCTGAGCTGCTAGAATGACTGGTCAGTCCCAATACAGGCTGACCTCTCACTCGCACATACCCTCAGAGAACGCCCACCGTGTACGTATTCCATGCACTAAGGCTGGGCACCTGGGGTGGTGGGGATGGGCCAGGCACAGGACGCCCACAACCCCAAACCTAAGGTAGCCAGAAAAAACTGGGCTGCACTGGCCAAGCAAAGGGACCACTTTTCCTACTAAAAATGTGACTCCTCTGCAACTGACACTAAGAAAGTGATGACATCCAAGCGTTTGGGGGTGGGGGGATAGAATTTTAACAGGTTTTGTTCAGATTAAGAATTAAGAATATGATTCCACTTACATGACATTCTAGAAAAGGCAACATTATAGGGACATAGTGATTGCCAGGAGCTGGGGGTGGAGGGAAGGACTAACTATTATATAAAGGAACGAAAGAAACTGGTGTGTTTGTGTGTGTGTGTGTGTGTGTGTGTGTGTGTGTGTGTGAGAGAGAGAGAGAGAGAGAGAGAGAGAGAGAGAGAGAGAGAGAGATCAAAATCTTCTGTCTTGAGTGTGATTACATTATGACGTGCATTTTGTGAAAACTCACTGAAGGGTTTGGGCACAAAGGGAGTGGATTTTACTGTGTGAAAATTATGCCTCAAAACACATGACCTTTAAAAAGAGAATCAGTTGGAAGCAGCAAATGATTTCGAGGCAGCAGTGAGGACAAGTGCGGGACAGCATTAGCGTGCACCTGTGGTTCTTTAGAACACGGTGGCAGGCAGTGGGATCGCAATCTTTTATAAGAAATAATGCCCAAGTTCAGCGACACAATAATTTCTAGAAGTTCAATTTTTAAAAATTGTTATAAAGCTTTGGCCTTTTTACTTGTGTGAATGCTTTGCTTCAAACGGAAGGATTTTATCTTGTTCCCAGTTTGCCATGTAGCTTTGGAAAAGGTGCAAGGGCCTCACTGTGCCACCCGAAATGGCCTTTTAAAAAAGCCCTTGTCCGGGCCAGCCAAAAATCACCGGCTCGCAGTGATTACCCTCACAGGCCTAGGAACACCTAACGCTGGCAGACGGACCAACCCCAACACTCCCATCTTCCCACCAGCGTCAAGAACTGGTGTTCCACATTAGGTCTATTCCAGCCCCAAGCATCGGGCGGACACGTGTATGACAGCTTCCTCAGGGGGTGGAGATTACGTGCACTTGTGAGAGCCCACAAAAGTGAGGGCTTAAAGGGGTGAACCCATGTCCCCAACACTACATGATATGCTCCCTTAGCTATCAACTTGTCCTTATATGTTTCATTCACAGATACTTCATTTCTGAACCTGACAGGAAAGGATCATTAGCCCGCTCTTCACAAAGAAACACACTCATGGAGGGCTTAAATGACTGGGCAGAGCCTGGGACTGACTGAGGCCCCATCACTCAAGGAGTTTAGCTCCAACAGAATGTCTCACTTTCCCTGTGCTTCTCCAGTTGAAATGTCTACATGGATTTAGACATGTCTAAATTCAAAGAGTCATAAAGATTTTTATTTCTTCTATCCCACCCAAATTAATTACCAGTTTTATTTACTGTTGTATAATCTGTTTTCTTTGACCTAGTATTTTCACATTTTCTTTCTTTTTTAAAATATACATATTTTTATTTTTTACAGAGAGAAGAGGGATAGGGAATTAGAAACATTGATGAGAGAGAAGCATCGATTCAGCTGCCTCTTACACACTCCCTACTGGGTATGTGACCACAACCAAGGTACATGCCTTGACCAAAATCAAACCTGGGACCCTTCAGTCCTCAGGACCTATCTGCTAAGCTAAATCAGTTAGAGCATTGGTCTGCAAACTCATTAGTCAACAGAGCTAAATATCAACAGGACAACTATTGAAATTTCTTCTGAGAGCCAAATTTTTTAAACTTATACTTCTTCTAATGACACTTCTTCAAAATAGACTTTCCCAGGCCATGGTATTTTGTGGAAGAGCCACACTCAAGGGGCCAAAGAGCCACAGTTTGCTGACCACGGGGTTAAGGCTATTTTCTAAGAGCATACACTACAGTACACGTGCAAGCGCAAGCGCACACACACACAATGGACTTGTTAGCTGAAGTCATCCATCTTTTAATACAGAGACTACTGTGATCCAGTAAAATGCAGAAATATTATATTCCCAGCTCACTGGTTGAGCATTTAATGTCTGTAACTATCTCTCTAAGTATGTTCTGAGAAGCACTATTACTATAAGATATGCCTTCATTCCCAAGTGAGTTCTACGGTCAAATAAGGTGTTAGAAACTCATCCTGCAACTCTCTCTGGCCGAGTCCCAGCACAGAGAAATGTATTAGAAGACAGAAATCACAACAGTAAATAGATCCAGTCAACTCTGAGCCCCATGAAGATGAGGATCATGTCTATTCTGCTCATCTCTGTACAGCCAATGCCTAATGCACACAGTGCCAGACACAAAAGGAGGCACTCAACATTTCCCACCAGCCCCCGCCCCCGCTTTTTTTTTCTTCCATTTAATGGGCCACCATACTGATCTCATTCCTTCCTGACATGATTATCAAAAGAAAGTCAAAAAGGATTATTTATTGCCTAAAATTCCAAGCCCACATCTTTGGTTAGCGAGGATTACTGCCATTAAGCTGGTAAAGTCTACGGTAAAAATGTTTACTAGGGATTACAAAGTGAACTCTCATTCTGGGGGCCCAGTTCTTAATCTTACCCCATGGAACTCGTGACCCCAAGCAATGGAGCCCGACCACAGAATAGGCTCTATTAAAACTTGGCAGCCGGTCCAGAGTGGCGACTGAAACTCCATTTACACCTCTCCTGGAGCTTTGTAGGCTCGGGCACTGTAGCAGCGGAGTGCCAAGAACCAGCATCCAGGGAGCTAGTCACCACAAAAGGGCCTTTATAAACTGCTGCAAATTAAACCAATCAACCCACTCTAAAACTAGTACTCTGAAGAAACTATAACTATTCCACTTTTCAGCTTCAAAGAATTCCTTCCTGTTTCTCACCAATAACTCACTTGTGCACCCCTGAAGTCGCTTGTTTAGCTCATTCTTTCAAGAAAAGGGGACATTTTCATTAGCAAACATGAATAAAGCCCAGTTATAACCACCAAATGGTGCTGATTTAAGACTATCATACTTTTAACGTTTGTGAGAACTAATAAGTGATCCTAATCAAGGAGGTTGGACTTGAAGTCAAATGAAAGTAAGCGAATTCAATGCCATCCAAACACTCAGCCTGTTAAGTTGCACCAAGTGGAAAACCAGCCCTGCAGAGTCTTAGGGCAGCGCTGGTTGCTTCTTACCACCAGCACAGAAATGCGGCCTACCAGGACAATACCAACTCTAACACTGTTCCCGGCTTTAACAGAGTCCAAGGCTGAGAAAACGGAAATGGCCTCTCTTCATGGACCCACTCACCCCCCAACACAAAACCAAGTCAAAAGCTCAAGAATGAATGTAAAGTGGACTTAGAAGTCAAAGAAGAGAAAAGCTAACACCAGAAGTGGGGCAAGCAGCATACATAGGTCCTTGCCTGGTTGCGGTGGTGGGGCATACTCACTGATTTATCTATTCCTTTAAACGCCAGCTGGCAAAGGCATTTCCTTCCCTACACTTTCCATTTCCCTCCATTACTACCTGTCTCCTGCTGGCCTCCCTCCTCCCCTCCTATCCTAATTCCAAACATGTCCTCAAGCAACAGGGCTGAGCTGCCAGACCCAGGACCACACTCGTCTTCCTAGGGGGGGAGGCTAAGTAAACCACCGCTACAAAGACAACTTCCCTTGAAACATTTCAAAACAGATTTTATTAGTTTGTTGAAAAATTCTCCTGCTGAGGAGGAAAGACGATTGTTCTATCTAGACTATACAGCATTCAAAAGTAAACCAAAGACAAGGCGAAACCTCCTTTCCTCCATATTAAACTTAATGTACCTTTTCCTTAGTTGCAACCCCACCCAAGTCAAACAACGTGGTTGTATCAAATGCATCAAGCTAAGCATGTGTGTAATAGTAAGAGTGCACTAAAAGGAGTCTTTCAGTAATAACAGTGCTCCAGTGCCTACAATACAGCTACTATGCCTTCAAAACCCTTCCAAAAATTAAATGCCAATGTTTACACTGCTGGCAATTTCAGCAATCATCATAACAAACGGGAAGGGATTTCTTTGACAATGTTAACGTTTTTTAATAACTCGATTTTTCATGTAGGTGTTACAGTATCAACATTATTTCTGAAGAAAATAACTCTTGCTTAAACTTGAAGATCTTCACTTCTTTGTGTGTTAACTGTGTTCCACTTGGCAATGCCATTTTCATAAATAAACGGCACAAGCCAACAGCAGCAACAGCCCAAACATGTAAATGCCGGAGTGGCCCAGCTCCCCACAGGTCTCTTTCTTTCTCCCTCTATTTGTAAGGGCTATATATAAATAAAACAGTCCCCTTCGTGCTTATTCAATGATAGCAGGTATTTTTCTTCAGCGGAAAAATACTGTGCAAACGAAAGATGCAGCAGACAGAGAAAAAGCTCTCTTCTACATTATTCACCCAGTAGGCTTGGTTGGTTATTGTCATGAGTAACATAAACCATCATCCCTTGGTTCCTCATTCTAGGGACTCCTAACTTACCTCAACAATAACAGAACGACTTGTGCATAAAAAGGGAATCTTTTTAAGCCAATCAATTCTTGGCATTGTTGCACAGCTGCTCAAGAGAGTGATAAATCAGGTCACTTAGCATGAAATAAATTTAGAAGTAGCCCTCGAGGAAATCAGCATATGAGCCACAATATGGGCAAAAGTGATTATTTTAGAGCTGTCTGAATAGCTAAAAACCACTTACATATCTGAGCCAAGATATTAAGTCATTTAATCCTCACACTAAGACAAAGAAAGCATCCACAGCAAAACTTCCTACTTCCACATAGGAGGAGACAGAGCAGTCTGTAAGCCTCTAAGCGTTAGAATACCTGGTTCAGAGAAAGTGTCACTAATATCATCATCCTTGTCATCTTCATAATCTTCCTCCTCTTCCTCCTCCTCCTCCTCATTTTCAGAAAGTTCGTGCTCGCTGCCAAACCCTTCATCGTGGTCCTCATCATCGACATCGTCGTCGTCGTCCTCCTCTTCCTCAGGGCTGCATTTGGCTGGCTGCTCACCCAGGTTGTCGGAGACGAAAAGGGAGTAGTTGTGCTCTTCTTTTTTCTGGGATGAATCTGAGACCGATGTGCTGGCAGAAAGGCTGCTGCTCTCTCCTGCAGCAATTGCCCCCGGGCCCTCTTGGGGCAGGGGGCTGAGTAGTAGTTCCTGGGTTTCTTTAAAAGGCAAAGCTGGAGTGGCATGACCCTGAAGAGACTCCGTCCCTTTCTTTTCTGGCCTCTTTGCCACCACCCCACAGTAGCAGGTGTTCTCCTTTGCGGCGTCTGCGTGAGCCTGGCTCAGCAACGGCCGGCTCTGCTGCACGGGGCTGATCCTTACTTTTGCCTTTTTAACATAGTCTTTACATTCAACGTGAAAGTTCACCTTCTCAGTAAGATGCATGTTGGTCTTTACCATGATTTGTGTGCTTGAAGTGGGTTTACTGGCTTTTTGGACACAGTCTGACAACGGGACCTCAGCTTGAAGAATCTTAAAGGAACACACCGGGGCAGCTGCCCTGCTTGCGATCTTTTTACCAGGGAATGAAGAGGGCAAGGGATTTTGTTTGACACTGAAAAGGGAATCTGGGTAGTACAGGGAATCAGAAACAGACTGAGAGTCTTCACTATTAAGCTGGGCCAGAGTTGGAGTTTTGCTTATGACCTCTTCATCTTGGTAAGGGCTGGAAAAGTCATCAAGACCCAAATAATCCACTTCTTTTGTGCCCCAGATGTCACAGCTGGTTAGCTTGGTGTACTTTGTTAAGTCTTCACAGTATGTATCCCACTGTTCCCAGTTTGAAGTTAAAGTGCCCTCGTTATCCAGGACATCTGTGAAAGACTCCAGGTTTTCAATGTCTTTGCAGTCCTCCAAAGAAAGGAAGCTGTCTCTAGGATTCTGCTGGTAGTTCATCTCTCTATCCTGAGAAAGGTTTAGAAAAATTACACACATATTTTAGGAAATAAATATCCGCCTCCATCCTCGTCCATAGATTAAATTGATAAACAAGTGCTTGAACTCTGCTCTGTTTTATTTTAAGATACAGGCTACTTACATGAAACTTTACCATTCCATATAGGTAACATCATTTCCTTGGGCAAGAAAAAAAAAGAGGGAAAACATGTCCCTTGAGAGGTTGAAGTACGGTGCAAATATCAAGGCCTATTAAACTTTACTATAAACACTCTTCCTGAAAAAAAGTTTATATTTCCTGATCTTTGACCTAAAGGATATTGGTACCTCCTTAGAAACAGGCTCATTTACAAAGCAAACAGTAAAGACCTTACCTTCCTCACAGAAGAATATGCCTTCTTAAATGAAATTAAGCTAGAGGCACAGAGCAAGCCAAAGAGAGCTGGAACTCAGCCACAGACAAAGAAGCTCTTTGGAAGACCTTGTAACAACTTTCAGGCTTGGCAAATAAAATACTCCTCATGAGAAGGGATGTGATTAAGACTGTGCAGCCATTAAAAGAATTCAGTTAAGCTCTAATGGACTAACATGAAAGGCTGCTTCGTCATATACTTTTATGTTAAAAAGCAGATATTGCTTGGAATTGCTAATTTTTGTCTCACATTTTGTCGTATGCCTTGCTCAATGTTACCATTTGTAAATTTTCCAGTTCAAAAGTCTTTTAGTATTTAGATATATGAAAGAAAGACTGCTTCCCATCCTCCTCATCAAAAACCAGACTCAGGGTATTCAGAAAACCATTCCTCTTACTATTTTCAATGGGCTCATACGTCCTTCTAAAATGACTAGACTCACAATCACAAGAATCAAATTTGGCCTTTATAAGTAAAAAAAACTCTTACCAAAACACTTTTACAACAAATCAAAGAATACAAGCACATGTTACTTACCAGTTCATACATGAAATCTGGATCTGAGCTGTTTGCTAAGAGGTCTGTGCTCATCAGAGTCTGTTCCGAGAAAGTGTGGCTTCGGAAGGCATCCCCGAAAGGCGGGTCCATTCCGCTCACACTGGGCTACAACAGAGAGGGTTTAGTTTTAGATCATGGAAGACTACTCAAGACCAATTTATTACGCATCTGCCCCATCCCCACACCTACTATTTTCAGAAAACAATTGTGTTTCTTCTCCTATTAGTACATCTAAGACATTTAGCATTTAGCTGTGGGTTTATATTACGAAAATAACTAAGATATATAAAAACATAAAGTGTCAATTGTTCATAATACTTAACCTCTAAAAACTAAAGCTTATTTAGCCACCAGTCAGCATACAGTACCTAATGAATACTTTTAGTAGGCTATAAATATTCTTCAAATCCATCTCTAATTACTATCTCTCTGTACTAACTCCCTGAAGAGGAGAGCTGCCATTTCCTGGGTCAGTCTAACTCTGGACTCCTAAGTGAGTCCTCAAAACAGGCTGGAAGAGAGCGTGGGCATCTCTAGGAACGTGCCTCCAGGAACGTGATGGAGATACAACCAGCCAAATATCCCCAAATCCCCTGGGTGAGACCAGTGACTTAGAGCTCAGCAGCTTTAATCCTGACTCCTGAAAAGTGTGCAATTCGTTCTATAATAAATAAGAAAGGGGAAAAGCCTCGGCACCCAGAGTTAATCCATCCTCCTTTTCCATTTCAACGTCTCTATAAACCACTCTAGAGTGAAGGCGGGCTCACACGCCTAAATTGTCCAAACAAGTAAAAGCCCTCCCTCTGAAATTGAACTTGCATAAAGGAAGAGGATGGGGAAAAAATAAATATTCCATCTTTGCCTTTTTGTTCTTATTCAGTAAGTTTCTGCTGAAACATTAAAAAATTATTAGTCTGCTTGTTTACATTTTTGTAGACATACACCTTTATCATACATACTCTCTCGTCATGTTTTCCTTCATTGGAACATCCCACCCCATTCTTTTCTGATTTTCCCCAACCCTACAAGACTGCAAACTCAAAATAAGTGTCTTATAGTCCCAAATTCAAGTATTTGATAAACAGCAAATTAAAACTTGAATGGGAAAGAACTCTGAATGGGTATGTGCGGCCCACTTGGCAGGGAGGTTGGGGTGGAGGCAGGCTGCTGGTCTTTTTAACATCAGCCAGCAAATTCCCTTCTGTGCCTCTGCTGCCTGCCTCCGAGTGGCTGCACAGTCCCAGCAAGTTCCTAACTTCCTTTGCTCAAGGCATAGTTCTGCCTGGCCTCACACAAAGCACCTAAGAGCCCATGCCTTCTCATTATTTTTAGATCTCTCCTCAGCACTGAACACACAGAGGGGAGAGGGTGAAAGATAATGGCAGGAGGAAGGGAAGAAGCTGTATATGCTGAGTGGGGACTAACAGGGCTTCATTTATTGTTTCAGTGATTGCCTGAAACCAGAACTGATGAATTCGAAGTAGTAATATAAATGGATCTACTTAATCAATAAAGAAATTTTAAAAAATAAATGGATATAATCACTCTTAAACATGTTTTGTGGGAGGTATATACAGAGGTGGGCAAAAGTAGGCTTACAGTTGTTTGGGAAATAGAGTAAATAATACAAGAATAAACGTTTGCATACTCACGACTGTAGACCACATTTGCCTACTCCTGTATATATGTGTGTGGGTTTGTATGTGTATGGAAGACAGACACCATTTCCTCTTAATTACTTTTAAATTCAACAGGCATGAATGGAAAGGAACAATTGTGAAACAGAAAGAAGGCGGCGAAGAACAAAATAGGCTTTTGGCGGCAGGTTAATTTCAGGGCAGTTGGTTTAGCTCCCATGAAGCCAGCAGATCTGTACGCCTCTCACTAAATTTCCACTCACCACGTGCCCTGAGCCATGCTCGTTATTTAAAGCTATACCGCAAAGCAGAAAATAGAAGCAATGGGAAAAGTTTACCTTTAAAACTAGCTAAAGTCAGAAGGAAAATGCCTTAAAAAGATAGTGTGTTCAGCTGTGTCAAGAACTGGAGAACTTACAGAAGCAATGACACTGACTTCTGCCGTGGGAAAACAGAAAACCTTACACTTGCTCTGGATAACTTACCTGAGGCATTTCCAAGCCCAGATCCTGTAAGTCCGATCCCAAACTTCTTTTTTTTCTTGTCTGTAAATTCCTTTCCAGCTTTACTTTTAATTTCAGGATCAAAGATGATTTTCACAATAAGCGGCAGGTTTCCCTGGAGTGCCTTCAGTTCAACTGCTGAGATCCCTGGTTTTCTCTTCTGCGCGGATCTGTCAAACAGAACACACCGCAACTTCACTGAGCACTGTTAAGAAACAAGCTGACCTTTCAAAACGACCTTAACAAAGAACACTTTAAAGAAGCAAGTCTTGTGGTTGCAATATCAAGAATTTGGTCCTTTCTTAGTACCAACTATTCTGAAATTCACCATTCCTTCCTTTATTTAACAAGGAGGGACATTAAAAAAATTCATAGGCTGATTTTTCTTGTGATATAAAAGATGTACTATACTTAATGTTAAAGTAAAGCTCCCATTCACTTTCTGTTCTGCATGAGAAAAAACACTGCAACATTTAATTCCATCCATTGTATAATCATTACTGTTAATCTACATTTACATCACTCATAAAGCTACAAGAAAAGCAGTGAATAGTGAACGATGCAATATATTGTAGCATACCTCTACATGAAATAAAATCATATTCATAGAGTGGTATGTGTAACATTATTCTTTCAGCTGTAAGTGAAAGCTGCCTTGAAGTAAGAATTATTCATGCAAGTTTTTAAATGTGTAAGCTCTAAGGCAGCTGTCGTCAACCTTTCAGACCTTGCCGCACCACCAGTGGTCCATGGACCAATGGTTGGCGACCGCTACTCTAGGGAGAAGTAAGGATTCCTTTGCAGAGTGGTTTTCAGGGTTAAACAATGATTGCAAATCACTCAGCAAAGGGTCTCGACAGTGGTAGAGACTTGAATGTTAGCCCCCTTAAACCTCCTCTGTGAAGGCCTTAATCACTAGGAACTAAACAGCTATACCCATTTCATCATTTTTTTTCTACATCAGTGGTCCCCAAAGTGTGATCTCAGGCACAGCACCATCCGCGCCAACCTGGAAATTCTCAGAAGTGCAAAAGCTTGGGCCCAGCCCAGACTTACTAAAGCAGGAGCTCTGGAAGCGGGGCCCAGCCCTATTTTAACCAGCCTGCTCCTCTAGGTGACTCTGACCCTCCTAAAGGCTGAGAACCACTGCCTACAATGAACTCGTTGCTCTCATTCAGTCTAGATGCAGCATCATTTCTTACACTGAGAGTCAACTTAACACATTGCGGACGGATCACAAGAATTCTTAAAAAGATATTAGCTTGTAAGAACATGTAATAAATAACTTCAAAAAGCAATGGGTATTTAATTTTAAAGTGTCCCTTTAACATTTATGTAAAATGTTTTTTTTGTATTTGTTCAATAGAAAGTTATCTGGCCACTGGGTAAAGCTAGCAATAAAACTACTGGTCAGCAGTGTGTTAAGCTGAGCTGCCCTCTATAGTTAATATACTCTCTAAACCACATGTGTCAAACACAAGGCCCGCGGGCCAAATCCGTCCCGCCAGGCCTTGCAATGTGGCCTGCACCGCGCTGTCATCACTGCACTCCGCTGCGTTTCCATCACAATGACAGTTTATGACTGTTCAGTAAACCATTCGGCCCGCGATTTAGGCTGGATTTTAGATTTTGGCCCCTTCTCTGATTGAGTTCGACACCCTTACTCTAAACTAAAAGGTTAGAGTGGTACATTATTTCAAAGATATCTGGCTGAATAAATAAGAGATAGGCATCAATCACTGCTCCTCTTAATTAGGTTAATGACACTGACTGCCATTTGTACTTCCTGGCTCTTCATTGGCCTCTCCCCTCTGGTGGGCTGTCATTCTGAGCCATTTGTTCTAGCCTAAGAAACACCATCAAGTGCCCAGCCTGGGCCTACAAAGTCAGTTAGTTATGCATCTTCATCCAGAGCTGCAGTCTAAGATTCTAAGTGTAATGACTGATCCCTGCTCCTGCCAAAGGCCAGTTCTGGCCCAGCTTCTCCTCTTGTGGCTTCATGGTTGGTCCTGTTGCTGATATGTATTCTCAGTCCTAACTCTTCCCCCCAATTCCTGTGAGAAGGAGGTCATGTGCATAATCTAGAACTATTACTTAGACCCCCAAAAGGCATATGATTCAAGTGATGCATTCCACAAAGTGGACCAGAGTAATCCTGGTCTACAACCTGGATCTGAGAGAAAAGTCTGATACTCCGTGAAACCTGAAACTTAGCCTTCCTAGCAAGGGTCGAAGACTTAAGAGATTGAGTTGTATTTAACATATATTTATTGGCATCTACTAAAGACAACATCTATCAAAAGCTTAGTTTATCAGGGAAACACTGGATTAAAAAGGGGCTAAATGGCCGGGACCGGTTTGGCTCAATGGATAGAGCGTCGGCTTTGGGACTGAAGGTCCCGGGTTCGATTCCGGTCAAGGGCATGTACCTTGGTTGCGGGCATATCCCCAGTAGGGGGTGTGCAAGAGGCAGCTGATCGATGACTCTCTCTCATTGATGTTTCAAACTCTCTATCTCTCTCCCTTCCTCTCTATACAAAATCAATAAAATATATTTTTTTAAAAAGGAGGGGGGGGGCTAAATGTAGTTGCAGCTTTCACTTGCAAACTATACAGATCTTTCTAAGCCTCATTTTTTTCATCTCTCTGGCTACTGAATTTTCTATGCCATAATACCTTCATACAAATACTGAGTATTATTTAAAATCGTACTTAAACACTTGGCCTCAAAGAAAACTTCAGTCAATGCAGTTAGCAAAAAGACCATCTATTTGGGAAATAGGAGACCTGGATCCCAGTTTTGATCCCATACTTAAAACTAAACAGACTTAGGAATTTAGAGCTTAAATTTTTTTGTCTTAGCTTGCAGACTGAGGAATTATAATTATTCTCCTTTAACATGTAATAGGGATGTTATGAGAATTAAATGAGATATTAAATTAGGATGTAGTAATAAAATAATTCTAAAAGATGATTACTTCCAATAGGAATATTATGCCAATTATTTCTTTTGTCCCACAACTAATCCAGCTCAGAAACTCGACATCTGTAATAGCTACTGCAAGCAAGGCTGAATGTATTAAAGAGACCCGTTCCCGGAGGGCATCCACTATGTAAAGGGCGGAGCTCATTCACCTGGGATATATCAAAGTCCTTAGTGGCCTCTCTCCCAGTCTCTCAGCGGCAAACAGGACGAGAAGGAAAGGCCAACTCTACCCCAAGCAGTAGAACCTCTTTTCAGTGATAAACTCTTACAGTCTCTAAAACTAATGACCCAACTTCACAACAAAGCATCCTCACCCCCAAAGTTTTGCACCCATTTCCCAGGAACGCTTGGTACCTTCCAAATATGTACTGAGAAACATGAAGAACAAAATCTCCCACCCAAAAGTGAAAAGGGACAAAAACAAACAATCAAAAAGGCTTCTACTGCAATCACCATTACACAGAAGAAAGCTTCTGTAGTAGTTACCATCACACTGCATTTTCCATACCGACACAAAACTAACTCCATACCAGGGAGCCAGAGAGAAAGGGACATTAATGCTGAGATGGCAGTGACACCGAGGGGAAGGTGCAGTAACTTGCTTTTCTGGATGCCTTTACACGTCGTTGGGCTCAAGAAAATCTCTATTCTACTCAAGGCTTAATATTAAAGCCCATGAAAAATAACAGTCTTACTGTGTGACCTAAGGAATAATTGTTCCAAGGAATGGCAGATGTTTATTCACCAGAAGGGTGGTATTGGAAAATACCATACTAAACAAATCTGTTATATTGCCTTTATGCAGGACTTCCTGGAAATTCTAGGGTGTTGCTAATGCTCGTTATAAATCACCAATAGGTAAACAGAACAGATGCCATGTCCCAAACTTATTTGATCATAAAATCCTCTGCTCTATCCTCAAGCTGAACTCGAGACTAGTGTTTCTGAGAAAATTATCTAGGGGAAGGACTTAAAGAAGCCTGTGACCCATCAGAAATAATATTTACCAACAGATTTTCTATACCAAGACTCATTCAGCCGAGACCGGTTTGGCTCAATGGATAGAGCGTCGGCTTGGGGACTGAAGGGTCCCGGGTTCGATTCCGGTCAAGGGCATGTACCTTGGTTGCGGGCATATCCCCAGTAGCGGGTGTGCAAGAGGCAGCTGATCGATGACTCTCTCTCATCGACGTTTCTAGCTCTCTATCTCTCTCCCTTCCTCTCTGTACAAAAATAATAAAATATATATTTAAAAAAAAAAAGACTCATTCAAAGCTATGCAACAGCAGCTCCTCAGTGCAAGAAGAATACTCTGGAGCAATGAAAGGGGAAATGATTGCTTTATGAGCAGCAATGGTACCACGTGAAGACACCCAGAGTTTCCATCTTTTTCCTAATAGCCCTTTTCCACCAGGTCCTACTCTAGGGTTTTTTGATTCTCCATTTGAAAATATGTTGAGGCTTACTACATCAGGCAAGGCAAAAGGTAAAGTAAGGTTTTACGTAAATTCAAAGGACTTCTTAGGAAAAAGAAAAAGAAAAAAAAAAAAGGTCTTCCCTGGGATTGCTCAAACTACTAATCCCGTCTTTAAAAGTCAACCCAGAAGCTGCCTGCTATGCCCCAGAAGCTCACACATATCCGAGAGCTCCTAAGCCACTGCCCTTCTGAGTCTGAGAGCTTCAGCTGATCCCTGAGCCACACAGGGAAAAAGGTAGGCACCAACCTCTTTGTAAACGAAAACGTCTTGTGAACAAGCAGATCCTGTCTAGGATGGCCACCATCTCCCTGCGGCTGCCCTCTTGGAGGGCACTGGTGTAGGCCACTGTTCCCTTTAGTAACTGGAGGTAACTGGATCCTCACAGTGGCAAAAGCACTCTGAGTCATCCAACATTCATCAGAGTAGACGGTCAAAATTTTTGCCACACCCATTAGAATGGCTATTATAAAAAAATAAATTAATTTAAAAAAAGGAAAAGAAAGAAAGAAAATAACAAGTGTTGGCGAGGACATGGAAAAATCGGAAACCATATGTGAGCTGCTGGTGGGAATGTAAAATGGTGCGGCTGGGAAACAGTTCAGCAGCTCCGCATGAACTAAGTCCACATCTGGATATACACCCAAAGGAAATGAAGCAGGAATTCAAACAGATACAGACACACCCATGTCCATAAAAAGGGATGGAGTGCTAATACATACTACATCATGGATGAACCTTGAAAATATTATGCTAAGTAAAATAAACCAGACACAAAAGGACAAATATAATATGATTCCAATTATATGAGGTACCAGAAGAGGCAAACTCAGAGAGATAGGAGATAGAATAGAGGTTACCAGAGGCTGTTTAGGATGATAATGTTCTAGAAATAGACAGTGGTGATAAGTTACACAAGATTGTCAATGTACTTAATTGTTCACTTAAAAAATGGTTTAAATGGCAGAATTTGTTTATATTACCAAATGAACCATCGATCGATTGGCTGCTTCCTGTGTGCCCCGGAAAGGGGATCAAGCCCACAACCTGGGCATGTACCCTGACTAGGAAGCTAACCAGCAACTTTTCGGTGCACAGAATGATGCCCAACCGAGCCACACCAGCCAGGGATAACATTTTTTTGAGGTAAGAAATGCCAACACATTTGCAATGTTATATAATTCATATACCATGGTTTATTTTGATCTTTCGTAATCTTTGCTGGTTCATGCTCATCATTTCTTTCATGTCGACAGAGTTCTTGGGTTCTTTCTTTATTGTCTTTAAACTATGCCAGATTCACAATTCTGAGAGATGCTAACTGTTCTGACCCAATTTAAATAAATCATTGAAGCTTAATCCCCAAGAAAAGTTGAAAGAAAGGGAAGAAAGGGGAGGGAGAGCGGGAGAGAGGGGGACAAAGGAAGAACCAATGACTTGGTAATCTAAACATTTCCACAATATGCATACCCCATGAGATTCCCTTGTTTGACAAGGACAATTATTCATTTGCCCAAGCTCTTTAACAGACCAGGGCCCATCAACCACACAGTCCATCCATTCTGCTAAACTCTGTATGTCCCGTTCCATTCAATAATTCCTTTCCTTTGAAAAACAATTCAGCAAAAGTTGAACCAAACAATCCTTCCCGTGTTTACTAAATCAAGCTACTACCTGTTTGATGGATCAGCAGCAATCAGAGATCCCCAAATCTCTAAACCCCTGCGAAAGCGGGGGCTGCTTCTGCAAGGAGCACACTGGAGGGAAGGTGGGGGCCTGGCTCTCCCTGTATTACATAATACAAATCCTGTGACTATGCCCTGGCTGGTTTTGCTCAGTGGGTTGACCATTGGCTTGAGAACTGAAGGGTCCCAGGTTCCATTCCAATCAAGGGCACATCCCCAGATTGCAGAATCGATCCCCAGTAGGGGGCGTGGGGCCTGCAGGAGGCAGCTGATCAATGATTCTCAACATTGATGTTTCTTTTTTCTTTTTCTTTTTTAATATATTTTATTGATTTTGTACAGATAGGAAGAGAGAGAGAGAGATAGAAACATCGATGAGAGAGAGTCATCGATCAGCTGCCTCTTGCACACCCCCCATTGGGGATATGCCCGCAACCAAGGTACATGCCCTTGACCGGAATCGAACCCGGGACCCTTCAGTCCCCAAGCCGACGCTCTATCCATTGAGCCAAACCGGTTTCGGCAACATTGATGTTTCTATTTCTCTCTTCTCCCTTTTCCTTCCTCTCTGAAATCAATTTAAAAAAATATTTCAACATCAGTCTTCTAAAAGCCAAATTTTATAAAGCAGGCAAGTAAAGTTCAAGCGAGATGTCAGGAATTATTAGCACAAGACCTGCATTACTTATTTCCCCAATCCTGCTGCTGCTGGTCTTTAAGGGGGGAAAGTGGGCGAAGGAGGGAAGAAAGGAAGAAGGCATAGCTTTTCCCTCAGATTGGGTGAGGAAAAGCATTTTCCTAGCCAACGAGTACTTAGGATGTGAGCAATGTGAACCTTCCACCATACTACCTAATGGACTGTCTCTGGATCAAAGTCTCCCTTTATCCTCAGGTTGCGAGAGTTTAAAAAATATGAGGCTTGGTTTTGCCACAGAAACTTAGTCTAGTAATAATTAATGTCGTTTTTAAACATTCGTTTAAAATCTTGCTTGGTGTTGACTTGTATTGACATAACCTTCAAACACGTGGTATCTACAGAACGTGTGAAGGGCAATTAACAAGTTTTGCTTGAAAAAGTTTGTGTTTGGTTTGGTTTTTGTTGCAAAACTAGGGCTAAGAAGATGGCGGATGAAGAGCATATTCGGCACTGCATGCTTTACGAGTTCCAATTAGGAAGAAAAGCAAGTGAGGCTGCAAAAAACATCTGTAGTGCTCTTGGTCAAGATGCAGTTAGCGCCAGAAAATGCCAGCGTTGGTTTGAGAAATTTCGCGAGGGAAATTTTTCGTTAGATGACAAGAGTGGTCGAGACCGTGTGTCCAATTTTGATCAAGAAGCTCTTCAAGCTCTTTTGGTGCAAAATCCTCAAATTACCCAACAAGAGCTTGCAACAACTTTAAATTGTTCACAAAAAACAATTTCCAATCAATTGCGTGCACTTGGCAAAGTCCAAAAGTTTGGAAAATGGGTTCCTCATGAGTTGACCGATAACAACCGTAATCAAAGAGTCACAATTTGCAGTTCGCTCCTCTCTCGTCAAAACTGTTTGCCGTTTTTTAGAGCAAGTTGTTACCGGAGATGAAAAATGGGTGCTGTATGTTAATTTGAAAAGACGGCCTCAATGGTTGGACAAAAATGAGGCTCCGCAGCCCACGCCAAAACCTGACTTGCATGCGAAAAAAGTGATGTTGTGTGTTTGGTGGAATTTTAAAGGAATTCTTCATTATGAACTTTTACCATCTAACCAAACCATTACAAGTGCAGTGTATAGTGCCCAATTGGAAAGGTTAGTTCAAGCTTTAAGAGAAAAAGAACCCGCGCTGATTAATCGGAAGGGCGTAATTCTTCACCACGATAACACACGACCGCATACTGCAAGAATCACTGCTGAAAAACTGTGCCAGTTGGAATGGGAAGTTCTCCCTCAACCTGCATATTCTCCTGATATTGCCCCTTTCGATTACCATTTGTTTCGTTCTTTGCAAAACTTTCTTCTTGGAAAAAAATTTAATAATGAAGAATGCCTCAAAAATGCATTGACCGAATTTTTCGCATCAAAATCACAAGAATTTTACAACAGAGGGATTAAAATGCTTCCTGAGCGTTGGGCACAAGTAGTAGAAAACAACGGCAACTATATTGTTGATTAAATTTTGTTGTATTGTTTAAATAAATTCGATTTTAAAAAGTATTAGAAAATGACATTAATTATTACTATACCTAATAGTTAAAGTAATTTTACTGAAAATCCTAAGGAGCTAAGACACTAAATCTCAAAAACGATCTCTCCTTGGAATGCGGTTTTGGAGGAAGACACAGCCCTCTCAGGATTTTACTCGATTCCTTTCCAAAGGCTTTGCCCAGCGTTAGCCTCTGGGCTACAGAAGTAACATGTGGAAGCTTGGTTAAAATGCTTCGGGAAAGACCGCGAAAGCAGGGCTTCTGGAAGAGCTGATTTTACTCTGAAGACTATTCACTGTAAGGCATCAGGGGCTTTCTGACGCCATGATACCTGTCAATTAAGTTGATCAGAGTACAAGAATAAAAGCATTGGACAGTTTTAGACAGAACCAAAGAATGCATTTATAACCCCAGCCACACTTGGTTACCATTGGCAATAAAATATTCACAAATATTTATTTGTGTAGATCTCACTTTGTTAGATTACTAAGGCACATTGCTATGTCATTTCATATTTGGCGAAGTAGAGTAAGTATTAGCATCATTACCATCACCCACCCTCTGTCTAACTATTTTCATATTAATAAAAAAGTTCAGCAAGGATAAGAGATTTGCCCAAGGTCATTCAGTAAATGGATGCCTCTGTGCAAGCCTATCATCAGAGAGACCATCTCTACGCTCAGTGTCTCAAAGATCCTATCTAGAGGACACCCAAATCTACACCTTCATCTTAAACACCCAAGTGCAGTCTGGCTGGTATGGCCCAGTGGTTGAGCGTTGACCCATGAATCGGTCACAAGATCCATTCCGGTCAAGGCACATTCCTGGGTTGTGGGCTCAATCCTTGGTAGGGGGCGCTGCAGGAGGCAGCCACTCAATGTTTCTCTGTCATCTATCTCTTTTTCCCTCTCCCTTCCCCCCTCTCTCTAAAAATAAAAACGTATTTTTAAAAAGTTAAACATCCAAATACACAAACCCTGCCATCTGAGATCCATGTATTTCCATGTTCATTCACATCACATACCTCAGACACAACATGCTACCTCCCCATACAAACATTCCATCATTCTCAGCCATCCAGGCATGCAACATGGATCTCAGCCTTGAATGGGTCTTCCTCCTCCCCACTCACTTTGTTAAATCATGCCAGCTCTCTTGTAGCAAGGGTACATGTATGTTTCCCTTGGCCCTTCACACTTTCTCAATGCTTACTTGCCTCCTCATTTTATATTTACTAACCCAATATTTGACCTATATATCTCTCTTCCTGCCTCTGGCCTCTCCTTGTTTTAGTTACGTCCCATCATAAAAATTATTCTTCCTAAACTAACACATCATGTTAGCACTGTGTTCATGTTTTCAGCAACTCTCAAACATCATCTTGGATAATGTTCAAGATACTCAGACACAATGAAATATCTTCCCAACCCCATCTTCTACTACTCTTCTATCAATTTAACACTAATATTCACTTGATCTTACAATTTCCAACAAATTCTTGAGGTACTTACAATCCCATTTCACTAAGGATTTCTAACAATGAGACTCTGGCCTTTCATGCTGCTTTTTTTTTTTTTTTTTTTTTTTTTTTAATGTTTTCCCTCTTCTTCCTCTACCAGATTGTAAAATCTTCGACAGCCATTATGTTTCATGTATGTTTCACTCCAATGCCAAAAGCAATGCCTTGCCCAGACAAAAGCTGACTGACAACAAATAGGAAGTCCCTAAGATCACAGATCCTTCTAGATGAGGTTCGATGATCTTCATATACAAAGACATTGCAAATAAGTCAGTCATTCAATATATATTTGCTGAACATCTTTTATGTGCTCTGAAGTATCTTATAAGTAGCTTGTTAATTTAAGGCTTCAAACATTTTAGTATCATACAGTAAACATATTTTAAATTGTACCCCTTAGTTTTCTTTTAAATTTCCAGAGAGAGTGCTATTTGAATTTCAACTTTAAAGACCTGGGATAATTCTTGTCTAGGGAGGAGAGGGCAGAGGAAGGAGGACAAGTAAAATTTATGGAATCCACAAGTTACACTCTATCCCTCCCCAACTCTTCCCCCACACACACACACAAATTTTTAAAATTAAAACAAAATAGTCAATTCAGCTGAAGACTGGAGCTTTAAAGAATCATTCTGTTTGAGGAGCTGTTTTGCAGAAATCTACAAAATGTAAAAAGCGAATAATGCAATGACAGTGAGCAGCACAGGAAGACAATGGCGCAGGTGGGAACTCATTTGAGCCATACAGCAAGATTCTGTGGAAATATCCACCACAGGACAACCTGGACGTACCTAACAACCTCAGTACTCGTGTTAGCAAGGATCTGGGCTCTTCCACAAGATGTACTGTCTCCTTTCTTAGATTTGAACTTTTCAAAAGTAGCATAAATATAGACTAGAGACAATTTTGAAATTCCCCCCTATTCTGCGAAATGGGCTATACCAGTGGTCAGCAAACCACGGCTCATGAGCCACACCCGGCTCTTTGGCCCCTTGAGTATGGCTCTTCCACAAAATACCAAGGCCTGGGCGAGTCTATTTTGAAGAAATGGCATTAGAAAAAGTTTTAAAAATTAGGCTCTCAAAAGAAATTTCAATCATTGTACTGTTGATATTTGGCTCTGTTGACTAATGAGTTTGCCAACCATTGGGCTATTCCCAGCCAAGACTATAGAACAGCTGATACAGAGGTTATGGGCTGGGGACACAGAGAGATTACTAAGAGAGTTTTAAAGTCATTTCTTTCAACCCTGAGAAAAGCTGGCTGCCTCTTTGACTTCAATGCTCCTAAAAGGCTTGTTGAATGAGAAGAAAACTCTAGATTCATGATAGAAGGTTCTCCTTTGTAACTGAATATTTGGAGCTTCATTCCTGATTCTTGCTTGCCTTCTTTTATTTGTAAATACAAGAATTCCACTTCTTTCTTTGTAGCGATATTGTGATTCATGATGTTGTGTAAAGTATCTAGCCCTGGCACAAAAAACACACCAAAAAACACTCAATAAATGGTGGCTGTTTTTTCTTCTCAGAATCCTTCCTTGGAATAAGGTGTTCTAGAATGTTGCTGTTACTGACAATATAAATCCTAACGCAACTCAGAATCTTAGGTTATCTAAATTCCAAACTTTGCCGAAACCGGTTTGGCTCAGTGGTAGAGCGTCAGTCTGTGGACTGAAAGGTCCCAGGTTCGATTCCAGTCAAGGGCATGTACATTGGTTGCGGGCATGTCCCCGGTAGGGGGTGTGCAAGAGGCAGCTGGTCGGTGTTTCTGTCTCATCGACGTTTCTAGCTCTCTATCTCTCTCCCTTCCTCTCTGTAAAAAATCAATAAAATATATATATTTAAATTCCAAACTTTATCACAAAAACCCAACCACCTGAAATGAGGGTGAATAAGGGATATGCAGGCAGGAGGTCATAACACCCAGCTTTAAATGGGTGAATGTCAATTATGCTGGTTTAATCAGCAAAAGATCTTTGGGTTCACAGAGTAATTAATTCATAAAGCTGCAAACTAGTCATCTCTATACACAATAAGGAACTGACAGATACATTACAAGGGGAAAGAGCTTCTCCGGAAAGATTACTGTTATTACTGTTCAAACAATTAATCTTTTTTTTATAGTTATACTGGCTTCACTAGAGATTCTGGGCAACTCGAGAGAATGCACTTACACAAAATTTATCTTTATATCTTAACAGCTTACACAGTTTCTAACACACACACACACACACACACACACACACACACACAGTTTAATGTATACCGTATTTGTCTCAACAGGATTCTGAGAAAATCAAACAAAAGCGGCTAACTATCCCAAATGCTGGGAAAACTTATCTTGGAATAGAATCACCAGCTATCAGAGAAGAACAAAGTGTAACAAGAACCTGATCCCGCCCTCCAATCTAAAAGAACAGAATTCACTTAGAGAAATTCATTAGTTTTCAACTTGGAAGTTTAGACAACCAGCAAATTATGATGCTAATCTATAAAACAAAGGTAACACAATCCTAACAAGTTCAAGTTCATTCTACTAGAAGTATGCGCACTTTAAAAGACAAAATTAGCTGAAGATTTAAAGCAAAAGTCTCAAACTGTCTTGCAGCCACAAATCAATGCTTACATATGGATTTTTGTTCGAGTTACACATTAATACTTCTAAAACATTAAATTTTAACTTCCAGTACTTAAAACTGGAAATTTCATATAAAATTTCTAAATCCTACTATCAAATGCCACTGTCTTAGGGAGAAAGAAATTAGACGTGATAACACTGGGTACATAGTCCTGGCAAGATCACTTGAACTGAATCTCTTGCACTGAAGTCAGTTATTCCTTTAACTGGCCGGTGCTCTCCAATCTCCACCCAGTCCCATTTTACAAACGGGGAATTTAAGCTTATAGATTCTCAAAACCAGAGCTAGCAAAAAGCCCTTTTGTGATTATAGCTACTAACTCCAGGGAGTTCACTCTTGACCTCCAAATAAAAGGCAGTGAATGTTAAAAGAGGTATTTAAAAAACCACACATGAATGTTTACCGCAGCTTTATTCACATTAGCCTACAATCTGGAAGCAACCCAAACATCCATTGACTGGTAAATGGATAGACAAATTGTGGCACATCCATACAATAAGTACTCAACTGATACTCAAAACAACATGAATAAATCTCACAAACATCCTGTTAATTAAAAGCAGCCAGACTTAACAAACAACTTTGTGACTGCCTTTATATGAAATTCCAGAAAAGACAAAATGATAGAGATAGACAGTAAATCAGTACTTGGGGTCGGGGAGAAGGGGGCATGCTGCATAAGGGGACTTTTTGTGGTGATGGAAATGTCCCATCATGACTACAGAGGTGGTTAGATGGCTGCATACATTTGTCAAAACTAAAAGTTGGGTGAATTTTATGTAAATTATACTTCTATAAAGCTGATTTTTAAGAGAGTTAGAAAATATTTCAAAACTACAGACAATAGTACTACCATCTCAACTTAGGAAAGTTTGGGAAAGCTAGGGAAAAGGTGAACTTTGAATTGGATCTCATCACAGTAACAATTTTATGGTGCAAAAGAAGTAGGAAACAGCATATAAGTAGTCATATTCTGCACTGCAGAAATGGTATCTCTGAACACAAAGGAAAATGCTTCATCAAAGGAAATTAATTCATAGAGATGGATAATTAGTATTGTACTTGGATAGGTATCAAAGACAAACTGAACTTACAAGATTTCCCAAGAGGGTGTCAACTCAGATATATATTGCTGTTCATATGTAATATAAGCAGACAGTGTGAAAGAATTTTTGTTCTGTTTTTTTGTTTGTTTTTTGTTTTTAAATAAAGCAAAATGAAAAGTCAAACAAGGAGGGGAAAGGGAGGCAAGAAATGCACTGGGTCAGAATCCAAAGTATGTTGACACTGACAGATTACAACTGAGAAGGGAGGGAGGTGCATCAGAACTTGATGAGAGACTGAAAGTAAAACTAAAAACTAGGAAAAAAGAGACCAGCCAACCAAAGTTAGAGCTACAGAGACGAGACCAGAGACCTGACATCAGGCTCGGGAGGATGAGAGGAAAGGGGGAAGGCAAGAAAGTTCTTCTCTCCTAAATCGCATAGAGCAGTCGCCTCCTCTTCCATCTGCTTCTCTGCCCCTGCCTTAGGGGAAGCCCTCTCATTCCTAACCCCATCCCACATACCCTGCACACCGTTCAAACCCCTGGCCTTCACTACGTGCTTCCTTCCCGGATCTTAAACCCCATTCCTACGCTGCCTTTCCTGGGAAGCTTCCCCAGCTTTCCCATGCAGAGTTCGCAGTCCCTCCTCTTCATTTCCAGAATATGCTGTTCCAAATGTCATACTGTCTGTCTCCTCTGCTAGTCCGCAGGCAGCTCCAATAGAAGATTCAATAGTAAGAACAAAACCCTTACTAAGAAGCAGTTCCAAGCCTGTCGAGTTCCTCACCTTACCCAACTCAAGTAGAATGCTAGAAGCCTCGCTGTTGGAAGGGATTCTACAGTGAATTGTTTGAACAAGAGCACATCTGCCCTACCTTTCTGAAAGTCTGATTTCTGTAATGCTTTAAATTCTCAGTGAGTGGCACACATAATAGAGAGCAAAGCAAACTGCATCAGGAATGGCACGTAGCAGTCAAAGAAGGAATTCCTCTATAAATAACAGGAGCTCCTTAAACTCACCGACAGAAGATCTTCCTGAAGAAAATAAATGTACAAGAACCTGAAGAAAACTGGAGCAAGACAAGAAGTCAGCAAGCTCATGAGGCTTTCTGGGAAACCTACAGTCAACAACTCCCAAAGATAAATAAGCAACAACTTGACTTTGTAACAAAAGAGGGGACTGTGGTTTTGGTGCTAAAAGGACAGGGTGACTGTAAGAGCAGAGCTGCTGTGAATTAGCGGGGAGGTGACTAATTTAGAAAGCTGTGTAGGGAGGACAGCTCCCAAACACCAGGTTTTAGAAGGAAGGCCATGAACTGGAGAAAAGGCACACGAGGCTGGAGATGGATGGGCAGTGCCACAAAGTAACCGCTGAAGTACCTGCAGCAAACTGCAGCCCTCCCCACAGCGCTGAAACAGGATTATTAGCAAGAATGGTTTTACAGCGCTAACCCACAGGAGTCTCTGATGTATAGATGAGCAATAATCCCAAACCTCTGAGAAATGAGATTCTGCTCACATTTGCCAAACACCTGGAGAACCAGTGTGCCAAGAGCTAAAGACAAATCCAAAGGACTAAAGACAAGGTTGTTGTGTTGTTGTTTTTTTTGTGCCTGGAAGGAGTATTCAACAAGTCTAACGGAATTACACTGAAAAAAGTTAGCAAAAGAATTCAAAGGACTTTCAGATATCATCAAAATAGCTTCTAGGTAAACTTTCTTAGAAGGGTCCATTTTTAAAAGAACTGTTGTTGTTTTTTTATTTGAGCAGATGGTGATTAATTCCTCCCTTCTAACCAAGAAAATCCAACATCTCTGCTAATAGCAGACCGACTTTGCTACCTTCCAGATAAGCAGTTTTTAGCATCATCTATTTCAACTGCTCAGAAGCACTAAAAAGCGTGAGGCACAGTGGTAAGTGTGGGGATATAGAACAAGCAGCTGACTGACTCTGACCTTAAGCCCACGTTAAATGGGTAGAGAAATACTGTCGAGTGGGGCAAATGCTAAAAAGATTAGTACTGAGAGGCAGTAAAAGCTAAGAGAAAAGCGAATCCATATTGCAGAGGTGGTTTCAATCAGACTGAAGTATAAGCAGCCCCGAGTATTAGCATATTCCAAGTACAACAAGAAGCAATTGTCCAATATCTGTGAGCTAGAGATCACCATTAATCCCTACCATTACAAATTCATTAAGTTCCTCATGGTCCCCCAGCCAACAGGTTAACTAAAACTAGAAACAAGGTGAAAGGCCACATGATGAAACAGTTTTAATGAATAAGTCATTATAGTCTCCTTTCTAAACTCTCAGGCTTGCACTTGAAATCCAGTTCATGACAACAAAACTGGCAAAATAGCACATCAAAACAAAGCCGAAAGCTACCCACGACAAAGTATTGCCTGCGTAATTATTATTTTTAGGTTATGGTATATCTCTGCTTCATTTTCCAAGGGGCAACCTGTGTCTTTTTAAGGTTCTGTTTGGAAAAGTACCCTACCCTTCAAACATCTCAGGCTCTGGCACAATCGATGTGGCTTCCAAATTAACTTTATGACATTTATATGAGCCAAGTGTGTTGACTAGTCATGTGACTAACAACACTCAACCAAGTAACTACACGATATTTTGAATTAAAAAAGGTCTGCCACTTGCGTCTGTAGGCGCTTATGGTGTACACATGGTTAAAACAGCTATACACGGTTTTGTAAGGAATGAAATGCTAAATGCACTTTTAAACCTCAATAGGACCATACGCTTGAATATATTAAGGTTTTTAGATATCCTACCTTAAAGACAAAATTTTTTCAATCAGTATGCATTTCTTAATTATAACCTAATATTCCAACATTTGCTTTAAATGTTTTGTCATGAAAACTATTTGCAAAGGGAATAAAAACAGAGAACACAATATTGCCATGTGCTCTAATTCTAAAACCTCTTCAAGGCTTGTGCTTTAAGATATGTACATTATGCAAGTGCTCAAATAAATATTAGTGCAAGTCATGTTCTGACCATCGAAGTTCTCAAAATCCAATGACTGATTGATGTATTGGAACACGGGTTGACATACTACAGCATTTGACCACAGGCTGTTCTTACATACAAAACTTTTATTGGAATATAGCCCCAAACATACTGTCTATGGCTGTTTTCATGCTACAGTTTGCAGAGTTAAGTCTTTGTTACAGAAACGGTATGGCCTACAAAGCCTAAATATTTACTGCTTGACCATGTACAGAAAAGTCTGTTGATCCCTTATATTAGAATCAGCAGAACCAATGATCTAATATATGTCTGGTCTAAGAGCTTATCTACCCCAGTGGATGAACCACTGAATACAGTGAAAAGAATTCTTGCCCAAAACATCCAAATAGAAGTATAAGCAGCCCCGAGTATTAGCATATTCCAAGTACAACAACAAGCAATTGTCCAATATCTGTGAACTAGAGATCACCATTAATCCCTAGCAGAGATGGTTACAAAACATGTAACCATCTCTGCTAATTCATTCAAAGTCACACTGTCAATCTTAACTAAAAACTAAACTTTAAAGGCAAACAGTGAATTTAGTTCTCAATCTTTTAAGATCTGTGCCGTGTTCGTAGAATCAACATACAAGTTCAATGTACTTTTGTGTCACGTGTACTCAGTGAAGCACCACCAGGAACCATATTAATTACTCCTTTACTCAGTACCATGACGTCCAAGAACCCACCCGCCATGAACTAGGTAAACTAAGTAGGACACAGTCTCTTAAAAGTCTGTTTTCACCTGTTATGTCGGAGACTGGGATCATAAGTGAAGCAAATCTCTTCTGGATTTAGTCTCTCCTATGCTTAATAGCCTAAAAATGTCAATGCTGCTGTCTCAGTCATATAAAAGAATTACACCCAAATAACTCCTGCTGGATATACTTGCCGTTCTTAGAATAAGAGAAAAAACAAGCTAATAGTTTTTACTTGCTGTTGTATTTAAGAACTGAAGTCTATCAAATAATCAGCTTATATTTTCACATATTCTTAACAGAGTCAATCATGTCAAATTAATAGACATCAATAAATCATTTATTCACCAATTATTATTGTTCTCCAGTTAAAAAAGTAGGAGATAATGCAAATTCCTAAATAAATACAGTCAACTCTTGAATAGTCCCTGCTATTCACAATACTATGATATATCTAAGGTGTGTTCCCACCACCCCTAAGTGCTTAACCAAAGAAGCATCAACAGCCTGGTACCCTTGACAACACCAATGCAGTCATAGCTCCTAAGCTGATGTTAACATAAAGCCAAATTAAGCATTTCACAAGGGCAACATGATGCCAAAATAACCACGAGAAAAATTAAAATTAGTGATTTTCTAATTACACATGCCATTTCCCCCTTCACCTTTTTTTGGGGGGAGGGGGGTGTTTTTCCTGACTATTTTGGGTTAAAAGGCAAGAGGGAAAATATTTAAAAGTATAAGCCAACCAGTTTACCACAGATCACAAGATTTATATAGACGTCTTAATTCTGCCTTTTTAAAAGAAAAAGTCAGATCTTGATCCTATTTCTCACCTGTGTTCATTCACAAGACAAAATCCTAAAGAACCTTCAAACATAAACACTTTTCTCAAGGCTCAGTTTTCTCATGAGGGTCATTTACATGCGCTACTACTATGAGGAGGAGCGAACACCGGAGGGCCTCGTCTTTAGAGGGTTTTCTGATGGGGGACAGTCAGGGGGAATGGAAATCCCGTCCTTAACTTTCCTTGCTTGTCTAGTCCTAGTCTCTGCAAAACATAGAAAAGCATAACTTCCTCCTCGCTGCTGCCTCTGAGAGGCCTGGTGCAGAAATTCAGACCGCTAGATAGCCATGTACCTTCTTAAGGTAGTCTTAACGCTCAAGTCCGCTCAGAAACAGCCAAAGGTTTGCTTTCCTGGGTTAGAGGAGGGCAATTGCGGGGTTTGGTGGCTGGGTTTGTCGGGAAGCGTAGGGCCGAGAAAGAGGGAGAATCCGGAGGCTGAGCTCCATCTAGTCCCAGGAACCACCCCCGGGGACGGCTGGGCTGCCCGCGGTACTTCCCTGCCTCCTCCGCTCGGGTGGGGAGGGCGGCGGGTCAGGGTCAGGCTCCCCTGAGCTATTTCCCGGCCCAAGCGGACTCGCCTTCGGACACCCGAAACGCCCCCGGCCCGGCTCCCTCGCCCTTTGCCCCGTCTCCTCCCTTCTCAGGGACCCACCACCGCCGGTCCCCTCCCATCTAACATGGCCGCACCGCCCGGCCCACTCCCGGCACAGCCTAACCAACTGCGGGTGGGGGGGCCTCGGCCCCGCCCCTCCACACCCATTGGCCAGGCTGCCTCCGTCCGCCTGCCCCGTTGGCCGGCACGGCCTGCCACTCCGCGCTGCGGGCTCGGCCCCCGCGCCGCTTCAAGCTGCTGTGAGAAGACATATAAACAAATCCCCGGAGGGAGGCCCCTCTAGCCTGGCGCTGGGGCGGGGACGGGAAGGGGGAGCGGCTACCCCCGGGACACCCCTGCCTGAACCCCCCGTTCCCAGCCCGCGCCTCCCCGTCCACTGCCAGCCCGGTTACACCTTCGCAGCCCCGGCCCTTCCTCACACGCCCCCCTCTCTCTCTCCTCCCCCGCCAGCCTCGCCTCCCCTCCCTTCCCGGCCCCTCCCACCCGCTCGCTTCTCTGACAGGCCGGTTGCCGGCAGCCACGACCCCGGGCTCCGAGGCGGCAGCGAAGAGCCGGGCGGCCCGGCTGGGCGTACGCCCGGCGCTGCCCACCCCTGACTTAGCCTGCCTCCCGCCTGGGGGTCCCTTCCACCGCCGCCCCGCGCTTTTACATAACCGTCCCGGGCCGGGGGTGGGGGAGGGGGCCGGAGCCCCCGTGACCCGCAGGCGGCAGCCCGCGGCCCGCGCGCCCCGGACTCGGCCCTGGTCCCGGCCCCCGCCCCGCGCCGGCCCGGCCCGCAGCTCCGGCGCCGCTGCTCCCTAGGCCGGCGGCCCTCCTCCGCCCCCCGCCCGGCTCGTCCTTCAGTCCAGGCCCCTGCGGGGCCCGGGCGGCCGGCAGCGGTGCTCACCTGTGGGTGCGGGCGGCTCAGGGACTGGGTCCGGTCCCGCTGCAGGGGCCGCGGCCCCTCTCCATGCTGCCTCGGGTTTGTTTTGTTTATGTCCTTCCTGACGGGTTCCCGGAAATCGCGTGACTCGCCCCCCTCACGTGGGCCGCGGCGAGGAGGCGGCGGCGGGAGGCGGGGGCCCGCCAGCTCCGGGCCAATCACGAGGCGTCCTGCAGCCCGGCCAATCCGGAGCGCGGCCTGGCAGGGCACCCCTGTCACATGACGCCGGAGGGGCGGGTTGCCGGGAGAAACCAGGAAGAGGGGGCGGAGGGGGCGGGGCCGTCGCCGCCACCCGCCACACTCACCTTGTGGATGTTCCTTTGCAAAGCTTTCGCGTCCAGTGTTTTCTCTGATCGCACACTACGCGGGTGGGCCTCAAGTGTCGGTATGCCCATTTTACAGTTTAAGTTCTCTGAAACTTGAAGGGGTCCGCGGGAACAGTGGGCATTCATTTAAAGGGGCACTGTATGGACTTTCTGTTTTATAAATGCCCTGTCCATCTGAACTTAAGTCACTGAGAGGCTGACCTTGTCTTCAGTTGTTCGTTCGTTCAGTCATTCAACTACTATTCATTGTGTAAGGCTGTCCCAGGGATCAGATTGTGTGCACCTTAGAGAGAGAGAACTATACACAATTTCAAGTCTTCATAACATAGTGGCTTGAGGTCTTCTTGGGCTCCCTAATCCTATAACAACAACAGTGATCCTTTATTACTGAACGTGTCCTATGGGGTGGGCTTATCACCTTATCTAGTTATCCTTACAAGCACATGTACCGGTAATTTATCAACTTTCAGATGGAGAAATAAAAACTCAGAGGGATTAAGTTATTTGCTTAAGGTCAGGCAGCTAGTAAATGATCCAGCTATCACAGCTTGTGCTTCCAGACTGCTCTTTGGACTTAAGGTCTCAGACTATGCATTTTGAGCACAGACCAGAAATCTGACCTTAAGCACAGGGAATATTGAATTAGGGAGCAGAAAGCCTTGGCCAGTTTTCTCCTAGGAGTAATTGCCTTTGAAATGTGGCTCATCTTTGCACAGATCTAGAGAAGTAGCATAAGGTTGACGTCAAAACTACGGACTTTGGAATCAGAGACTTCCACAGGTCACAAGCTTCAAAAGGGCAGGATTAGCTGTGTAGTTTATCCTCTACCTTTCTTGCCTGGCAGGTGTGCAGTCATTAAATACTGGCTGAATAACAACCTGGGATTTGAATCCTTGTTCTCCCATGTGTGAACCAGCACAAATACTTGGTGTCCATGAGGCTTCCATGTAAGTATCTCATGGGATTGAAGTGAGAATTGAGTGAAAAACATAATATAAAGCACTTACCACAGTGCTTTGCATATATCGAGCAACCAATAAATGCTAGTATTACTAGATTGTTTCAAGGACATCATTTAGAAGACCTACTGTGGGCTAAAGAGCGAGTAAGGATAGCTCTGGATTTATCAGTTAACAGCCACTAAAATATTGCTTTTGTACATAATAACAGGGAGGTATATGCAGAAACCTGAAAGGAAAGTGAATCTCACTTTTGTATCCTTCAACATGCCACAGATTCTCAATACCCAGTAAGAGAATAAGTATTTTCACTACTACCCAGGAAGTAGTATTTTAAGTCTTACATATACATTCTAATTTTCCACATCACCTAGTTTCAATTGAATCCCAATTGAAAAACTAGCTTGGAAAATTTGAGCCAGGTTATCTTACTCATTCAATGAGATTCATGCATTAAATCTCCTTGGAATACCTCACATACCATTCTCTCCCGTGAATACTATTTTTGGAAAAACTCCCCACAGATGGTTAGCTCTTCCACCGTTACACTGCCCTCTGGACACAGACATTTTCACTGTCTCTACTGGGCAACAGCTCCTTGGGTCAAGGAGCCGCTCGGTGCTTCTAGCACAAGGCTCTACACAGTGAATGGACTTACTAGTGAATTACATAGATTCCCGCCTTTGCATCTCCCGTTGTCTTGGAAAGGACAGAGTTTTGGCTAACAGAGACCTTTCCATCAAGGTTTGTTAATGACTGTATCCTGCTCTGAAGTGAATGAAATCGCTGACTGCTCATTGATTTGTGTTTCTCTGGGTTTTATCCTGCCAGATTGTGCCACAGTCAAAGTTGGCAGGAAGTTGGGACTGTGGAATAGCACTGGCTTGAGGTTCAGGAGGCTCTTCTTGTTCTAACCACAAAGCAGTAACCAACTGCCACCACCACTTCCAAAGTGCTTAACCCTGCTCCCGTGGAATCAATTATACACTGGGATTGCCCGAGTCAGGAAACCGTTTCACAGAAACACGAGGCAATGGGGAAACAAAGCAATACTTAGGACTCCATTGAATTCTTAAAACTAAATCAATTCTTTTTTTGATTAGGAAACATATACTTGCCACAAAATTCAAAGGGTACAAAAAGATTTTCAGTGACTATTAAATTTCCCTCCCACCCATGTTCCCCTTCTCAAAAGCAGCCACAGTTGCCCACACTCTATCCTTCTAGAGCTAGTCTTTGTATATGTGACACGGACCCACTTTAAACCTCAATGTGTTTGGAACACTGTTCTTGGACCCAAGACCCCAATTTGAGCTTGACCACCTATGAGATCTTAGGGTGACAGGCTGGCCCTCTCGGGGTTCCAGCTTCTTCACTATCAGGAACCTGGATGAGAACTGAATGTTCTCTCCAATCCTTCGAACTCGAACACTGAGCTCTCCTGAAAAAAATTAATAGCTGCCACAGGTCCTAACTTTTCTGTGACCTAGAGTCTGTGTCATCTTCATCAGTACCCAGACTAAGCCCTACCTGTGCATGTCTTCTTAATGAGTGCTACCAATTTGAACCTCAGTGTCTTCTTTCCAGACCCTGCTGGGCCGGTGTAATACGTTAAGATCGCACAGCTTCAGAACTGAGATTAATTAAATCAAAGCCGGGAGATCCCCAGGAAAAGCCGTGGCCTTCTGACACCTGTAAAAACGGCTTTCTTTGCTGAGCAGACTGGGGTTTTGCTGAGGGTGAATCTGACAGGCATACTGATTGATACCTCACTGTTGGCACCCATCCCTCATTCATCTCTCCTAGAAGATACTCGTTGAGGAAGGAGAAAGATCACATCTTCCCGTTGCCTTAACGTCCCAAGAGGAAACAGGGTTCTTTATGTGACAGCTCTGAGCTTTAGATTCTTACTCCTCCCAGAAAGCACCACATTCAGGCCAAACGCCCTTCCCTAGTCTATCATGTGCTTATTTAACCTGATTCCTCACTCTCAGAACTACGCCCGCCACAGCTTGAGGTCAGAATGCACAGATTAACATCCTAATCCTATTCACCCTCCATGACTCCAGATCCCACACCCTTCCCAAAACCTATTGCTACTAATCTATTTCTGCTCTCATTAATCTCCTTTCTCCTACTATCCGATTGAGCCCTTAATGTACTCACATTGCTTTTAATATCCACATCGTGTATGTTGATATTATTTCCTCAATTAAATCAAGTTGCCTAAACACTAATATATCCTTGGATTATGGGGAATTCGAGGTGCATCATTAAACAGCATGTGCAAGCCCATATTAAGTGATGAACAGAAGGGAAGTGAATGAAATAAGGAAACAGACATTCTTGAGTGTCTGATGGTTTTGGAGGACACAGTCCTGGCCCTGGAGGGACCCAGAACTTCTCGAGGCAGACTGACATGGAAAGCCGACAATACAAGAGCGTTCCTGAGAGGGGCGGCTCTGGCGGTTGTCAAGAACGGGACGTGTATTTCAGGGCCATTTTCTTCCCAACGTATCTGGGTAAGTGACTACCCTGGCTTTTCCCCAATTCCTGTAATAACCGGCCTCCGAGGATTAAATGCAGGTGCTGCTGCATAATGGGTGCTCAACAGAATGGGTTCCACCTCCGCTCTCTCGCTCCCCGGGGGCATGCACCTGAAGCTTCTGAGAAGAGCAGCAGCACAGAAGGGAAAGCACCTGGCCGGAGCAGGTGGCAAGGCCTCAGACTGTTTAGGGTTCACTGTCCTCAGCATTCCTGTCCAAACTGTTCTGCAAACTTCTAGGACAGCTAGTGGTTTCTGTGGGGGGTGGTTCTTTGGTTTGGTCTGGTGTCTGGTCAGCGCTGAGCTTACTGTACAGGAGGGATCAGCAACTCTAACTGACAGCAAAGCCGGAAGCCAAGGGAGCAAGAACAAAGCAGAGTTTGTTGTAGGAAAGACTCCCTCCCGAAGGACGGGTACAATGAGACATTCTGGCCGGTTTGGCCAGAAGTAGGACGATAAAGCAGAAAGTGGAGGAACAGACTGATAAGAAGCAGGAACCAAGACCTGGAGCCGTGATAACAGTTTGTTGAACTACAACTGGATACACCCACACTCTGAGGACCCGATCTGGGCCAAACTGTGAAGCTGGGTTTCCATTACGGAAGTAAACCGTTCAGACAGAGGGCCGGAGTGACGAAGTAAAACATTCGCAGAACGGGGGTGAAGTTGGAGGGTCCTTTCTATCTAAGGCGTCCCCCCAGAAATTCACAAGGTCATAAATTTCCCTCACGCTGCAGCAAAACCAGGGATGGTGCCCACCAGTTGAGGTGTCATCCCGTGTTCACCAAGCCCAGCCCGGCCAGGAGCGGGACGGGTATGTGGGTGCGACAGGCTATACCTGCATGCACACTCAGGTCCTGGTGAGCATAAAGCACATTAACAAACCCGCACGCCGACTGTGAGTGCTGTCCTGGTGGGAGGGGCAGTACCAGGGGCCCCCCACGACTCGGTGCCCACCTGGGGTCCCGCTGGGCTGCCTGCCTTTCCACACACACCAAGGGCACCTGCTACCTGCCAACCTGGGTGGTGTCACAGGCTCAGCCAGGAGGGTCCTGGCTGCGGGGGTCCTGTGAGCGGACTGCAGCTCCTTCCCGCTGTCCCCGCTCAGTCAGCACCCCAGGAAGGCTGCCCCCACCGCACTCACTACAAACTTCCCTACTTCGTGCAAGCCTGCCGGGATCACACAGCTGAATAAGCCAGAGATCCTGTCGGCAAAGGTGTCTGCAACCTCAGGAGGACACACCTGTAAATTACACAGCAGTGATGGCAGAAAAAGCCAAGGACGATGTGGGAACCCCAGGGCCACAGCCTGCAGAGCATCCTCAGCCACTAGCACATCCTGCTGGGAGCTGCTGGGAGCTGGTGGGAGCGGCTGGGAGCGGGAGGAGGAGCTGGGGAACACATAACACAGGAGGCTTTCACCGGAGCAGCTGGAGTGGAGGAGCAGCAGGCTTTTCTAACCCAGGCAGCACCCCAGCACGTGAATACCCAGCTCCCACTCGTCTATGTGGGTAGGGTCCAAACTAATGTTCCCTTTTATTTCCCGCTGCTGTCGTCATGAGCACCTACACAACAGGAGGTCAGTTTTATAGGCTGAGTGCTCTGCGCTCTGCCCCCCACAATGGGCACAGTTCATCAGAACTGCTGTGTGTATGAACGCGCTAATTCTGATCGATTGAGAATAGCCTCAGTGTTGGAATAAATCTGACTTCACTTCCCCTGACCCTGATTACTCTTTTTAAGAAAAAAAATCACCTCCCTCCCCTGATTATAATACTAACACATACTCTCTTTGGAAAATTTGGAAAAAACACAAAGTTGTAAAAGAAATAATTATTATCAACATTTTGGTCCATTTCCTGCCAGAATTTATGCTGTGTACAAAACTTTAAAAGCTCGTTTTTTTTCTCTCTCTTTTTTTAATAATACATTTTATTGATTTTTACAGAGAAAAGGGAGAGAGCTAGAAACGTCGATGAGAGAGAAACATCGACCAGCTGTCTCTTGCATACCCCCTACTGGGGATGTGCCCGCAACCAATGTACGTGCCCTTGACCGGAATTGAACCTGGGACCTTTCAGTCCACAGACCGACGCTCTACCACTGAGCCAAACCGGTTTTGGCATCTCTCTTAACATAATGTTCTATTATCTTTCATTACTAACTTTTATTGTTTCTTCTTTTTACTGAAATGTTACATTTTCACTGGAGAAAATGATGAAAAAATATTAAAATCATCAGCAATTACCACCCAGAAGCAGCATAAATAATTTTGTTGTCTTTTCAATCTCTCTTCTAGGCACGTAATCTGGGGGGGGGGGGGGGGGGGGTAATTATTAAATGCACCACAATACTCCTCCATTTGGATGCAGCATGACTGAAAATAACCATCAGGTCAGTGATAAGGGTGTAGACATCGTTAGATGTTTAAAGAAAACAACAAAAACAATGACCCTGCAAACTACATCTTCACAAAGCATGCCAGGAATCCTCCCATTCTCGTTCAGGAACTGGAGGAAGCTGGGAGGACATGGTCCCGACACTGAATCCTGATTGTTTCTAAGAGATCCATCTCCCTGTCAGAGCTCAGGCCTGGCGCCCAGCACATGCCTTTACTTTTTCTGTAACCCGAAACAAAAGGGAAACCAGAAGTAGAGGAGGAAAATCAGCCAGCTGCCCCTCTGGGGCATATTTTTATAGAAAAGTACAAAAATAAATTTAAAAAAGAAAAGGACTGTCAGTAGGTCCCAGGGATTTTGTCATTTCTTTGGAAAATACCCGTTGAGTATAATTATAATTTACAAAAATCATCTTCGCCATCAGCATCTCATTTGGTAACACCCTCATAAAGCACAAAGGGCAGGTGTTATCCCATTTATAGATGAAAAAACTTAAGACTCAATAATGAAATTATTTGCCCCAAGTTACATAGGTAGCGAGTGATGGAGTAAGACTGCAAAGCTAGGGCTTCTCCTAGTCTAACGATCACCCAGAGGCGCGCAGGCCCAGCGGGACAGGCTTTGCAGGGAGGGACCTCCCTTTGCAGGGAGGGCCATGGAGCTTCTCCCTCAGCCGGACCAGCCCAGGAGGAGGGAGCTGGCAAAGACACAATTCCCGAGCAGCCTCCTCAGAGGCTGGGCCATGTTATAATTAATGGGTCAGTTATGAGGGATTGGGTGAGGAGAAAATATACATCTGAATTTACCTATTAGGAGCATTTAATATTCTCAAGAATTCTCTAAATAAGGAAACAGGCTAAGGGTTAAATGACCCTGGGGGAAGAGAGGGGAGAAAATCTTATTGCATTTCCCACACAAAATCTGAGTTGATTTCAACATTCCCTCATGTCAACAATAGCAACGTAGCGAGGCGGTGACAGACACAGTACCTGGCCTCTAGGAACTTGCAACCGATCTTCCTGGAAGGGCTTTGATCTCCAATTTGGCTAGAAAATGAGCTCTTCTTCACAGGCTTTACGCTGAGACCATTAGGACACTGTTGAGTCCCAGTAGGATTTGGGCCTGAACTGCTGCCTTATTAGGGCCTTCCCCTCCCTAGAAAGCTCACTGAGCCCGATGTCCCAATGATCAAACCACCCTGGCACAACACCAGGCCCTCAGTGCTCCCGTCCCCGTGTCAGGAACGGGAACCAGATTCCACCGAACGGCAAGCAAGCCCAAATGCAAAAAGCAATGTAATCTAGTTTACTTCCCACTATTTAGCTTAGAGCAAATGAAGGCAGAAAAACGATCAGTACAGAATGAGGCAAAGGCAGGAACCATGACCATGACTGCGAAGAGGCCCCGAGAAGCCCTCCACGCCTGCGGGCTCCCTAGCAGCTCCCGCCGATGCTAAATCAACAGAGGCAAAAGCAGCACTCAAGGGAAGTGCCCTACGTGAGGGATGGCATGAGGCTCAGATCCAAAAGCACGGTGGGGGCTGGGAAGGTTTCAGACTGATCCCAGCGACAAGGCACTGACTTGAGAAAGCAGGCGCACGGCTGTGCTGGCCACACTTCCCTCCGAGTCAGGGCTCAGAGCCTGCGGCATCCTATGTGGCCACAGTAACCACCAGCTCTGCTTTCTTCAAAGACTGACTGAGGGTCAGTAAGTTGCTCTGATGGGACTGAGACACAGAGCTGGCTCCTGGTCACAACTGTGAGGCAGGGTGGCAAGTGGGAAATGCCTTAAGCCTACCCCGACCCCCATCCTTCCCCCTCCCCATCTGCGTCTAATCAGCTGAACTGAGCGAATGATTCTCCCGGTCTGGGCTCAGACCCCTTACCTATAAAACAATGGGCATATACCACGATGGTCCCTTTGGCATCAGATCGTCAGTTTTATGGATTCCATGAACTTAGCTAAACAGGCTCCTTTGCTGGAAATGTAAGGATTGGTATTGCCTAATGCCCATGAGAACCTCATGCTCAAAGGGAAAGAAAAGAATGGGAAGAAAGAAAATGAAAGCCGAAGTGTCTTTTCAACTTGAAACTCTCTTTGGTCGTGAGACTAGCAAAGCAATGAGTTCAGAGTTTGGGAGGAATAGAAAAGTACAAATTGCAAAACAGGAAATCCATTCTTGGCTGGCTGTCAAAAAGCCATGAGCTGGGAAAAACTTAGATCCATCTTAATGTCTTAAAACGAATACAGCCCCCCAAATAGTGCATTACTGATGCTTGCTATTAAGAACTACTGCCCCGTGCCAGGCTTTTTACTCACTCTGGGCTTCTTCAGTCCTGGGTCTGAGGGTGTGGCGGTCCAATGAACCATTGGCCAATGAACCAAGTTGTCCCTGTGGCTGGCACCGACCTGCTACCTGCGCACCATCGTAACCACTTTTTTATGCACCATGGCCCTACGTAGACTGATCTTCCTCTCCAAATAGCAGAACAGCTCTTGAACTTGCACAGACCGCAAATTCTACATCTCTGACTCCTCCAGTGCCTTGGCTAGGGGAGGCCCTCAAATGCTTACTGAACAATTAAGAAAAGTACTTACCAGTCTCTTCAGGCACCTCAAACTACATGGCCACTGCTATCCATCCAACCCGAGTTCCGACTGCAAGGCCTTTTTAAAGGCATTATTTAGAGACACAGAGGCTTGTAAAAAATGAGCTTAACAAACACAAACACCAGGTTTCCATAGAAAGCAGGAAAATAATTTATTCCAAAAGATGGCAGAAGTAAGAAATTCATCCTGAAAATAGACTTTGGTGTAATTCTGTCGGGACAGATCTCCCCTTGAACATGCTCTCCTACGGCTGCCGCACTGGCGTCTTATTGTCTCGTGACAGCGTTCGCACACGTCACTGGTCCCCGTGTCATGAGCAGGCAGGAGCCATCTTCAGGTCCACAGTCCCAGAGAGAGTGCCGTGTTTCCCAGAGCACCTTCTGTCTCAGAGGAGCGCACAGACATGCGATGGCATCGGCACCGTTTAGAGTAAGGAGGCACATCATTCGTCAGAGTGTAAGGCTAACAGGAGAAGCACTGCACTGGAGAGTGAGATCAACTCTGCTGTGGGTGCTTAAGGCAGGAGGGCCAGAGCAGGCGAGCCCGGGAAGGCCCCCGGAGTGGAGGTGACTGCACATCTAGAGGAATTCTCGCCTTGACCTGCAAAACAAAGCCGGGCTAGTCACTGGTCCCACCCCACCCGCAGGAGGGCACAGGCTGACAACAACCCCGTCCATCAAACACGGAGGTGCTTGGTTAACCTGCAGACGGGGGAGGCGCTGCAGGCTGTGACAAGGGGTCCCATCGCCAAGGACACTGCTCCGCTGAGAACCACAAGCAGGTTTGACCGTGTCACAGAAAGAGGAAGAGCGAATGACTAAGACCGATCATACTGGAACCTAATGAGTTCACTTCGGCTTCAAGAGTCTCTTTCCCTTCCTCTCACAGCAAGGCAGCCAGCTCCCGCAAGCGGTTCTGTCAGACTCCCAGGAGCAGATTCCTGTCCTTGGAGCTTGAAGTTGCTCCCAGCGAGCTCCCTGTTCCCGCCACCGCAAGTGGCTAGAAGCTTCAAGCTGCGGCCCCACCTTCGCAGAGCCAGTACACAGCCAGACCAGGCATCTTCACACATCCAACTGCTAACGCGGTCGCGGAAACACTTTATATAAAGCATGTTTTGTAACTCTGCATAAATACAGCCACATATGCTACTTCTGAAGTTAAATAAGCAAGTAGGAGAAAACGTCCTTCCAAGGCAATTTCCGCACACGGCTGAGCTGGCGGTGAGGGAACGAGCTGGTTATGACCACAGTTTTCCAGAATGTGGAGGGGTTTGTTACATTTGGATGAGACACGGTTGTGGCAGGCAGGTCTGACAAGACTGAAGGTCAAACAGTGCGGAGAGGTCAAGATGGGCCCCTGAGGCTTTGCAAGGCAGTGGGCAGAGCCAGGAGAGTCCACAGTGCGGCGTGGCAAAAGGCTCCCAAGGCCCGGGCTCCAGGCGCCCAGAAGCAGAGACTGGGGCAAGCTGGGGCAGCGCCATCGCCCTGGGGGATGGCAAGCACAGGCTGCCAGGACGCCCTGCGGCAGGTACATTCAGCCCGAGATGGGAGATGGAATCAGAGGACCAGTCTTACAATGGAGCAGGAAAGAACCGCAGCAGGCGCAGAGGGGCAGTTCCAGAGCCGGTGGCTCTCGTAGGCCACCACCCCGGCCCCCCCTCAGCTTCACAAACATCCTCCCCCAGCAGAGCACGGCTCCTGGGCACAGGCCTGAGCTCCGGCCGGCAGGAATTGACTTGAGGATGCTGAAGAGCAGGTACAGATGTTCTGTCTGGTCATTCTCTAGGAACGTACTCGTTAGACTCCTCAGGGTTTAGGCTTTTTTGGACAAATAAATAATCACGAAATGAAAAAGTAGGTCTTCAATTTTGAAAAGCCGCGGAGAATCCGGGAATAATTTCCACTCAAGCTCAATGACAGCCAATTTAAGATGCATGTGAGTGAGTGTTATGTTAAATGGCATACACTATGGTTGCTTTTAAAGTGAAGCCCGTATTCTAATTATCTCTCTGATTAGAATGGGATGGGGGAAGGGAACTTGACAAAGAGCCCACACCCTCGTTTTATAAAATACCAGGTATACTGGTTAATAATGCAGATTTTTTCAATAGATGGAGTTCCACATATGTTAATATATAAGCGATTTGATATGTATGCTATTTTGTTGTATTGACAACAAGCTTGAACACTTCATGTCAATTTTATGAAGGTGTTAACATCATAGATATTTTAACATCACAGGTATTTAAAAATGTTGAATTTAGTGCCAAAAAAGAGCGCCTGCTGGAAGTTTTAATTCACTGCTTTATTTTGAAGAAAAGCGCTGCTGAAAGTTATATATTTCAGGAAGCTATGGTGAGCATGCTCCATCTCAAGATACTTGTAAATGCTCGTTTAAATGCTTTAAAAGTGATGATTTTGATGTGAAAGGCAAAGAATGTCCAGGTCAACTGAAAAAGTTTGAAGACCGACTTTCAAGCATTACTGGATGAAGATGGGTGTCAAACTCAAAAACAACTTGCAGAAAGATTAAATTCTGCTCAGCAAACAATTTCCGATCGTTTACAAGCAATGGGAAAGATTTTAAAGGAAGGAAAATGGGTGCCACATCAAATGAATGAAAGACAAATGGAAAACCAAAAAAAGGTCTTTTTTGCATCAAATTGTGACTGGCAATGAAAAGTGAATTTATTTTGAGAATCCCAAACGTACAAAATCAAAGGTTGATCCAGGTCAACCATCAACATCAACTGCAAGGCCAAATTGCTTCGGGAAGAAGACAATGCCCTGCGTTTGGTGGGATCGGGAAGATGTGGTGTATTGTGAGCTATTAAAACCATGTGAAACCGTTAATACTGATGGCTACGGACAACAAATAATCAATCTGAACCACGCTTTGATCGTGAAAGGACCAGAATGATCCAGAAGACACAGCAAAGTAATTTTGCTTCACGATGACGCACCAACACGCACTTCAAAACCAGTTAAAGACACGTTAAAAGATCTTGCCAGGGAAGTATTAACCCACCCGCTATATTCCCCAGACCCTGCTCCTTCAGATTACGTGTTCCGATCGATGGCACACGCACTTTCTGAGCAGCACTTCAAAACATACGAAGAAGTGGAAAATTGGGTTTCTGAATGATTTGCCTCAAAACAAGAAAAGTTCTATTGGGATGGTATCCACAAATTACCTGAAAGATGGGGAAATGTGTAGCTAGCGATGGACATTATTTTGAATAAAGCACTTTCGATGTTTCTCTTGAAATCATGTGTTTTGATTATAAAATCTGCATTATTAACTGGTACACCTGGTAAGGAGATCACTAAAGCTCCTTTCAGAGAAAACTGAGAATGAAGACAACATCAAAACACTAAGGCAGACCAGAAAATCGGTTCAGGGAAGAATGAGAGAATGTATGTATGTATGTATGTATGTATGTATTCCTTACACAAGGATATTTCTCCATTGTGTTTTAGAGAGTGGAGGGAAAGGAAGAGATGGAGAAAAACATCTATGTGAGAGACACATCCATTGGTCGCCTCCTGCATGCACCCCAACCAGGACTCGAGAATCAAGCCTGCTATTGAGGTATGGCACTTGGCCAGAATCAAATTCACAGCCCTTCATTGAGGGCCGATGCTATAGCCACTGAGGCAATCCGGCTAGGGCTGAATATATCTTTATTCACAAATAGATATCACAAATTCACAAAATAATTCCTTGTCTATTGTTATGTGTAATGTATGTAATGGACAAGAGGTATTCAAGCAAACTAAGGTGTGTACTGGTATTTGGCAAGTCAAATGAATGTCAAAAGCCAGGAGCTAAACACATTTAGGGGGAAGACATTCCTCTGAAACCAAGTGGCCAGGGAAGAAGGGCAAAGCCTTGCAGGCCGGATACTCACCAAGAAGCACCAGGAAGAACCGCAAGGGAACGGGGGAGCAGAATAAGACCGAAGAATGAAAAACGGTGTTTACTAACTGCTATTTAAATTAGTGAACGTTGCAGGCAGCGAGCGGCAGGAAAGGGTAAGGAAAACTAAGTAGGTCAAGAACATGAAAGCAGTGGGCAGGAACCACAGGTCACAGAGGGAAGCGGAGCAAAGGCTGCCAAGGTGGTCAGAGGGCAGACCGGGAGGCCCGGACCACCACGTTAGAAAGTGGACATGCCTGCAGACCAGTCCTTCTCATCTTCTGTGGCTCAGGGACCTTTGGTGGCCCTGACAAAGCGGAGCTTACAACAAGGTACACAGCATTTCAAGGGGCCTGTACCCGCTGCACCCAGGGGCCTCCGCTTAAAGACCTGCTCCAGCCACGGAGAACGACGAGGGTTCCGGCCAGGCCGTGAGCTGTCTCCGGAAGTGCTCTACCAGGAAGACACACGGGGCGAGGCTGTGGATCCACGGACTGTAGGAACAGGGAGACCGGGTGAGGAGCCACTGCAAATAACCTGGAGCTGAGTGACTGGGTCAGAAATTAGGGTGTCCGAGGAACAGACAGAGACGTCAACAGGGTCAACTGGATTCGAGGAAGAGGAGGAAGAAGGGATCGATGGGTTCTGATGGCAAGTGACAGAGGAAGCTGTGGCATCAGGAAGGGAAGTGGAGACGTGGCTGAGCTTGAAGTGGCCGCAGAATACGCAGAGATCAGATCAAAGACACGCGGCACCCACAGCAGGTCGCACCGCTTTGCTGCCACAGGCACGGCTTTGTTCCTCAGGCTCCCTGAAATGCCCACTCAGTGCTTTTGCCTCATGAGCACTCGGATATGTTTGGAATGCACAGAAAAACAGCCTGCCCCCCAGGGCAGGGGCCTAATTACCCAAACCCTTTCTTGTCCACCCCCCTCCCCCTGCCCCCCGTCTAGACTTTGGACTAAAACAGAATGGCTGCCCTGTAGGGCCGTGGCACACTGTATTAGCTCCTCTAACACGGTACCATGACATGGCAAACCAGCCAACTCCAGGACACTGGGGCTGAAGCCAAATCCACTCCAAGGAGACACATGACACTAGCATGACACCCCAAGGCTGTGGGAAACGGGACCTCGCCATAAACAGCAGCCTTGCGGTGGGTGACAGTGCCACGGTGAGGGGGACAGGCTGGCAGGGGAAGACGGAGAGAGCACTGTTTTGTCCAGTTCGGGCAAAACCTGCAGCCAATGACTGTGACATGTGGGCACTCCGCCTATGGATACCCGGGAGAAAACCCCGGCAGGGAAAGTGATGAAAGTAGCAAAAGGTGGACGAGGTGTTCAACCGTATTGTTCAGACCGAGTGGACTGCCCCTGTATAAAATTCTCCCAAAGCTTTCACAACTGCTTCTCATCGTCCTCTTGCTGAATACCTGTCTAACTCACACCTGCTCATTTCCAAGCCTGGGCTCTCAAACAAACCACGCACGAGATCAAACACCGTTTCTCACCAGATGAAGAAGGCCTACGTCTGGCTTCTGCGCCTCTTCATCATCCCACTTCACCATAAAAGTTCCAAGTCCAAAATGAGCTCAATCTTTTGAGTTTACGACTTAAGAGTTCTGCTTGCTCCAATGCCACACACACATCAGATCTCTTGATGTGGTCCCGCCAGAGGCCTAGAGTCCTGGTGCTGCCATAATCACACCACAAACGTGGAATGGATGTATAGGGTTCGCCTGGCTGTGCCCTTCTGCTTCCTGGCACTTTGCTTTTAAAGGAACCACCTCTCAATATAAGGGTTTCAAGCAGCAGCCCCAGTTGGTGCTGTGGACCAGAGTGCAAACGTTAGGAATTCATCAGTTAGGACACACACACACACAGGAGAAGGAAAGGACGGCCAATGAAACCTGCAGAGCCACACACCAGCGTATCCAGGGCCAGACAGCACGATCCTAAGGGAAGGAGGTGAGGCGCGGAGAGGTCACTTCTAGCAGGCAGTGCTGGAAGTTCTCAGCTTGAAAGCCCCATCGGCTCCTTACCTAACAGTCACCATAAAATCCATGTAAGAGGGAAATCAAAAGAGGGGAAAAAATGACTATTTACCTATCAGATTGGCACAAATCCAGCTTAGGAACAGGCTATACTGTTGGTGGGAATGTAAAACAGCACAATTCCTGGAGAAGGGAGTGTGTAATATCTAAAAAAAGTATTTTTACCTTTAACCCAGAGATTTCATTTTCAGGGAATCTAACTCAAAGATCACTAGCAAAAGCATATGCTGTCTCACTGGCCAGGGTGGCTCAGCTGATTGGGACACGGTCCCATACATTGCAAGGTGTGGGTTCAATTCCCAGTCAGGACCTAGGCTGCAGTTTCGACCCCCGGTTAGGTGTGTATGGGAGGCAACCTATTGATGTTTCTCTCTCACATCAATGTGTTTTATTTTTTTCTCTCTCTCCTTTTCTCCTCCCTCTCTCTCAAAAAGAAAAAAAACAATCAATGAACATGTGCTTGGGTGATGATTGAAAAAAATACAATGTCATATGCACAGGATATTATTGTGGCTTTATTAACAATAGCAAAAGACTAGAAAGGCCCAGGACATCAACGGCTATGAAAAGACTTGAGGAAGATCTCTATACACTGATAGGAGCAAGCTCTAGTTCAGTGTTAGGGAAAAAGCAAGCTACAGAATAGCACAGATATGTTTTCCATAATAGCTGTGGGGGGGGGGGAGATAAAACATACATACACACATACACACACAAACACACACACGTATGTATTTGCTTATCCGAAGCAAAATGAAACACCCAAAGGACAGACTTCTCTAAATATATCTTGCTTATAATTTTGAATTTGGAAATATGTTTTCCAAATATTGACTTTGGAAATATTCAAAATAGCAGCAAACAAAAAAATTACCATGAATTAAACACAAAATGAAACTTAATCTAACTACCTATCAAATTGATAACCCCCAGAAAAAATAATTATTTCAAGGATTTCAGAATACAGCATTCTGTTCTTTATTTGTTCTAAGGACAAATAAAGCAGAAAAGATATCCTAAACTGTACTCAATAAAGTTATAGTTGGTAGTTATAATGGTGTTTGAAACTATTTTATATGTACTGTAGGATAAGGAAAGTAAATAATTAAGTTACTGTCTTTAGGAGCTAAGATTTATAGTATATATGAATGATACTCAAGTATAAAACCAAAGAAGTCAAAAACTTGTAATGTCAAATTTGAAATGCTAACATGAACTGGTGATCCTTTTTCTTCTTAAAAGTACACACCTCTGGCTCTGCCCATTGTAAAGACTTAGAAGCAACAGCACGCTGGCAGAAACAGGCGCACTAGCAATCAGATCCTGACTTGTGAATACCATCGCCACTGAAAGGAACCAGGGCCAGCGGGGCTGGAGGACTGACCAGTGAGCCAGGATCCTTTCTGTGGGAAATTCAGAAAGCAACTGGAGGAGCAGTTGGTTGGAAGCCTGGGCCAGGACACACACCAGAAGGGTCTGGGACATCTTGATGTTGCCAGAAAGTAAGGAGACGAACAAGAGTAGTATAAAAGGATAGAGAAGCCCATTTAGACAGGCTCCCACAGGCCAAAGAAAGAACACTCTATAATAATAAAAGGGCTCATATGCTAATTAGACCGAACAGCCGAACGAACTTCTGGACGAAGCCGGGGCTGCAAGGGCGGAGCCCCTTGCACGAATTTCATGCATCGGGCCTCTAGGTGAACATAAAAAAGATAATAAATGTAAGTGATTACAATTAAAAAGGGGGAAAGAGAAACCTCACTGGGTACACTCGAAGAAACTTGAACACCAACAACTTGTAGTCTGAAATTTTTAAAAATTTAAATTAAATATGTATCCTGCTTTTCCTGTATTATCTGTAATTCAAGGTTACTCAATAATCCTCATTGATGAGAGGAAGCTCTTTTAGAGTCATCGAATCAAATGTAGAACCAGAAACTCACCATTGTGCAATTTCTCCGGTAACACTCAATTCAGACCACACTCATTGATGGATGACGTCACTGGTGGAAGGCCGACAGAGGACCTCACAATGGGAGGCCCAGGCTGCCGTTACCTGAACGCCCTCGGCATCACTGAAGCCAGGAGCCAGACACCATGTCTCCTGCAGGCACAGTGCCACCAAAGAGGCGCCCTTGCCCCAGAGCCGCGCCAGAACCCAAACACTGAGCGCTAACTCCCCTTTATCAAAACGATGGAGACAGGAACAAACTACACAGCAGCTGCCTGCCTCTCAGCTGGTGTTTCAATCTTTCCGCGCTACCGCTCCTGACCTCCAATACTCAGAACCGAATAAAAGCTGCAGTGTGAAGACCCATTTTCAAAAAGCACCCGTCTCTCTACCCAGAGCACTCAGCAATGCCAATGTCAAATCTGCCGGCCACTTCTTGAAGCTGCTGGGTCTCGTAACAGCAACTACCAGTGGTCGCTTTCCGGAACCGTGTCTAACAGCCGGCACGCCAAGTCGATCCTGTCCATCTCACTGGGTTTCAATCGCAGGGTCACAGCAGAATTTAAGAGAATCTGGGGATAAACCCTTTGGTAAAGCACATGGCCTACGCCCCAAATTTACGTCTCTTCGTGAGATCATGCTTGCTCTCAGTGCCAGCCCTTGCCAAGTGGTAAAGTGGCCACAGAACTCTGAGGAAAAGTCAAGGCAAACTCTAGCAGGGTGACTGACAACACTGATGAGGAAGGTCAAGGGCATAGTCACCTCGATGGCTGGGCGCGGGTCTTCCTCCTCAAGGCCAGTGATACTTGAGATACCAGATGGTTTCATTTTTCAGCTGCGGTCCGAAGAGAGGGTTGAGCTGGGCCAGAATTGCAATCAGCCAACTGAAAGGATAATGGGGAGGGGGAAATGACAACGAAAGTGGTGAAATCATGCGGGAACAGGACCATTTTCAATCGGGATGGGTTTATCAAACCTAAGTCGGCTCTGTTCAGACCAACCTTCAATACAAGTTCATAACCCACCGTGCTGAATGAGGGAGCCAGGCTGACAGCTTACCACAAGCTGAATCACAGAACACACCTGCCTTAAGCAGGGAGGCTTCCTCACAGGACAGCTGTCTTTTCTCAGTTTCTCGATTCCTAGTCTAAGTGTCTAAGATTTCCTGAATTCACACGACTTTACCTCAGAGTGTTGTTTTTATTCTTTATTCTTGAAAATATTACATAGTCCTCCTTCCCCCCACCCCCATCAGCTCCCTCCAGCCCACCCCCGCTGTCCCCTCAGAGTTTTTACCTAACTTTAAACTCAGGAGGAACGAGTGTTCCTTATCCATTCTACAGATGCTAAGACCTGCAGCCCAGACGCCACACCCATTTGTGCCGGGAGAGCCGGGTTAAATTTCGGCCCACCATCTCCCACTCAGGCTGTACCCCGAGTGCCCCTCCTCTAACCACCATCGCCACGAGGCTGAGCCCCAGGAGAGCGGAACCGAGCGGCTGGCTTAACAGCTGTCAGTGACAAGGAGCGGCTCTGGATCAGGCCCGCTTCCGTGGGAAGTACAGTGGGTGTTACAGAGCCCGGGTAGGCCGTGAACAGCAGCACACAGCGTCTCTAACGCTTTCTCGCACTGCCCACAGTGGTCCTCTGTCTGGTGGAACTATTCACACACCCAGTGCCATAGGAGAACCACGGAGCCGGAACCAAAGCAAAGAAGTGTTAGGACCTTGACTCCCCCTATAAGAGGGGAGCTGGCCTAGCCAACCAGGCCATTGTCTGGCTGGGTCTCTGTTCTTCCTTTTACTGTCATGTTCAGAATTCTTCCCATCTAAGGACCCACAGGCCGATTCTGCTCACCTATGCCCAGCCCCACATAGAAGCTTGCGCCTACAGAACAGTGCACCTGCCCGCCCCGCCCGCCCCACAAAAGGTGGTTTGTGACAGGTAACACGACACCTGAGAAGATGGGGCTGGAGCAGATACCGCAGGCTGACTCACTTCATAAACAAAAAGCTAATTCAGATGAGATCCTCTGATCCGTCCTGAGAACCAGAGTATTAAACACAAACAGAATACCGTGTAGTCGGGGTGTAACAGCTCTGACACTGGAACAGAGGAGGGGAGGGCAGCACAGGCAGACACACTGGAACGCTCTGTGACTGCAGCGAGCACTCACTCACCGGGCAGAGCTCAGTCATGGAAAATTCCACAGGCCCTGGACTTCCCCAACCCAGAAGCAGAGACGCTGGCTGTAAAGCAGCCGCCCGGCCTCCCGTCAGAGACAGAAGTAACTGGCCAATGCTCGGACACCTGAATAAAAAGCATGTTAGACCCTAAACTAGCCTGCCCCCCTTCTTCACCAAAAACACCGAGTACTGAATGCCACACCGGCTCCCAGCGCTTCCTGTGACGCTGTGCAGGGTCCTCCCTCCTGGCTGCACACTGTAATGACCAGAGAGCCTGTGACATTATGGACGCTCTGCTTCACCGGGACCTTTCCTTCAAGCCTCCCGGAATGCAGTTAGGGAAACTGAGGCAGGCAGAGGCTAAGTGACTGGCCTGTGCTCACGGTACTAATGAGGTGGGAGCTCCTGCACCGGAAACCAGTCGGACGAACGTTCCCACCACAAAAGCTACCTGAAGCACTGGCACTTCGAAGGCATCCATTCAGCAAAATCTAAACTGACCGGGGGATAAGGAAACAAAGAAGCCATCTGCTGATTATTGATTAAGTCCAGGACAGGCCTTCGGTTCCTGAGGTGAGGAAGAAATACCTGGAAGCGAGAACAAAATCTACTTTGCTTGCTCAGGTCACATTGAGAAACTTTTTTTTTTTTTAAATATATTTTATCGATATTTTACAGAGAGGAGGAAGGGAGAGAGATAGAGAGCTAGAAACGTCGATGAGCTGCCTCCTGCACACCCCCTACTGGGGATATGTCCGCAACCAAGGTACATGCCTTTGACCGGAATCGAACCTGGGACCCTTCAGTCCGCAGACCGATGCTCTACCACTGAGCCAAACCGGTTTCGGCGAGAAACTTTTTTGAATTTAATTTTCCATACTACTTTTAATGTTTTGATTCAAGTGAAACATCTCACTTAAAAACCCCAACAAACCACAGTTCCAAAAGTTCCCCGGGGAACGGCCCAGGCCTTTCCTCTGGAATTTCATGGGGGAACTGTGCCCCTCTGGCCAGCTGAGCTCTGTGCCTGCCCTTCCGACTCCGACCCGACTTGGAACTCCCACAAACACGGCGGAGAACTGGGAGGGGGAAACCCAGTCTGAATTGATGGAAGTGGGTGGAGGAAGAGGTCATATTCCAATGATCCTATTATTTCATGTGTCCAGGAAGAGAGAACAAAATGTACCCTTCAAATCTGCCAAGCTGTTCCACATGTCCCCATAACCCAAGTCCAGCCTCCTAACCAACCCTCTGAGATTATTCAAATGCCCGGGGCAGCAATGGTGCAATGACATCAGTCTGCAGAGCTGGCATGGGCCCGAAGTCAAGTCCATGCTCTTTATTCCAAAGACAGGACACTATGCCCTAGAGTCCCACGGTACCAGCTGACACAAAGGTCCCGGTTTATCCCACAATCGTTACCAATGCCAGGCTCCAGGTCCGCTCTGGGGCTGCAAAGAGGAATGAGCAGAGGGACCAAGCCCTGCGGGGGGCCCAGCTGGTGAGAGAAGCCGGAGCAGCGGGCTGTGCTCTGGGAGGGTTCATTCCACACACTCCCAGGCCCCTGGCCATGAGCTCGGCTCTGGATGATTAGGATTCTCCAGCCAGACTGCGCGTCCTCCCCCACACATAGGGCTACTCCCAACTCTCTCAGGTCTGGCTTTGTTCTTTTGTTTCACATTCAGATATGAGAACAGGGAACAGAGAGGCATGGCTACTTCCTGGTGACGCACAGATCAAGCGGATAAATGCCTAGCTTCCCTGTTGGCAAGGACTCCTCTTCTGATCCACTGTCCCTCCTGCCAGGGTGATGACACAAGTGACCTTAAGAGACAGCAGAGACACAGAAGAGCGACTTGCACTATCTCCACCGAGATCATCTATTATCTGCCCCCATCCCAATCCACTGACACAAACCCGTTCAAAGGCACGTATTATTGGATGCTATTAGAAAATATGGATTCAGTACTGGGCAGGGCTGCGTTTTAATCCCAGCTATCTATCTACATATATGAAAGGCTAATATGCTAAGTGTCTGACTGTCTGACCAGTCGCTATGACTTGCACTGACCACCAGGGGGCTAACACTCAACGCAGGAGTTGCTGAGCTGCAGTGACTTGGCAGCGGTGGTTCTCGGGTGACGCACCCCAAAACCAGGAAGGAGGGAGCCTGATTCCTCACAGGACCATGCATCATGTTGCTGGGGCACTGTTGGCCCTGAATCTAGTTTACTGCCCTATTGCGTTTGCGTTCCACACTCTGTACAACAGCAACTTTGCAGAGTGCCCTCTTGTACTCAGGGACCCTCGGTGAGTCTCAGAGAGCCGGTTTCAGCCAGATCCCTGCAGGCCAGGCAAGCCAAGGGACCCCACCTGCCAGAGGGACCCCTACACTCCACTGGCACCAGGAGAGACGAGGGACCATGAGAGGTTGGCTCCAGGGCGTGTCTGGCCCATCTCACCCAGTCCTACCCCACCTGCCCCTTCTAATTAATTTCCTTTCAATGTGCACAAATCTGTGCACTGGGTCACTAGTCATGAATATTAGCAGACTGTCTCCAGGCAAGTGGCCTTACAACCCCAAGCCTCAGTTCCCTCTTTTGTAAAATGAAGATGATAATCCCTGCCTCCAGATGTTAAGAAATAATGAGAGAATATGAAATGAGAGTATATGAAATGCTCTGCGGAGTGGTTGACAAACAGACATTTAACAAATACTAGTCACTCCTCCTCTTTCCCGTGAGACAGCGATGCATTGAGGCCCGGAATGAAATACAACCCGTGCACCGCACTGAGGAGTCCCTCACGCAGCGCTGAGTCATCCTCGTCTCCGCCTCTTCTCCGCCCCTCCCCTCTGTGGCAGGCGGAATTCCTGGATGTCCCCCAAGATACCCAACCCCTGGCATGCACGCCCTGTCTAATCCCGAGGCCGTGAACAGGACGATGGCCACTCCTGTGATCAGTCTCCGACAGACAGCTGCCTGAGGAAAGGGAAGTCGTCCTGGGTGGACGTGACCTACTTGGGAGCGTTCCTAAAAGGGACAGGCTCTCCCTGACGAAGGCGGTGGAGCGTGTGTGTCACTTACGAGTGATGAGCTCGGAACATCTCCTGTAGTGTGCACTCAAACAACTGACCTCTTTTTCTCTCCTTAAAGCGCACAGTGATAAGCTGTCTCGGTAGAGGGAGCTGGAGGGAAATTGCAGGCGGGGACAGGGAGTCTGCGGGGTGGGTACGAGGACATCTGGGACAGCAGGCTCGGGCCCAGTCATGGTTGCTCTTTGGTCTGGTAGTCTCAGCCTGGAAATAAGCTCCTGGCAGCACTCTGACCCCAACACCAGAGTCCCTGCATGGCCCGTAGTCTCTGGAGGCCAGCTGCACTGGCACAGGAACATGGCTCCACACCCAGGCCCTGGCCACCTGCTCTCGCCTGTATCAGAAGGTGGCATCCTGTTTACCCAGAAACTCCAGCCTGGCCACACCTTCTACAATGAGGTCCGAATCCTTTCCAAGTCTGTCTTTCCTTGGGTCTCCCTCAGCCGGAGAACCATATTGAGTTTCCTTATATCTTACACTCTTCTGTCAGAGCTTATAATAATGTTGTTACCCTTCCTCTGCCTAACCTACTGTGTGGTTTTTATCTCCTTATTAGACTCAGACTGCTACAGGGTGAGAAGGATTTTACACAAGGAGACTCTATTCCTGGCTGTGAAGTTGGAACGGCTGCTCCACAAGGAATGTGGGAGGTCTCTCGGAGCTGAGAATGACCCCAAGTGAACAGCCAGCGGGTTTAGGACCTCAGTCCTACAACCACAAGGAATTTAATTCTGCCACAGCCATGGGAGCTGAGAAGAGGACCCCAGGCTCCGGATGAGAAGGCACAAAATGGTTTTTCATTAATCGATGCCAACCCTATCTCGATCCTTTCACACAGGTATGCTCTGCTTTTGCCAGCTCTTAAAATACCTCTCCTTTCTTTTCTCCATACTCTCTATACCAGGCCTTCTTCCAGTTCAAAGTCTGTAACAATACTCTTACCCGCCAAATCATAAAGGGAAAAAATTATACAGTCAGAATAAGAAAAATAAACTTTTTCATCTAGCAGATTTCCCTTCCACTGTAGTCAAGACAGCCAAGTATTTTCAATGTACCCATGAGAGAAGTGTACGTAATTCTCAGACCAAAAGGCTGGGTGCAGGCAAGTACCCGGAGAGGGAAGGAAGTGACTGCAGAGAGCTTTCGTGCTTGAGGCCGTACACTAAAGCAGATGGACTGACTCCGATGGGGACCAGCAGGTGAAGCCCGGGCCCAGACAAGGCAAAGAATCTAATACAATGTTCACATTCGTCCCCGCAAAAGCCGAGACCCCAAGGTGAAGACAAACCAAACAGAACCCCTCAAGAGAAACGCTAGGAAACCTCCTGTCTTAAATAGAAGGGCCAAGAAGAAGAACTGGTCACCACTGAGAACTCGTTATCATGATGGTTTACAGCTCACATTCATTCTCCGGTTTCTAAAAAATAAACACGTATCCAGAATTTACTTAATTAAACACACTGGTGATGGCCTCAGGCATCTAACAGAAGCACGTGACTCCTTTCTGGGAGGGGCTCGCCTTCACACCAGACCCCGAAGAAGGGGTACATGTAAAATTACAGGGAAAATTAACAGCTTTTAGTCAACCATAACTGAACACATATGGAAGTAGAAGGCAGCAAAGAGCAGACACAGAAATGGAAGGGCTTTAGATACTGGAATGATCAGATACAGATGATAAATAAACTATGTCTTAAGAAATAAGTTTGCCGAAACCGGTTTGGCGGTTTGGCTCAATGGATAGAGCATCGGCTTGGGGACTGAAGGGTCCCAGGTTCGATTCCGGTCAAGGGCATGTGCCTTGGTTGTGGGCATATCCCCAGTGGAGGGTGTGCAAGAGGCAGCTGATCCATGACTCTCTCTCATCGATGTTTCTAGCTCTCTCTCTCTCCCTTCCTCTCTGTACAAAATCAATAAAATATATTAAAAAATAAATTAAAAAAATAAGATAAGCTTAAAATATGTGCAGGGAGAAAGAAGGAAGAGGGAGAGGGAGACAAGGAGGAAGAAAAGGAAAAAGGGAGAGGGAAGCAAAACTATAAAAGAAACAAAAGAACTTCTATAGAAATAACAACTAAACTACCGGAAAATAAAAATGTCAATAGGTGAGGTTCTGGTTCCAGTAATAGCAGAGTATCAAACTCATCCTATAGACAGTATATTAATAAACTCTAATAACAAAATGTAAAAAACAACTATTGGATGGTACTAGAGATAGGGAATCTCAGAAAATAAATTAAAACAATAAAAAGAAGAACCCGGTGGAAATTTTAGAACTAAAAGGTATAATTCACAAACTGGAAAAAAAAAAAAAAAAAAAACTTTGGTGGGCCCACTAACAGATTGGAGACGAAAGAAGAAATAGTGAACAGGACTTTTTGGAGAAACTGACAAAGTGATTCTGAAACACAGGTGGTTATTGTAAAACCTTGCAGAACACACACGGAGGACTCTGATTTCAATACAAAGCTACAATACCCAAGATAGTATGGTATGTCATAAGCCTTGACAAAGAGGTCACTGAACAGAACAGATAGTTTGGAAATAGACTCATATGTGGTCAAGTCATTTTGAATAAAGATGCCAAAGCAAATGAATGGAGAAAGGAAATTGTTCAATCAATGGTGCAATTGTACTGGGAACAAAACCAAGCCCGACCCAACATCCCAGTGCCGGGACTGGCAAGCAGCATGCCGAACCCCCAGGCCTCCCAACTGCCCACTATGGAAAGCCTCAGGTGCAGCCTGGCCCACCAACAGGAACTGTAAGAGCTAAGCTCAACAGATCTTTCTCTTATCTCAATTTTTGCCAGAAAAAATATTTTCCCCAAACCTCCCAGGACCATCTACCATGATCCAAATTCCTTCCCAGACTGCTCTGCTCATCTCACAACTTGATCCAACATCCCGCCCTTCCCCTCCCCACCCGCCTCCCCTGGGTCTCTGTCATTTGCTCCAAGAGCTGCCACTCATTCACACACCTCCTCCTAGTCTCACACTCAGGCTGCCTCCAGCTGCCCTGACACCTGGCTCCCTGGGGGCTCTCTCACTCAGAAAGGCTGACACCAGATGGCTCAGGCTTGAGGATGGGAGTACAAACTTCTTTGGTCCTCCCCACCCCCCTTGCCATGTGGCCTCCAGAGAGTTCTCTCCCACTCTTAGGGAACACCGACTTCCATCTTGGGGAGCATGCCTGCTGAGTGTACTACCCTCTGCTTTCTTCATCATTCTGGCCACGCCCCCTACCTCAACAGGGAAGGCTCAAGGGTGCTGTTTTCTGGCCCTTCCTCATCAAAGCACCTACAAGGTGGCATTCCTGAGCTCGGGCCCTGGCCTCTCTCTTAGGCCTGTTTCTCAGTGGCAGCAGCACTGGCATCCGGGGCTGAACAGTTCTTTGCTGGGAGGAGGGGCTGTCCTGCCCAATGTAGGAAGGACAGCGGCAGCCCTGGCCTCTGCCCACAGGATGCCAGCAGCGGCCCCGTAGACAACCACATTACAGTCTCGGGCCCTCAACCATCTCTCCTTAGATCCAGCTTCCCATCTGACATCTCTCAGAAGTTTCACCAGCAATCGGCCTGTCCCCGGTTGGATTTCTTTTTTTAAAATATTTTTATTGATTTCAGAAAGGAAGGGAGAGGGAGAAAGATAAAAACATCAATGATGAGAATCATTGATCGGCTGCCTCCTGCATGCCCCACACTGAGGATGGAGCCCACAACCTGGGCATTGAACTGTGACCTCATGGTTCATAGGTCGACACTCAACCACTGAGCCAGGATGGCCGGGCCCCAGTTGGATTTCTGTTTTGAAATTGGCTTCCCTCTGCGGAACTATGAACACAAACTGGTCGCACTGGCAGAGATCCTGGCTTATTCCGAGTTCAGACACGTCACGCCCCACAGAATCTAACCTTCAACTAGAACAAACTGGGAAGAGGAAAATATTGCCACAAACAGAAGGCAATTAAAAAGTCCATGAATGTATTTCAAAACATGACCTTGCCTAGAAAATCCAGTTCCTTTGGGTGTGTCTTCAAGAGAGGCTCTTTCAAGAAATAACCGGTACCTACTAGCACCAAACAGTGAGGCTTTCTTTGACTGATTTACTGCAGAATCCTACCCCTTTGTGGGAGCAGGTATGCAAAATATTTAGCGTTTAAGTTACACCCAATGTTTAGACAGATAACTTGCTAGTAAGTATGACATATAATCAAGGAAAAGAAAAAAATAATTTTGGAAATCTGTGCACTAGCTCTGTGAATACACCGATGACAGCATGAACCCAGTCAACACGGCTGTCACAACACGTTGGTGCAAAGGGGAAAATGGTCTAAAACCTAGACAGCGAGAGGCAAGAGCTTGCCTTTGAATACTCTGAAGCTTTCTCCAGGAACTGAGTCATACTCAGATTTTTCCCGGGGCCTGCCTGGAGGCACTCCCCACTGAAGGGGAGAGGGTAGACAAGAGCTGGAAACATCTTTCAAACAGTTAAACTGCAGTTCTGCCACTCATGAGACTAAATAACAGCATCCCAAACATATATGTTGAGAATTATCTTACATACCCTAAAATAGTATTTACTCAGCAGTTTATATAAATGAATATAATCCATACAAATAGATGCTAATTATTACACTTTTAAATTTTAAAATGTTTGGCCTAGCCTGGATTGCTAAGTGGTTGAAGCACTGGCCTGTGCACCAGAGGGTCATGGGTTCAATTCCTGATCAAGGGCACTTACCTGGGTTGCAGGTTCAATCTTCAGCCCCAGTCAGAGTGAGTGTAGGAGGCAACCAATCGATGTCTCTCTCTCTCACATCAATGTGTTTTCTCTCTCCTCCTCCTCCTCTTCCTCCTCACTCCTTCTACCCTCTCTAAAGAAATCAATAGAAAAAATATCTTCTGGTGAGGATTCACAAAAATAAATTAATTTTAAAAAATTTTTATTTAAAAAATTGTTCTTACTCTACTTGATTACAATTTTAGCTCAACTTCAGTTCGGTAGATGAACAGTCAGAAAAAAGAATGACTTTTACGGGGACAAGGGATTAACCAAAGAACATATATGCATAGTCCATGGACACAAACAAACAAAAAAGAATGGCTTTATTTGAGATGGTGAGATATTTAAGTGAAATGAGGCCTAAATATTTTACAATAGTGAACTACAAAGCACTACAATGACAATTTCTGATGGGCATAAACTGTACTTGGGTTGGCAGAGGAAGAGAGTATCTGTCCAGTTCTTATGTAAATATACTTATATATAACTTGAGGCCCGGTGCACGAAATTCATGCAGGGAGGGGGGAGTCCCTCTCCAATCCGGGATCCCTCAGGGGATGTCCCACAGCCGGTTTAGGCCTAGACTGGCAGTCAGACATCCCTCTCGCAATCCAGGACTGCTGACTCCTAACCACTCCCCTGCTGGCCTGATGTCCCCCAACTGCCCTCCCCTGCCAGCCTCATGGCCCCCAACTGCCCTCCCCTGCCAGCCTCATGGCCCCCAACTGCCCTCCCCTGCCGGCCTCATGGCCCCCAACTGCCCTCCCCTGCCGGCCTCATGGCCCCCAACTGCCCTCCCCTGCCAGCCTCATGGCCCCCAACTGCCCTCCCCTGCCGGCCTCATGGCCCCCAACTGCCCTCCCCTGCCGGCCTGATTGCCCCTAACCACCTCTGCCTCGGCCCCCACCACTGTGGTTTTATCTGGAAGGAAGGTAGTAAGATGTCTGGTCTCCAGGTATAATTAGCATATTACCCTTTTATTAGTATAGATTATGTAAGTAATGGCATAATTATAAAATTATGTAAATATAAATACTGAACATAGAAAATGTATGCTAATTTTTCTTTTTTTTAAATTTGTGGGGTTTTTAAATATTTTCTGAAGTGTGCTACTTTTATTCTTCAGACATTATTTTATTCTTCAGACATGAGGACAAGCTTCAATGAAACAAAGCTGCCAAGTTTCACAACAACCATGCTCCACTTATTTCATTTCCCATCACATACATCATAAATGCCACGAATAATGCTTATTACTTTAGGAAAAAGTTACTTACAAGAGATAGCAGCAAACTGAACAGGTCACCAACATGGTGATGATGACTCTGAAAAACAACAACAAACAACAATTAGAACCTTGCAGACTAAGCAGACACTGCAGGATGGTTCAAGTCCCTTCCGGAGAGATCAAGCAAGCAGGGACTGTGCACCCAGAAAAGGCACCTGCATCTGTCCCAGCGCCCACACTGCACTGCACCTGGGGTGCATTTGATAGAAGTTAGAGTAAATAATTAAACGTTATTTGTATTTAAAGGGATATGCACTGATGCCACGCTTAGATGTCTAATCCAAACCCACCTAAAACTGAACGCAAAGGCTGCAGTGACAATTCATTTGACATCCAAGGAACTACCCAATTGGGCCCTTCCACCACAAAATGACACTGTACTTCTAAAAATGTGACTCTCTAGTGTTGACCTCTCCCCGTCTCCATTCCTCTCTGAAAAAGTTAAATCTGGTGAATGTCTCCTCCCCATTCCCTCCCAACCTATTGCTAAGGGAGCCGCTGTGACACACCTGGGCCTCACACAGACATGCGGATGGCTAAAGAGAAACGAGGGAAGCCCTGACAACAGGAATGGCTGGAAAGCTGACTCAGGCACAGACCCGATTTCGCCCTTTTATCCTACACTTGTCAGTCACAAAAGAGAATGAGGAAGGCGCTTTAGGTACACGTAGATTCAGAAGTTCTCCCTTCTGCCTTTTTTTCTCCTGCCTCCCAGGTCCTGAAAACCTCACCACCCAACCTGCTGTCTTCTGATGTGCAGGGGTCTTCCAGGAAAGAGGATGTAACATCCAAGTCTTCCTTCCTCTCCTCACACAGGGCACCTTTATGAATGAAGGTGCTTCACTTTACTATCTTCTTAATGAAGTTGTCTTAATGCTTCAAATCAAAAAGGCTCTCCTGGCCCTGGCTGGTTTGGCTCAGTGGACAGAGCATTGGCCTGCGGACTGAAGGGTCCCAAGTTTGATTCCAGTCAAGGACACATGCCTGGGTTGCAGGCTTAATCCCCAGAGGGGGCGTGCAGGAGGCAGCCGATCAATGATTCCCCCTCTCATCATTGATGTTTCTATCTCTCTCTCCCTCTTCCTTCCTCTCTGAAATACAAACATATATATTAAAAGGCTCTCCTGTTTTAAAAATTCACCATAGTCCTTGAAGCAATTCATCTCCTTCATGTATTTTTAAAAATTTTAATTTGCAATCTTTTCAGGAGGTAAAGGAAAACCAGTACTAATTCCGTACTAACATTTCCACTTGACAATGAGGAAATGGGAATGTGGAAAAATTAGGTAAATTGCTCAAGGTCACAGGGATCACCCAGCAGGGGCAGTGCTTCTCCAAATGGAATACAGTAACTCCGAGGCGGCTCTGTTTTAAGACCAGCTCAATCCTGCCAAGAGCAGGAAATATAAGGATTCGGGGGGGAGGCTGTGGCTTAGACCCGGATAACATGTCACTAGCAGGTCAAACCTGAATCGTGACACTAGGGCCAGAAATGCACATGAGGTGGCATTTCATTACCCTGGGTAACAGCGTGGGCATGGAGTCCCGAGGCTGGGGCAAACGGGTGGGACCCCCGTGGAGGTTTTTAAGAAAGGAGTGGTCAATGCTACCAACACATTAACAAATGCTTTTCTGCGTATGAAGGCTGCAAAGGCAGACAGTAATGTAATGCAGCGATTTTCAACCTTTTGCATGTCATAACACATGTAAACTAGTTACTAAAATTCTTTTTTTTAAAAACATATTTTATTGATTTTTTACAGAGAGGAAGAGAGAGGGATAGAGAGTTAGAAACATCGATGAGAGAGAATCATCCATCAGCTGCCTCTTGCACACACCCCACTAGGGATGTGCCCGCAACCAAGGTACATGCCCTTGACCGGAATCGAACCTGGGACCTTTCAGTCCGCAGGCCAATACTCTATCCACTGAGCCAAACCGGTTTCGGCTAGTGACTAAAATTCTGTGGCACACCAATATATATATATTTTTTGCCGATCTGACAAAAATATAGGTGTAATTTTTATTTCCAAAAAATAAAAATAAATAATAATTACCTACCCCTTTTGCTCCAAAATGATTTTTTTTTTTTTTTAAATCAGGTGCTTGTCTAAGGATTTTTGGTATCAAGAATGAGCCAATCATGCCGGGACCGGTTTGGCTCAATGGATAGAGCGTCGGCTTGGGGACTGAAGGGCCCCGGGTTCGATTCCGGTCAAGGGCATGTACCTTGGTTGCGGGCATATCCCCAGTAGGGGGTGTGCAAGAGGCAGCTGATCAATGACTCTCTCTCATCAATGTTTCTAACTCTCTATCTCTCTCCTTTCCTCTCTGTACAAAAATCAATAAAAAATATATTAAAAAAAAGAAAGAAAAAAAAAGAATGAGCCAATCAGATGTAACCTTATCCAACCTGACCAATAAGATGCAACTGGATTATATGACCTATATTTAGGGTTCATCACAGGGCATTCTCACCTGACAGCTATGGTTGTGTTGGCCGTTGTCATTTTTTTATCTGGCAATCCCAGGGAAAGAGGTCAGTGCCCCGGACGAAATAGTCAGCTATTCATGTTTTTAAAATGCTTGTGGCACAATGGTTGACAATGGCTGGTGTAATTCATAGTTGAAGACAGAAACACTAACTCCAGGAAGAGAAACAAGTCTAAGAACTTACATTTGGTTACTATAATCAGCCTTCATAACCCCTGAATTCTGACATTCTCTATTTCATCTATTACTGCGTGGGAAGATGAGAGGGAGGAAGGTAAGGGGACCTGGTGGAATCTCATGTACCATTTCTCCTCCTTGCATGATGTCTTACTTTTAAACTACTTGGAAGTAACAGGTCTAATAATACACGTTTATTTAAGAGATCAAGGAAGGGTTCAGGACACAAAACATCATTTTCTTTCCCTTTTTAAAGGCCATGGAATTATCCACTCAAGGGACGCTTACTGAATGCTTGCTCTGCGGGCAAAGCACTGAGAAGCCACCAGCTAATTTCGGAGGAAAATGGTGTTCCTGACAAATCGTGACTTCAGTCTGTTTCACCCCACATGATCTTGCCGAGAAAAAATGACTCAGAGGCAAAAGAGGAACAAAAAGGCAAAAAAAAAAAAAAAAAAAAAAAAAAAAAGTGTGCGAAGGCTCCTTTGAAGATAAGCCTCTATTTCATACAATAAAAGTTTACTTACCACATAGGTTAAGCTCTATTGGACATGGGGAGTGTATTTCTTAACCGATCACCCTAAGAACTTGTTTCTCACACGCAAGGTCGCGGGGAGCGCGCTGCAGAAGGCATGACGCAGGGTTTCTGCACCAGCAAGCCGCCTGCCCTCCGGCGGAGCCTCGCGGTGGCCCGGGCCCGGCTCCCTCCCGCTCCCTCCGGCGCCCGCGGGAGGCGAGGCCTGGGCTGCACGTCGCTGCACAGCCCGCCCTGCGCGACTGCGACGGCGGCGTGCGAAGTGCAAGGGCGCCGTCTGCTTCCCTGGCCTGACCCCTTCCCGGAGGCAAACGAGGCCTCGTCTGGGCGGAGAGCGGCAGACCGAGCCCCAACTCCTTCCCGGGTCGGTATGAACCCGTTTCCGACACCCACCCAGGACGGGGACGCGAGAAAAAAATCCCCCTGGAACTCACCCCCACGAATGGCCCACCGGAGGTCACCCTCCGGGCGACGCGGCCGGGAGTCCCCGACGCGGCTGCGGCCCGCTCGGCGCGGCCAGCCCGGGGTCAGGGCCGCCGGCGAGGTCTCCGGGGCCGGCGGGCCGCCCTCCCCTCCCCTCCCCTCCCTCTCCCCCTCCCCCTCCCGCCGCCCCGGCCGCGCGGCCCCTCCGCCAGCGGGCCCGGCGCACGCACTCACCCCCGGTTGGGACCCTTGGGGATGAACCAGGGCACCAGGAGGCCCACGACGCTCCAGAACACGCTCATCACGATCAGCGGCACCGTGAGGCCGCTGTACGCCATGGTGGCCGCCGCGCCGCCAGCCCCTGCCCCGCCGCCGCCGCCGCGCTCGGGTCCCACCCGGAAGTGTCAACACCCGGCCGCGTGACCAGCGCGCGCAGGGCCCGCCCCCCGCGTCCTCACGTGACCCGCGCGCCGGCCCCGCCCCTCGGGGGGTCTGGAGAGACAGGCTCCGCCCCCACCTGGCGGAGGGATGTCACTCACCGGAGGGTCAAGTCACTAGGAGCTCGGCCAGATAGTTCTCCTTAAGAACGCGGCCCTTTTAGGAAAAGACTGAGGTTGCATATTGACAGCTTTATCTTCTTTTAGTATTAATATGTTTTTATTGATTTCAGAGAAAGGGAGAGAGAGAGAAACACCATTGATGAGAGAGAATCATTGATGGGTTGCCTTCTGCACGCCCCCACAACTCCCAGGAATCCATCCGTGACCTCCTGGTTCACAGGTTGACACTCAACTACTGAGCCACCCAGGCCAGGCTTTATCTTCTTCTTATATAACAAACTTAAACTAATTGTAAGTTATCGTTAAAAGCCATAAATTCCTGTCTGTAACTTGGAAACATCACGAAACTCGTTGTAAGCACCTCACCAGAGCCTATGAGGGAGTTTCAGTTATTATCCCCACTTTGCAGTGGGGAAACTGAGGCTCAGGGAAGAGGTTCAGGATCTTGCTCAAAGCCACAAAGCTGGTAAGAGGCTGAGCCAGGATTCAACTTCCCATGGTGTGATATTCAGTCAGTGCTTTTTTCTTAAAAATCCTCATTTGAGGATATGTTCATTGATCTGAGAGAGAGAGAGAGAGAGAGAGAGAGAGAGAGAGAGAGAGAGAGAGGGAGAAACATCCACCTATATGTGCCAGGATCGGGGATCGAACCCACAACCTTTTATTGCACAGGACAAGGCTCCAACCAACTGAGCCACCGGCCAGGGCAAAGCCAATGCTCTTACACTGCACTATTGTATTACGTCTTGTGCACCATGTAAGGTTCTGGGGTTCAATCAGAACCCCCTCTAGCAGTTCACAGGCTGGTGAGGAGATGGACTTGCCAAGGGCCACGCAATGGCAGTGGAAGGTACCGTGGACAGCAGTGCTGGACTTCCCACCCCAGCCAGTCCCGAGCTGAGCCTCACAAGAGGAGTGGGGATTAGCCAGGATAACGAGAAGATGAATCTGGAGTTTCTAATGCTTGCCACAGATTCTCACGTGTTCGTTACAGCATGCCACAACCTTGGCACAAGGAGTAAGCCAATTCTCAGAGAGCTTACGGAGCTTGATAAAGCTCATGGGCAGCGGCAAGGAGGAAAGCAGGTCTATAAACCAAGCCCTTTCCCTGCAAGTCACACTTCCGCCCCTTACCTCACTTCCCGATTTCTTTCTTCATCAACTATTGTAGAATGGATTCTTGAGTTAAATGGGAAGTTGGACGGACAGTCTTTAACTCTGTACCAACTCTTCAGACATGATGCCAAGCCTTTATCTCCTCCCCGAAAACTCAGCCTTGGGAGACATTCTGAGCACCTCCTCCAACACCTGCTTCATTCTGTTCGTGCACCTTCGGTGGCATTGTACTTGATTGTATGTGTCTTTTTTTAATTAAAAATACATTTGTATTGATTTCATAGAGGAAGAGAGATAGACACATCAGTGGTCCACCTCCTGCACTCTCCCCTCCTGGGGATCAAACCCACAACCCGGGCATGTGACCTTGACTGGAGTCGAACCCAGTACCCTTTGGTCCATAGGCTGGCAACCTACACACTGAGCCAAACCAGCTATAGCTATGTGCGTAACTTAACCAATCCTCTAAAAGAGGGCAAACTCCTTGAGAGCAGGCACTGTTTAATGGATCTATGCCCTTTAGGGACACTTTATACATAGAATGAGCTTAAGTACAACTGAATTGAATAGTGAAGAAGGGATGAGATCAGCCAAAACTAAATTAGAGAAAAAGCCAGGCTACTTCCCATTTCCTTCCTTAAAACTTACTCAATTATTTATTCATTTATTTTTAATTGAATTTATTGGGGTGGCATTGGCTAATAAAATTACATAGTTTTAGGTATACAGTTCTTGTACAATTCTATAACTCATCAACTGTATAACGTGTATTCACCACTCCAAGTCAAATCTCTAGATTTGTTTTTAATTGTGGTGAAATTTATGGAACGTAAAACTGACTGTCTTAGTTTGAAGTGTACAGGTCAGTGGTGTTCAGTCTATTCACCTTGTTGTGCTCACAATCTCCAGAAGTTTTCACACCCATTTAACAGCTCCCCATTCCCCATTTCCCTCCCTGAGCCCTGGCAACCGCTATCCTAATTTTCACTTCTGTAAGTGTGACTCCTCTAGAGGCTTGATTAAGTGGAATCATGCAGCACTTGTGTGTATACACACACACACACACACACACACACACACACACACACATCTGGCATAAGACACTTAGCGTAAGGTCCTGACGCTTCAACCGTGTGCAGCCCAGGTCACAGCGCTGAATAACATTCCACTGCTGTGTCTGGGCCATACTTGGTTTCTCCACTCACCTGTCAATGGATGTTTGGGTTGCTTTAACTTTTTGACTATTGTTAATTTTTTCCCCTGTTTCTTAAGTCGATGCAAATATATATATTTTTAAGTTGATCTCATTAAGCCTAACTGTGTCTTCCTTTTTTGGCAGCCTTTTTGAGATGTCAAGGAGCACAGGGAAGTAAGTGACAGTCAGATACCAGTTCTGTCCACTTTATCCTCTGTGAAATGAGAAAAATTCTTAATCTCGGCATCATATTTGTGATCTAGCATTGGCCAATAGCTCCCTCTACCAGCGAATCTGTCAAAAACACTGTATCACACTATCCAAAGGGAAAGCCAGCCAGGATTTAGCCACGGAGTCACAAGGCTCCTCCTAAGCTTCTAAGCTGACCTGGAAGGCCAGAAGTTACGGGAGAAGCTGAAGGCCCAGCATGCTTCACTTCTCATTTGCTCAGCACATATGTACGGAGTATGTGCTATGGGCAGCCACCAATGATTACAGCATCTACCATGTGAGTGACACTCATGTGCCATTGAACGGGGTGCTTTGAATTATCTGCCTCACTCAGTGCTCACAACCTAACAGAGATTATGAAGTCCATTTTACCTAATAGGGAAAGAGACTCATATTTGTAACTCACTCAAAGGTTGGCTATTTTTTTATTTTGCTTTTAATTTTAAAAAAATACATTTTATTGATGTTTTATAGAGAGGACGGGAGAGGGATAGAGTTAGAAACATCGATGAGAGAGAAACATCAATCAGCTGCCTCCTGCACACCCCATACTGGGGACGTACCAGCAACCAAGGTATATGCCCTTGACCTGAATTGAACCTGGGACCCTGGAATCCACAGACCGATGCTCTATCCACTGAGCCAAACCGGTTAGGGCAGGGTGGCTGTTTTAAATGACAGACTGAGATCTGAATGTGAACCTTCATAGCTCCTGTTCTTCCCACTAAGCCATGCTGTTCAAAGAGAAAATCAGCAAAAACCCTCCTAGTTCAAAGAGAAAATCAGCAAAAACCCCTAAAGCACACACTTCTTAGCAAGATAGAGACCTTTACTGCATGAGACCTCTGAACCCTGTTCCAGATTTAGAATGTGCTTCATTCTATTATTTCCAATGGACAAAGAATATATGTGTGTGTACACACACACACACACACACACACACAGAGTGGCCAGATTATTCTGACCACCTGGCGTTCGTAGGTAAATGAGCCGTACACCACATCGTATGGGATATGGAAGCCAAAGGCCCGTTCGAACACCTTTGCTGTCTGCAGTCACCAAGATAAAACGTCTCCAATTCACTCGGGAACACAAGGATTGGACAATCAAGCATTGGAAAAAGTCATGTGGTCCGATGAATCACGTTTCCAGTTGCATCATGCAGATGGCAGTGAGAATTTATCGGAAACAGCATGAAAGCATGCACCCCACATGCATGAGTACAACCCTTCAAGCTAGTGGGGACAGTGTTGTGGTTTGGGGCATGTTTTCCTGGCATGATTTGGCCCCTTTAATTCATGTGGAACAACGTCTGAATAGCACAACATACCTAATATCGTTGCTGATCAAGTCCATCCTATCATGTTGACGGCATATCCCAATGGAGATGGCTTCATCCAGCAAGACAGTGCGCCATGCCACGGTGCTTGTATTGTGCAGGAGTGGTTTCAAGAACATGAGGGAGACTTTATCTTGCTTAGGTGGCCTCCACAATCATCAGATCTCAATCCAGTTGAGCATTTGTGGGACAAAGTTAAAAGAGCCATCAGGCAGCTGGTTCCACAACCATCCAATCTCACAGACTGGACAGTGCTATCCATCAGGCATGGTGTCAGGTTCCTTGCATCACCTTTCAACATCTCGTGGAGTCAATGCCAAGAATTGCTGCAGTATTGAAGGCAAAAAATGGCCCAAGTACTGATGGGGCGGTCATAATACTCTGGCCACTCAGAGTGTGTGTGTGTGTGTGTGTGTGTGTGTGTGTGTGTGTTTGTAGTGAGAGGAAGAGAGAAACATCGATGTGAATTGATTTGAGAACACAGATTGGCTGCCCCTACCCCCCACCCCTGCACATGCTCCTGGATTAAAGCTGCATGTGTCCCGACCAGGGACCAAAACCGCCACCTTTTGGCGAACAGGATGCTTCTTCAACCAACTGAGCCACACTGGCCATGGCTGCTTGTTTCCATTTTAATTAAGGTGTTCAGGCAATAAATCAACCTCACCCTGCTGCTTCAATCTGGGTGGCCTAGCTTTCTCATCAAACTTCTTCCCAGATCAAACTTTTAGTCAACACCCAACTGTGTTTACTAAAAGCACAGACTACTTCTGGAGGATGCACATGGCACTGGAAACTAGCTCCTCCTGGGGAGACGTGAGTGCCTGAGAGTCAGAGTGACGAGGAAGCTTACTTCTCACCATATGCCTTCAGTACCTCTTTTTTTTTTTTTTAAATATATTCTATTAATTTTTTACAGAGAGGAAGGGAGAGGGATAGAGAGCTAGAAACGTTGATGAGAAACATCGACCAGCTGCCTCTTCCACACCCCCTACTGGGGATGAGCCCACAACCAAGGTACATGCCCTTGACCGGAATCGAACCTGGGACCTTTCTGTCCGCAGACCGATGCTCTACCACTGAGCCAAACCGGTTTTGGCCTTCTGTACCTTTTGATGTTGGGTCATATATAAGTATTCTTTAAAAAATTGCTAATTTAAAGGAACAATGACCAACGACCCCCGCTAGCACCAGATGGGAATGGCTCTCTCGGTCAGTAGCTCGTCTGGTCGTCAGAGGATTCAGTCGGGCCTCCCTGCCCGCTTGGGCAGCTCTGTGGCCAAGCATCCCGTGTCGGAGCGCGTATGAAAGAGGCATTCAGGAGCGTCTGTCTGAAGTTGCACAGTTTGGAGTCTTCCCAAAATAGCACAAGGGGACTCACTCAGGGGAACGGACATGTGCAAATGTGATGAAAAGGTCAGTAGGAAACGGCTTAATTCAGTCATTCCAGAAAACATGCTAACAGCCCAGGGCCTGAGCCTTGACGGGCAGGCCCACCCAGCTGGCATTCTCCAGCCCCGTTTCCTGCAGCCAAAACACAATGCTGCCACCCTCACTCCCGCCCCTTTGCTCAGAACCAGCATTTGTCTGAACTTCCCTGAGAAAAACTTCTCCCTCTGTGCCTGCAAACCAACCCACTTCCATTCCCTTTGAGAGACAATAGCTCAAGTTTGCTCAATTCTGTGCTTTACATGCAGTATCTCAAGTAATAAGCTCTCAAGCTCTTATCTATATCACTTGTATTGAACAAGTTGCTGAAAGCAAGCCGTCTAACTACTAGAAAATATAATTTTATCAGTATTGGCGGGCTCAGACCAGGCATCAGAATATGTTGTGCCCTAGCCGGGTAGCTCAGAGCTGGTTAGAGCATCACTCAGCCAAGGTTATAAGCTCAATCCCTAGTCAGGACACATGCAAGAATCAACCAGTGAATGCATAAGTGGAACAACAAATCAATGTTTCTCTCTCTCCCTTCCCTCTCTCTTTCTAAAATCAATTTTAAAAAAAGAATGCCATCCTTAAACTTAATCCAGTGTGAAATCTGATTTGCATGCAATTTTGGGGGTTCTACAACATGTTGGTTGAGAATAAAGACAGCCCGGCCAGTGTGGCTCAGTGGTTGAGCATCGACCAATGAACCAGGAAGTCACGGTTCAATTCCCATTCAGGGCACATGCCTGGATTGTGGGCTCACTCCCGTGTGGGGGGTGCAGGAGGCAGCCAATCAATAACTCACATCATTGATGTTTCTATCTCTCCATTCTTCTCAAAAATCAATAAAAAATATTAAAAATATTAATTTTAAAAAAGAGAATAAAGACAAATCTTAAATACTACAAACTACAGACCTTACTGGTTGACCTACTCATTATACTGACTAGATAGATAGCTCAGCATGCTAATAACATAGCTCTGTGTGGGGCACCTTCTCTATTTCATATGCTGTGTAAATTATGGATATTCTAATCCGCAATTCCCCAGTCTTACCTGATGCATTTTAACAAACAGATCATTTACCACAGGGGAAAGGTAGGATTTCAGACGTGGCCCTGGAGCTAACTCTTGAGGAGTAATTTTAAGTCAGATGTGGAATCTGAAACTCAGATGCCGGTGGGGGCCAGGCACTCAGGAACATGAACGGAGTGAGCTGGAGAGGGAGCAGCCAGCCCGGCTCCATGGCTGATGCTGTGCAGCGCCAGGGCCCTGTGCAGCGGAGGAAGCACCAGACCTAGGTTTCTCTGTGGATCTCTTACGTTTTAAATGTTGGAAATTAGTTTAAAAAAAATATATTTTATTGATTTTTTACAGAGAGGAAAGGAGAGGGATAGAGAGTTAGAAACATCGATGAGAGAGAAACATCAATCAGGTCAGCTGCCTCTTGCACACCTCCTACTGGGGATGAGCCAGCAACCCAGGTGCATGCCCTTGACCGGAATCAAACCTGGGACCCTTCAGTCCGTAGGCTGACACTCTATCCACTAGCCAAATCGGTTTCGGCGGAAATTAATTTTTAAAAATCGTGAAAAGCAACAGGAAAAACAAAATCTATCTGGGCGCTGATCTTTGCCTACAGGCCATCTATTTTCCGAGTTAGCGCTAGGAGAGAGGAGGGACATTTTAGTAACATAGACGTGGCACTTGCAAAGTCAAGACCAAGGGCAGGGCAGCTGCAGGCCATTTGGTTCGGTGGGAGCACTAGGGAGAGGAGCTGCAAGGCAGTCCGTCAGGCCGTGGACGTGGGTGTGCAAAACGCCACCAGTGCTTACTGGGGCCTGCATTTCAGTTCACATCATGATGGCCACGGAGTGGAGTGAAGCCCTGCATCACGCCACAGCCCTCTCCTGTCCACCCCACACTTGTCAGTGTGAGGGTCCAGCAGGAGCAGGCCATCCCACCAGCTGTTCTGCTGCTCCACAGATTAAACATACAAAAAGATGGCAATCGGATTGCTAGTGAGATGGACTTCATCTAGAAAACAACGCCAAGTCTACTTGAATTAAGAAACATTTCCAAATTTTATTCATAAAATTAACCCAAACAGCAACAATAAATATACAGAGCCACATACCAATAACAAACCAGGCAGGAAACAATCTATTCCAGAGACAGCTTGAACGATTTTATTATTTTTTATTTTTATTTTTTAAATATATTTTGATTTTTTTACAGAGAGGAAGGGAGAGGGATAGAGAGTTAGAAACATCAATCAGCTGCCTCCTGCACACTCCCTACTGGGGACGTACCAGCAACCAAGGTATTAGGTCTAGTAATAATTAATGTCGTTTTCTAATACTTTTTTAAATCGAATTTATTTAAACAATACAACAAAATTTAATCAACAATATAGTTGCCGTTGTTTTCTACTACTTGTGCCCAACGCTCAGGAAGCATTTTAATCCCTCTGTTGTAAAATTCTTGTGATTTTGATGCAAAAAATTCGGTCAATGCATTTTTGAGGCATTCTTCATTATTAAATTTTTTTCCAAGAAGAAAGTTTTGCAAAGAACGAAACAAATGGTAATCGGAAGGGGCAATATCAGGAGAATATGCAGGTTGAGGGAGAACTTCCCATTCCAACAGGCGCAGTTTTTCAGCAGTGATTCTTGCAGTATGCGGTCGTGCGTTATCGTGGTGAAGAATTACGCCCTTCTGATTAATCAGCGCGGGTTCTTTTTCTCTTAAAGCTTGGGCTAACCTTTCCAATTGGGCACTATACACTGCACTTGTAATGATTTGGTTAGATGGTAAAAGTGCATAATGAAGAATTCCTTTAAAATTCCACCAAACACACATCACTTTTTTCGCATGCAAGTCAGGTTTTGGCGTGGGCTGCGGAGCCTCATTTTTGTCCAACCATTGAGGCCGACTTTTCAAATTAACATACAGCACCCATTCTTCATCTCCGGTAACAATTTGCTCTAAAAACGGCAAACGGTTTTGACGAGAGAGGAGCGAACTGCAAATTGTGACTCTCTGATTACGGTTGTTGTCAGTCAACTCATGAGGAACCCATTTTCCAAACTTTTGGACTTTGCCAAGTGCACGCAATTGATTGGAAATTGTTTTCTGTGAACAATTTAAAGTTGTCGCAAGCTCCTGTTGGGTAATTTGAGGATTTTGCACCAAAAGAGCTTGAAGAGCTTCTTGATCAAAATTGGACACACGGCCTCGACCACTCTTGTCATCTAATGAAAAATTTCCCTCGCGAAATTTCTCAAACCAACGCTGGCATTTTCTGGCGCTAACTGCATCTTGACCAAGAGCACTACAGATGTTTTTTGCAGCCTCACTTGCTTTTCTTCCTAATTGGAACTCGTAAAGCATGCAGTGCCGAATATGCTCTTTATCCGCCATCTTCTTAGCCCTAGTTTTGCAACAAAATCCAAACCAAACACAAACTTTTTCAAGCAAAACTTGTTAATTGCACTTCACACGTTCTGTAGATACGTGTTTGAAGGTTATGTCAATACAAGTCAACGCCAAGCAAGATTTTAAACGAATGTTAAAAAACGACATTAATTATTACTAGACCCGATACATGCTCTTGACCAGAATCGAACCTGGGACACATGAGTCCGCAGGCTGACGCTCTGTTCACTGAGCCACACCGGTTAGGGCTTGAACAATTTTAAAGGAATACACACCAGGCTAAAAACTTACAGCTAGACATTGGTTTTACAACAGGTGACATTTATTCCTGCATTTTCTCAGTAAGTTCTTCCCTATATTTGCCTTTCTCTTTTCTAACTTGAGATTTAGCTTTGCGTTCAAGAATTTTTTTCCCGATCTTTGTCGTTTTGGCCTGGCGATAACCACCTTTCAGGAGTGAGAAAACAAACAAACCTTTGTTTCTTTAAGTGCGAAGGATTTATAACCTCGATCAGTGAGCAGAGGTCCCCTCAACAACAGCAGCTTAGGTTCTTTCTGCCACCCAACCGCCGACCCCTCGGATTCCTGAGACAAGGACACCATTTGGATAGGTTAGTGAAAGGAAATTTCATTCGGGCTGGGAAAAGTTACATGACCAGCATCTTTCTGGTTTGCCGATCCTCCATTGGCTGGCAAATGCATTAAAAAACACTTGCATTCCGCCCTAACCGGTTCGGCTCAGTGATGGAGCGTTGCGGGAGGGTCCTATGCGGCGGGGGGCTTCACAGTCCGAGAGTAAGAACCATCCCTCCACTCACCTCCCTGGCGCCGGAAGTGCTCAGAGGGTGCGCTGGCCCGGCAGGAAGTGAGGCTTCCAGGCCGCGCAAGCGCAGAAAAAAAAAAAAAAGCGGTGCCCATTCCTTCGACATGAAGCCGAATGGCGCCCCATGCGGATCGGGGTGGAACCGCAGGGCCGCGTTTCCAGGGCCCCCTGGATGGGTCCTGCAGAGAACCGCGAAGAAACGGCACCTCTGGGGAGAAGGAGCCTATTTTTTTGCAGGACCTGCAATATAGGCTCATTGATGTCCTTCTATTTCTTTTTAACTATATTTTTTATTGGTTCATAGGCTGAAGCTCAACCACAGAGGCATGCCAGTGGGGCTTGATGTTCTTTTAACAGGTACACCATCAATAGTCTTTTTCTGACCCCAAACTCTTCCTTTGCAGAAGTTGTCTAGGCATATTGCTGGGGTGCCTTTAACGTCACAATGCTCCAAATGCAATCTGCTGACTTGCTTCTTAAAATCATCGAGAAGCCTGTTCAAAAGGCAGGTTTTCATGCTCCACCACAGTCCAGCAAAACCAGACTGGGGTAAGTTGGGGCCAGGAAATCTGAATTTAAAGCAAGCACTCCCCCCACCAGATGTTTGAAGATCGTGAATAACCAACCACCTGGCTTTGCAAAACTCCCCCCCCCACACACACACACCACCACATACACACCCCAATGTTTTAGCCCTGTTTGAAAGCTGGGGTTGTAAAGTCAGACCTTGACCCAAGTGCCTCTTCATGTTGCTGGCCCTTGGGGAGCCGCCTCCATGTTTCTGAGCCTCAGTTTGCTCATCTGTGAAATGGGAATGATCTTAGTAAGTGCCTCATGGAGTTATTATGAGGGCTAAATGAGTTGATTTGTTTACAGTGTGTAGAGCAGTGTCTGGCACACTGCTCAGTTACAGTCATCGATGTTCCTAATCTCCCAGGAAGTCCTAAATCGGGCCTCGCACTCACTGTCCTAGCATTCAGACTCTGCCCATTAACTCTAGATGACACAAACCACAAGTTTTGTGTTTGATGTGAACACAGGGGATGCACCCCACCGGGGGAGCTCGGGCTGTGGTCTCTGTTTTTGTTGTTGTTTGTTTTATAACCTCCGCAAACGCCTCCAGAAAGGCCACTGGCTTTCCCCATCTGAGGAGTGGGAGTATTGATGGCATTTACCTCATGGGTTAGGTGTCAGGATTAAACAAACCCTGAGCACAATGCTTGACACAAAGTAAGCACTTAATACTGATGGAAATTACTGTTTATTCAATGAATGACTAGTGTAGGCTAATTTTATTAGGCTGAGCATTTACTGTCAGGTGTTGTGCTAACAGCTTTACAGACATTACCTTATTTAATCTGTAAACAGGCCTCTGAGCTGTCCCTTTGACAGGGGAGAAAGCAGGTTCTGAATGAGATAGGAATGATGGTGAACATGACCCAGCATATATACTCACTAAGGTTGTCACCTGGGAAAAGTGCTGCACATGACACTGAGTGGCCAGCTTATTGTGATCTCTGAACCCATAATAATCTGGCCACTCAGTGTGTGTGTGTGTGTGTGTGTGTGTGTGTGTGTGTGTATTAGAGGCCTGGTGCATGAATTCATGCATGGGTAGGGTCTGGCCAGCCTGGCCAGGGGGAGGGGACATGGGCAGTTGGCTGGCCTGCCTGCCGGTCAAATTCCTGGTCAAGGGGACAATTTGCATATTAGCCTTTCATTATATAGGATATACACTGAGTGGCCAGATTATTATGCGTTCAAAGATCATCATCATCTGGCCACTCAGTGTATGTTTCAGAGAGGAAGGGAGAGAAAGAGAAACATCAATGACGAGAATCATCTATCGGTTGCCTCCTGCACACCCCGCACTGGCTGTGAGTGTCATTACCATTCAAGTAACAGACAAGCAGGAAAAGAGAGATGGAGCATCAAAGATGACCTTCCTGCAGACGGCCGGCTCCCATACGCACCCCTGATGTGTCTGTCCACATCCATGCTGTCCCAGTGGAGACCCTGCGGGGCTGGCACAGCCGGTAAGTCCCTCTGTCAGGGCTGATGAGGGTCTGTCTCCCTTTGCTGAGCTGGAGAATGACCTGGGAATGCCAGGTCCTTTGGAATGGAGACCGTATGAAATGCCTGCTTTTATGCCGCCCTCGGCTGGAAGCCATGGGACAATGCCAGCCCTGCTCGTAGGACATCGCATTCCCTTGGGAAAGCTGATACGGATCTACTGCCATTTTTGAAAAGCCACCAGGTACCACGTGCCCGCATACATGAGCTCGTCCTGACCCGGGATAACTGACTTGCAAGTATTGTAGATTTAATTTCTGCCACATTCTTACAAGATTGTGGTCCTCTTAGCCTCATTTCCAACTGGGGATACTGAGGCACTGGCAGGGGCTACGCGGCTAGCAAAGGGCAGATTCCGGGAACGGCTTGGAGGGACTCCACAAAGGAAGCGCTGGGTCCCCAGGGTGACTTCTGACCCTCCTCACAGGTCCTTTCCGCGTTGCCCGTTCCTCTCCTGTGGATCTCAGTGCCCTCCTGGGACCGAGCCCCCGGCCCCAATCGAGTAGAACGAAACACACAGCAACGTTTCTGAAAATCAGCCCTTTAATCTATTCAAACCCGAGGAGCGGGGACACATTTTTCCCCTTGAGATGTTTGTCTGTAATCAGGCTCTGAGGTGTGTCTTCCACAGGAAACTGCCATCCCCTGCGTCCTCAAGGGTCTTGTCTCTTCAAATGCATCATCCAAGTGGAATTTCGAGGCCCGTGCACGCCACACACGTCCCCGCCCTCCCAGCCCACCCTCTGCAGGGCCTCCTCTTGGTCACTGGGGAACAGAATGTGTAAAAAAAAAAAATTAAAAATCCACCTAAGTGGTCAGAGATACCAGAAATAACCGAACACACGTCAGTCAACGCATACGCAAGCGGCGAAGCTGCTCTCCTGGAATTCAGAGCCAAGGATTACAAACAGCAGAGACGCGAGCTCTCTCTACAGATAGTTCCAGCTCCTGGCCCCCACGCCCCTTCATCACAGAAGTATGCGAACCATCTTGGTCTAAATGGGAAGCCAACTGCGTCTCCCCGGGACAGGGCATACCTGAAATTCCCAGGGGAGGGCGCCTGGACCCTGCCCTCCCTTTTAGGACAGAAGGGGAAGGATGAGAGGGGAGGAGGGGGAAGGGACCCACCTCAGGAGCAAGTGGGGGGACCGTGGAACCGCCCCAGGGACCAGGAACGTGGTGTGTGGCCAGCCCCTGGGAAGCTCAGTGGCCACAGGCCTACCCTGAGGCTGCAGTGAGGGCCATGGGCATGAGTCCCTCCACAGCCGGGAGGTGGACGTCCAGACGGGGAAGGGAGGATCAGCTTTGCTTCCCCCTCCTAAGGCCTTGGGACCGATGGCAGCCGCGAGGAGAGGCCGCAACATGATTGTTTTAGGGCCGCAGAGAAAGGGGCGCCCCGCCTGACCCGGTGCACAAACCCTGTCTGGTTCTCAAAGGGCGATTCCAGTCACAGCCAGCCCCTCCGCCCAGAGACGCTGCTGTCACACAGCGGGGGGCTGAGGCACGTCGGTGGGGGTCCAGAGGAGGGGGGTGAGTGGAGGAAGGGGAACCCGCCACCGCCCAGTGACTCGGGAGGAGAGAAAGAGAGCTGTGGGGTGAGGCCTCTGGGCCAGGCAGCAGAGGGTGTGGCTGAAGGGAGGGTTCCCCCTCCAGCGCCACAGCCCAGGGGCGGCCTGGGAAGTACCATCCTTCGTTGAAGGCTCCAGGTAGGGTGCGTTTGGGCAGCCTGGCCCAGAGCCGAGGCCAGGCCTGCGGGTGGCTGCCCGTGGGGGAAACCGAGGGATTTGTGCGTCCAAGAGGTGGGGGCTGAGAGATTGTCAAAGCCTGGCGGAGAGCTGGTCCGCAAGGAATCTGGGCTGGTCCCACAAGAGAGAAGGGAGCGCAGCCCTCCCAGGAGTGGCCCCCAACATCCCCGAGCACCCCTTGCCTGACTCTGGTCTAGGGGGCCCCCGGGGGAAAGGACATTAGCGTAATTCATCTAACATTGAACATGGGGAAGAGAGGTAGCTTCAGAGCCATGAGCCACCTGCTACCTCCCCCCACCCCACCCCCACTTTGGGATGCAGCCAGATCCTGGGCCAGACAGAGGGCAGGGGAGACGGGGCGCTGGAGGCGGGGCTGGCACTGCCCAGGGTCCTGGCCGGCCGGGCGGGCAGGTGGTCAGTGCATCTTGCCCAGCTGGATCTTCTTCCAGGCCTCCGAGGCGGTGAAGATACACGAGTCCAGAATGCCAGCTACCGTGAAGGTCCCGCCGATGATGGCACAGATCTGAAAGCGGGGGAGGCCAGAGGTCAGCGCTGCGGGGAGTGCCGGGCCAGTCCCCGCCCACATCAGGAGACAATGAGCTCAGCCAGCACAGGCGTTCTGCCCCCTCACGCTCACCCACGGCAGTCAGTGGGGCCTGGAACACACTGAGGGCTCAAAAAGCCCACTCACTGGGTGGTGAGGTTAATAATCCTAAATAATGAAGAGGTGATGTGCAAATTGACCATCACTCCAGCACACAGGATGGCCACCCCCATGTGGCCAAAGATGGCCACCACAAGATGGCTGCCACAAGATGGCTGGCAGGGGAGGGCAGTTGGGGGCAATCAGGCCTGCACGGAGGGCAGTTGGGAGTGACCAGGCCTGCAGGGGAGGGCAGTTAGGGATGACCAGGCTGGCAGGGGAGAAGTTAGGCACCAATCAGACTGGCAGGGGAGTGGAGTGGTTAGGGGGTGATCAGGCTGGCAGGCAGAAGTGGTTAGGGGCAATTAGGAAGGCAGGCAGGTAGGCAGGCGAGCGGTTAGGAACCAGCAGTCCTGGATTGTGAGAGGGATTCCAGATTGGAGAGGGTTTAAGCTGGGCTGAGGGACAACCCTCAGCATGAATTTCATGCACTGGGCCTCTAGTAATAATAATAAAAGTAATCAGCAGCAGCTCCTTCAGTTCCCATATTAAGCTTCTGAGGAAGGGGGTCCATGGACCCATTTCACAGGTGAGGAAACTGAGGCTTAGTGAGGTAACTGCGCTGAGACTTGGACCCTGGTATGGTTGGACCTTGGAGCCGGTGGTCTTCTCTAATTTATCAGTGATTTACAATCCCATTTGCAGAGGAAGGAAAGGAGATTCAAAAAAGTGGCACCACTGGCCCAAGGTCACACAGCCAGCAAGTGGCAACCCTGGGACTTGAACCTGCGTCTGACAGGTCCAGGCGCAGCGCTGCCTGTGACAGAGCTGGGGTGGGCTGCAGAGGCAGCAGTGCCCTGATCTCTCCCTCACAAGCGTGCACGCTACTCGTGGGATGGGCAGCCATCAGATGATCATACCAATAAATGCAACATTCCGCCAAGGCCAAGGGCAGCAGAGGAGAAGGGCCCGCGGTGCGACCCGAAAGCTCCACTGAGGGCTCAGGGCCCAGGGCCCTGTGCTCTGGGACAGGCTGTCGCTGTGGGGCTGTCCATGAATGGCTGGGTATGAGGCCCCATCCCGGGCCTCCGCACAGGATGCCGGGAGCAACGTCTCCCTGTTGTGACAACCAAAATGTCCCCAGGAATTGTCACATGTCCCTGGAGCTCAAAACTGCTCCCGATTAAGAACTGCTACAGTAGGGGATGGTCATGAGTGTCACCTGAATGTCTGTACTCCGGAACTTCCTGCCACATGACGGCCACACAAAACACACAGTGCTGACAGCGCCTGCTCTGTGCCGGGCACGGTCTGGGGGGTTTGGGGGGGGGGGGTGTTCATGCCTCTCATCGCGGAGCCCCCGGGCAGCCTGACGAGCTGAGTAGAATTCCCGAGCCAAGGAAACGGAGGCACAGAGACACCAAGTCACTGTCTAAGCCACAGTGACTCATGGCCGCACGGGGACACAGAACTCTGGGGAGTCTGTCTCTGAACCCCACGCGGCTGCCTCTCGGGCACGGAATGTGCCCACCCTGCTTTCCTCGCGTGGCTGTGAGGCTGTCGGGACTGTGGGCCTCAGCATTTTCTGACCCACTGGTGAGCTGCCTCTGGTGCCCAAGGAGAATCCATCGAGTATGCATGAGGAGGAAGATCAGCTCACAGCAGGTTTGCGAGAGAGCTTCAATGCATTTCCCTCTTAGAAACAAACCTCATGCTGTCCATGGGAACCAATGCCACCCTCCACCCTCCACCTGGGGGGGGGGGGGCACCTCTTCACTCATGTACCCTCGTGGCCCAGAGAGGGCGATAACTCGTCCGAGGCCACACAGCAAGTGCGTGGCAGGGCCGAGTCCGTCTGCCTGCAGAGCTCTCTCGCATCCCCACATGCTGGGCAGCCCCAGAGGGCCCCTGAGCCTGCCTGGGAGGCACCCCTGGGTGGCCGGCCAGCAGGCCCCTCGGCCCCTGGAGGACTCTGGGAGAGGGCAGCCTTCACGGACCCTCCGGTGCCAGTGGAGGCGGCCAGGAGACAGGCGGAGGCGAGAGGGAAGGCGGATGGAACCAGCATTTATTTTTAAAACGATATTTCTACGAGATGAGCTCAGCGGAGGCCCGGGCCCGGGCAGACAGAGCGGGTCTGTGGGCTGGGCTGGGCGCGGGGCAGCTGGCATTCCAGTAATAACAGCCTGAAACCGGAGCGGCCCCAGGGGGCGCGGGCCGGGCCCGGGGGGGGGGGGGGATCACCGTGGAGCGGGGGAGCGGGGCAGCGGGCACGGCCCCCCAGCCCCGCAGCATGACGGCAGGCACTTCCCGAGGCCGATGACGGCAGGGCGCCGGCTTAGTTCGGTGGAGCGGGTCAGATGATGGAGGTTTTACACCACAAAGTGCTTTTAGAGCTTGGACCGGAGGGTAGGAAAATGTGACTTAAGTGCAACGGAGCAAATAATGAAAAAATGAAAAATAACCACACACACACACACACACACACACACACACACACACGTCTATATTCATGGACACACTCCGGACCCCGAGCGGGTCCGTGATTCACAGGCTGAAGGCTCCTGTCACCGGGCAGGCCCGCAGACAGCGCACGCATTGAGGTGCATGGGGAAACACACGGCTGTGGGGAAACTGAGGCCCTGGGACCTGAGGAGTCCCTGCAGGGGGCCTGCGGGAACCCACGGATGCCCCCAGCTCAGCAGCCTGTCCCCTGAGACCCTCCGTCTGCCGAAGGCGCCAGTCACTGGCCAACCGAGGAGGGGAAATTTGAACACATGTTTTTGGCGGGGAAGGGGGTGGGGGGGCCAAAAGCTGAAAGAAATCTCACAGTCCCCCCACACACACACACTGCCACAGCCCCCGACTGCCTCTCCCAGCGGCGATGACTGGTGGGAGGGGCCGGGAGGGCCGGGATGCTGCCATGAGCCTGGTCCCAGCACCCAGCTACAGGCAAGCACAGCTGGACCCGCCCAGGGAGGCCTCAGCCACGCCAGCCCTCGTCCTGAGAAGGTCACGGGGACACACACGGAGCCAGGAGGCTGCACGGATGGCAGCCTGTCCTCGGACACAGGCCCAAACGGGTGGTGGCAAGATTGCAGGCTTCCTCTGCGATTCCGTGGCTGATGGGGGGTGACCAGCCGCAGACGTGAGGAGGCCGACGCGGATCTCAAGAAGGCACTGAGGAAGGGGCAGGTGCCCTGACTGGTGTAGCTCAGTGGATAGAGCATCGGCCTGTGGACTGAAGGGTCCCAGGTTGGATTCCGGTCAAGGGCATGTACCTTGGTTGTAGGCACATACCTAGCAGGGAGTGTGCAGGAGGCGGCTGATGGATATTTCTCTCATTGATGTTTTCTGACTCTCTTTTCCTCTCCCTTCCTCTTTGTAAAAAATCAGTAAAATATAAAAATTAAAAAAAAAGAAAGAAAAAGAAAGGGTAGGCGACAGGGAGCGGGGGACAGGGCATCTCCCTGACCGGTGGGGACAGGCCCAGGGTGAACACAAGGGAAAATACAGCGAATCACAGTCGCGACACTCGGTTCCCACAGCCCGCCGCTCTGCAGCAGAAGAGTGAGGAGAACCGGGCCTCCGAGGGCAGAGGCCGGGAGGTGGACGGGGCACAGTGGGGTGAGGTCCCCGGGGCCATCCCCACTGTGACAGCAGAAAGAGCCGGCGGCTTCCGGAAGCAGAGTGCTGGCTGTCACTCACTCTGGCTGTCACTTTCTGGGCCTCAGCCTTTCCCTCTACAAAACGGGGAGACCATCCACTCCTACCTCGCCAACTGCTGCACCGCAGGGAATGCTGCTGGAGCTCCGAGCACGCAGTAGGTGCTCAGTAAAAATTCCCCTTCTGGTTGACCAACCTTGTCACTAGACCTGAGATTTTTTTTTTTTTAAATATATTTTATTGATTTTTTTACAGAGAGGAAGAGAGAGGGATAGAGAGCTAGAAATATCGATGAGAAACATCGACCAGCTGCCTCTTGCACACCCCGTACTGGGGATATGCCCACAACCAATGTACATGCCCTTGACCGGAATCGAACCTGGGACCTTTCAGTCTGCAGACCGATGCTCTACCACTGAGCCAAACCGGCTTTGGCTAGACCTGAGATTTTCTAAACCTCCCGAAGAACAACGGTCAGACCCCAGGTCAGGCCTCGGGGTCTCCATTTCCGCTTCCTACCTGGCTCTGTAAAGGAGCAGGTGGATTCCTGGAACGACAGGCAGATTCTCTGCAGCTGCCTGGGCCCCGTGCCCTGCGAGGACCGTTCTGCAGACGGGGGAGCTGAGGCGCAGACATGGCGTGTCCTCAGGGAAGCGCCAAGGAGTGCGTGTGCTGGTTCGGGGCAAAGCGCCGAGGCCTCAGGGAGCTTCCCTTCTTCGGCCCTCCCCAACCCCCTGCTCCCGCTCTCACTTCCTGAAAGCCCGAGGGCCGGAGACGGCACAGCGCCTGACGCGCAGCAGGTGCTTAGCACACGTTTCCCCAGTGGGTCAAGCAGTGAGGGTACAGGGACGAAGGAACAAACGAATGAGTGACTGGCTCGGAAACGGAGCAGGACCCCAGGGGGCAAAGGTGACTCTCACAGGGTGGAGGCGACACAGGGTGGCTGCTTCCCCTCCCACTGCGTGCTCTTGCATCACCCAAGCTCCCCGGGCCTCAGTTTCCCTGCTTTTACACACGAGGAGGCTAATCCTCGCTGGTCAGGGCTGCTGTGGGTCTGAGTGTCCGTGCCAGCCTCGAAGGCCTGTTCCCTTGGTCCCTCACTGCTGCCAGGCTTTGTACCCCCCGACCAGGCCCAGGACAGTGGTCGATGTGTGTGTGTGTGTGTGTGTGTGTGTGTGTGTGTCTGTGGCAGGGGAGGGGAGGGTGGCGCGGGGGACGGGGGTGAAAAGCAGGGCCACTGAGTCAGGGAGGGCCGCTGCGACCAGCACCTGCAAACTCCTTGGCCAGCAGCCCCAGCTCAGGACCCCTCGATCACCAGGCCCCGGAGAGTCTGAGGCCAGCGTTTGCTCAGCTCCTGGCAGGAGTCCTCGGTAACACCCCTGTGTTCCCGCAGGGCCCCCTCCCCGCGGCTGCCAGCTTCCCGGCTCCTCGGGCCAGAATGAAGTCAGCCTGGCTACCTTGAAAAGAAGGGGTGTGTGTGCGTGTGTGTTTCCCTTCCCTGTGAATTGCGGCTCCTAATTCGTGTGCTATTTCAACTGCGCTGGCTGGGGCTGAATCCCCCATTGTCCCGCCAGCACCCCTGCCCCATCTGTGGGCACGCCCCCCCCCCCCCCCCATTGACTTCTCTGCAGCGAGCACCGAGCCAGGGAGACAGACACCCACTGGGGTGGGGGAGCTGGGGGGCTCCCGAGGACACACTCCCAGGGTCGGATCCCAGCTCTGCGGCTCTGGCCGGGGAGCCCCGTTGGCCTCTCTGAGCCTCAGTTTCTCCCATCTGTAAAATGGGGCCCACCGTGAGGCCTGAGTCCACCCCCCGCCCCCTCACCCTGTTCCAGCCGCCCGCCCGCTGCACTCAGTGCCGGAGCCATCCGCTCCCCTCCCCGCAGCCAGCGGCGCGAGCAGCTTGTGGAAAAGCACAGGCGGAGGAAATAAATAATGAAGCCGGTGCCATCAGGGCTGGCGGCGGCAGACAGGCTGGAGCCGAGGATGAGAACACGGAGCCCGCGAGGCGGAGGTGGGGGCTGTCTCGAGGGAAGCCGGGAAGGAGCCGGGGGTGGAGGAGGAGCGGGGGTGGTGTCAGAGGGCCCATGCCTACCCTCCGGAGCAGGAGCCCGGGGACAGGAGCCCTCCCTTGCCCTGGTCACAATGGCCGCGGCTGCAGAGTGCCGGCCTCCCCCTCTCAGGAAAAAGCCACTTCACTGAGCACCTGCTATGTGCCAGGTCTGAGACAGCACCGTCTCCTGCCTTCTCACTCAGGCCTGGCAAGTGCCGGGGGACATGGGAGAGGCCCGTTCCACGGATGGGCAAACAGAGGCGCAGGGAGGGTCACACAGCCGCCGGGGAGGGCGACAGGAAGCTGGTCTGGGAGGCTGGCTGCAAAGGACCCACTTTTCCCAGTGAATCCCCCCGCCCCCCCTCCCCCCCGTGTCACCCCACCCTGCAGTCCCCTCGGTCCCCGTCTTCATGCTCAGGTGGTTTCTTTATCTTTTGTTTTCTCAATTCTGTCGTCCAGTGTTCTGAAGGGAGGGGTCCCCCCTCGGCCACGTTTATGAAGCAGGAAGCCGTGAGGCTGAGTGAGCAAAAGAGAGCCCGCCCCATTCTACTGGCCCTTCCGCCCCAGCAGCTGCCTGAGGACAGCTCCCGTCCCAACCGAGGCACCGTGCAGGCCGGCAGGAGCCGCCTGCCCCCGGCACACAGTCCTCAGCAGACCCGGCTCCGCTCAGCCGTCCGGAAGGATCCGGAATGAAGCGGTTTGCACACGTCCAGGCCCACTGAGTCACTGAGCTGCTGCGCTGGGTTCGTTCTGTTCCTCAGAAACGGCCTCGGGGGAGGACCAAGATGGACACCCCTCCCTCCGGCTCTGACACCTGGGTACCCCTCGCCTGCGCTGGGACCAGAGATGCCAAGATGCAAGCCTTGTCCTAGCTGGTGTGGTTCAGTGGACAGAGTGTCAGCCTGGGGACTGAAGGGTCCCGGGTTCGATTCCGGTCAAGGACACATGGCCTTGGGGGTGTGGGCTCAGTCCCCAGTAGGGGCCGTGCAGGAGGCAGCTGATCCAATGATTCTCATCACTGATATTTCTCTCTCTCCCTTCCTCTCTGTAATCAATAATAAATAAATTAATTAACTAATTAAAAAGATGCAGCCTGTCCCGGGGCTCATGGTCCTGGGAAGGGAGACGCACGGAGGGGCGGGCGAGAAGGAGAGAATCCAGGCTCTGGAAAGGCTGCAGTGCCAGGCCAGCCACAAGCCGGTCTCCCCCACTCACCAGCTCAGACTTGTCTCCTCCCTGTCCTCTCTCCCTCCTGCCCGCACCCCGGCCCCTGCCGCCTGCCGTCTATGGCAGACGCCTCCGGTGCCCCCGCCGGTGAGCGGAAGGCAGCAGATAAGGAGGAGGAAGTGTGCACACCACACGCTCGGGCAGTCAGCGTTTTTCACGGTCTGCGTGCACGCGGCTGTGATTTTTGTCAGACGTGCTTCCTGCTGTATTTCCCCCTGGTTTCCCAGGACAGAAGTCACTGTGTCAAAGGATCCTGGTGTCCTCCCCAGGGCTCCGTGGCCAGCCTCATGGGTCTCCGTGGCTGGAACATCCCTGAGAGCTGTTGTTTTAAAAGAGGGAGGTGGCCGAAACCGGTTTCACTCAGTGGATAGACCGTGGGCCTGCGGACTGAAAGGTGCCGGGCTCGATTCCGGTCAAGGGCATGGACCTTGGTTGCCGGCACATGCCCAGTAGGGGTTGTGCAGGAGGCAGCTGATGGATGTTTCTGGCTCTCTATCCCTCTCCCTTCCTCTCTGTAAAAAAATCAATAAAATATATGTTTTTTTAAAAATAAAATAAAAGAGGGAAGTGGGCTTGGGGGTCACGTTCCAGCCTTGTCGTTTCCTGGCTGTGTGACCTCGGACAGGCGTCTGTACCTCTCCGGGCCTCCTATGTAAAACAGAATGACATCATCTACCTCGGAGGGCCCCGGGGAGGGCTAGCGGAGGTAACTATAAAATTCCCGCACACACGGATTATATAACAAGGGTAGCTATGTGATCACTTCCTCAGGCGCCTGTCCCGCTGTATCGGAGCTCCTTCGTGCCAGCCGGGCCCTGGCAGGGATCGTGTCTAATCGAGCCTCGCCTGCCACCCATCGGAAGCCTGGCAGGACCGGCCCGGCTTTCTGGTGGGCAGCCACTCCCGGCCACACCGGCCCGGTCCGGCACTCGGTGACTTCTGGCTGCCGCCCCCAAATAGAATGTAACACACGAGGAAAGCGGCGCGGCCCCTGAGCCATCCGATCTGTCACCACCACCCACTTGAAGGCCGTCTCGAAAAGGGGTGTCGGCAAGTGGCGGGGGACACATGTGCGTGGGTGGGCGGGAGGGAGGGGCCACTTCACACTTGCACGTTGTTGAACACCAGCTGTTTATCCCCCGAGTGGAATTTTCCGGAATAGCTCAAAGCGGACATCTGAGCAAGGGGGCCTGGGTGGCCGGAGAGGGGAGCGTGGGACAGTCCTGTGGGTTCAGACTCCGAACAAGCCAGGGTCTCCATACTGAGCACTGCACTGGGGAGGCCCCTCGCCCCTCCCCTCCACACCCTCAGCCCCCCCTTCCACCCCCTTGCTGGACCCACCCCTCATTCCAGCCCACCCACAGCTGCTCTGCAGCCGCCACATGACGACACCCCGGCCCCCGCCCTCCTCAGCAGCCTCTCGGGGCGCTATTTGCAGAGCCCCCCACTTGGAGGCCGGGGCTTTGCACGCAAGTGTTTGGTTTTTAAAAAGAGAGAAAGAGAAGGCACGGCAGGTGCCCGCCCCGCCCTGCCCGCCCGCCCGCCCATGAGGGCGGCGGTGTCTTTGTGCCCTGTGCCTGCCGGAAACGTCATCCTCACATCTGCTGTCCCCATCCCATCCCATCCCGTGACAAGAGCGACCGGAGCTGCACAATGACGCCATCTGCCAGGGACTGCCAGCTGGCTCAGGGCGGACTCTGGTTGCCATGCAACCGAGATGGTGCCAGGGGGCCTTCAGCAAAAAAAAAAAAACTCACCAAGACCGACCAGCCTAACGATGTCAGGAGGTTCCCTGCAGCACGGCTCACACGGGGGTGGAGGAGGGGCTGGAGGCGGGGGGCTCTGGGTAATACAGGACAGACAGGTCCTCCCCTGCGCCCTCTGGGGGCGCCCCCCCATTGAAGGAGGCCCCCCGGCCCCCCAGGATGTGCTGTGGGGGCCCCTGTGCCCGGGCTCTGTGAAAGCCCCTCTCCCTCCCTCAGCCTAGAGCTTCTCACCCCTCAGGCCCAGCCCCGGCTCCCGTCTCAGCACCTTCCCAACCAGGGCGCCTGGCCCACCTCTGCCCCCACCGCCCCTGGGCCCGCCAGCCGGGAGCAGCCGAGGCCGAGGTGACGTCTCAGTCACCTAGCTGGCTGCCCGGCACGCGGAAAATTCCAGCAAATGTTCAGCGAACAAACGCAGGGGCCTCACTGCTCAGCCGCTGGCCGAGGGCTGCGGCCCTGAGCCTCTGCAGCCTGGCGGCACAGGCACAGTCAGGAACGGGGATGGAGAGCCCTTTGGGCCGTCCGCCGGCTATGGGCACCGGGTGTCCCTGCCCCTGTCAGGGCCGCAGGCCACACCGGCAGAGGTACCCTCGTCTGTATCTTATTCGGAATCAGCGGCCCCTCCGGGGAGTAGAATGACCTGTTCACCCGTCCTGACTTTCGGGTCAAAGGGTTTGCGTCCCTCCCTCCTGCGTGGCTGGCCCGTGGCCCCTGACCCGTGGCCCGTGCACCAGGCGGAGTGCGCAGATCCCCCCTCCCCGCACAGCCTCCCCACCTCCACGGCGGCCCGTCTTTCCCACCTGCCAGTCTGCCGGACCGGACCGGACTCGCTGCTTCGAATCCCGGCCCTCCCATTCCCACTGCCCGTGTGGTCTCCTCTGTGAACGCCGCCCTTGCCCCTTCTCCTTCCGATCATGTAACATGTTCTTAGTGCTCTGCAGGGGTTCTTTACGTGTAAATTCCTAAGCACATTCCTTCCTCGGAGGTGCGGCCAGAACCTTCCCCTGCCCGGGCCTGGTGTTTTAAGGACGGCAGGTGCCCTGTGTCGACCAGAAGTTCAGGTTTTCTATGGAGTCAGGGAACAGGAGGGCTGTCCCGAGGCTCAAACCCACAGGCTTTCCAGACCTGCGAAGAGTGGGAGTCCCACGCGGCCCTGGGGGAGGTGGGTGGCTGTTCCCACGTTGTAGGTGGGGACAGGAGGGCCTTTTTGCCTCCCGACACCACTCACCCTCCCGGGGCTGGCCCCCGCTCCTCCCCTTGCAGTCTTTGTCCTTGGGGTCTGCGTGGAGCTGGCCAGCTGGAGACTCATTCACGGTCCAGGCCAAGGACAGCACTGTCCCACCCGGGGCGCTGGGCGGAGTCGCTGAGAAAGAAGCCCTTCCTGCCGGTAAATTCTGTTTGCAAACGAAGCCGGCGCAGAGCACAGGGGCTGCGGGAAGGCCTATGGCAGACCACGCTTAGGCCTGGGCCCAGCCAAGCCGAGGCCTGCCGACCCCTCAGCCCAGCTTGCTGTGGGGTCCCGTCTCTTCTGCAGCCGAGTCAGCGCCAGAAAACCAAGTGCCAGGACTGGACTCCTGGACCCCGACTCCTGATCCAAAGGGGGAAGAGGGCCTTCAGGCCTCAGTTTCCCAATCTGGGAGGTGGGGGTACCCACCCCTCTGTGCACTGCCGCCGGCTCTGGCTGACACCAGACACCTCCAGGCGGGCGTCGGGGCCGGAGCAGGCCACCGTCCCCCAGGACCTTGTGAATGAGCCTAGGAAACCGGACACGAGGTAACGAGCCCCGAGAAGAATGACATCAGCCCGAAGCTGTCTCCGTTGGCAGAGACAATGGCAGAGGAGGGGACAGGCAGGCAGGAAGGAAAGAAAAGCCCCATGAGATCAGCGGCTCTGGCTGGAGAACAGACCCGGGGACGAAAACGGGTGACCTAAGTCTTCGCTGCAGAATTCGCACGGCAGAGGAGAAACAAGAAACCCTGCTGGCACGGATACCCACAAAATGGAAAGAACGGGAGGCAACCATGAACACCGAATGCAGCCACACACAGGCCTGCTTCAGAAGGGAGCACTCCCCGCTGGAAAGCATTTTCCTGGCGGACCACCGCCGACACTGACGTGTGCTGACGACGGCTCTGCACACAGTGTATGTGTGTGTGCGTGAGTGTGTGTGCATGAGTGTGTGTGTATGTGTGAGTGCGTGTGTGTGCGTGTGTGCGTGAGTGTGTGTGCGTGAGTGTGTGTGTATGTGTGAGTGTGTGTGCGCGCGCGTGTGTGTGCGTGTGAGTGTGTGTGCGTGTGTGCGAGTGTGTGTGTGTATGTGTGAGTGTGTGTGAGTCTGTGTGCGTGTGTGTGTGTGTATGTGTGAGTGTGTGTGTGTGCGTGTGAGTGTGTGTGAGTCTGTGTGCGTGTGTGTGTGTGTACGTGTGAGTGTGTGTGAGTCTGTGTGCGTGAGTGTGCGTGTGTGTGTGTGTGCGCGTGTGCGAGCGTGTGTGTGTGTGTGTGTGTGTGTGTGTCAAAGCCCCCTGTGGGACAGCCCGCGCCCCCAGTCCCGAGGGCCACGCCCTGTTTCTTTAAGAGCCAGCGGAGGCGCCTGCCCACTCACCGTGGTGATGAACCTGTACAGGGGCTGCCGTCTCTCTGTGTACTTGACCGTGATGGGGCTGAGGTCGTAGCGGAACCAGATGGCAGGGATGATGCGGCCCGTGTGGCTGTAGGCGACGTACTCCTGGGGGGAGAAGAGACGGGGGTGAGGGGGCAGGTGCGGAGGGCATGGTTCAGGTGCACAAGCCGCATCTCACGGCGGGTGGGGGTGGAACCGGGGTTCCCCTGCCACCCCTAAGAACGGGCCTCTCTCCCCCGGGGAGCCAGGCGCACCGGCCCCCCTCACCCCCGCGCCGCTGGCGGTCTGGACGGGCATCGTTGCCGGGGCATTTGGCCTTGGCTGCCTGGAAACGTCCCTATGTGGATCCCAGAGGCAGCGCTCGAATAACAAGGCCCGGAGAGCACAAAGGGAGAAGGACAAGTGCGGTCCGGGCTCATTCTGAATAGAGGTCTCCCTCCTGCTTCCTGGGCCACGCGAAACCCGTTCATTCATTCATTCATTCATTCAGCAAGCTTCCTGCCTACGCCCCCTCCCGTTTGCTGGCGCCATGCTGGCAGCTGGGGACCCCAAGGGAGCAGAGGGGGTCACGGTCTGGGGAAGGCAGATGTAACAATATGTGCAGCCCTGGCCAGTTTGGCTCAGTGGATAGAGCGTCGGCCTGTGGACTGAAGGGTCCCCGGTTCGATTCCAGCCAAGCGCACAGGCCCGGGTTGCAGGCTCCATCCCTGGTGGCGATGGTGCAGGAGGCAGCCCATCAGTGATTCTCTCTCATCATGGATGTTTCTATCTCTCTCTCCCTCTTCCTTCCTCCCTGAAATCAATAAAGAAATAAATATATATATTTATATATAAATAAATACGTGCAATACTGCGACACCATGCACACTGTGATCGAAGGACACGGAGTCCTACAGGAGCCACCGGCAAAGTGACCAAGTCTCCCCGGGGCGTCTGGAAGGCTCAGTGAGGAGGGGACATTCCATACCACACGTGACATCCTGGAGTGCGTGTGTGCCTGTGACCCAGAGACCACGTGGGGAGGAGGAACACACGGAACTGGAAAGCCAGAGGGCTCAGCCCACAGCCTGCCTCCCAGGAAGGCACCGCAGGGGCCGAAAGGATGCTAAGGGCCCCAGTGGGCCGTGGGCTCTCTGGTCTGGGTGCCGGGACCCTCTCCGGTCTGGGTGCCGTGGGCCCTCCGGTCTGGGTGCCGTGGGCCCTCCGGTCTGGGTGCCCTGGGCCCTCCGGTCTGGGTGCCGGGACCCTCTCTGGTCTGGGTGCTGGGACCCTCTCTGGTCTGGGTGCCGTGGGCCCTCTCTGGTCTGGGTGCCGTGGGCCCTCCGGTCTGGGTGCCGTGGGCCCTCCGGTCTGGGTGCCGGGACCCTCTGGTCTGGGTGCTGTGGGCCCTCTGGTCGGGGTGCCGTGGGACGCCGAACACCTCCGGGCTCCCCTCATTCCTCTCCAACATCTGGAGACCTCGCTGAACCCCCAGGCCACCCCCAACCCCACAGGCTGGGCCGGATCCGAGGCTTCTCCTGGGGAGGAGCCCGAGTCCTGCCTCTGTTCGCCGTCCCCGATGGGCACAGCCCCGCATGCTCCGGGACACGCTGGGGCCAAGGCCAGGGAGGGAGCTGAGCAAGCTGTTCTGGGCGCTGGGCCCCGGCCAACGCCTCCGGGGAAGGAGCCATGGGCAAAACAAGATCAGCTTTCTCCCGGGGAGCAGCGGGCGGGCGGGCGGACGGGGCAGGGTGACTGTCTGGGTCACAGCCTGGGGCTGAGGGTCAGAGAGAGATAATGAGAACACAGCCCGTGCATCCACAGCCTTCTCCAATGCCCGGCTTTAGAGGCAGCGCCTCATCTGACAGAGGTCTGAGGAGGTAGGCATCATCTCACAAACGGGTAAACTGAGGCGCCAGGGGGTCATGTGACCTAGGGACGGAGCCAGGTGGGGCCGGCTGTCTCCTCCCCGGCTCACGACGTCTGCTCAGCCTGCCCCCACGTTCTCCCAGCTGCCAGATGCCGCCAGCCCCTGAGGGTGACAAAGGCAGGCCCTCCAAGAGGCAGAGACGGAGGAAACATCAGCACGGGCGGGCGGGCCAGAGCAGGGGGGCCTCAGGGCGCCCAGAGAGGGAGGGATGCCCGGCCCGGCTCTGGAGCTCGAGGAGAAGCCGGTTCTAACCCCCACTTGGCTACTTTGTAGCTGGACTAGCTTGCTGTGTCTCAGTGGCCGAACCCGTGAAATGACCGTCCCGACGTCAGAGCCGTCATGATGACTGAACACGATGGTGGAGTTAGAGAGCTTAGCATCGTGTCCCCTTATAGGTGCTCAATAAATGAGAGCGACTGCTCTATTATTATTATTACTAATTGAGCGAAACACTATATCGCTCACAAGGGGTTCCGGCCGCCCTGGACCGGACGACAAAGGAGACTCCTGGCGGTAAAGGGGTCTCGTCGGGGGGAAACCTCAGCCAACGAGCTTCAGGCATTCACGTCCCCCTGGCAGGCAGGGTCCTCCCCCGGGCAGCCCGGAAACCACTGCTGGTCACCCCACCCCGCTGGCTCTGACCATGCCCTGCCTGCCCGCTTCTCCGTGACTTTGCGTGTTGGGGTCCTGGGACATTCCCGTTAACCCATGGCCATCAGGGTGATTCAACAGCCAAAGCGCCTGTCATGTGCTGACCAACCAGGGGCCAGGTGCGGGGCCGTGGCGCCGGCTGTAAGCCCTGGACCTCTGCGGGCGGCCACCTGCCAGCTTCTCTCAAATTGTGCCCGGACACGTGCAGCCTCCGCTCTCGGCCAGCAGAGGGCGCTGTTGCCCGCCGCCGCCCTACCTTGTTGGCCACTGTGTACTGGTAAGAGTACCGCTGCTTGCCGCTCTTGTCTTCGTAAACCGTGGGCACGATCTTCAGGATGTAGTCGTGGGAGGCGAGGGCTGCGGGAAGGAGACGGCAGAGCGAGTGAATCGGGAGGGACAGGCCCTGCCTGGGGGCGGCAGCTCGAGGTCATTTCAACCTTCAGCCAGCCCGGTGACTGCTGGTGGCTGGGTGGGGGCTCAGCCTCCACATGCTCCTCCCGGAACAGGGGACCCCGCTGCATCTCCTCCCTCTGACACCAGGGATTGGGAGACTCCACCTGTCAGGACCGTCACTCCGTATTTAATATTACAACCCGGGGAACCACGCAATGCCCCTTCCCAGGGCGGCCGTGGGGTGGGTGCTGGGCCAGGCCGTTTGCCAAGAGGAACTGTTACGTAAGAGAACCACGTTACATAACCGGGCGAATGACGTGTTTCCGTGCAGGGGGTGGGGATGAGGGGGAGGGCAGGGCAGGCTCATGCTCTCCACATGCAAAAACACAGAGAAGCGCTTTCTGGAAAGATACGGAGGAGCGCTCAGCAGCCTTCGCCTCCGGGGCAGGAGGCAGGATGTGATAACGATGCCGTTTCCCTGCGGCACCCTGGGGCCTGTTTGAATATTGTTCCTTTTCAAACAGACCGGGTGGAGGTGTTAAAAGGAAAGAGCCCCACAACCTGGAAAAACGTCAGGGACGGAGAATCCATTTCTTGCCCCCATTCTCGGGGAACGGGAGATCCAGGCCCCCTCCCCAGGCCCTGCCATAGACCTCACGGAACTGTCACACACACACACACACACACACACACCCGCTGGACGGGAGGCCGCAGGGGGCAGGGCCCAGCCTGACTCATCCCTGCGTCCCCAGCACCCGGCGGGCCTGGTCCGGAGCGGGCAGCGGCGAATGCTTATTGAGTGAATGAACCGGTGGAGGGATGACTGGCCGGAGGCATGGATGGGAGCGCGGGTGAATCAGCTTCTGATAAGCGTGAGGCAACCAGATCCCGACAGGAGCCTCACGGAGCGCTGCCCGCAGCGGCCCAGTCCCACTGGGGAGGCACGAGCGCCCTGGGGCCTTCGGGGACGCTGAGGGGAGCAGCATGAGGGCCCGTCCGGCCGTGACTGCCTTCGGGACCTCCAGGCAGGGCCCCTGGAGCGGACCCGCCGGTTCTAACCCCGGCTCCAGGCTGAGGCAGCCCTGAGCCTGGCACTCATCTCTCCTCTCTGTGAGGGGAGGGGGCGGGGGGCGGGGGTGCAGATGCTGTGCACGGCCTCTTCCTGCTAACGCAGTCTCAGGAAGGAAGGAGGAAGGGAGGGAGGGAGGGAGGAAGGAAAGAAGGAAGGAAGGAGGAAGGGACAGGCTGCCTGGACTGTCTTCAGAGCTACGCCTCTGCCAGCCTGGGAAGCGCTTTGCAGCCTCAGGCTAAGCGCACCAGGACCCCATAGTCCTCGGCTAACCCTGAGGGGTCCTCAGACAGCAAAGCGCTGGAGTCACCCAGGAAGGCAGACACCTGGCTCGTCACTGCCTGCCCCCTCCCCCCGGCATCGGAGATTCCTGCCCGCTGGGCCGGGGTGGGCTCAGAACCTGCCTGCGTTTTAACCAGGAGCTCACACTTGCAATGCAGCGACCCGATGCCCACCGCCTGGGTTAAAACCCTGAAGGCCTGGGCATCGCCCTGCATGGTGCCAGGAAACAGAAGGGAGGTCACCGGGAATGGGGGGTGGGGGAGGAGGGAGAGGGCGAAAGGGCCGGGTATAAGGTGATGGGGGGTGGGGGGTGAGCGGTCCATGGAGCCCACAGACGCTGGCCCACAAAGCCAGAGGCCTGACATCTCCTGTAAAGCCACGAACCCGTGTTCACACGCAAGGCACACACACGGTGCAAACAGCTCTGTTCAAACAGAGGGTCACACGGAGAGGACACGGGAGCCACCCACAGAGCCACCAGGCTCAGGGCACCGTGGGCTCGCGTTCCGGTGCAGAAGCCGGGACTGACACGTGGTTTGTTTGTGTTTTCCTGACAGGATCGTGCTGTGCCCTGTCTGAGCACTGGACACCGCAGACGCCGGAGCGCAGGACTGTCCCTGTCATAGCCCCCGGCACCGCGCCTGGCACGCAGTAGTGGTCCGAGGATGTCCGCTGCCTGGATGCCGTAGGCTCTGCCACACCGCGGTCAGGGTCGGGGGGCCGCACCCCACGGGAGCCCACGAATCATGCACTCAGCCAGGCCCCCCGCTCCTCCTCTCCCTCCTGTAAACAATGACCTAACGGACACGGTTTTCCGAGTCCCCGGACACTCTCAGCTATCCCCTTGGCTCCTTCCTCCCTCCCTCACTCTGCCGTGTGCACGACGGAGGATGCAGACGCTGCGCCCGTGTCCGAGGGCCTCTGACACAAGCTGGCCCGTGTCCACGACTGCCCCTCACACTCCCCGGGACTCCCTCTCGGCGGGCCCCTCCGAGGGGCTGGCGAGGGCCCCCGCCCCTCCTGACCCTCACACGCCTCGTCACGGAGAAGCGCCGGCACAGAAAGAACCGGGGACCGTGTAACCATCGCCCACGCCCTCATTCCCCGGCGCCAGCGACGACCAGCGGCCAGCGTCGCTCCGTCTCTCCCCCACGGCTCTGCCGCCCCGTTCTAGGTTGGCGTTCACCCCAGACATCACACCGAGGCGCCCACAAATGAGAACTCCTTCGAAAAAAAAAAAAACAGCCACCACCACCACCACAATGCCACCGGGACAGCTCCGATACCAACAACCAGCACCTGCAGAGAGAGGGGGCTGAGCGGAGAAGGAAAAGGCTCGTTCCTGAGGAGGGGGGGCGTTTGCTGTAGATAAGGTAACCAGGGAGGGCCGCCCGGAGGTGGCGGCGTTTGCGCTGAACCCCAATGACAACAAGCAGCCCCCCGGGGGAGACCCGAGGGCACCGGGGCACAGGGACCCTCAAAGGCAAAGGCCCAGCAGGGGGACCGAGCTCGAGGAAACAAAATCCAGCGTCTGCTGCCCGACCTAAAGCATTTCTCCTGCCATGAGCGCAGCTTTCCTTAGCTGCCAGGCTTCCTGCCCACACCCCCGACTGGCTCGCACCCCTGGGGCCGCCTTGAGACAGACCCGGTACGACTCCCCACCACCCGTCACTCTCGCCTGAGCACAGGGGGCCAGTGTCTGCTCGGAGGCGCCAGAAGCAGCACCCCGGGCCCGGAGCACTGGGCGCCACCGGGTAACGCAGCGCACACGCCACAGACAGCGGCGGCGATCCGGCAGGCCGGGGTGAGAACCGAGAGCACGCCCTTCCCCAGAAAAGACGATGCCTGGATTCAGCCCGGCTGCCTCCGTCGCCGTCACCGTCACCGTCCCCGGGGGACGCTGCTCCACACTCGGGGATGCAACAGGCAGAGCACATGGCGCTCCGAGGAAATGGCTTCTGTGTGTGGATGGACAAGAACTCACGGGCACAGAGCAACGCACAGGGCAGGTCCCGGGGGCAGCTCAGGGGGATGCCTTCTCTTGCTTTGATTTCTGACAATTAGAAGGCAGAATGTGCCCAAACTGGTGTGGCTCAGTGGCTAGAGCGTCGGCCTGCGGACTGAAGGGTCCCAGGTTCGATTCCGGTCAAGGGCATGCACCTTGGTTGCGGGCACATTCCCAGTGGGAGGTGTGCAGGAGGCAGCTGATCGATGTTTCTTTCTCATCCATGTTTCTAACTCTCTATCCCTCTCCCCTCCTCTCTGTAAGAAATCAATTAAATATATTTAAAAAACAAACAAACAAAAAAGAAAAAAAAACAAGCTTTTTTTTTTTTTTTTTTTAAAAAAGAGCAGAATGTATTTTAAGAAACTGTAAGAAGCCCGGCCGGGATGGCTTAGTGGTTGAGCGATGACCTATGAACCAGGAGGTCACGGTTGGATTCCCTGTCAGGGCACCTGCCCCGGATTGCAGGGTGATCCCAGTGGGGGGCATGCAGGAGGCAGCCGATCCATGATTCTCTCTCATCATTGATGTTCCTACCTCTCTCTCTCTCTCTCTCTCCCCCTCGCCCTTCCTCTCTGAAATCAATTGGAAAAGAAAAAGAACCAATGAGAAAAGCCTGTGGGTGAGAAGAGGTGAGCTCAGGCGAGGCCACTGGGAAAGGCCAGGAGCCTATCCTGCGGGGCCCGGGGGGGGGGGGGGCAGGCCTCCCAGGCGGTGCCGCGCCGTGTCCCGCCCCGAGCACGGGCGCCCCTGCGTGGAGGTGTGCGTGCGAGGCCGCGATGCGCTCCTCAGTCAGGGCCAAAGGGCCGGGGAGCTGAGGTGGGAGAGGGCTCAGGGTGGGGGCATCTGTGGGCGGGAGGGGTGCAAGCAGGAAGAGGGGGTGGGGGAGGCGGCCCAGGTGGCCAGACCTGACTGAGCCGCCCACGGACCTGTTCCCACGGTGCCACGTGGCCTGGGATGCGCTCTGGCTCTGCCGTCACTCCCCGTGGACTCAGGTGACAGCTCAATGCGGACAGCTAATTACAGGCTGTCCGACGGCGGTGACGGCACGGCGGCTGGCATTCACGGACTCTCCCGGGGCGCCTGGGACGGCCACACTTTCCCGGGAACAGGCCACTCTCCCTGCCCCGGGGGATGGGTACTGCCAGCCGTGGGGAGAAGCCCAGCAGCCCGCTCCCCGCTCCCTCCCGGCTGCTCGGGGCCCGGGGCTGGAGGCGGCCCCGGAGGATACGTACGGTTGGAGGTGAGTCTGTCCGCGCCTCCCAGCGCGTTGAAAGCTCCGTGGACGTTCTGCACCTGCGGAGAGGCACAGCGAGGCGGCTGAGGAGGCCGCGGCTCCGGGCCGGCCGGCTGTGAGGGACGGCCATGCCCCCGGGCGCAGGGCCCTCTGGTCTCTGTGTGCTGCCACGAGTCAGACACTGCTGGCGGGGCCGGGCCGGGCCTGCCGGAGGGGCCTCTGGATCAGCAGCCAGGACTCTGACACTTCATTCACCACGCTCGCCCTATCCGACGGCGTGGGCCCGGGCAGGCAGGCCGAGGGGGCCGTGGAGGGGAGGGGCAGGCTGGTCCGTGGAGCCAGACGGATCTGCTGGGAGAGCCTGGACAAGTGGCTTCTCTGGCCCTGGCGCCGTGTCTGTAAAATGTGGGCTCCCCTCCCGCCTCCTAAGGCTGCCCGGACAGAGAGAACGCGCCAGCGCTTAGCACTCGCTCATGGCCCTTTCCCCAGGCCCGGGGTCCGAACCCGGGTCCGAGGCCAGTGTGCCGGGGCAGCTGTGCTCAGGAGAAACGAACCGGACAGGCTGCATGCGGATGGAGCAGAGGGTCACAGCGGGTGACCCCTCAGGAGGGCATTGCTCTGTGCCCACAGGACAGACGGCCCCGGGGACTCAGCCCCTGTAGGGGGGCTGCTCACCTGCAACGTGTCCCCGAAGGACAGCTTGTGGATGACGTGGGTCATGTCCGGGTTCTGGGGCTGGGCCGAGGCGCTGTGTGTGGACACGTGGAAGTTGCCGGGGACCTGGGGAGAGAGGCGAGTGCCAGGAGGTCGGTGGGCTGTCCCCAAGGGGGGGGGGGGAGGGGCACAGGGCTTCCCCCCAGAGTCGGACACGTTTGGATTTGGACCCGGGTCAGTCAGGCCACGAGACTCTGAGGAGCCACAGCCCCCCCTCTGAGCCCCAGGCTCCTCGTCTGCACCGGGCACAAGGCCGTGGCTCCCATCAGCACCCCCTCCCTGGCTGTGGGCACCACAGTGGGTGAGGGGACGACCTTCAGACTTTCTCAAACTCCGAAGCAGCACCGCCAGCCCCAAGAGGAGGAAGTGTGGTGTCCATTGCGCTCACGCCCGTTTCAAACGCCGAGGCTCTCTCAGGAGCAGCCCCGTCTTCCCCGGGGCCTGAGCCGTGGGCGGACACGGGAGGAAGCTGGCCGACAGGACGTGGCCCGGCCTCGGCGAGCCACAGTGGCCAGCATGGAGCCTGGGCCTGGGCCCAGGGAGCTGGGGGAGCAGGTGGAGGCAGCCAGGGGCGAGCAGGAATGACAGCTCGGTCAGATCTCCCGGGAGGAACACATCGCCCGCTCCAGGGGCCCGAGGTCCGTGACAGAGCAGCAGCTGAGTGCCACCCCCGGGCCAGGCTGGCCCCCTTCCTGGCCCCCAGGGGCCTTGGGCATGGCCAGCAGCTGCTCTGTGTCTCAGTTTCCCCGTCAGCACAATGGGGGTGATGACCACGAGGGTCCCTGGGAGGAGGCGATGAGGTGATGCGTGCAGGCCGAAGGACGTGTTTGTCATCAGAGCCGAGAGGGGACCCTCCTGAAGGGGGTCCAGTGTGTACACAGCCAGGGCCTGGGCAAGAGCCATGGCGCTTAGACGTATAAACGTGCCCGGCCGGTGTGGCTCAGTGGTTGAGCATCGACCTATGAACCAGGAGGTCAGGGTTCAATTCCCAGACAGGGCACAGGCCCTGGGTGTGGGCTCGATCCCCAGTGGGGGGAGGGGTGGTGGGCGTGCTGGAGGCAGCCGGGGAATGATCCCCTCTCATCATTGATGTCTGTATCTCTCCCTCTCCATTCCTCTTTCTGAAATCAATAAAAAATATATACATTAACCACCTATTTTAAACATCACTTTTACTTCTGTAAATAATACTTGGAGACATAGGCATTATAAAAAAGTCACACGATATAGTCCAACTACTGTCCTCGTCACCGTCCGCCCCCGAAAATAGGACACCTGTGGGTCTGGCGTGGCCCTCAGGGCTCCTCCACTCGCTGACGTGGGCCCCGTGGACGTGGGCAGAGCTCAGAACCGTGATTGGGGCCGGGGCCTCATGTCCCAGAGCTACGTGAGCCCAGGAGGCCAGCCCCTGAGCAGCTGCCACCCGCTGCCACCCCTCGGCTGTGACTCAGTGGCCCGGGGCTGACTCATGCCGGCACACGCTGGGCCGGAGAAAGACGTGGCCGCTCTCAGAGCCCGTGACTAGGGAACCTGCGTCAGTGCCTCAGATGGTTTTAAAAATACAGAGCGGAGGCCAGGCCCCCAGCCCCCGCCGAGCCTGCCAGCCCCTGGGGCGCTGGTGAGTAAGCGGGGAGTCTGGTCTGCCGGTGCAGCCGGGAACATGTGACCTCTGACACCGGGCTGCTGGCCAGCTTCCTGATGGGGAGATAAGGGGCCACGCGGCCAGCGTAAGCCTGACACCGCGAGATACAGGGTGGGGTCGGCTGCGAACCTCACCCGCCCGACACCCCTCGACGGTGAGCCCCTCAAAGGCATGAACCGGTCACCTGTCCAGGGTGGGGGCAGGGGCTGGCCCGAGCTGTGCTCTGCAGTGAACGGACACGCCGGTCACGTCACCTGTGAGCCAGTGGAAGATGTGAAAACCAAGGCTGAGCCGGACCGGGATGGCTCAAGGGTTGAGTGTCGACCTATGAACCAGGAGGTCACGTGCCCGGGTTACAAGTTTGACCCTCGGTGTGGGGCCTGCAAGAGGCAGCTGGTCCAATAAAGGCAGCAGAGGCTAAGATGGGTGAGTGACTGGGAGGGCGTTGCTTGGCCAAGAGGGGATGGAGCTGGGACGCAAAAGCAGGGCTCAGGACTGCCAATGCTGCCGTCTTCTCACCTTTACTCCCTGCCCCCCTTTCCCTTGCCCCCCGCCCCCAGCCACCTGCTCCAGCCCAGGAGCCTGGATCCCCCACACAGACCTCAGCAGGCACTGCCAGACCCCGGGGTGCTGACACCCCTCTCGGGAATGCCTGGGGGAGGCGAGGGGTGCACAGCTCCGCCTCAGTTTCCAGGGAGGCCGAGCACCGAGGGGCGGCCCCAGGCCTCTGTACCTTGTTGATGCTGAACTGGCCCTCGAAGCGGCAGCCGGCCCCGTTGCTCAGCGGGATCTTCATGGAGTTGTCGATGTGCCCCACTTCGTGCCTGCCCATCTCATCCTGGATGTCCAGCCCGACCACTGCGAGACCGAGGAGGGGAGGGCCAGTCAGCCAGAAACGGGGGAGGACCAGCCCCTCCTCCGTCCACTCATGGGCAGGCGGCGCTGGGCCCAAGGTCCGGGGCCAGAGTCACAGAGGGACCAGCCCCCTCCTCCGTCCCACTCATGGGCAGGCGGGGCTGGGCCCAAGGTCCGGGCCCAGAGTCACAGAGAGACCAGCCCCCTCCTCCGTCCACTCATGGGCAGGCGGCGCTGGGCCCAAGGTCCGGGGCCAGAGTCACAGAGGGGTCAGCCATCGGGAGAGGAGAAAGTGACCCTGGACTAAGAGGGAGCCAACTGCCCCCCCCTCCCCCACCCCCGTCTGCGGCTGGAAAGGACGAGGGGAAGAAATGGGGATAGTGATGGAGGACGGTGGGGTGCGGGGTGACACTGCGGGGTGGCGGCTGCGGGCAGGCGGCAGAGGGTCAGGGTTAGGAGGAGGCCTGAGGCCCGGCCCTGGCAGCCTTTACCAGCCCTGGAGGAGGCTCTGCATTGCTCTGGGCCTCCGTTTCTTCCCTGGGAAACGGGGTGATGACAATTAAGCCTTCCTTGGGGAGTCACGAGGCTCAGACGGTTCAGATGGACAGAACACGCTTACAACAGCGTCCAACGCCCAGGAGTGGCCAGGGCTTAATGGACTTCAGCGCTTCACGGGCCTCTGCCAGCCTCTGGGTCCCTGGTTAAACCGGCTCATTCATTCATTCCTCATTCTTCCTTCATTCACTCATTCACACCTCCCTTTCTGCAGGCCGCCCTGCAGGAGCTCAGGCACTCTCTGGGGTTGCTCAGTCACTAGATGGGAAACCTGGGGAGTCCCGGTCCTCGCCTCCAGGGTGACCCCACCCCCTCTGTGCCTCGGCTTCCCAGCCTGGAAAAACGGGCAGGCGCACGCCAACGGCTTGTCCTGAGGGGGTCCACGTGGCAAGGAGGTGGTGGTGGTGGTGGTGGGGTTAAGGGGGTCCTCGTAAACGACAGACACGCAGGAACCTCCCTGAAGAGAATTCCAGGACGGAGGTTGCCGGGGAGAGACAGGGCAGCCGGAAGCAGTGTTTTAAGTGAGCTCATCTTAACAGGGAACAGCCCCAGTCCCTCCGTGGAGACGGGGCCGTGGACCAGGGCCCACCCAGAGGAGAGAACGGGAGGCAGCCTTTGACGAGGGTGCTCTCGGGCTTGCAGGACCCGGGCGTGAGGCTCGCGCAGTGGGTCCCAACGTGAGGCGCAGTTCCGCCCGGGAGTCTGGCCCCCGATGCACAGGGAGCAGGCGTGTGCGGGAGGCTCTCGGGCAGCCTTATGTGGAGCTGTGACACCTGGAAGCAGCCAGCCAGCTGCCCATCGCCGGTGCCGGTCCGTGGACCGGCCTCCTCAGGATGCCGGGCCCCAGGGATGGGGAGAGGCCGGGAGGGCAGGTGCAGCCCCTCGGACAGTGGCCTAACCTCCTGCGCTCCGGGGGCCTCCTCCAGCCCACGTGTCTGAGGAGGAGAGAGGTAAAAAGGCACCCACTAGGCGCTAGACACTCTTTGGGGTGCCTTTTAGGTCCCAACGTTCCCTCTGGACATCCCTGCGGGGAAGGTCACATGGCCAGGCCCATCCTTGGGGGGGACACGGAGGCACAGAGAGGCTAAGGAACAGGCCTGCGATCTCATAGCTAAGCAACAACAAAGCTCGGGTCGGACCCCACGGGGCCCCCACGCCTTTCCCCTTGACCCAGCTAACGCGTGCCTGGCAGGGCCTGGCCCGGACTGGAGCCGCGTCGGTGCTGGCTGTGGTTCCTGTTTCGCTGCTAATCCTACGAGGGATGGAAGAACAGCTCCGAGATATGAGCTGGAGAACGGAGCCCCGAAAGGTCCCATCCCGTTTCCTCAAGGATGGACAGAGAAAAGAAAGAATGCTGACAGGCAGGCCGGCAGACAGACGGCCGGACACAGGGGTGGGGGGAGGGGGCCCAGTGCTGGCAGAGGCCTCCTCTGGGGCGGGTGGCACCCTGGGGAACGTGTCTTTCTTTTCCCTTTTTTCTTGACCTATTTCTGTATTTTGAACATGTACCTTATTGAGAAATTTTAAAAGATAAAGTATTCCTGGATTCATTGTGTAACCGAAAAAGCCCGTCGAGTGAGAAGAGGACATGGGCCTGCACAGCAGCATGAGCTCAGCCGGTTCAGAAATGTGCGGGGGTCAGAGCCGGCGGGACGGGACGGCCTGAACCGTCCGGCAGCGAGGCCATCGGGGGTGAAGGTGGGCGATTCCTCCTCTCCGCACGGCTCTGGGTTTCCCCGGGTACAACGATGAGCACACACTGGTTTCCCTGTAACGTAAACTCACCGTTCTCTTTGAAAAATTCCAGGGCGTGGGCCCCGCAGAGGGGCAGGAAGGACCCCGGGAGCCAGCGCGGCTGCCGCTGGAGGCCGCCCGCCCCTCTTGGGCCGCTGCCCGGAGCTGGGACGGAGCCTAGAGCCACACCCCTCCCCGCCCCCAGTCCCTCGGGTCCCAGGCCTCTGGCCGAAGCATTTCCTTGTTCCAGAGACATGACCAGTTCCTGAAGGAGAAGCTGCCAGAGGAGTTATTTTTCTAAGAGAAAGGGGATTAAAATAAAAATACAGCCGACCTATTTCAACAGGCTCCCTGGCACGGGGCCCACTGTGGCCTCAGGGCTGTGATGCAATTCTCAGCACAGCAGGAACGGGGCCGGTCCCGTCTCTGCCCGCAGGCCCGCCCAGTGAGCTGCCCTCATAGGAAGGCAGGGGGTTCTGTGCCAGGCTGGAGCAGAGGAGCTGCTAGAACCCCAGTCCAGGAGGGGACACCAGGCCACTCGCCCACCAGCCTAGGAACCAGCTTACCACATCCTCTCAACGGCTTTGGACAACAGAGAGCACCAAGCCCATTTTACAGATGAGGAAACTGAGGTGGGTGGGAGAGGTTGCCTGAGCCAGTGTCACTGACCAAAAGAGCCAGCATCTGGTGCCACACGCCGCTCTTCCAAGGAGTTGTGTTTATACAAATAACTCATCCTCTTGGTTGAAACAAACGAAACCCACAAAACAGAGTGTGAAGTAGAAAAGGAAGCTTCCGCGGCTGCTGGCAACTCGGAGCTGCCTGCCTTCCCAGGGGACCCCTCCGGCTGGCTGGAGGCCCCTAGCCTTGAGCTGCTGGGGGGGGTTATATGACCCCCACCATCACCCACACACCCCCGGCCTCTTGCTACCAGGAGGGACAAACCGCGGTGTCACTCACACACTACACATCTCTGCGTGTCCTCTCGCATCCCTGACACCCTTCAGGCTCCTTCTGAGAGCCCTCCCTCAATCGACCATTTGCAGGAAACCTAACTCTGCTTCTCTGACCTAAGAGACGCCTCTTCCCATCCACACACACACACACACACACACACGTGCACACACACACACACACACACACACACACACACGGCTATTCTCCAGAGGTAACCCCCGTTAGCAATTTCTTGCTTTTTATCCCAGAAAGCACCAAGTGCATCACATGGGATCACATGCTACCTGTGGCTGGCAGCTTGCGCTGTGTGCTTAGCTGGCCCCGGCTGTCTCACAATTGTGCACCAAGCTCTGCCTTACCCGGGAAGGGGTGGAGGGCGGGTAGGGGGTCATGCCGGGGGGAAGGCTGCGGGGAATACTCACGGTCGCAGTGCAAGTTGGGTAAGCTGATGTTCAGGCTGACGTCGATCTTGCCCCCGCTGTCCTTGTCCGGGTCATCGACGTACAGCTCGTTCACCCTGAGGAGACAGCGCAGAGCCTGGCTGAGGGGGGGCAGGGCCACCGGGACCGCCGGGCGGGGGGGCCTGCGCCCTCAGGTACAGGCCAGCGGGGTCACCGTCCCACGGCCGGCCATGGCAGGCTCCCTCCAAAGGCTGGCCTAGCACGTGGAGTCGGATTCGAGCTCCCGTCCCGGCCCTGCCTCTTCCTGTGGGAGCTCAGCGGCTGTCACCTCTGTGAACACGGCTGTTACATGGGGTGTGAACGGAGCGGTGTGAACACACCAATGAGAACCCCAGGCCCTCCCAGGGACCGAAGCCTGGTACCCTCAGGCACACGACACCTTCCTGCCCCCTCGGTCTTTATTATTAATTATTATTATTAATATATTTTTATGGATTTCATAGAGGAAGGGAGATGGAGAGAGATCAGCAGCCTCCTGAACGCCCCTTGTTGGGGATCGGGCATGTGCCCTGACCAGGAATCGAACCGTGACTGCCTGGTTCGTAGGTTGATGCTTAACCACTGAGCCACACTGGCCGGGCCCTTCCCTTCTCTTGAGCGCCCCTCCCACCCCGACTGTCACAAACCCCGGGCGGGGACCAGGTCTGCGGACACGGGAGCGCTGTGGCAGTGTCTCGTGGCTGCTGCCACCACTGTCAGGGAGTCAGTGACTTAGAAGGGAACAACGCTCCCCGAGGTCGGAAGTCCAGACACGCTCTGCAGGGGAGAAGGCATTTCCCTGCCTTTCTCGGCGTCCGGAGGCCGCTCAGCGCGCAGCCCCTTCCTCTCTTCCCAGCCGGCCGGTGGCTTTTCCGCCCCTCTCACCGCCCCCCTTCCTCCGAGAAGCCCTCCGTGATTTCACCCCACCCCCCTGCACACCCCGGGGTCACCTCCCATCTCAAACCCTCGACATCCGAGTAATCACACTGTAAGGTCCCTTTGCCGCACGAGGTAAGAGTCACCGGTTTCAGAGTGGGGGATGACACACTCTTGGGGGGGGGGAGGGTATAGGGGAGACGTGACACCTTGTTGTCAGAAATAATAGCCACACACTGGGATCTGTGAGCAACACAGATCCATTCAACCTGTAGTCCGAGCCCTCGGCCTGTCCGGTCCTGGAGAGAGAGAGGACCCAGGCCCGTGGCCTCAGTCCTCACGGGGCTCGGACACCCCCGCCTCCTGGGTAAACAGCCAGCCAGGTGACTGCCTTGACGGAAAGACATGCGCCCCCTCCCTGCCCCCCGGAGCCCCCAGAGGACAGCGGCTGGGAGACTGCCCGGAGGAGGCACCGCTGAGGTCTGGGGGGAGGGCTGTCCTGACGAGGAGGGAGGGGTCTCCAGGGACAGCGGGCAGAGACCTGGGAGCCGGGGGCACGGCTCCTTGGGGACCAATGGAGGTCGCTGGCTGCAGGTGGAGCAGAGGGAAGCAGGGGGCCAGAGGATGGGCGGGGGCAGGTCTGGCGGGCTCTGAGGCCACGCGGAGGCTTCGCACTTGAACCCGAGCCCAGCACAGGGTCAGGCTCACGTGATGGCCTCCCTCTGCTGCCGAAGGAAGGCCGACCGGGGGCTGCCACGCCTCTGAGTGCCGCGGCGGGGGCTGCGGCCGGTGCAGGTGACGGAGGGGCCTGGCCCGGGGAGGGGGGTGGAGAGGGGAGGGAGAGGGGAGGGGGGCCAGAGCGGGCGGCGCGCTGGTGGACAGGGCGTGGCACCGCCCGGAACCATTCCCAGGAAGAGCAGCGGGCGGTGGGAGGGAGGCGCCGGGTTTCGTGTGGCTGCTGAGCTCGAGGCCAGCGAGCCTGCAAAACGACCGGGGACAAGTCGCTCCACCTCTCTGAGCCGGTAAAACGGGTAGAACCTTCTGTGAAGTGTGAAGACAGGCCTCGTCAGCCCGGCCGGCGTGGCAGAGCATTGACCTGGGGACCAGGAGGTCACGGGTCGATTCCCGGTCAGGGCACAGGCCCTGCTTGTGCTTCAGTCCCCAGTGTGGGGCGTGCGCGGGGCAGCCGGTGAGTGCTTCTCTCTCATCACGGATGTTTCCAACTCTCTCCCTTCCTTCACACCCCGGCCTTGGGAGGCAGCCCTGGGCAGCCGTGCCGGACGCCTGGTTCCCGGAGAGCGCCCTCCACAGGAGGGAGCTGGACCTACAGGCCTCGTGAGCAGCTACGGGCGGCGCCAGGCGGCCCCGGGCCCTGGCCGTAGGTGAAGGACGGCGGCTCTAACCAGCCCTCCTCTGAGAGCCTCGTCGGTGGCCGCTTCTTGGGGAAAGAGTGAGTCAGGCCAGGGCCAGGCCGTCCGTCTTCACGAAGATCCTGCCCCTGTGCCCAGCCCCGAGTGTGAAATGGTGGGCACTCAGTCAATAAGAACGGGGGGCTCCCTCATAGCACACACACCCGGGGCCAGAGTGTTCCCAGAAACGAGAGCGAGGCCTGCCCAGCTCAGCCTTCCGCCGGCCGGGCCTCCGGCCCATCGAGCCGGGAACGGCCCAGGCGCGTCTGTGGGCATTCAGGGGTCCTGCCTGCCCCTGCAGGACGTCCGGATCCCCCTCTGCAGGCAGGAAACCGAGGCTCGGAGAGGGCAGGTCCCATCCCCAAGGCCACACAGCAGGAAATGGCCAAGCTGCAACCCCACCCGGCCAGGTCTGCCTTCCGCCCGAGCCCCCGGCTGCCTTTGGCCTCCTCCTCCTGGTCCTCAGCATCCAGGGTCACCGAGGAAACGGGGGGGGGGGGGGGGCCCTGGTCCTCAGCATCCAGGGTCACCGAGGAAACGGGGGGCCCTGGTCCTCAGCATCCAGGGTCACCGGGGAAACAGGGGGGCCCTGGTCCTCAGCATCCAGGGTCACCGGGGAAACAGGGGGGCCCTGGTCCTCAGCATCCAGGGTCACCGAGGAAACGGGGGGCCCTGGTCCTCAGCATCCAGGGTCACCGGGGAAACAGGGGGGCCCTGGTCCTCAGCATCCAGGGTCACCGGGGAAACGGGGGAGGGGGGGCCTGGTCCTCTGGGGAGACAAAGGCCTGGCTGGCCTGCATCCAAGAACAGGAAGGACCAATGGGTCTGGGGTGGGGGATGGGAGCGGACAGGATCACAGGGGGTGATGCTGGAGGATGGACGTCTCGGGGCACCCCTGCCCCACGCCGCAGCTCTGGAGGCTTGTTGGCTAATGAGACTTTGGGGTGATTCACAGAACTGTCACCGGGTCACCGAGGGAGAGCCCCAGCCTCCCTTCCCAGCGCAGGGAGGCTCTTCCTTGCAGCTGCTCACCTCTCCCACCTGGGAGGCGGGCCCCGCAGCACTGAGGCATTGTGGGATGATGTCACCCCTTGGCAAGGCTCGGAGGTGACCTCAGCTCCCAGGGCCAGGTGAGCCGGGTGTGGCGCCAGGTGAGCACACCCTGAGGCCCCTGCGGGAGGCGCTCCCAGCCCAGGGGCTGAGGGCTGGGGGCCTGGGAGACCACTCCCTGCCGAGCTCGGCCAGTCTGGTTAGGGAGGCTCCCGGTGCCTTCCAGAGGGCCCGGGGCTGTGGGGTGGACGGCGCAGCCACCTGTGCCACCGGTGAGGTCAGTGCGGACACCTCCGAGCGGGTCCCTGCATCGCCCCCGGCTGCTGGCTGCCCGCCGCCCAGCCGCGGGGTCACCCCGGGGCCTGCCCTGCCGGCTCCCCTCGCTGCCCGGGCCAAACTGGTTTTCACAGGTGGCTTTAAAAGCCCGTTTGGGGTGAAAATAAACTTTTTATGGATTCACTGACATCTGGGGACTCTGGTGGGCCTGGTTCTCCTGTCCCTGGGGGGGCAACGAGAAGACCCCTGGGCAGCGACAGGCGGATGTGGGCTCAGCCCCGGCTCTGCCCCTGAGAGGCTGGGGGGCCGGGGACAAGTCGCTCCACCTCTCTGAGCCGGTAAAACGGGTAGAACCTTCTGTGAAGTGTGAAGACAGGCCTCGTCAGCCCGGCCGGCGTGGCAGAGCATTGACCTGGGGACCAGGAGGTCACGGTTCGATTCCCGGTCAGGGCACAGGCCCTGCTTGTGCTTCAGTCCCCAGTGTGGGGCGTGCAGGAGGCAGCCGGTGAGTGCTTCTCTCTCATCACGGATGTTTCTAACTTTCTCCCTCCCTCTCTCTTCCTCTCTGAAATCAATAAAGACATATATTTAAAAAAAAAAACACCATAACACTGAAACCGGTTTGGCTCAGTGGATAGAGCATCAGCCTGTGGACTCAAAGGTCCCAGGTTCGATTCGGGTCAAGGGCATGTACCTTGGTTGGGGTGTGTGCAAGAGACAGCCGATTGATGATTCTCTCTCATCGATGTTTTTAACTCTCTATCCCTATTCCTTCCTCTTTGTAAAAAAAAAATCAATAAAAAATATTTTTTTAAAAACAAAACCCATAAAGACAGGCAGAATTAATCGATGGTAAAAGAAGTCAGAATAGTGGTGGTGGGGGGCGGGGGGAAGGGTGTGTGTGTGCAAGGGGGGAAAGGGAACCTCCCAGCTCATGGAAATGTGCTGTCTGGTCGGGGAGATGGTGACATGGGTGTGGGGGTGATGGTGACGTGGATGTAGGTGAGACAGACAAACATGGGCCATGGGTTCCAGCCTGGGTGAGGACTGGCCATACGGCGGCAGGCTGCCCGGGCAGGGGTCTGTCACTCACTGCACTCTGGTGGAAGGCATCATGGTGGGAGTCTGGGCTCTCGGGGTCAGATCCTGCCTCTGCCACCTCCTGGCTGACTGACCTTGGCCACGGGCTCTGCCTCTGCCAGCCTCGGTTTGCCCAGATGTGCCACGGGGGCAGCCACGGACGTGGACGACCTCAGTAAACAGCACGTGCTCCCTGAGTGTCCACTGCGTTCACTGCTGTTATAATGCCAACGTCCACTGAGTTGGTAACAACACGCATGGCACCCAGGGCCCTGTGGTGGGGATTAAATGTGCTCACCCGTGGCCCGGCTGGCGTGGCTCAGCGGCTGAGTGCCGACCAATGAACCGGAAGGTCATGGTTTGATTCCCGGTCAAGGGCACGTGCCCACGTTTCCAGCTTTGATCCCCAGTGGGGGGCGTGCAGTTAGGCAGCCAATCCACGATTCTCAATTCATGGGTGTTTCTCTCTCTCTCTCTCCCCCTTCCCCTTCCTCTCCGAAATGGGTAAAAAATATATTTAAAGAACAGAGGCCACGTCCCCATCCTGGGCTCCCCGGGGTGCCAGGCTTCCCGCAGGACCGGCCCGGGTTCGAAAGGGCTTACTTCTTTCTTTCCACAGGATGAACCCAGACAGCCTGGCCAAGGCCACCTGGTCGGGAAGAGGGAGAGGCGGGATCTGAACCCAGAGCCCCGGGAGCTCAGGGCCATGTCCTTTCCATTGAATGACACCGGGTGGGACAGCAACCAGTGAAAACGGAGGCGAAAGGTGTCACCATCTCCCTGATAACCGTCAGGTGCTCACCCCCACCCACGGCCCCAATAGCCACGGGGTGTGGAGGTGCTCAGGGATTCCACTCCCTTTGTGCCCCACAGCCCCCCTCTGCCGCCCCCCGCCGCTCCCCAGGCGCGCAGCGGCCGACTCCCCCCCGAGACGAGACCGGGGGTGAGCCCGGGCCATGTAGGGAGAGGAGAGAGGCGCCGGCGAGGGGCGTGTGTCGGGGGTGCGGGGGGGGGGGGGGGGGGGGCGGGGAGCGTAGGCGGAATGAACGGAGGGCCTTGAGATTCTCGGCCGAGGCGTGAGCCCGATGACATCCACGGAAAACAATTTTATTTGCTTTGAAAGCAGCACTCGAATAGTTCGGATTCCTGCCCCAAGTCCCTGACCGCCGCGCTTCCAAGTGGGTTCAATGGAAACTTACCGGGCAGTGAGGCCCCGAGCACGGGCCAGGGGACGGACACACACACACACACACACACACACACACACACGCAGGTTATGCAAGCGAGCACGCGAAGTTTGATGCCCTGACCATCCCCGGTGCCGTGAGGCCCCCCAAAACCAGCCCTTGGCAGACACCCAGTACCACCCCACACCTTCTCCACGGCGGCTGTGCTGGGCCCCTCGGCCCCTCTGCCCGGGTCAGCACCAGCCTCCTCCCCTGGCCCGGCCCCCGGGGTGAGCTCAGAGGCATGAACCAGACCCTGCGCTGTGCTGAGGCCCAGAGCCACCCTCCCGCTGCTCCTTCACTGCCCTCGTGGCTCTCCACCGGCCCGGCTCCCAGGCGGGTCTCCGGGCTCCGAGGAGAAGTCAGCGCCTCCTCCCGCTGAGCTGTGGGCCTCCTCTCGCGGGGCCCGCCCGGGAGCTGCGGGGACACGGGTCACGGGGACCTGCCAGGTCCCACCGGGCGGCGTGGCCCCCTCTCCTGGAGGGAGCACCCGTGTCCCAGCCCACTGTTCCCACCGAGAAGCAGCGGCTGCAGGCGCCGGGGGGCCACATGCTCAGGGGGGGGGCGGGGAAGGGGGGGAGACAGGCGAGTCCACCACGCCCTAACTCACTGAGTTTCAGCCTCCCGGTGCCTCGGTTTCCCCAGCGGGAAAGTGGGGCTGGCGCGAACAGCAGTGCTCACCTCAAGGGATTTTGTGAGACGGAATGAGCAGCTGATCATCGTAACTCGCTGACCTGGGTGGCTGGCAGCGGGTCGCCTACGACAGTGGTCGGCAAACTGTGGCTCGCGAGCCCAGGTTTGCCACTCTGCTGACGAAGGAGTTTGCCCACCACTGGCCTACGATATACGGTCAGAGCTGGAAATGACGAGGCGTCGTGTGATGCTACAAATTGTCAACGGAGAGGTCCAGCTGCTAGTTTCTTATTTATAAGTCCTCATCAGGTTAATAACTAAGAGCAGCCAGAGCCCGGGCTGTCAAAGGCTGGAATGTTCCGTGGCCACATTCTCCGAGGCAGAGGGGCAGGGGCGGGGGATGCCTGCTGCCCTGGAAAGTGGGGCCTCCGAGCACCCCGGGGGGCCCTTTCCCAGCATAACCAACGCCCGTCCAGGGCCCAGGCCAGAGTCCACCCTCCCACCCACACACACAGGCCTCTGCTCTCCCCCCCCCGGGCCAGAATAGCGCCTGATGTCACGGATAACCACAGGCCCGGCTCGGAGCGTTGTGGTCCAGCCCGCCGTGACCTCATTTCGGGGGATAGGGGGGGGGGGACAGGGAGGAGGGCTGACCCATGGTGGGCACACAGCTGCCAGGGCGGGCCGGCTGCTCCGAAAGGGAGAAGCCCTGAGACCCTCAGTTCTCCCGGATCGGCAGGACGCCCCGGGGCCAGGCGAGCCTCCGAGGGAGGGAAGGCCCCACGGGAGCATCCTCTTCCCTGTGGCTCCGCAGCCCGCACCCCTCAGACTCCTGAGGGCACCTGTGTGCCACGGTTACCCGGCAACAGGGAGTGAGGGGCCTGAGCCTCCCTGCAGCGTCCTGAGTGGAGCTTTGGGCCCAGAGGCCTCTCTGCTTGTCCCCACTCCCCTCCCTCCCCTTCCGGCCGCTCACATGGCGCGGGGAGACGTGCTTGGACCCAGGGCCGGACGCTGGCGCACACTCGATGAATGGCCTCTGTCTGGATTCTTCCCTCACCCTCATCTGGCTTCCTCTCCGGGACCTGGTGGGACCGGTGCGTCCAGGGTGCCCCCAGGAGCCAGGAAGAGGAAGTCAGAGCAGGCCGGGGGGGGGGGGGGGGGGGGGGAAGGGGGCGCGGTGGGAACAGTGAGCTCTGGGAAGGAGAGAGAGCCCGCCCTGGGTACACAGAGCCGTCTGGGCTTGCTGGAGCCGCCTTCCCCCAGCAGCTGGCCCGCCTGCTCCAGACGTGAGCTCTGACGTCAGTGCTCACCTGCCGGGACCCCCGCCTCCCTCCCGGCAGCCACCTCGTGAGCCGCCCTCAGCATGTCAGCCGGAGGCGAGGGAGGCGAGGGGGCGGTTCTGAACGGAAGGGAGGGGAGGAGGAAATGCCTTCACGGGGCACTGGTGTGCCAGGTGCCGAGCGCCTGACAGCCGCGTGATGTCACCCGGGGGAACGGAAGGAGGAGGTGCACGGAGATCGGGGTCTGCTGCAGCTCAGAACCCGGGAGGAGACGCCCTTGGGGCTGGTCTCCACCGGACGAGGGGCCCCTGGGGGACACAGGGCCACGGAACACACAGCCGGGCCAGTTGGGCGTGAATGTCGGAGACACACAGCGAAGTGCATTCCGGCGGCACCTGCGCCTAACAGTCTTCACTGCTCATGTCACACTCAGATGCAACTGGGCTCCCGTCCTTTCAGGGAAATACAGGCAAACCTCCACATACGGGGCTTCACGGGTGCTGTGCTTGTTTGGTGCGAGAGAAACATCGGCGATGGGAGAATTGCTGATCGGCTGCCTCCTGCACGCCTTCCTAACTGGGGACGGAGCCGGCACCTCAGGCAGGTGCCCTGACCGGGAATCGAACTGTGGCCTCCCAGTTCATGGGTCGAGGCTCAACCACGGAGCCACGGCGGCCTGGCTTTGTCCTGTGCATTTTCCAGCGCTCTGTGAGGACCCCGGGCTACAGAAAGGACCAGGGGGACGGGGGAGCGGCGTGGAGGGCAGGAAGCTACACCCAGAAACAAGGGGAGGAGAGGCCAGGGGGCCTGTGGGCCAGCCCCGCCTGCCTGAGCCTCAGTCTCCCGCCCGGGGGCTGCGTGAGGCTGAGAGGCGGTCAGGCTCATACAGCAGCAAGGCCCTTCTGGGCCCGGGCAGCTGTGTCCAGCTCCCCACGGTGCGGAGCGGGAGGCAGAGAAAACCGAGACATCCATGAGCAACAAAGAAAGTTCCAGCGCTGGACGGAGGAGGAGTGGCCAGGGCCTAAGCCCCGTGCTGTCTTTCTAGGCCACATGTGTCAAACACAAGGCCCGCGGGCCAAATCCGTCCCGCCAGGCCTTGCAATGTGGCCCGCACCGCGCTGTCATCACTGCACTCCGCTGCGTTTCCATCACAATGACAGTTTATGACTGTTCAGTAAACCATTCGGCCCGCGATTTAGGCTGGATTTTAGATTTTGGCCCCTTCTCTGATTGAGTTCGACACCCCTATTCTAGGCTGTAAATGCAGAAACAGAGGCCTGGATGCCTCCAGGCCCTGGCCAGGCCAGGAAGATCCCGGGGCGCATTCCCGCTCCCAGGGGCGTCCGGGAGGCCGAGGCCGTGACTAAGCCCTTCCTTGGGAATCTGTGCGGCACGTGGCCCGGAGCGGTTCCCGGGAACCGGGCCGGACCCGCGGTGCGTCAGCCGCTGCCGGGAAGCCCGCGCCGACGCCTCCGAGAGCGTGGGCCTGGGCGCGGGGCGGGGGGCCTGGGCGCGGGGCGGGGGGCCTGGGCGCGGGGCGGGGGGCCCGGGCCTGGGGGTGGGGGGCCCGGGGGTGGGATAGGGGGCCCAGGAGCGGGGTGGGGGGCCCGGGCGCGGGGCCTGGGCCTGGGGGCGGGGGGCCTGGGCCTGGGGGCGTGGGGGCCTGGGCGCGGGGGGCCTGGGCCTGGGGGCGGGGGGCCTGGGCGCGGGGCGGGGGGCCTGGGCGTGGGGGGCCTGGGCCTGGGGGCGGGGGGCCTGGGCGCGGGGGGCCTGGGCCTGGGGGCGGGGGGCCCGGGGGCCGGGCGGGGGGCCTCGGGGGGGGGGGGGGCCGGCTCCGAGATCAGCAGCAGTCTCGCCCCCTCGGGCGGAAGCGCCCCTCCCAGCACTCGCATCGAATGGCCCCGGGATGGGTCAGAGGGAGAAGAAGCCCCCCGGCCAACCAGAGGGACAGAAAGAAGGGCCACGGAGCTCCGTCCATCGGGAGACCCGGGAGGCCCCCCAGGACGGGCCGGGATTCCCTTTCCTGCTTGCACGCAGCAGCGTTGCCTTCTGCTCACACTTCGAATCCCCGGAAGATCAGAGCGGCCGTGCTGGGCTGGGAGAGGGCTGGGAGGCCCCGAGGGTTCTCTCCGGTCGGAGCCCCGCCCTCTGAGCCTCCTCTGGGACGCCCCGCCCCTCGGGGGTAACTTACACTTCTGTGGTTATGAATCCGGTGAGCTCCGAGAGGAAGAGGAAGAGGATGAAGAGGCAGCAGCAGACGGAGACTGCAAGAAACAACAGAGACGCACCGTGAGGGCAGAGGGCACTCAGGACGGAGGCCGCCCCCCTCCCCCTGCCCCTCCTTCCCCTGCTCCAGAGAGAGCTGCTCAGAGGGAGCGGGAGAGACCCCCCTGCAAACCCTCAGCCCCTTCCTACTCTTTTTTTTTTTTACATAAAAATATTTTTTCTTTTAGAGGAAGAGGGAGGGAGAGAGGGAAACATCAACGATGGGAGAGCATCACCGATCAGCTGCCTCCTGCACGCCCCACACTGGAGATTGAGACGGCAACCCGGGCCTGTGCCCTGACCGGAAATCGAACCCTGACCTCCTGGTTCCCAGGTCAATGCTCAACCACGGAGCCACGCCAGCCAGGCGCCCCTTCCTGCTCGTAATCTCCATAGGAAGCAGCCCCGCTCCGCAAAAGGTGGACCGACACGGCGGATGCCAAGTCTACGGCTCTGGTACGGAGCTGCCCCTCCGGGGTGGACCGACCCCCTCACGGGCAGCCCCTCCGAGGGGCAGGCCCAGCTTTCTCCCGCGGAGGCCAGGCGGAAGCACAGGCGGCCACGGGGTCCAGCACGGGGCCTGCCTCAGGCGATAACAAAACACGTCTCTGTTGAATGAATGAATGAATGAATGAATGAGTGAGTGAGTGGAAAGCGCGAAGGCTGGACGAGGGCTTTTCAATCCATGTTTGGGCAAGACGCTCGGGCTTCTTCGGAGCCTGACTCAGGGACCGGACGGGAGGAATGTGGTCCCAGGAGAATGCCGGCCAGTGGGCAGCCAGTCCAGCGGACCCCGGACCCGAGACCCAAGGCGCCGGGACGCCACAGGCTGCTGAAGGGGAGGGAGGAGGCGACTCGAGCCGACCCGCGAGGCCCCCGCGCCCGGCGGTCTCCCCGGTGATTCACAGCGTGGATCACGGTGGCGGGAGATGTTTCTGCGTCGGCAGCCCGCTCGGCCGAAGCGCCTCCAGGACGAAGCCCGAGCCCATTCATCGGGGTGGCCCCGGTCTTGGCACGGCCCGGCCTGGCCCCGGGGCCCGTTCATAAATATCTGTTCACGGGGCGGCCGCTGAGGGCTGGCCACCCTGCGCGCTGGAACAAGGGCGGCAGAGAGACCGCATCTCGGGGGCCACGTGGCCGCGCCTTCTAAATCCTACGCCCTCTGGCAGGGACTGGTTTGGCTCAATGGGTAGAGCGTCGGCTTGGGGACTGAAAGGTCCCAGGTTCGATTCCGGTCAAGGGCATATACCTTGGTTGCGGGCATATCCCCAGTAGGGGGTGTGCAAGAGGCAGCTGATTGATGACTCTCTCTCATCGATGTTTCAGACTCTCTGTCCCTGTCCCTTTCTCTCTGTACAAAATCAATAAAATATATTAAAAAAAATAATAATAAATCCTACGCCCTCTGACCCCGGCATTCCCCTTCTGGGAAAGTTACTTTACGGAAGTGACCGTGCCAGGACACAGAGAGGCCCGGCCGAGGGCGGCCATGACAGCAATGCCCGGGCACCAGCCACGTCCGCCCTCCGCAGGCCGGTCACACACACGGCGGGCCTCCCAGCTCGCGCAGTAGGACACGACTGGAGGGAAGAGCATGATGACCTACTGTGTGCTGGGATGGAGGCGTCCGGGGCAAAGCAGTGGGGGAAAGGCGGGGAGATGGTGTGCGCCCGCCTGTGCTGAAAACCCAGACCTGTGCATAGCCACGCCTCGCTGTGCTTTCAAAACGTTCTAGAAGGATCCACGCCGCTGGTAACCCTACTGACCCGGGAGAGCCAGAGAAGAGGGTGGGGCTGTCCGCTGGGGCAGGGAGGGCGTTGCTGGCCCGGGTCGGTAAAGCAGCTGAGCAGGGAGAAGGCAGCTGACCCCCTCTCCTCTCACGGCCCTCAGCACCCCCTCCGGGGACCAGGCACACGCGAACCAGCTCCCGCGGTCAGACCCAGACAGGCTGCGGGCCCCAGGAGGAAGGTGACCGGTGGAGATGTCATCTGTGCACCGAGGACTTAGCACCCCCCCCCCCCCACGCCACAGACGTGATGTCTTTTCACCCCAGATCAGGACCCGGAGGCTCAGAGAGGTGAGGCGACCAGCCCGAGGTCACCCGGCTGCTAAATGGGAGGATGAGCCCAGTTCTGCCGGACGCCAGAGCCTGGTCCCCTTCCGGGGGCGTGGGGACTCAGGCCTCCTCAGCATCCAGGAGCCGAGCCGGAAGAGGGAGAGCTGGGCGGGGCCAGCCAGGTGGGGGGGTCCCTGAGGTCACCCATCACCTGGCAACGGCCAGCCCCTGGGGAAGGTCCCTCTCCTACACCAAGCCCTGGAGAGGCCACGGGTGGGGGAGGGAACGAGGTGGGAGTGGGGTGGGGTGGGAGGGGAGGGGAGGAAGGCATGGGGGCCCACTGAGTCCCAGGCCAGCCGGGCTCTCTCTGGCGGAGCTGTGAAACATCAGGTGAGCCAGGCGACCTCTCTGAGCCCATTCTCTCCTCCGGAAAACGAGGCTCCATCATTCCTGCTTGCCTGGCGTTTTGAAGTGTCCTTGTTTTTCCTAAATGAACCTCTTTACTGTGGAGTACGCTAGCTACGAAGGTGGTACAGAGAGTTCCCACCGCCCTCCTCCCGGCCTCCCTGCCTGCTGGCGAACATCTGGCAGCTCTGACAAGGGGCTTAGCTGTCATCGTCCAACGCGGTCACCAGAGAAGCTGTGTCCCATCCAGATCCCCCGTGTCCCAGGGACTGCCTCCTGTCTGGGACCCGCCCCGGCCCCCCTCACACGCCGTCATCACATGCCCCTGCTTCGGGTCTGCGACCGCTCTCCAGACCGGCCTGCTCTCCCCGACCTCGCCATGTCAACCTGTGGCCAGGCCAAGGTCACCCAGCGGCTGCCTGGTGCTTCCTCACAATTACACTGGCTTGCGGTTTTGGGGGGGAAGATCCCCAGCGATCAGTGCCCTTCGCAGCGCATCCCAGTGCATCCTATGGAGGGGGGGCGGGGTGCAGGAAGGGGGCGCTGTGACATCCACATGACATCTCACTGATGTATCCACAGCAAAGTGACTATTTCCTTTCCATTCTCATCTCTCTCACTTAAAAAAATATATATATATATATATTTTTTTTTAATTGATTTTTTTTTATAGAGAGGAAGGTGGAGGGATAGTTAGAAACATCGATGAGAGAGAATCATCGACCAGCTGCCTCCTGCACACCCCCTACTGGGGATGTGCCCGCAACCAAAGTACATGCCCTTGACCGGAATCAAACCTGGGATCTTTCAGTCTGCAGGCCAACGCTCTATCCACTGAGCCAAACCAGTTTTGGCTCTCTCTCTCTCTCTCACTTTTTGAAATGTATTTTTATTGATTTCAGAGAGGAAGAGAGAGAAACATCCATGATGCGAAAGAATCATGGATCAGCTGCCTCCTGCATGCCCACAGTGGGGATGGAGCCCGCAACCCAGCGTGTGCCCTGACCGGAAATTGAACTGTGACCTCCTGGGTCATAGGTCAACGCTCAACTACTGAGCCACGCCGGGCGGGCCCATGCTCAGTTCTTCACAAGCGAGGCACTGAGTCCAGCCCCCACTCCGCAGGAAGAGGACCCAGCTCTGGCTCCTGGACGGGGACACAGTCCCACAGCCTTTGGGATTCTTCTGTGAGGAAGAGTCTCACACACACACACACACACACACACACACACACCCGTCGGCACGGACTCAGGGCCTTTTCCTGGGGCAATGAGCCGGGAGTTCCATCGCTTGTTTTGTCCCTCGAACGGCGCAGCCTCGGTCTCCGGCCCCCACCCCCCCGCTCCCAGGCTGGCGTCCGGCCCACACGCCCCAGCCCCTGTTCCTTCTCCGGGCCCTCTTGGCTTCCTGGGGGCTCCCTCTGTACCCATCCGGCCCGGTCCTGACATCAGCCACTTCTCCACGGAGCCCTGCGTCCTTTCAGTAACGAACTGATGCACAAAATTCGTGCAGGGGTGGGGTACCCCCCGACCTGGCCTGAGCCCTCTCACAATCCAGGACCCTTTGCTCCTAACCGCCCCCCTGCTCACTCCTCACCCCTCGGCCTGGAGCTCCTTAGCGCGGCCATGAAGGCGGGAGAGGCTCCCACCACCGCTGCTGCACTTGCCAGCCTTGAGCCTGGCTTCTGGCCGAGTGGCACTTCTGCTGTGCGAGCGCAATGACCACCAGGGAGCAGCTCCTGCGTCGAGCGTCTGCCCCCTGGTGGTCAGTGCACGTCATAGCGACTGGTAGTTCTGGTCGTTCCACTGTGAAGGTCACTGGGCTTTTATATAGATAGGTGACATTTAGAATCCAACACCTGGGCGAGATTTTTTTTTTTTTTTTAATGAAACCATGCTTTTGTCAAAAATGCAGCTAGTTTGAAAGGCCTGGAGAGAAACGGAAGTCTCTTCCTGACCCTGAGCCCCCGTGTCAGTGACTAGGAGTGATTTCTGGTGTCCCCTCCCAGGAGCAGGGGCCGCCTCCCTCCCTGGTGAGGCTGAGGACAGAGCTGAGATGAGGAACAACAAGAAGGCCTGGCGAGACGCCCGTCACTGCTTCCCGCCTCCACCTCTGCGTAGCTCTGGCCAGCAGTTCTGCGCGGGGCGTGGGCACAGAGTGGGATGGGGGCGGGGGGAGTGGAGGGGGAAGGGGAAGGGTACTCACTGATGGCCCCAGTGTACGTCGGCTGCGTAAGGTCCTTGGGCACCTTCCTGTAGATGTCAAACCTGCGGAGAGCAAAGGGGACGGTGAGACGGGCACAGAGGGCTGGCCGGGGCGGCAGGGGCTGTGGTGTGGCTGGCGTGCCCAATAGCTCGGCTAACCTCGGCCCTCCTAGGACAGCTCCCCCAGAGCCTGCGGGACGCCCCTCGGATGGGCCCGGGCCCCCACACTGCCCTTACCAGTCTCACTTCCTCAGGACACCTGCTGAGAGGACCTCGACCCACATTTGGCTATGTTTCTTTTTAAAATATATATAAAATATATTTTAATTGATTTCAGAGAGGAAGAGAGAAGGAGAGAGATAGAAACATCCATGATGGGAGAGAATCGCTGACTGGCTGCCTCCTGCAGGACCCCAGACTGGGGCCTGAGCCGGCCACCCGGACATGCGCCCTGACGGGGAATCAAACCAGGACCTTCCAGGTGACAGGGGTTAACGCTCAACACCGAGCCCCGCTGGCTGGGCCGGCTGTGTTTCCCCATCAGAATGCCGCCCTCCTGAGGGCAGGGGCCTGGCGCAGAGTAGGCACACAACAGGAGCGAGCGGAACCCCGAGGTCTTCTCCGCCCTCAGGGAGCAGGATGCTATGGCGTCACCTCTCCCCCTCCCCCTCCAGTTCCCGCCCCCGGCTTCCACGGCCCTGTGCCCCTTCTTATAGATGCTTCTTTGTTGTTGTTGCTCCTCACCCGAGGGTATGTTTCCTCTGATTTTTAGAGAGCAGGGAAGGGCGGGGGGCAAAGAGAGAGAGACAGAGAGACATGGATGTGAGAGAGACACATCGATTGGTTGCCTCCCACATGCGCCCCAACCAGAGTCAGGGATAGAGCCGGCAACCAAGGTACATGCCCGTGATCAAACTCAGGGCCAGTGCGCTATCCACTGAGCCACACCGGCTAGGACCTTAGAGATTCTTCTTCAGTCCGACATAAACATAAAGCCTGCCCGGGACCCGGCCTCAGCCTCAGCGTGGGTTTCGGCCCCAGGCACAGAGCCCTCGTCTTTCTTTCTCCGGGATCCCATCAGCGTGGACAGGGGTTGTGGGCGGAAGGGTCTGGGGTTTGGGCCTCAGACAGGCGTCTTGGGTTTAGATCTGGCCAGCTGTGGAAGACAGAAGGCCCTGCGTCAGCCTGCCCCGGGTTCAAATCCCGGCTGGTCTTCTTCCTCGCTGTGTGACTTCAGCCAAGTAACTTCCTCTCTCTGAGCCTCCGTTTCCTCGTCTGTAACAATGGGGCTCCTATGACCACACCCGCCAGGGGAGGGACACCCATGCCTGGCAGATCTGACACGGAGCATCCGCCATGGCTTACAAGCCTTGCGTGAGATCTGATCCTCGCCTGCTGTGTGCTCGCTCAGACAGCACGTGAACCCGGTATCCTAAGACCTCAGAGGCGAAACAGTTCCTGCCTGCCGCCAAGTTAAAAAGCTCCACTTTCCTCCCTCCCTGCTCAGCCGGTGCCAGGGCCCCTGGGGGCACCAGAAACCGGGGCTGGGAGTGTGTGTGAGGGGTGGGGGCCCTGTGACTCAGCCACCCACACCTGCCCAGCTCCCTTACGCTGACAAGGTCCGCCCCTTTCCCATGAGAGGCACGTGACAGGTAAGGGCAGGCGCTGCGGAGTCTGCCTGCCGGGGTTCCAATGTGACTTGGCTGCTGGGTGACCCGGGCCACGTCCCTGACTTAACCTCCCTGTGCCTCAGTCCCGCCACCTGTGAAATGGGGCAACAATCCTATATGGATACCAAGCAATGAATCCATCAGAAGTCTGAGGAGGAACGGGGCACGGACGACAGGGACATGGACGCCCCTCCCAAGTCCCTCCCCACGAATCCTCGTGAGCTACCAGAGGAGAAAGTGGAACTCGACGGCGGAGAGCCTTCGCAGACATCACAGCTGCCACGTGACCGAGTGCCACCAGCAGGAGACACGTCACGGCCCCACACCATCGCGCCGGCGGAGAGCTTGCTCCCAGCGCACCACCTCGCGAGAATCGCGAGGAAACACCAACGCATCCACACGGAGGGGCAGGTGCCAAAGTGACGGGCCAGCACGGGTCAACACAGCGAGGTCAGGAAGGCAAGCAAAGACAAAGGCACCCTCCGAGACGAGAGGAGGCGGAAGAGACGGGACGGCCCAGTCACGCAGGCCCGTGTCCCGAATGGGGAAAGGGGCATCGAGTGGGATCTGAATTAGAAACTAGAGGCACCTGAACCTGAAGAGCTGGCTTGGCAAATGTTTTGCTTTTGTTTTTAAAATATATTTTATTAACTTTTTACAGAGAGCTAGAAACATCGATGAGAGAGAAACACTGACCAGCTGCCTCCTGCACACACCCACTGGGGATGCGCCCACACAACCAAGGTCCATGCCCTTGACCGGAGTCGAACCCAGGACCCTTCAGGCCATGGGCCGATGCTCTATCCACTGAGCCAAACCGGTTTCGGCTGGCTTGGCAAATGTCTGCGGAGTGTCCGGTAGGGTACGTCTTCTCTGTTGAAAGTGGGAGGGGGAGGGAGGCTGGGTGAACAAAGGTCAAGGAGAGGAGGTTAGCCTTGGACCAAACTCCCGGAGGCAAGAGCAAAGGGGTGTGCTCCGGACAGAGCGAGGGGGGCGGCTCTGGTACCAGGCTCTTTCACAAATTCACTGTATTTGACTTGAATGTTCACAGTAACCCTGGCAGCAACTTGCTCCCAATCCCCAAGCCCATGGCTAGTAAAGGCAGGATTCAAACCCAAGCCCAAGCCCAGAGGCCATGGTCCTTCCACTCCCCTGAGCCTGGGGGAATCCGCTGAGAGCTCACCCGTTGGGAAACGAAAACCTTCAGGCTTCGTGTACTTGCTTTTCCTCAGAGCAAGTGGGAGCCCCGGGGCAGGCAGGGGCCAGTGCAAAATACATCAATTCATTCAACAGATCTTCACGGAGTACCCGCTGGCGTGAGAAAACCAAAGAGGGCCAGGTGGCCACGGCCCCTGCCCCCGTGAAGCTGCCCGTCTACCAATGGTGTTGGATCCCTGTTTTAGGGCCACCTGGACAGAATGCTCTCGAATTAACGATACAACATCCGCGCTGGGGAGAGGGGGCGGGGCAGAGGGAGAGCTGAAAAAGACCCTGGGTTCAGAGCTGACCACAAGCCAGTGAGTCAGCAGTAAATGCCTCTGAGAAGACGGGCCACAGAGGAGAGGGTGAGAACCCAGGCATGTGACAGACGGGGAAGTGAGCCGCCGTCCCCTCTGGCTCGCATTAGTCAGCCCCTCACGGTGGTGAGGCAGCGAAGAGATAGCGGTGGCCACTGGCGGTCAGAGAATGTGGAAGAAAGGGCAGGGAGAGTGGGGGAGGGGAAAGGGTGCTGACTGCACATCTAGGGTGTGCCCAGCTCACACAAGGCCAGTGGTCGGCAAACTCACTCGTCAGCAGAGCCAAACATCGACAGGACAACGACCGACATTTCTTTTGAGCCGAAAACCGACTTCTGCGGATGGGCCACGAAGTTTCAATCGCTTTTACGTGCGCGCCCGCACGGGGTATTTTGTGGGAGAGCCACCCTCAAGGGGCCAAAGAGCCGCAGTTTGCCGACCACTGAGCTAGGCCCCTGACCAGCTCCTTCTCGTCCAATGATCTCGGTCAACCTACCAGTGAGGGGCCGTTAACCCGTTTTACAGGTGAGGCTCAGAGGGGCTGGTGGCTCAGCTATAAAGTGTCACAGGGGCCTCCCACCTTCCACGCCCTCCGCCGCCCGGCCTAGAAGGCTGAGGCCACGGTGGCCACACCCATTCATTTTCCAGACGAGAAAGCCGGAGCCTCAAGGAGGGGGGTGGGTGACTGTCCAGGTCAAGGTGTAATTCAAATCAGAGTATTTCAAATGAAAATCAGCCAAAATCGGTTTGGCTCAGTGGATAGAGTGTCGGTCTGCGGACTGAAAAGTCCCGGGTTCGATCCCAGTCAAGGGCATGTACATTGGTTGCGGGCACATCCCTGGTGGGGGTGTGCAGGAGGCAGCTGGTCGATGTTTCTCTCTCACCAATGTTTCTAACTCTCTATCCCTCTCCCTTCCTCTCTGTAAAAAATCAATAAAATACATTTTTTTTTAAAAAAGGGTGCTGAGCCCAGCCTCGTGTGGCTTGGTGCTTGAGCACATCAACCTACGGACCAGGAGGTCCCAGTTCGATTCCTGATCAAGCCTTGCCCCCCCCACCCCCACCCCAGCAGGGAACGTGCGGGAGACAGCCAATCAATTATTCTTTCTCATCACTGATGCTTCTATCGTTCTCTCCCTTCCTCTCTGGAACCGATTAAGATTACATCTACCCTGTTTCCCCAAAAATAAGACAGTGTCTTATATTAATATTTTCTCCCGAAGTTGCGCTAGGTCTTATTTTCAGGGGATGGCTTATCTTTCCATGCGCTAGGTCTTATTTCCGGAGGATGTCTTATTTTCGGGGAAACACGGTATGCCTCTAACGCTGTTGTTCTTTAGGATAAAACGCACATCCGCCCCGGGAGGCAGAGAGCACACAGGCTGACTTCAGAGGCCCGCGCCCCGGACGGCAGGCCCCTGCCGGGTGAGGAGGCAGCCCGGCCTCCCTAAGCAAACAGGCAGAGGGACCCACTAAGGGAGCGGGAACGTCTGACTAACGGCCTCTGTCATCGCTTTTCATAGCAGAACGCCTCAGCTCTGCTATTTTAACTCCTGCTGCGGCCCGCTCCCTCCGCTCCGCACACCACTCCCGGCTCCCTCTGTGGCTCGCCGTGTGTGGGCAGCGGCCAAGCCGCATGTGATGTCACCGTTTCCAGGCCTTCGTGACATGAGACGCCATTCAGGAGCAAGTCACTGGAAGGGGTGGGTCATTCGGCCCAAAAATAGCCAGCGAGGGTTTTCGTTGGCACGTGGGCCGGGTCGGCCCTCGGAGCCCTGTGCCAGGGGGGTTAGGTGAAAAGCGTGCTTGTTGGTTCACTCCTTCGCTTCCTCCACCTTCCTGAGAACCACTGGTGTGCGTGTGTGTGTACACGTGTGTGCATGTGTGCATGCCAGAGTGCCCACAGAGGTCACTGAACGCCCCGGAGCTGAGCCCTGTGGGCACCGTTTGTTTCTTTAATATTTCTTTATTGATTTCAGAGAGGAAAGGAGAGGGAGAGAGAGAGGGCGAAACATCAATGATGAGAGAATCATTGATCGGCTGCCTCTAGCACACCCCCACTGGGGATCAAGCCCGAAACCCAGGCCTGTGCCCTTGGCTGGAATCGAACCTGGGACCCTTCAGCCTGTGAGGCAAACCTGCTAGGGCAAGGCACCGGTCCTCATGAGCCCTAGAGTCGCTCTCACGCCATTCCACACCCGGGCCTTGACGTTCAAACAGCTGACATGAGCTCACCCTTCTCCTCCCCGTTAGGAGGAAGGGCACAAACGTGTTTCCGTCTCCAGCCCGGATGAGGGAGCTCTGGGGGGGCCACGTTAATGACAACAGCCACCATTCTCGCCTTTCCCTCCCCGAGATGCAGGATTAGGTTCAAGCTCCTGCTGCAGGGCGCCCCTGTCTAACCTCTGCGCACTGGCCCGCCCGGGATGGGGGACAGGCCCAGCGTGCGCGGTGCCCTCCTCCAGTCTTTCCAAAACTTCGGGACTTCTGTAAAACGCCGCAGGACGTGGGACAAACTGCTGAAAAGCGGGACGTCTGGTCACCTTACATTTCACTGAAGATTTATCGATGGCCAATAACCCCATGACGTGCTGCTAACACCAGGGTCATCGGGGAAATGCCAACTAAAACCACAAGGAGATACCCCTCTGCGCCAGCGATTCCCAAACGGTGTGCCCCGGCGTGCCTCAATAACGTTTAAAACTTGCCATACCGGACTCTTTAGGCGGGCACTGGCCTCTTTTCCCTTAGACCACATGTGTCAAACACAAGGCCTGCGGGCCAAATCCGTCCCGCCAGGCCTTGCAATGTGGCCCGCACCGCGCTGTCATCACTGCACTCCGCTGCGTTTCCATCACAATGACAGTTTATGACTGTTCAGTAAACCATTCGGCCCGCGATTTAGGCTGGATTTTAGATTTTGGCCCCTTCTCTGACTGAGTTCGACACCCCTACCTTAAACTGTCAAACAAATGTACGACCACAGCCAGAACAACAACAGCCGTACGGCGTGAAAGAATCAAAAAGATGCCTACTGCTTTGTCGGATCGGCAAGAACATGTGTTTTCCGGTGTGCTGCGGCAGTGCAGTAATTAGTGTGTGTGCCAGGGGAGGGAGGGGGTGGGCACCGCTGCTCCGGACTCAGCAGAATGGCTGGCCGTACAGAGTGGGCGCACCCAGTGCCAGTGGGGGGAGGAGCCGCGGGAGGAAAGCTGCCCGACCACTAGGGGGAGGGAGTGAACCCTGTGCCCAGCCTACGATCAGCCACTCCGCCCCCAGAAGTGCACACGGCCCTAGCCGGTATGGCTCAGCGGACAGCGTCAGCCTGCACCCTGAAGGGTCCCAGGTTCAATTCCCTTGCAGGGCAGATACCTCCCCAGTTGCAGGGTCCTCCCCAGCCTGGGCCCTGGTGGGAGCTTCTGCAGGAGGCACCCAATTGGTGTGTTTCTCTCTCACATGGATGTTTCTCTCTGTCTTTCCCTCTCTCTAAAAATCAATGGAAAAGTATCATCAGCCCTAGCTGATTTAGCTCGGTGAACAGAGCATCAGCCTGCGGACTGAAGGGTCCCAGGTTCGATTCCACTCAAGGGCACAGGCCTGGGTTATGGGCTTGATCCCCAGTAGGGGGCGTGCAGGAGGCAGCCGATCAATGATTCTTTCTCATCATTGACGTTTCTATCTTTCTCTCCCTCTCCCTTCCTCTTTAAAACCAATAAAAATACTTTAAAAAAAAGTATCTTCAGATGAAGATTAAAATAAATAAATGCACACACACACACACACACACACACACACACCATCTCTATAACATTCTCAAAGCACAAACTCACTGGAGTGACAGCAGCCCACCGGTTGCCTGGAGACGGAGGGAGGGAGGGAGGGGCACGAGGAAAGCCCGGGAGGCGAGGGAGAGGACACGGTCGCTCTCATTGGCTGCGATGGCAGTGTCAGGGGTGCACACGCCTGTCAGGTTCTCCAAGCGGACACCTTACGGGCGTGCCGTTCATGTATGTCAGTTGGTCCTCAGTGAACTGTTGGGGGAGGGGGATGTAAGTGAGAGCCATCGCTAAGGCACCTCACATACACTGACCTCCAGCCCTCCATCCCAGTGCCTCCCGCCCCCTGCTCCCACCGCAGCCCCCTGCCCTTGCCGGTTTATCTGGAACGCTATTCCCCGGGGTATCTGTGTGCTGGCTGCCTCCCCTCCCTTGGGTCTGCGTTCCGATGCCACCTCCTCAGAGAGCCCCGTCAGAGTCCAGGCGGAAACCGGTGAGGTTCGCAGGCCCCTGGGCCCAATGCAGAATAAGCCGGACCGGGGCAGGGGCGGGAAGGCAGGAAAGCACGGCCGAGAAGATGCTGCTGCTGCGGCTGCTGGAACCGCTAAGGCAGAGGCCGTGCGTTTCTTTCCAACTTCAAATAACGGATTTCCCCACACGTTCAGCGAGTGCCTGCCTGAGTTCACAGAGGGGCGGGGGAGGGACTGGCATCCCCTGGGCTCCTACCCGCTGGGCCAAGCCCACCTCCACCCTGGACCGCCCCCACTGCCTCCTCCCTGCCGGCCATCAGGTGCCGGCAACAAAGGAGGAAACCGGACTCGGAGAGGCTGGGCCATGTGCCCGAGCTCACACAGCCGGCGAGAGAGGCAGAATCAGCGTTGGAACCCTGGTCAGCCTCACCTGGAGGCCACCCTCCATGCTGACCCTCTGCAGCCGCCCCCCAGCACCACGCTGGGCCCTGGGGGCCTTGACTGTCCCTGCTCCCAGCTGCCCTCCTGTGCCTGCGTAGGGCCTGGTGCGGCCGCAGCACCCGGTGAGCGAGAGGAGGAGGGAGGGTGCCCACTGTGGTGGGTGCCCCCCAGGCCCTGGCAGAGGACAGCTGGACAGCATCCCCTCCCCCGCAGCCACCTCCACGGCCCCCCCACCCCCCATGACGAGCCCTCTGTCCTGAGAGCGGAAAGCTGTCCGTGGTGCCGGGCTTGGCTGGGCATCAGGCTTCTCACTGTCGAGGCCGCGGGGAGCGCGGCTGCGGGGCGGCGAGGGCCCCACCGTGTTTCCAAATCGCTGGCCCCGGGCCACGGCCGCGGCCCCGCAGCGGACACAACATCCGCGCGGACACTATAAATGGAAATGTATTCTTAGAGGGGCAGATGCTGGCGGGCGGGGAGGGATGGGGGGTCAGCAGGGACCCATCACCGGATAAAAATACAGACGGCATTTAAATGCTGAGCGGCAGGAGCTATTCGGGGACTGGCTCCTCATGCCCGTGGCTCCCCGCCAGGGCACGGCCTTGGACAGACCTGAACGGCAGGAGCTACGGGGGTGGGCGTTTTAAGTCCAGGAGGAGGGGGTGGGGGGTTGGCATGCCCAAACAGCTAGGGAAGGAGCTGCTTTTGGGGGGCACACACAGATCCCTTGACCTCCACCCACCACTGCCCACGGGGTTCAAGTCCACTCTGGGCTGTGAGACCACCCTCTGGACAACACCCTCGCCACCCTGCAGAGTGAAGGCGGAGTCCTGGCGAGGGCCGGGGTGGGGGCCGAGGCAAGGCCTGGGTGTGAGGAGCTGGCAGGGCGAGGCCAGTGCGATGGAGGGAAGCTGGGGAGGGCCCCGTGAGGAGGGGGAAGGGGACAGTTACTGAGCCAGCTCTGCTTCTGCGGTCTCACCGTCCCCTCACGGCCACCCGGCACAGACACCATGATCACCCTCGTTTCTGCAGGAAGAGACACCGGGGCGAGGAGCCGGCGGGAGATGGGACCCTGAGACCCAGGCTGAGACGCCGAGTCTAGAAAGACAAGCAGCAGCGAGGCTGGGCAGAGGGCGGGCGGTGTCTGGGGCACAGTGACCTCCCCTGCTCAGGGTCACACAGTCAGCACGTGGCAGGGCAGCCGTGTGCTCCCTCCGGGCCGAGCAGGGAGCTGCCAGGCTGCGTGCGCTGGGGCCAGCTGTGTGTGTGCTTCAGAAAGTGAGGGCCCTGGCCGGTTCAGCTCAGTGGTTAGATCCTCGGCCTGTGGACTGAAGGGTCCCGGGTTCGATTCCGGTCAAGGGCATGTACCTTGGTTGTGGGTACATTCCCACCGCCACTCATCACTGATATTCCTATCTCTTCCTCTCCCCTCCTCTCTGAAATCAATAAAAATATATATTTAAAAAAAGAAGAAGAAACACCCACTTGGAAAGATGAAAATATAAAGCCAATTCACCAGGGAGTCATCACTCAAAGATTCCAGAAAGCACCGGGCATCCCAAATAATCGAGGGCACCCGGGCACTGACCACCTGCAGCTCTCACCCGATGGGAGACACCGGGCAGGGGCCGGAAATGACGGCCCTGGGCCAGGGGCAGCCTGTGGCAATCTGGAGGGTCCGGAGCCCACCTAATGGGGGTGGAAAGCCCCCCTGTGTGACCACGGCTGGGACAAGGAGCCCTCAGGTGGCCGGATCCGTGAAAACCAGAAGCCTGGGGTCTTATGGGAAATCACCGCCTTAAAAATGATAGCAGCTAGTTTTTGTTTAAATAAAACCATATGCCAATCAAAGAAAACACTTCTGGGGCCCAGATCCCACCCGGAAGGCTGACCCCGGGCTCAGTGTGTGTGCGCGTGGGGACGGAGCAGCAATGGGAACGGGTGGGAAGAGGGGGGCTGATGCTTCCCGGGCGTTCTCAAGGCTGCTTTAGTCCGGGCCCATTTTTACAGCAGAAAAACTGAGGTCTGGGAAGCCGCACCAGATTTCCTAGCATCGAGAGAGAAAGCTATCCGAGGGCCAGCTGGGCCCTCCCCGTGGCACCCAGGTGCCCTGACATGGGGCTCTGGGAGCTGAGAGCCGGCCGGAGCCAGGCATGCAGGTCACCGAGACACGGGTCTACAGGCAGTGCCTTTTACCCACAGCCCCTCAGGAATAGCAGCCAGGGGTCTGAGCCCCTGGGGGCCCACTGGGGGCGCTGTCCAGGGCGCACCCCTGCCCCGGGGAGGGCCTGGCGCTGGCCGAAGGGCCTGGCACCCGCAGGAGCCTGGGCCCGCCCTCCTCCCTCCTCCCTCTTCCCTCCTCCCTCTTCCCTCCTCCCTCCAACTCCGTGAGTCACGCCTGGCTCTGGGCCTCAGCGCGCCGGCTGCAGAGTCTTCAGTTTTTCTTGGCTCCCGAGCAAAATGTAATTTTCCAAAGCACATAGATTCCAGCGGGGCCTGGGTTGTGCTATGCTCTGGCAGCGGCCGGGCCGGCCTGAGCACACGCTGTCCCGGGGTGGGGGTGGGGGGGACACACACCAAAGAATGTGGTTATCGCCTCCCTCTCCGCCTCCTTCCTGCTCCTCCCCCTGGCAGAGCCCCCGGTGGGTGTGCCGGCCACCCATCCCCTCGGCCTCCCCTGGCCCCCTCACTGCAGCCACTGCCGCCCCCGACGGCCCCACCGAGCCCAGTGGATGGATGGGACGTCAAACCGCGCCTGCCAGCCGGACAAGAGGGGCCCCCAGAAACCCCGCCGGGGAGCCCCCCAGTCTGCAGATCACGCCCCTTCACATTGCTGGGGTTGTGGGAGGAGCACGGCCCAGGGGGTCAGGCCGGTGGGGGCCCAGGAACCCCGTACACTGTGTACCTGTCTGGCTTTTTTCAAAACAGGTTTCTGATCGGCGCCGTTTAGAGTCACAGCAAAATGAAGTGGAAGGTACACAGATCTTCCCCACAGGCCGAGCCTCCCCCACCAGACGGGGCATCTGCTCCCGAGGGTGACCCCAGGCTGGCATCGCTGTCACCCGGAGCCCTCAGCTGGCCCTGGGCTCACGCTGGGAGCTGCACACTCGAGGTTTGGGCAGATGTGCAGTGGCAGGCGCCCGCCCTTCCAGGATCACACGAAGCCGTCCCACCCCCTCAACATCCCTGTGTGCGGCCCACGCGCCTGCCAGCCCTCACCGAGCCCCCCGCGCTGTCGCCACGGTTCTGCCTTTCCCAGAATGCCGTGCACAGACACCACGTGGGATGGGGCCCTCAGACCGGCTTCCTTCGCTCGGTGAGAAGCATGTGAATTTCCCCCAGGTCTGCCCAGGGCCTGGGGCCATCACTGCCTGTGAGCTCGGAGGAACATTCCAGCCTCCGGCTGGCCCTCAGCGCCTGGCGCCCCGACCCCCGGTGCGGACGGGCAGGCTCTGCCTCCCCCCGCCTCGCTGCCTCCTGGGGCCGGGTTCTCCCCGGAGCCTCCGTGTCTTTCACGTGTGAAGCGGGGATGAAAGGACCACTTGCCTCCGGGGAGGGAGGGTTACACGCGAAGCACATGGAAGGCGTTGGTTACAGCTCCCCGCACGGAGCAGGCGGGCGGCAGACGGGGCTGCAGTCACCGTCTGTCACCGGGACGGCGGCTGCCGTTACACGGATGGCTCTGCCTTCTCTCCGCAAAGCAGCACGGAGGGAAGCGGAGACACGCCAGGCCCTGGGCTCACACGGGCTGGGCTTCAGATCCTGACCATGCGGAGGCAACTGGCTAGACATCCCTGGAGCCTCAGTTTACTCATCTGTAAAATGGGGGTGGGCGGAATGACATGTCCCTCCTGGCGTGATTCTGGCTGGGACTCTGAGACCCCCGGCAGCCGGGGGGCAGCCCCAGAGGCCAGCTCCCGCTGTGAGGGGAGGACCCGCCACCAGCCCTTCTACGTGGAGGATGCAGGGGCCAGCGGGGGGGTGGGGGTGGGGGGCGGCGGGCCTGTGGCTGTGCCAGCGAGGAGGGTGGCTTCCAAGCAGAGTGAGTGAAGGGACAGGCGAGGGCCACCCTGCCGGCCAGGACACGGCAGAGGTCGGCCAGGACGGGGACTGTGACACCTCTGCAGCCGGCCAGGCCTGGTCCTGGTGTCAAATGACAGCGGGGCTGGGAGGCGGAGGCAGCGGCCAAGGCCAGTCAGCATGTTCCCGGGGCCTCCAAGGTGAGCGGCAGGGACGCAGGAAATGTCAGGGCACTCCGGGAGGCCACCAGCGAGGCCTGATGCCCGCGCTCTCCAGGACAACGACCTTGGTCTTCGGGGTCCACCCACCGGGAGGCCCACCTGAACCCCGAAAGGTCTGGGAGTGCCACATCCTCACCGTGCGGTGACCCTGGGAGGGAGGGACTATCCTGGTCCCCTGTTTCTGGAGGAGGAAGTTCAAGGTCACTGCCAGGGAGCATGGGAGCCGGGCCTGCCATCCTTGGCTCTCAGATTCCCCATCCCCTGAGCCAAGCGTAGGGTCTGCAGTGACGGCACTCGGGGGCCTCATCCCTGACTGCTTCCCACGGCTCTGCCTCCGCATTGTTGCCCATTCATTCATTCATTCATTCACTACGCACAGATCCCACCGACATAACCAGCACCTCCTCTGTTCTGGACGCTGGACTGGGCCCCCGAGACACAGTGTAAGCCAGACCAAGGCAGCCCCTGCCTGTCTGAAGCTGGAATCAAGGACATGGCTACACACGTGGGGTCATCGCAGGAAACGGGCGACAGGAAGCAAAGGCACAGCGCCTGCCCTCCGCCATGACGAGGGCGTGGCCTCTGGGTGTGAGTCCCGGCTCCTCACTGGCTAGCTGTGTGTGGCCTCAGGGGATTCACTTCCCTGGCCCACGCCTCAGCGTCCTGGCCTGTCACACTGGGCCCCCCTCGCCCGGCTGCTCTGCGGTGACTACAGGGAAAGTGTTTGTGTAGCCCAGTGGTCGGCAAACTCATGAGCCATCAGAGCCAAATATCAACAGGACAACGATGGACATTTCTTCGGAGAGCCACATTTTTTAAACGTAAACTTCTTCTAACGCCACTTCTTCAACATAGACTCACCCAGGCCGTGGTATTTTGTGGGAGAGCCACACTCAAGGGGCCAAAGAGCCGACTGTGGCTTGCGAGCCTCGGTTTGCTGACCGTGGGTTTAGCACAGCGTGGGGCCCCGGGGGTGAGCCCTCACCATCTGGCTGTTACTACGAGGCTGCAGGGAGCAAGGTCCAGGGGCCACACGTGTGTCCTCCCCCACATCCCTCTGAGGCTGGCTGGGCAGAGGTGGCACCAGCGGAGCCAGGAACCTGGGTCAGAATGAGGGGCACCCTGAGCTCCCTGTACGTCCAAGATGCTGCAGGGGCTGCAAGGACCCCGGGTTCCAGCTGCTTCACACAGTCCTCTCATCCGGGATCATCTCCTCTGATCACCCCCCCTCCAGCCCCGGCCCTCACCCCCGCTCCCTGGCCTCCACCCCCGCTCAGCTCTCTTCCTGCCTCGCCCGCCTGGCCTTTCCTTCTGGATTCAGTTCCAACTCTCTTGACCTCAATAGCTCAGAGCTGAGGTTCTGAATTCCAGAAAGCCTTGGAACATTACAAAAAAACTTAAAAAAAAAAATCTGGGCTCAGTAATACACACACACACACACACTCCAAGTAAGGGTCCACTGAGAAAGCATACAGCCCTCGCTTCCTGTCCCCCAGCAGGGCCGGGGGCTCTGCAGTGGCCTTGAGCACGAGGATGTAGGCCAGTGGTCGGCAAACTCATCAGTCAGCAGAGCCAAACATCAACAGGACAGCAACTGACATTTCTTTGGAGAGCCACGTTTTTTTAAACTTAAACGACTTCTAACACCACTTCTTCAACATGGACCGGCCCAGGCCGTGGTGTTTTGTGGAAGAGCCACACTCAAGGGGCCAAAGAGCCGCATGTGACCCTCAAGCCGCGGTCTGCTGACCACGGGTTTGGGTAGAACGAACGGCAGGGGCAGGCAGGGAGGGAGATCCGCGGCCCCACCGCCAGGATTCTCGAGAACGAGCTGGGGACCGAGTGGCCTGAGCTGCTGGCAGGCGGTTCATCGCCCGCCGACCTCACTTTTGAGTAAAGGGAAGAGCAGGCTCCGGGCTCAGCCCCGAGCCAGAGCGTGCGCTCCGGCTCCGAAGTTCACGGATACCGGGAATTCCTGGCAGGTGACACTGGCTTTCCAGTTCTAGGGACGGATGAGGCAACATGGCCACCGTTTTTAAACTCATCTACTCAAGTTTCTAAAAGCGGGCCCTTTATTTATTTATTATTTTTATTTTAAAATATATTTTATTGATTGTTTTACAGAGAGGAAGGGAGAGGGATAGCGAGCTAGAAACATCGATGACAGAGAAACATCTACCAGCTGCCTCCTGCACACCCCCCACCGGGGATGTGCCTGCAACCAAGGTACATGCCCTTGACCGGAATCAAACCCAGGACCCTTCAGTCCGCAGGCCGACGCTCTATCCAAACTGAGCCAAACCGGTTTCGGCAAAAGCGGGCCCATGTAAATGAAATAGAAAGTTTGGGACAGTGTGGGCAGAGGTGAATATGGCAGAGTGTGAACGTGGCAGGGGCGTATGAGAGGGGGGAGGAGAGTGTTGACATTTGTAAACGCTGCCCAGGCCGCTGGGCCGGGGGCTCCGGGCAGCTCTGCGCAGCCCGGCGTCGGGGGTCCCAGAAGGACACCCCCAGGGGCAGGCTCAGGGGGCGAGGACCACGTCTCCTTGGGAAGAGCCGCCTCGGGCCAGCCGGCCAGCCAGCTGCTCACAATTCTTCGCAGAAACGGGTTTTATAACCCGTCTCCTCGCCCTCAGCAGCCTTCCTACAGACACACGCTCCCCTGTGCGGCCTCCATGTCACAGCCCAGTCTCCCCTCGCCGCCTCCTCTCTGCCCGCTATCTGTCCCCTCCCTCTCCCGTCCCCCGCCTCAGCGGGGTCCTGAGTCTGACGGGAGAGGAAAGGGACAGAAGACCCCCCAACCCCCTTCGCCCAGCTTCCTAGGGTGCCATCTGACAGAGTCACAGAAGGTTCTGGAAACGAAGACATTAACCCGGGTGCAACATGACCTGGGGACCACAGCTGCACCAGGGTGTCCCCAGCCCCTCACCCACATCCTGCTCTGGCCTCGGACCCGACCCGGGGCCCTGCACCGCCTCCGGCTGCGGCTCCTCCGATGCGTGACCACACCACACCTTTCCTCATCTGCCCACGACATCCAGTGCCCAGCGGGCCGTGCCCGCCCGTGCCAGGCGCCGGGGACGGAGCTGGGGAAGCAGGAGGGACGCCGAGGGAGGGGCGAGGCCCACGGATGGAGGGATGAAGGCTCTCACGGAGGGACAGATAATACACGCCTTCACCGACAAAGCGGGGGTGTGACTGCTCTAAGCGTGCCGAGAGCCGAGAGTGCTAAGAGTGATGGGACGCTGGGGCTGCAGGCAGGGAAGGGCATGCCAACGGAGGAAACAGCCGGCGCCCAGCAATGGTTCCAGTGAGGCCGGCCTGCGGGGGGCGCAGCGCGGCTGCGCGGCCAGAGCTCGGGAGGGAGGGAGGGAGGAAGAGGGAGGAAGGGGGCCCGGGATGAGGTCAGCCGATGGGAGGACGGACAGACCCGCCGGGCTCTGCTGGCTGGGGCAAGGGCGCTGCACTGTCCTCTGCACGGAGCGCCCAGGAGGGCGGCCCGGCTCACCCAGAGTGACCCCACGTGGCAGTGGCCGCCGGGCTGACCCAGCCCGCGTCCGCCCCAGCCAGGCCTTCCCGTTCCGGCACCGGCCCGGCCTCAGGCAGGACTCCAAGCCCCGCGGAGCCGGCCTGGCGGTGGAAGGTGTTTGTGTGCCCGCAAGGAGCTCGCTCGGCGACGCCCCGAGGAGCTTCCTCCGCGCGAGATCGCTCACAAGACCGGCCACAGCGCCCCACCGGGCCTCTCCCTGCCGGACCCCGGCCTGCGCTCAGCCCGGGCTCTCTGCCTCGGTTCTGCCGCACACCCGGTGCCTAGAGCAACGCCCGGCACATAGCAGGTGCTCAGGGCATTTGCTGAGTGAATGAATGAATGAATGAATGAACAAAAGAGCAAATGGACAGGCTACCGTACTTAACCCCCGACCTTTCCCCGTCACAGGGGCCACGCGGTGGGCTCAGACCCAGGCAGGCGCGCCCATGAACTTGAGCAAACCCTCCAGTCCCCAGCCGGGAAGGAAACAGAGAGGAGGGGGGCGGGCTGGAATGCAGCCTTTCCCAGCCAGCTGGGGGAAGCGATAAGGAGGTGAGCTGGGACCCCTGGGAGCTGGGGGTGGGGGTGGGGGGACAGCAAGCCCTATTCAGGGGAGCAGGAAGCTGTGGCCCTGGAATTCGGCAGGGGGTGGGGCTGGGCCTGGGAGCAGAGTTCATGAAGGACCGCTGGCTGGCGGGGCCAGGGCCGCGGGCCCCTCTTGGGAACCTTCACAGCCAAGCGCAGTGTTTCATCAAAACAGGAAAGATCATAGAGGAAAAATGCATATGTCAGGGAGCTGGTATTTACAGGAACGGCCTGAGGATGGACTGGGGGAGGGGTGGGGACATGGAGACATGCCGGGAGCTGACCTCCTGGGAAGGCCACCCAGCCCCCAGGCCCGAGGGGGGTGGGTTCCCAGGAAGCCAGGTGAGGAGCTGGACTAAGTGCAGGAAGATGGCGTCACAGCCTCCGAAGTCACGTCCTCGGAGCTGCTTCCGCGGCCCCAGGCCCTGTGGCTCCGGGCAGCACTGGCCTGAGGTGACCCGTCCCCGGGCCTCGCAGCAGGAGGGACGTGCTGACCTGCAGGTGCTCCCTCAGGGCAGGGAGGCCGGACTTTGGCCCCAAACGCCTGGCAGGCAGGAGGCTCCCTGGCGCCCAGTGCTGCTCTTTCTTTGGAAAACAGGGCGCCCCTCCCCACCCCAGCGCCCTGCCAGGTTATGAACTTGGATCTGCTGGGCGCACAGTAGGGCTGCTGTCCTGGACGATAATCGCGGCCACGTGATAGCTGCCATCCAGCCAGGGCCTCTCCGCCCCACCCCCAAGCTCCCCAGCCACAGTCCTGGTGCCGGGACTGGCTTCTGTAGAAGCACAGGATTGTGGTCTCGCTGAGTGCGGGCTCTGAGCCTCCCCCGGCCCGGCTGGAGAAGGAGCCGGTATGTGCCGAACGCAGGCACCCCGCTCGGCTCCCATGCTCCCTGCTCCCCCATCCAGCCGATGTGAGCTTCTCACAAAGATCGAGCGAGGGCGGGCTGGGTGTGTGTTCTAGAAACAGCAGGAGGCGGGAGCAGAGCGGGAGCAGCCCAGGGGTGCAGGCACATTCCTCCACGTGGCACCTCCTGTGCCACGCCTTTCCGGGCGGGAGCCACACACGGCAAACCAGCCCGGCTGGTGTGGGGCGGACACCGGCTCCACACCCCACGTCCCCGCACAAGGGGGCCCCGACAGCCACCCGTGGGCCCTCACAATGGCACGAACACGCTGTTCCACACCTGTGCACATACCTGTCCACACCTGTGCACACGCCTGTCCACACGCCGTTCCACACCTGTGCACAAGCCTGTCCACACCTGTCCACATGCCGTTCCACACCTGTGCACACGCCTCTCCACACCTGTCCTCACGCCTGTCCACACCTGTGCACACGCCTGTCCACACGCCATTCCACACCTGTGCACACACCTGTGCACACGCCGTTCCACACCTGTGCACATGCCTGTCCACACCTGAGCACATGCCTGTCCACACCTGTCCTCACGCCTGCCCACACCTGTCCACGCCTGTGCACACGCCTGTCCACATGCCGTTCCACACCTGTGCACATGCCGTTCCACACCTGTGCACACGCCTGTCCACACGCCGTTCCACACCTGTCCTCACGCCTGTCCACACCTGTCCACATGCCTGTCCACGCCTGTGCACAAGCCTGTCCACACCTGTCCACATGCCGTTCCACACCTGTGCACACGCCTGTCCACGCCTGTGCACACACACACCTGCACACGCGTCAGTACACCGGCACTCCCTGGGCAAACAGGCGTGGCTCCCTAGAGGCCCCCCCCTGCGTGCCCTCTCTCCCCGAGGCTGGCACCACCAGCGTGCTCAGGTAAATGCAAAGTGGCAGCTGTCACCTGTCACCTGCTGGGCCAAGGTCCCACGGGGGAGTCCGCATCAGGGGTCCAACACAGAAATTCCAGTGAAAACTCAGCGACCGTCACGGCCCCCTGGAGCGACCACTTCCCCTGGCAGTGCCACGCTGACCGCTCCCGCACCACCTCACTGGACCTGCACTGCCCCCTGGGCAGAAGGCACCTCACCACCCCCGCTCATGGCACGGACAAGGTGCCAGCGAAGCAGAGGCCTGTGGGAGCAGCGTGCAGCTCGCACCTGGGACCCTCTGCTGGCCGCTCCCCGACAGCTTCCCAGTGTGCGGCACTGTCCTGGCCCAGGGCAGCAGAGGGACCGGACAGCCGGGCAGGGCAGCCTGGGGGACCCCACCTCGCTCTCGCCCTGGTCTCTCTGTCTCCCAAAGGCCGCGGCTCCTTCCAAGGGAGACCGCCTGCCCGGCCGGCGTGGCTCAGTGGTGAGCGTCAACCTATGAGCCAGAGGTCACGGTTCGGTTCCCAGGGGGGGCGGGCAGGAGGCAGCCGGTCAACGGTTCTCTCTCATTGTGGATGTTTCTCTCCCCCTCTCCCTTCCTCTCTGAAATAAAATATATATATTTTTTAAAAATGTGTTTAGCCAAAACCGGTTTGGCTCAGTGGATAGAGTGTTGGTCTGAAGACTCAAGGGTCCCGGGTTCGATTCCGGTCAAGGGCATGTACCTTGGTTTCGGGCACATCCCTTGTGGGGGGTGTGGAGGAGGCAGCTGATCGATGTTTCTCTCTCATCAATGATTCTAGCTCTCTATCCCTCTCCCTTCCTCTCTGTAAAAAATCAATAAAATGTTAAAAAATAAAAAATGTGTTTAGCTAATGGGGCTCCGTGGTTGAACCGAGAGTTCCTGGTTCGCTCCCAGTGCAGGGCGTGCCGGAGGCCGCTGACCGTGTCTCCATCTGACCCTCTCCCTCCCTCTCTCTCTCAAATCAATAAAAACATATTTAAAAGGAAAACGTGTTTAAGCGTGAGGACCCGACGGTCACATCTGTGACTGGGCAGAACTCAGTGCCCATGCTGCCAGAGTCCAGTCTCCACTTTGGATCAAGCCTGTCGGAGGCTGCACCCATGAGGCCAGGCCAGGGCCGTGGAGGGGCCGTGACCCTGGACGGGCGGACGGGGAGCCAGGAGCTGACGGAGGCCGCCCCGGCACACACAGCCCGGGGCAGAACGCCGGCCCCCGGGGGCCAGGCCGCGGGCCCGGTCTGCCCGGCCACAGGACCGCAGCCCCGAAACGGTGAGCCGGGCGGCTGAGTCGTCGCCCTCGGGGAGGGGGAGGGGGAGGGGGAGGCAGGCGGAGGTCCGGGTGGGTGACGCGCCGGTGGCCCCACTCCCAGGGACTGATCCGGGGCGGGGCGGGGCGGGGCGGGGCAGCGAGGGGGCGGTGGGTGAACCTTCTCATACCTCCTTGACTCAGGGTGAACTCAGCGCTGACAAACCACCAGGCTTCCAGCTGACCCAGTTTCCCACTCAGCCGGCCGAAAGGGGCCGGGAGAGGTCGGCTGCCACCGGGCTGCCGGGGAGAGTGGGGTGGGCTCAGCTCGGGGAGCGGCGGGTCCCCGGCTCAGTCCGCCTCGAGGCCCTCCCGGCTCCCACACGGGCTGATTCTCACCAGCCCGAACCCTAACTCCCGCCGGCACTAGGAGGAACGCCCCCCTCGCTCTGCCCTCTCCCATGGCGTGTGAGGCTGAGGGTGGCCCTCCACGGGGCAGCCCTGAGCCTGACACCCACGAGGTGTGCCCGAGTGACTCCCACCATCACCACCGGCGGCCAGCACCTGCGGCTTCCACGTCCCTCCTTCTGGAAGCACTGAGCACGGAGTCTGGGGCAGGCCGGGTCCCTGCCTCCGGGACAGAGGGCCCGACCACCGCCTGTCAGTGCCCCGAGGGCTCTGAGGACCTGGCGCTCACCAGGCTGCCAGCGCGCCCTGCGGTGAGCCAGGAAGGAGTACGGGGCTCACGTGCGGGGCTGTGTTCCTGCCGCCCCTCCAGCTGCATGACCCAGAGCCCCGGTCTGCTCATCGGCAGAGACAGCCGGCACCCACAACACAGGCGTCCTCCAAGCGCTTCCTGACTCCAGTCCCCAGGGACGCGAACGTGCAGCTCACTGAGAGACTGGAGATCTGTGTGCTGGGCCCAGAGTCACACCTGGTCACATGGGGTGCCCCTGCTCCGTTCCCCCACCCGCCAGATCCTCCCACTCACTGGGGACACGTCCTCGGGGATCCCCAGGCCCACCTCGGCCCCCGGGACGGACTGCGGGTGGGGGTGGGGCAGCCCCGGGCCCAGGTAAGAAGGAAATAAACCTGCCTGTTCTAGAAACGACACCTGCTCGGCTAAAGCGGAGAAAGGGGCATGCCCGGATTGCCAGGGAAGGGCAACCCATTGGAGCCGAGTCTAAGGCCTGGGCTCTGTTCCTCTGCCAGCTGTGTGACGCTGGGCCAGGCCCTCCACCTCTCTGAGCCTCCATTTCCTCTAAATGCGAACAACCAGGCGTGAACCCCAGGCTGGGCTGGGGGTGCAACGTCAGGTGTCTTCTCCCCCTCCTCTTCCTCCGATTCGGGGCTAACGGGCCACTCCAAGCGAGTGGAGCCGGAGGGATGGGGTGACTCGGTCACTCCCGTAGGACAGGCTCCCGCGGTCAGGGCCCGAGGACCGTCCCGGGGAACATGCCCCACTCCCCCCGCTGAAGAGACACCTCCTCTCCTTACCCTTAGGAGAAGTCTAAGCCCAATCTGGGTGAAGTTGCACCTCTCGCCGATCGGGAGGGGAGTCTCATCGCACTTGGGGTTCCACTCTGTTTTTTTGGAGCTGGAAGGAGGGGGGGGCAGGAGCCCCACACCCACAGACTCCGGATCTGATTCCGACTTGACTGGCCCCCTCCCTCCTGCCTCTTCCTTCCTCGTTTCCCTGAAAACCTCCCCAATAAATCTTTAAATGAATGAATGAATGAATGAACAAACGAACACACAAACTCCCCGCTTCCCTGAGCCTCAGTCTCTCTGTCCCCACAGCAGGAACGGCAATACCTTCAGATCCGGGGCCTCCTGCGTGTTCTCAGTGGGTGGGGCTCGGTGCGGGTGCACCCTGGGGTGGGTGGGTGGGACATCGGGGCAGGGACGTGCAGGAGAGGAGAACAGATCACCAGTGGCCTCCACCCAGAGTCAGAAGCACGAAACAATGCCAGGAAGACAAGCCCGACACCTGGGGAGCCCTCCCTCCGACGGCGCCCGCCACGCAGTCCCACGGATGCCGTCACCACACAGGCTCGTGGCACCCACGGGGGCCAGCAAATAGGCAGCAAGTTCCCAAGCACGCCCAGGCCCGCCCTCTGACTTCCTGGCTCCTGGGAGCAGACCCGGGAGGAGGCTGGCGATCCTGCGTGCAGGCGGGTGATGGGAACGGGGTCAGAGAGAGGGGAGGGGCGGCGTGACGACACAGGACCGCGTCCAGTGTGGCCGCACCTCTGGCCAGAAGCCGGCCCAGCCCGGGCAGCAGCCAGGGCCGTGGGAAGAATGCCCACGTCTGCGGTGCACCCTCCTCTGGGCCTCGCTTTCCCCTCAGAGCAAGTGACAGACACCCTCCGTTCCTCCCTCGCCGGTCACGCCACAGAGGGCAGTGACGAGGGCGCCGAGGGGACAGGGTGCCTTTCACCCCCTTCCCCGGCTGCACAGCACCTGGCTCTGTCTGCGCCCACCCTGCGTGCTGGGCGCTCCCTGAGCCAGCATTTCCCAGGGCACATGGGCGCCCACGCCGCCCGCTGGGAGGGTGTGGGGTGATTTCAGGGCAGGACAGGCACCCGGTGGTTAGATGACATCAGACGTCACTCGAGGAGGCCGTCCCTGCTGGGTTCTCATCGGAGAACTCCGAGCACGTTCGAGAGAGAGGCTGGGGGCAGTGTCCGTGCGGCCCGGTCCTCGCCGCTCGGCTCTCCACTGGCCGGTGTCCCTCCAGGAACAGGCCCGGCGGTGCCAGCGGGCACCAGCCAGCGGCCCCTGAGCGGCTTCGCCATGACGTGTGTCTGTTTGCAGCAGGTGGCACTACTCTTTCATCTTCAGAGATGGCATATAAAGTGATGTTTTCTAAGTAAAAATGCTAACTTCGAAAAACGGAATCATTCAAAGAAAAGGGACTAAGTAAACGGCCCACTCTGTTTAGGAACGTGCCCCGAAAGTCTGAAGACGGTCCCGGGAGGTTGAACATGGATTCAGAGAATGGGGCCCACGCATCGAGCCCACCTTTTCCCTTCCTCCTGGACCCCGTGTCCTGCCCGCTCCTGGCACAGGGGGAGGCCAGGTCCCAGCTCAACGACAGACACGCTGGCGCCACATTCTAACCCTGCACCCGCCCCTCTGTCCTCCCTTCTCCCCTCCATTCCCCCTACCCTCTGCCAGCCCATGCCCACACCCTTGGAGCCACAAGACAAACAGAACCTGGGCCCGTGGGTACAGGTGACAGACAGAGAGAGCATCCCTGCCCTGTTGGACCTGTACGTGAGCCAGACATGAACTTCTGTTGCCTTAAACCCTGAGCTTTTCAGGGTTATGGGGATTCGCTGACGTAGGCTAATTTAGGGAGGCATATCGAGGGCCATTTCCGGCCAATCGGAAACCTCCTGTGCTTTCTGGGGATCTATCTGTAACCAGTCATTCCAAAGCGCCTGCCAGACGCCAGGCACAGCCCTCAGGGCTCTGCAGCGAGGAGCTCAGCGAGTCCTCACGACAGGCCTGGGAGCCCGGCTCTGTGCGCTGCTGGGCTGGACTTTCATTGAGGCAGCCGGGAAGGAGTGACTGACGCTGGAAGCCAGGCCCTGGACACACTCGCAGCCCTCGCTCTGCCTCAGGGCCGCGCAGCCTCCGCTGGGCACCTCACCTGGGATTGCCGTGCCCCGGCCGTGTGCCAGGCCCTGGCTGGGTTGTGACCTCGTGGCCTGCCTGGAGCCCAGGGAGTGAGACGGGAAGGGGGCACGGGGGTGCATGCACAGAGCCAGGAGAAGCAGCATGGTCGGAGGGCGCCAGGAAAGCGTGGTACAGCTGGGGGAGCATCGCCCCTCAGACAGAGCAGGGAGGGCTTCTCGGAGGAGGGGGAGGTACTTGTGGCTGGCCAGAGCAGGAGAGGTTTTCGCGCCAGGAGATGGTGGGGAGATGCTGGCTCACCCAGAGCCAACAGGCACCTCCTGGATCCACGGACAGTCCCCCCGCCCTGTCCACCTAAGGGTCCCAGAGGCTCTGGGACAGGTCTCGCGAACACCCATTAAAATGCTCACCGCCCCAGGGGAAACGCCGCGGCCCTGCCAGCCTTTTCCCAGGAGGGGCTCCCGTGGGCCCTGCCTGTGCCGCTGCTTTCCCAGCCCGGGGTGCAGTGGGGAAAGGGGGCGGAGGAGTCAGACCTCGCTGCTCAGCAGTGAAACGCGGAGCAGGACGCAGCGAAGTCAGTGACACTGCGCAGGGCCCATGAGCCCGCGGTGCCTTCTCCGGAGGCGGCCAGCATACTGGTGGGCAGAGAGCACCGAAACAGGGGCCGCCTGGCCAGGCTGCCTGAGCCGGTGCTGACGGTCACGGCCACCAAGGAGGTCACGTGGGCGTCGGGATGCACCGAGAAGGGCCCTCCACCCACAACCCAGCCTGATTGTCAGGAAACACTGGACAGACCCAGACCCGGGCACATTCCGCGGGATCCCTGGGCAGTGCTCCCCGAGATGCCGAGGCCGGGAGGAGCCAGACTCTCCTGACCTGACCCGACCCGACCCGACCAGACCCGACCGGACCCGACCGGACCCGACCAGACCCGACCGGACCCGACCGGACCCGACCGGACCCGACCGGACCCGACCGGACCTGACCGGACCCGAGGAGCCGGGGAGACGCGGCCAATGAGCGCAGTGGGGCTGCTGGGCTGGATCTGGTCTGAAACGGGTAAACTCCAAATCAAGCCGGAGTCCAGTTAATAATAATATGCCATAACCGGTTGGCTCAGTGGACAGAGCGTCAGCCTGCCGACTGAAGGGTCCCAGGTTCGATTCCGGTCACGGGCATGTACCTTTGTTGCAGGCACATCCCCGGTAGGGAGTGTACGGGAGGCAGTTGATCGATGTTTCTCTCTCGTTGATGTTTCTAACTCTCTATCCCTCTCCCTTCCTCTCTGTGAAAAATCAATAAAATGTATTTTAAAATAATAATAATAATAATAATAATAATGATGTACCAGCATCCGTTTCTCAGCTGGGGCAGATACGGGGGCGTATGCTGTGAATCCCGGGGGAAACCGGATGTGGGATCGGGACTATATTTACAACTTTTCTGCAAATCTAAGTTTTCCCAAAATTAAAACTGCACAAGGGGGGGCGGGGGGGGGGGGGAGAGAGAGAGAGAGAAAGAGAGAGTGAGAGGCAAAATACTGCAACTAAAACAGAAGTCCCAGGAGGCTGGGGGCAGGAGCTGCCTGTTGGGCTCAATGTTACATCCCCAGCTTTAACATGCCTGGCACACAGCAGGCCCGCAGTAAATATGTTCCAGGAACACAGGACCCCAGCAGTGCTGCCAGCGCCCGGCCTGCTGACGGGGGCTCCGGAGCCGGGCAGAGATGGGCAGGAAGGGCTGCTCCCCGCTGCCCGCCCCCCGGCGGGCACCTGGCGGGAAGCGCTGCCCACAGAGACGCACATGGCACAGGATATGGCCAGCAAACTACAAACGCAGCTCAGCGGGTGGCAGCTGGTGTCTGCGGAGGGGCCCAGGAAAACCAGGGCGATAAGGCTCCGGGGCACGAACATGGGGTGAGCAAGAGAGCCTCTGGCATCACTGGCGAGCGCCTCGGTGATGTCACCCGCGGTTTGGGTGACCGTGGCCGTGTCCCATCCCCTCCCTGTGCCCTGCGCCCTCGTCACGCTAATGGGGATAACGCCGGGGTCCTCCCTGATGCGAGGATGGACGGAGGGAACCCAGAGGACCTCAGCCTGGCACTGGGCAGGTGGGCACTGGGGGTGGGCAGGCCCCGGGAAGCCCCTGGAGGAGACGCCCCGGGGCTGATGGTGTAAGAGGGCCTGGAGCGAGGGGGCGTCACTCTGAGTGGGCTCTGCCCGAAGAGGCACGTCAGGGCCAGGGGCAGAGCTGGCGGTGCCACCCCAGCACCATCGGGAGGAGGGGAGCCCCAGACTGCCGCTGCCCCCTCTGAGAGCCCCTCACTCCTCTGCCACCGGCTCCAAGTCCATGGCCACAGCCCCGTCCCAAGCGTCCACAGGGCCGCCCCCGACCTGTGCACCTGCCAGCCTCTGGGACACGCCGGCCGCACACCGCCCGCCCCAGGTCACGGTCAGCCCTCGGCAGGGTCTGGCTTGGCCCAACGTGATGTTCCACAGAAACAAAACCGGAAGCGGCGGCCAATCAGTCCCCTTTCCTGAAACGCTGGGGACTCTGCAGGGCGGGCAGCTGGCCACAAAGCTGGGCCACAGCCGCCCCTCCCTGCCCCTCCCTGCCTTCCCCCTGCCTGCCGTGGCACCTCCCGGGCCCTGGGGCATCTGGGCTGCTGTCTGGAGTCACCAGGCAGATGCCCCTCAGAGAGGGCGGCCCGACTCCAGGTCTAACCTCTGGGGGTCCACCCGTGAGCCTGCCATCCGGCCTGCACAGCCCAGAGGCCCTGGCCTCGGCGTGCCCACGTGCCCGAGGCTCCCGCTGAGGTCCCAGGTGAGGAGCTCAGGCACATGCTGCGGGCAAGGCCAGGAGGAGGCAAGCACAGCCCCGTTTTCTTTTCCTTTTTTTAAATATTTTTATTTATTTTTTTGTTCATCCTCACCCGAGGATATTTTCCCATTGACCTTTTAGAGCGTGGGAGAGAGAGGGGAAAGGCAGAGGGAAGCATGGATGTGAGAGAAACACATCCATGGCTTGTCTCCTGCAGGTGCCCCATCCAGGGAGGAGCCTGCAACCAAGGTACGTGCCCTTGACCGAATCGAACCCAGGACCCTTCGGTCCACAGGCCGACGCTCTGTCCACGGAGCCAAACACAAGCCCATTTTCTAGGCACATCTGTCGGCACCTGCGCCCTCGCAGGAGCCAGGCGAGGGGAGGAGGAGCACCCCATGAGCAGATGAGGGAAACTGAGGCGCACAGAGGCAGGGTCCCGTCCAGGGTCCCCCGCAGGTAAACACGGGACGGATCCGAACACAGACAGACTGGCTGGCCAAGCACAGCGTGAGGGTCCGTTCCGTGCGGCCAGGGTCAGCCCACCACGGAGCACGCTCCCCGGAGACCCGGAGACGTGTTCCCACACGAGGAATGTACGCTTGGACCCACAGCCCCCACGTCATCATGGCCGACGCAGCTCTCAGGAGACGGTTTGGTGAATTCTGTATGCCAGCAGCTGGCGGCGGGGAGGGGAGGCCTGGGGGGACCATCACAATCAGCAATGGCGAGGCACCCGCGAGGCAGGCATCAGCAGGCAGGACCGCACCTGCTGACGGGCCTGCTCAGGAGTCCCCGCGCTCCAGTCCAGGCCTGACCTCCCCACAGCATGCCTGAGCCAGTCACTCCCCACCGTGGCTCCCTCCTTTAGCGGAATTAATAAAGGAAACAATGGACAGAGTGAGAAACTGTTCTTTAGGGAACCCGTGTATCTGAAGAGGGGCTACTATCCAAAATCTATAGGAAGCTCCTTCAACTGCATCGCGCAAAAACAGACAAAACAACAACAACAAAAAAACCACAAAAACGAAGAACAACAATGAAAAACTGGGCAAAGGGCCCTGACCAGTTTGGCTCAGTGGCTAGAGCGTCGGCCTGAGGAATCAAGGGTCCCAAGTTCGATTCTGGTCAAGGGCACATTGATATCTTGGTTGAGGGCACATCCCTAGTGGGGGGTGTACAGGAGGCAGCTGATCGATGTGTCTCTTTCATCAACGTTTCTAACTCTCTATCCCTCTCCCTTCCTCTCTGTAAAAGCAATGAATTAATAAATTAATAAAATATATTTTTTTAAAAAAGAAAAAGAAAAACTGGACAAAGGATTTAAAACAGGCATTTCTCCAGAGAAGACACACAGATGACCAACATGGATGTGAAAAGACGCTCCACGTCACCAACCACCAGGGAAACGCAAACAAAACCACAGAGAGCTGGCCCCTTGCACCTGCCAGGACAGCTGCGGTCACACTGAACAAGAAGACAGGTGCTGGGGAGGGCGGGGAGGGAAGGGAGCCCCGTGCGCTGCGGGTGGGAATGCAGACCGGCCTGCAGGCCCCTCGCGAACTGAAAACAGAACTGCCCTCTGACCCCGGAGCCCCCTGGCCGGGCTTTTATCCCGAAGGACTGACATCAGGAGCCGGAAGACGGAGAGGCGAGGCGGCCCGCGTTCACTGCAGCAGCATCCACAACAGCGTGGGCCCGCCGAGCCGTGAGTGCCGGATAAAGCAGCTGGGACACGCACACACAGGGGGTCCCACGCGGCCTGGAGACAAAGGAAACCCCTCCACGTACAACATGGGTCAACCTGGCGGCGTCACGCTAGGTGACGGAGGGACCGACATCCACGACGGCGCTGACAGGACACCTCCGAGAAGGTCAAGCTTAGAGACAGAAAGTAGAAGGGAGGGCGTTGGGCGGGGGAAGAGGGAGGTTGCGCCGGCGGCTGAGAGGTTCCGGTTACACAGGACACGTCGGCTCAGAGACCTGCTCGCCAGCCCTGCCTGGTGAGCCACACCGCTGTGCACTTGCACGCTGGCCGAGAGACTGACCTTCGTGTTCTTACTATGATTTTTTAAAACTGAAGCAGCAGTGTGACGGCAGCCCAGCTGGCACAGCTCAGTGGTTGGGCATCCACCTATGAACCAGGAGGTTGAGGTTCGATTCCCGGTCAAGCCACGTAGGCCGGTTGTGGGCTGGGTCCTCAGGGTGGGGTAGGCAGGAGGCAGCCAATCAATGATTCTCTCTCATCATTGACGTTTCTCTCTCTCTCCCTCTCCCTTCCTCTCTGAAATCAATACACATAACATATTTTTTAAAATAAAATAGTGTGACTATAATATTTCTTGGGCTGCTGAAACTGTCCTGTATCTAGCTCAGGGGAATGGCTACATGATATAATGTCTTAAATTTCACAGATGAGTCCATCCCCAAAAAAGGTCACATCGACTGTAGGGCAATTTTAAAAAATAAGTTCCTAATAATCACATCTACCTCTCGGACCTGGGAGGGTGGTTCTTAAGCCCAATGACAAGCCTGCCGGTGCTCAGCACGCCCCGAGCAGAGGGACTGTCAGGCTAGCCCAGTGGTTTGCAAACCGCAGTTTGCGAGCCACATGTGACTCTTTGGCCCCTTGAGTGCGGCTCTTCCACAGAATACCACGTGCGGGCGTGCACGTACGGTGCGATCGAAACTTCGTGGCCCAGGCGCAGGAGTCGGTTTTCGGCTCTCAAAAGAAATGTCCATCGTCCTGCCGTTGACATCTGGCTCTGCGGACGAATGAGTTTGCCGACCACCGGGCGAACGAATGGGGTCAGCTTGCCTCCTTCCCCCTGAGACGGAAGCCCCAGGCCAGCACGGGAGGGACAGCTACCCTCCTGCAGGGGTCACAGCACAGTCCCCCGCGTGTCAGGGACCTGACAGACTGAAGCGTGCTGACAGCCAGGCCTCCCGTCTCCAATGGGGTCTAAGAGAACAGTCAGTCCGTTTACAACGGATGTTGCGCCTCTCGCCAGGTTCGAGGGGGTGAAGGACCCTGTCAGTGGACGCAGGTCCCCAGGGCCCTATGATGCGCCCGAGGGGTGACCCAGCTCCTCGCTTAAAACCGCGAGAGTGATGTGCGCCCGGCAGGCCAGGGGTTCGGAAAGCACCCTGCGTATGCCCTCGCTGTCGGCGGTACAGCCCCGAGTCCTTCCTGACTCCCCCCTGAGGTCGGGATTTTTTTTAAATCGAATACACAGTCGTGTTGGAGGTTCCGTCCCGTCCTCCACCTCTTCTTCACGTGCAGCCGTTGTAATTAAACCCACAGACCTGAATGTGGGACGTGGACAACAGACAATTAGGCTAATCACCGCTTCCCGAAAGGATCAATTAGGGCTGAGAAATGGCACCCGGCGCCTGTGAGCCACCGGGTGACTGAGACGATACAGCTGGCAAGACGGGGCTGGACCGGTGCCTTCTCAGAGGCCTGGGCACGTCAGCACACGCCCTGGCTCTCTCCGGCGGGGGCGGGGGGGGGGCCACGCTACGGAGAAGCACGGACCGGGAAGTGCTAAGTCGAGTCAGTCCCACGGAGCAAGGCACCCCAACCGCCTGGGAACCCCATTAGCCCAGGTGCAGGCTCGGGGGGCGGGGAGGGGTCCGGCGACTGCCCTTCTCAGAAGCTCGGCCACGCGGCAGCTGCTGGTCTGGGGACCACACTTCCAAGATGAGGGTCTCGGTGGCGAGGTAAGACGCCTCACTGACCACTTGGCTGGTGAGAAGAGTCTCAGGATAGGAACTGGCTCCCAGCAGCCGCCCCGGAGTGCCAGCTGGGCCCGGACTCCAAGGCCCGGCTTGCTCTCAGTTCTCTGGGTCCGGTGCTGTCTTCTCAGACTCGGTTGTGCACTGACTCCGGCGACGAGCTTATAAAAACGGACGCCTGGGCCCTGACTGCGGGGTCTGAGGTGCAGCCGGAGTTTGGGGGGCTTTGACAGCCCCTCCGGGGGCTCCCGTACAGCCCGAGTCGAGGTTCAGGGATGCAGACGGTGGGGAGGCCTCACCCCCGATGCCCTCCTCTCTGCCTGCCTGCCTGCCTGCCTGGCCAATCAGTGCCCGAGGAAAACTGCTACCGCCACTCCGAAATGAAGTCTGAGAGGGTCACCAGGTGGGGACAGGCACAGCTGGCCAAAGCCCCGGCTCAGGATAGGATGGCACCACGACCAGGCCCCACACTGCCCGGGGAGGGGCGTCTCCATCTCACTCCGTGTCCAGGTGAGCAGGGACACACACGCTCTCTGCTCTGAGGTCCCAGTGGCCGAAGCAGGGAGGCCTGGACTGTCCGGAGTGACGTGCCCTATGCTGGTGTGGGACTGCAGGGGGGGTCCTTCAAGGCCATTTCAGAATGAGGTGTTAGACCACATGAGGTTGGGGGGGGGAGAAAGGATGCCCGGCCAGTGTTGCTCAGTGGTTAAGCACCGACCTGTGAGCCAGGAGGTCACCGCTCGACTCGCCAACAGGGCACATGCCCCCCTGGGAGCAGCGCTCAGGAGCCGCCCGCATCGCCCGCCCCCGCCCCCCGCCAAGCGGGAGGCGGCAGGTGCACCAGCCCCGCCAGCAGGAACTGGGTCCGGTCGGGGCCAACGCCCCGGATCTGGGTCACCAGCCCAGGTCCACGCCGGCAGCAGGTCAGCGATGACGGAAACAACGCAACAGAGCAAAGCAAACACAAGTAATCTCTGCAGGCCCCGGAGCCTCCCTCTGCACCCGCCTCCTCCCCCACCCCAACCATTTCAACCAAATTCGAGGAAAGAAGGGAAAACCGCCCGGAGCCGAAAGCCCGCCCGGTGGAGGGGGAGCTGGCTACCGACCCGCTCCACACCTGTGGCTTCCTGGTGAGACATTTACGAGAGCCAGCGTGGCCCCGGCACGGCTCTAGGAACCACCAATAAGTAAAACAGATGAAATCTCCGCTCCAGGAAGCTCACGTTTTACTGGGGGGGAGGGAGAGAGTGAGCACAATAACCAAGTGGATTGTACGGCGTTCGGAAACAGGTGCTTCGGTCGCACAAATAACGAAAACAGCGGCCCCAGTGCACTGGAAGCTTCCTCGGGACAGAAACGCTGAACATACACCATCTCATTCAATCCTCCCACGGCTCCCGGCCCCCCTGCCCAGATGGAGACGACGCGGGAGGGAAGTCACACACGACCCCCCAGATGAGACAAGGAGCATGGGTACAGAGGGGTGACCTCCGCCTGGTCCCACGGAGCAGGAAGGTGAGGGTCCCATCAGAGGGAGCCCCTCTCCCCTCCCCACGGCTCTTAAAAGATGTGACGGGGCAGTGGGACCCTCACACCCTCCCTCCTCTCCCAGAACTAAGGCTTCGGGGCTAACCGTCCGAGTTCACATCCCTGCCCCGCCAGCTCACCCTGGGCAAATGGTCTCTCCTCTCTCGGATTTAGAGTGAGATTACAGGTCCCTCTCGCAGATGACAAAGGAACAGGTGTCACGCGCCTGGGCGGCCATGCCCGCCCCATACACACCCCCACTCCTGGGTGAAAGCCCCACGCCCACCTCCCCTCTCCCCTCCCGCGCGCAGAGGCAGGGCCACGTGTCTCTAGGCCCCGCACGCGGACGTGGGGCAGAGGGCTGAGCGCGGTACACAGGGGATGAGTCAACACGAAGAGGAGGAAGTGTCTGGGATGCTGGGACCTTCTTCAGAACCGAGTCTGGGAGGTAGCGGACCTTAAAGACTGCGGGTTCCTGGGCCCAGACGGCTCAGCGGTTGCACAGGGACCTGTGAGGCGGGAATGGCAGGTGTGGAGTCCACTTTCCCCGTTGGGTGGTGAGCCCACGGCCTCAAGAAATCGGCTGCACTCTGCATTCAGCTGGGACCACCCCCCTCCCACCTCTTGGCCCTGAACCGTGCACCTCAGGGCCAGCCAGGTCGGGAGCCGTGCACAGCCTGGAACCCCACCTCTCAGTCTGGCACCCTAAGGTGCAGGGCAAGACCCTCAGCCCTGGAACCGCAACTTTCCCATCTGCGGATGGGCGCGTAGGCACAGCGAGAAGGGATTTGATGATCTATCGCAGTGATTCTGCCAAGGTCAAACATCACGGAGCCACAGGGGGACGGAGGAGGGGCAGGAAGGATCAGCCTGGGTAAGGGGGGGTCTCTGTGGGGCCAGGAACCCACGTGCCAATCCCAGATCTCACAGCCCAGATCAATGTCAGCATGAGGGTGACCCTGGGTTCCATCAGCGGAGCTTTCCTTGTTCCAACGGCCCTGTGTCCACCAGCCTTTGTCTGAGACCCTAGTGCCAGCCTCGGGGCTGCAGGGAAGGCCAGGCGGCTGGCAGATGCTTGCAAGATGGCATCGGTGCCCAGGACAGGCTGGGTACCACGTCAGCCAGTGCGAGAGGTCCAGGGCCAACCACCTCTCCACGCCGAGCCCCCACGTGCCACCTGCCATGGGGTCACTGCCAGGGTCTGTCTTCCAGAGAAGGCCGTCTCTTGGCCCTGGCTTCGTTCACACCTGGAGGGAGGGCTCCCTCCTGGGGAGGTGGGCAGCGGAACCCCTGTTTTGTGGACAAGGAAATGGGCTCAACCCCCACTTGTGGGCTCGAAACCACAGGCTCTGAGAAAGAGCTTCTCAGGCCCTCGGCCCTCACAGGCGGGACTGTGTGCTCAGCCCCAAACCGCAGGTGGTGCCAGAGATGCTGACACCCGGGCCATCCAGCTGAGCCGCCAGGGGAGGTCTGCACCCCGCGCCTGCTCCCCCACTTCCAGAATGCGCCCAGGTGCTCCGCGGAGCGGGCAGAGCCAGGCCTCTAGCTCGGCTCGGCCCACACCAGCCCTTTGTGTTCCCGGCCTGACACCCACGGTGTGGCTGCCCCGGGCCTGGGCCTCCCCGGGGGGCTTCAGGGCCCAGGGGACGTCTGCCGGAGACCCCTTCCCAGGCAGGCGCCGAGCCCTGCACAGCGTGGACCATGCGACGCCGGACCCACAAAGGGTCCATTGTGAGGACGGGAGGAAGCCAAGGCCACAGGCGCGGGCCCTCTGCACAGCACCGCCCAGGCGCCGGGGCCTGTGCCCCTCGCCATGGCGCCCCCAGACCCAGCGCCCGGGCCAGGGCTGGCTGGGGGTCAGGTCTCCTGCTGGGCCCAGCAGGGTCAGCCTGAGCCTGGGGTAACCTACACCCCCAGCTGCCCGGCTGGCGGGATACGCTGCAGACCCTGAGGGTCCCTGGGGGCTCCTTCAAGGTGCCAGGACGCACCTGCCCGCCGGGGTGGGGCCCACGCAGGAGGCTCTGGGAGGGAGGGAGGAAGGGCAGGCTGCGTGCTCCCCACGGGAGGGGGGCGGGGGGCAGATCTGCGTCCCAGATGGGCGAGGAGGATGCATATTTGTGCAGAGGGAGCACAGGCCAGGCAGCGGGCAGCTGGGGCGCGGGCTCCGGGGAGGACAGGAGGGGGCTGCCCGCGGTGGGTGGCGTTGCCCACAGAGGCGGGGGGCTGCACGCGGGGGCCCTCCGCCGCCCGGGCGGGCTTTGTGCGCGGCTGGCGGCCCGGCCCCGGGTCCGAGGGCCTGCGGAGGCATGCACGGGGCTCCAGGAGGAGGAATCGGGGCGCGCCCTGCGCCCCGGAGGGGGCTCCCGGGGCCGGGGCCTCCCGCACTCACCTCCTGAAGTCAAAGGGCATCGTGCCGCCGCCGCGGTGGGAGCTGCAGGCCAGCGGGCCCGGCGCCGCGTGGGTCCCTCCCGCTGCCGCCGCCGCCGCCCCGCCCCCGGTGCCCCCCGCCCCCCGCCGCCGCGGGAAGTGACGCTCCGCGCGGCCCATTGGACGCCGCGGGCCGGGAAGGGGAGGGGGGAGGCGGGCCTTTTGGGGTGAAGGCTCTGGGAGGGGGCGGGAGCCCCCAAAGAGGCCTTCTTCCTTTGCAAGCCCCCCCCCCCCCCCCCCCGCGGTGCTTTCCTCCCCGCTCCCTTTCCCTGTGCGGCTCTGGGCTGCCTCTCTGAGCTGCTTCTTTATTTTTTATATTTTTAAATATATATATATTTTATTGATTTTTTTCACAGAGAGGAAGGGAGAGGGACAGAGAGTCAGAAACAACGATGAGAGAGAGTCATCGGCCAGCTGCCTCCTGCACACCTCCTTCTGGGGATGTGCCTGCAACCAAGGTGCATGCCCTTGACCGGAATGGAACCTGGGACCTTTCAGTCTGCAGGCCAACGCTCTATCCACTGAGCCAAACCGGTTTCGGCTATACTTTTATTTTTTTATTGTTTGAAACATTACAAATAGTCTCCTTTCCCCCACACCCCCATGGAGCTCCCCCCTCCCCCGCCCCTACCCCCAGGACATGCCCTCACCCCCCAGAGTCTGTATCCACTGGTTATGCTTATATGCTTGCGCACAAGTCCTTGGGTTGACCTCTTACAGCACCCCCCCGCCCCCCCCCCCCCCCCCCCCCCCCGCCCCTGCCTTCCGCTGTAGCTGAGCTCCTGCCTTTGGTTTGTCAGACAGACTCCCTGAGTGTGGCTCCACGGCCTGGCCCAGGTTTGGCCGCGCACAGCGTCCAGCTCTGAGCAGGGCGGCCGGGCGGCCCGGGTGTGCAAAGGGCACCTTTTACAAAACGGCAGCTCCCCGCTGTGCCTCTGTGGGGAAGGCACTTGGCTCGCTGAGCCCCACCCCTTCCTTCCCGCAGTCTGCCCGGGGGAGGTGGGCTCCCACTGGAGGGCCTTCTCCTGGGGATTCAATGAGAACGTCGGGTGGCGACGGGCTTCGTGCTGTGCGGGCACCGAGGCGGGGCTGGGCCTGCAGGGCTGTGGCCGGTCCGGTGCGGCTCCGCATTCACTCCAGCTGCACGCCGGACGTGCAGGCTGCCTCGCAGGCAGCCGGTGGCCTGGTCTGTGCCTGGGCCCAGGAGGCCTCTCTGAGCCTCGTTTCCTTCTGTGAAACCCACAGGTAGTCAGCATCTCCCTGGACTGGAGGAGATGATGGCTGAGGTGACACAAGACCCGTGTGGAGGAAACTCATTCTGAACCCCCCCTCACCCCCCTCCCGTTTCTATTGTTGGCCCCACCGCTAAGCAGGGAACTTGAAAATCCCAGGGGGGAGGAAGGTAGAGGCTCAGGTCTAAAAGCAGGGCCTTCGGGCGGTTTCTTTGTCTATAAATAGAGGGAAATGGTGGTACTTCTTCCCCTGGGAGGGTTCCGCATGCAGTGTCAGCAGGGGGTGAGTGCGGAGGAGCTGGTGCAGGGGGTGGGTGTGGAGGGGCTGGGGTAGGGGTGGGGTGCGGAGGGGCTGGGGTAGGGTGGGGCTGAAAACCAAACTCTCCCCCCTGGAGCATACACTTAGCCTACCTTCTGACCTCTGGCATTCTCATTCATTCCTTCACTCATTCATTCATTCATTCATTCAAGAAGGCTGGTACTCTTGGGAGAGAGAAGGAAATCTCAGACTGAACGGGACACCGAGGGCGGCCGGAAGGGTGAAGGGGCCTGGAGCAGGACTGTCGGTTGGGGCTGCACAGGAAGGAGCCATGCGGGATGGGCCTTTGACCACAGTCTCTCTCCTCAAAATGTGGCCCCCGTGCCAGCTGCTGGGGCGCCGTGGGGCGGGTTCCTGGCCCCAGCTCAGGCCTATGGGATCGAGTGTGCATTTCACGTACCCTCCCGGAGATCCCTTGGCACACTGAAGTCTGAGAGGCATTGTGATGAACGGCCTGGCTCCTGGGGGTGGGGTGCAGGGGGAGCTTTTGCATTTCCTGGTCCTTTCACCTGGAGCGCATTCCTTCCTTCTTCCACTCAGCCGTGTGGGCAGAGGACGCCGTGTCTCCCACCAGCCACTCTCCCTTTCTTCATAAGGGTGAGCGGAGCCCAGACTGGAGCCCAATGATGTGGGTGCATGGTCCAGCGTGTCCACTAACGCATTTTACCTCTTTCCCTCAGTCTTCTCATCTGGAAAATGGGAGCAATGCTAGTACCTTTGCCATAGAGCTGTTGTGAGGAGGAAATGTGTTGGCGTGTGTCATAGGCATAGGTCCGTGCCTGGCAGAGTGCAAAATGAAAGCTACGGTTGACTGTAGTTGCTATTTTGGGGTGATGATGGAGCTCCCAATTTTTGGCAGGGGAAATGGATGCTCAAAATGAAAGTTTCATTTCCCAGCTTCCCTTGCAGCTAAGGGTGGCCATGTGACCAAGTTCTGGCTGTTGATAGGCCAGGGGAAGTGGCTTGTGGCAGCCTCTGGGGTAGTTGTGTATATCACTCTCTGTGTCCCTTTCTCCATCCAGACGCCCAAAATACGGATGCCACCATCCGGGGCCCTGTGGTGAAGGCCACAGCGAGCAGAGCAGCTATAAGATAGAGGAGACTGGTCCCTGCCGCTGAGTGGCACAGTTCCTGTAATCCAACACCTACCCAGACATCTCAGCAAGAGAGAGGTAAACACCCATCCTGCTTCAGCTACTGTTATTTTATATATATATATATATATATATATATATATATATATATTATTGATTTTTCACAGAGAGGAAGAGAGGATAGAGAGTTAGAAACATCGATGAGAGAGAAACATCGATCAGCTGCCTCCTGCACCCCCTCCACTGGGGATGTGCCCGCAGCCAAGGCACGTGCCCCTGACCGGAATCGAACCCGGAACCCTTCAGTCCGCTAGCCGACGCTCTATCCACTGAGCCAGACCGGTTTCAGCCAGCTACTGTTCCTTTGTGGCTTGAGGCTCTTACACTTGAACCAGGTGTCAGAGCGCCTGCCCAGCCCCGGCTCAAATACTGTGTGCCGTATAGGTCCGCGGCCCCATTGTATGCTCGCCTGGCACCCTCCAGTTCTCCTCGGGAGAACTTGTCCCCGTGTGTGGGTAGGCTGTTGCCATTGGCTAATGTCTCCCCCTCCATCTCGGCTGGAAGCTCTGCAGGGTGGATGGGTGTCTGTCTGTCCAGCCGTCTCCTGCACCCAAGGAGAGGCTGCCTGTGGAGGGGTGTGAGGCTGGGTGAGGGAGGCTGACTGGAGGCACCCAGGGCGGCAGGCCTTCCCGTAGAGCAGAGGGCGGGGAGCGGGGCGCATCCTGAGGATCTCGGTAGGGACTGCACTCAGCCAGTCCCAACGGCCCCTCCTCCCAAAGGCGGTGGGAGACAGAGCGAAGGCGTACATGGAAAGTTCTGGATCTCTTTGGCCGGGGGCGGGCTGCGTCACAGCGGCGGCTCCCTGTGTTGGCCAGCTTCCTGAGTTCTCATGTCCCCGTGCGGTTCTCATCTTCCTGAGGTTCTCATCTCCCACAGGGATGAGGGCTGGCCGGGGGAGCCATTATAAAACGGACAGTGCCTGACCCCGAGGGCTGCTCGCAGAGGCCATTGAGGCTTCTGCTCACACCTGCCGACTCGCTTTCTCTGGAAGAAGCCTCCTTCTGCATCGTAAACTCAAGCGCCCGGCCAGTGTGGCTCCGTGGTCGAGGGTCGACCCATGAACCAGAAGGTTACGGTTGGATTCCCGGTCAGGGCATGCCTGGGTTGCAAGCTTGATTATTCCCCCGTGTGGCACATGCAGGAGGCAGCCGATCCATGATTCTCTCTCATCATGGATGTTTCTCTCTCTCCCTCTCCCTTCCTCTCTGAACATATATTTAAAAACAAAACAAAACAAAAAAACAAACCCTCAAGCACCCTTACAGAACGGCCCCAGCTGAGCTGCCTCTGAGTTCCCAAGGCTCATAAACGATGAGAGAGATAACGCATGTCGATCTTAAGCCATTGAATCATGGTGCTCAGTTTCAGGGCGGGAGCTAGTCTATACAGCCTGTCTCCCAGCCGGGCTGGCGAAGTGGAGAACCAGCTGGGTGGCCGGGACACACTGCCGAGCTAGCTGGTGTCTGAGGATGAGAGGAAGGACAAGACACCTCACCTGTTGCAGGTCGCCTCCCCAATGAGTCCTCCTCTTGGCATCCACACCCTCTGCAATCCCCTGCCTCAGAGTGTAGGCTGAATGTGTTGACTCACTTCTAACAAACAGAAGACAGCGGAAGTGATGGCATGTCACTGCTAAGATGATGTGTGAAAAGACGTGGCTTCTGTCTCGGACACTTTTTCTATCGCTCAGATCAATGGTCCAGGGCAAGCCAGCGGCCCTCCGTCCCGAGAGGCCCAAGTGGCCGGCTTGCCGGAGGCTCTTCACACAGACAACAACTGTGAATGAGCTTAGAAACGGACCCGTCAGGCCCAGTCCCGCCTCGAGGTGACCGAAGCCTGGCAGAAACAAACACGTGGTCCTCAAAGCTCGCTGAGAAGATGAGGTGGAGTGCCCAGCGCATAGTAGGTGCTAAGGAAATGTTGCCGAATCAAGCGGTAAACAATCAAGTCAGTAAACAATGGGATGTTCTATCGGGTAGAATGTTCCCTGGGTCCATTTGCTCACGCCCCTTCACCCCCTCCTGCAAATGCGTCACGGGAAGTTCTGAAGCCGGGGAATGGCCGGGTCAGATTGGTTTTTCTGTAATGCGAAACGGGTTTGTGTTCCATGGGTGTGGCTGCTTGCACTGTAGTCTGAATAAAGAGAGAGATTAAGAAATAATAATTCTTTGTTCGTTCAGAGAGGTCTTGAGGGTAACTTGAGCCTCCTAAAAGGTGGGCCTCTGACCAAACAAGTCTCTTTTCTTAGTCTAATAAAGTCTCACGACCAGCCCTAGCCGGTTTGGCTCAGTGGGTAGAGTGTCGGCCTGCGGACTGAAGGGTCCTGGGTTTGATTCTGGCCAAGGGCACATGACTGGATTGTGGGTTCAATCCCCAATAGGGAGTAATGATTCTCTCTCATCATTGATGTTTCTATCTCTGTCTGCCTCTCCCTTCCTCTCTGAAATCAATATATATATATATTGTCTCATGACCAGCCAGAAGACATACATTCATTCCTTCATTCATTCAGTTATTCACTGAAAACCTCTTTATGACAGGTCCTCTGGATATAGAAATAAACATGACAATTCCGTTTGCAAGAAGCAAAAAGGTGGTGAGCAGAAGTGTGATGCCACTGAAAAACAGGGGCAGGGCCCCAATTCCTTGTGCACCTGTAGTTTTGGATGGTGAGTGCAGTGGTGAGGGCAGCACCGGAGGTTCTAGGAGGCCGTGGGGGGAGGGGACGGTCCCTAATTCTACCCATGGGGTAAGTCAGTCTGAACTCTCTCAGTTGAAGGTGGCAGAAAGCGTCTCAAATCAGCACACACTGTCTCAGGCAGAAGAAGAGAGAAGCCCGGAGGTAGGCTCGGGCTGCAGGCACTGTTGAACCAGGCAGCCACAGCCGTGTGTGGGATCTCTCTCCCCATCAGCGGCTCCTCTTCCTTCTGGCTGCCTCTCCAGGCAGGCTCAAAATGTCTGCCTATAGCTGCAAGCTGCTAAAGACAACTGTTTCCTGATGCCTCCAGCAAAGGCTCCTGGGATGGCCCTCAGGGGCCTGGCTTGGTCACAGGCCTGAACGGTAGCCTCCAGGAAATGGGACCAGCCGATTGGCCAGGCCTAGGCTGAACAGCAGCCCCTGGAGCAAGCATGTCAAACTCGCAGCTAGCGGGCCGCATATGGCCCACAACAAATATTTTTTGCGGCCCAGCCAATATAACGGTACGTAAGAAACGTTAGGCGGGTGCCTCAGAAATTACTTCAAACTTCAAACCCATAAAAACTCAAAGGGACGGGTTTCGGAGAGCTGCCAGGTCGGTGAGCATGTGGAGATGCGTTTCCATCCTGGCTCCTCCGTTCTCCCGGAAGTGTGACCCTGGCCAAGCTACCCAACCACTCTGTGCCTTGGTTCACTTATCGCTAAGCTGGGATTCGTAATGCTGTGTCATACGAAGTGACTTGACGTATCTCCAGAGCTCAGCGTGGAATGGGGCACATAGTATCGGCTCAATTAAATGGCAGTCTGCCCACCCCTCCCAGTCCGGGGGGAATGCCAGGGCAGGTTAAAGTCAAAGCAGCAGCATGGAGAGGCGGCCTTGTCTCCGCTGGCGCACCTGCGGAGAGTCTGGCCGCTTAGCCACGCATCCTGAGAGCTGTGAAGCTCCTGAGCGTGTGGTCTCTCACCCAGACAGTGCGAACTGCGGCCTCCAGCAGCCAGCGTCCCAGGCTGGGTGACTCAGTGCCTTCTCTCCCACCTGGAGTTCCCCGGACCGGCCCTCCCTTGTCTGTGGTGCGGCTTGGGGCAGGGCAGGGCCTGCACCCGGTTCCTCCTGAGCAGGCTCTGTAGCGGCCCCTTCCCCACTGGCTCCTCCCTCCCCTCCTGCTCCCGGGCTGGACCTGGCTCCCTCCCCTCCTGCTCCCAGGCTGGACCTAGCTCCCTCCCCTCCTGCTCCCGGGCTGGACCTGGCTCCCTCCCCTCCTGCTCCCGGGCTGGACCTGGCTCCCTCCCCTCCTGCTCCCGGGCTGGACCTGGCTCCCTCCCCTCCTGCTCCTGGGCTGGACCTGGCTCCCTCCCCTCCTGCTCCCGGGCTGGACCTGGCTCCCTCCCCTCCTGCTCCCGGGCTGGACCTGGCTCCCTCCCCTCCTGCTCCCGGGCTGGACCTGGCTCCCTCTCCTCCTGCTCCCGGGCTGGACCTGGCTCCCTCCCCTCCTGCTCCTGGGCTGGACCTGGCTCCCTCCCCTCCTGCTCCTGGGCTGGACCTGGGGCGCTGGGGCAGGTCTTCCTGGGGCTCCGGCCTGAGCCTGTGTCACGGTGCCTGGGTGTCGCCGAGGGGTGACAGCACTGACACCCAGGGGCAGGTGGGCCTGTCCTCCTGTGATGACTGTGCTGGGCTTCCTCAGAATCAGCTGGGACAGGCTGGGTGTCACACCCACCTTGTCTCCTAGGAGGAAACAAAAAAGGGAGACCTGGGTGGCACTGGGTGTGACTCCCGTGTCACCAAAGTAAGTCCCTTCACTTCCCTGAGCCACAACCTCTTCCTCTGGAAATTGGTCATCGGCAGGAATGAGAGGCCATTCACTCACTCATTCATTCATTCATTTGAAAGTTGATGATACACCAGTGAACAAGACAGCAACTCCCTTCCCATACAAGTACTTAGCACCCCCTAAATAATGATCTACACTAATAAAAGAGTAAGATGCAAATCGACTATACCTTCGTGATGCCCACCAGCCAATCAGTAGTGAGTATGCAAATTAACCCAACAAAGATGGGTTAATTTGCATACATAGGTGCCCAGCGGCCAGGGGTGGGGCGAGATGCTTACATCATTGCCATGGCAATGACACAGGCGTTCTACACCAATCCAGCTGCTTCGGGCCTCTGGGCAGCATGGGAAGGTAGAAAGGTGGTTCTGGCCAGAGCAAAGGCAGTGTCGGCAGCCAGGGAAGGAAGGCCCATTCCTGCAGGAATCTTAGTGCACCGAGCCTCTAGACAAGCCTACTAACAATATGTTCTAGGTAACTCTGGTAGATGCACGTGGCCCTAGGTGCCTGCAGGTGGAGAAAGGCCAATGAAATCCTGGCTCACTGTAACCCCAAGAAATGCCCAAGAAGTGAGGTCAAGGATATCAGAGAGAGAGCTCTGGGGTCAGGGCTTGGGACCCTAAGCCACGCTCAGTCGAATTCTGTCTGTGTCGCCTTGGGGATGTCCCCTCCCCACACGGCAGCCTCAGTTTCCTGTCTGCAACATGGAGGTCACGCACAGTTCACAGGGTAGTTGAAGGGCCAGACGTTCATTCCGTGGTCCTGTGGGAGCCCCCCCCCGCCTGCTTTGGACCCAGTTCCAGCCGGACCTCACATCCCACGCCCTCTGGCCCGAGGGTCATGTTGGGGTAGAGTCAGCACAGCCCACCCTCACTCTGTGAGCTCATTCCACCCCGTTTTTGTTTTTGTTTTCCTCCGGGCCAAAACAACTGCACTTTCAGCAGCCCCTCGACACAGCTTCCTGTGTGCCTGAGAATCCAGGAAGCTTTTCGGTGCCATGGACAGACATCAGCGGTGTCCCCACCTCCAGAGCGGCTGCCCAGTCTTGTGTTCAGTCACCACCAGACCAGCGCTCTCTCTAACCCCACCCCTCCCCCAGGTCACCCGTTCAGCAAGAGCTCTCACCCGGCCTAAGTCAGTCGTTAAAACAGGATTAGCTCCTGGGAAACATAGTTTCTTGTTTCCATGAACTAACTTTTTCATGAAAGCCATAGTAATTATTTAACTTAAAATGTAACATTAGTCCTGGCCGGTTTGGCTCAGTGGATAGAGCATCGGCCTGCCGACTGAGGGGTCCCGGGATCGATTCCGGCCAAGGGCACATGCCTGGGGTTGCAGGCTTGATCCTCAGTGGGGGGGGAGGGCACGTGCGGGAGGCAGCCGATCAATGATTCTTTCTCATCATTGAAGTTTCTGTCTCCCTCTCTCTTCCTCTCTGAAATCAATAAAAAATATTTTTAAAAATAAAAATAAATAAAATAAAATAAAAAATAAAATATAGCATTAAAAAGACATTCAGACTGGGACCGGGGTCCACAATGGAGACGGAACTCTCCTGCCCCCGCACGTCCAGCACAGGCGGCCACGGCTGGAGGTTCTCTCATGGAATCAGCACTCTGGTGGGCCGGGCAGGGGAGCCAGCCTCTCCTGGGGAAGGCCGGGGAGGGCAAGGGAGGCAGGCATCCCTCCATCTTCCTTGCCAGGAGCCCGGAGGCTGGAAGGGAGGAGGAGAGTGGGCGCTTCTCAGAGAGTGGAGGGTCCGCCAGAAGACCAATCAGGCCAGCAGGGGAAGGCAGTTGGGAGGGACCAGGCCTGCAAGGGAGGGCAGTTGGGGGCAATCAAGCCTGCAGGGGAGAGCAGTTTGGGGGGAACCAGACCTGCAGGAGAGGGCAGTTAGGGGCAAACAGACTGGCAGGGGAGCAGCTAGGCATCAATCAGGCTGGCAGGGGAGTGGTTAGGGGGTGATCAGGCTGACAGGCAGAAGCGGTTAAGGGCAATCAGGAAGGCAGGCAGGCAAGCAGTTGGGAGCCAACAGTCCTGGATTGTGAGTACTGGGATCAAGCCTAAACAGGCATTCGGACATCCTTCAAGGGGACCCAGATTGGAGAGGGTGCAGGCTGGGCTGAGGGACACACTCCCCTGTGCATGAATTTCATGCACTGGGCCTCTAGTTATATAAAGGTCTTTCAGACAGGGCTCCTTGTCACTTCTCCAGCCTCCTCTGGCCAGGCCCTGCCTCGTGGTCAAAGCTCCATCCAGTGTGTGTTTTCCAAGCAATTAACTCAGTTCTGACACTTACTACCCGGAGAGAGCATCAGATCCACAGGTTAGGGGCTCAGTACTATAAGACCCCCACCCCCCACCCCACCCTCCACATTCTCAAACCCAGGTTGTCACTTGTGCTTCTGAGCGACCAGCTCTAAATGGGAGATTCCCGGGACCCTCTCCGAGGGTTGAACCAGTTTGCTAGAGCAGCTCACATTGCTCAGAGCTCGGAGAGCCGTGTACTTTATGGTTACCAGCTGTGGTAAAGGGCGAAGAACCAGGTGAAGGACAGCTCACCGGTGTGGGCAGCAGCTTTCCTCACCTCTCCTCGGGTTCATCAACAGGAAGCTCCCCAAACCCAGCCCTTTGAGAATTTTAGGGAGACCTCATTACGTAGGCCTGATTGACTCAGTCATGGGCCAGTGGTGATTGATTGACAGCAATCTCCAGCTCCTCTCCACCCCCTGGAGGTGAGGGCGGGACTAACTTCCAACTCTCTCATCGCCTGATTGGTTCCCCTGGCAACCATCCTGCTTCCAAAAGTTACCTCCTTCTCATAAACTCAGGTGTTGTTAGAAAATTCCAAGGGTTTTAGGAGCTCCGTGCCAGAAGTGGGAGGAAGACCGGATATAAACATTTCTTATCATCAGTCATCACAGTAGCACCCTTCTGAAGAAAAAGCTACTTATGGCTGCCTTCGTGCCACTGTTTTCCTCCTCCGTGTCTTCCTTCCTGCCCACGCCTCCTTCCTGCCTGGAGGACAGCTCCTCATCCTTACTCGTTGCCTTGGTAACGGCAAATCATCCTTTAGGACTTGACACATGAACCACCCCCTCTTGGTTGTCCTTCCTGTCACCCACAGACTGGGTTAGATGTCTCTCCACTGGCCCACGATGCCTTGTTCTTGTATCCTTACCAAAGCATTTCTCGTCCCATTTTATTTTTGCTTTAAAAAAAAGTAAGTTTCTATTGCCGTAACCGGTTTGGCTCAGTGGCTAGAGCGTCAGCCTGTGGACTGAAGGGTCCCAGGTTTGATTCCAGTCAAGGGCATGTACCTTGGTTGCAGGCACATCCCCAGTAGGGAGAGTGCAGGAGGCAGCTGAACAATGTTTCTCTCTCATCGATGTTTCTAGCTCGCTATCCCTCTCCTTTCCTCTCTGTAAAACAATCAATAAAAATATATTTAAAAATAAAAAATAAAGAAAGTTTTTATTGATTTTTAGAGAGAGAGAAACTCAATGAGAGAGAAACATCATCAATTGGCCGCCTCCTACATGCCCCCCACCCGCATGTGCCCTGACTGGAATGGAACCATGACGTCTTGGTCCCTGGATTGAGGCTCAACCACTGAGCCACACCATCCAGTCTCTCATCCCGTTTTCTTTGCCATTATGTCTGCCTCCTTCTTTTGAGGGTGAGCTCCTGGAGGAAAGGCTGCTGTCTCCTTCCCCTGTGACTCCAGGCCCCAAACACACCTGCACACACCGGTGGGCAGCTTCCATGGTTGTGAACACAACAAATACGTCTTCCGGAGAGTGAACCACTGCGCCCACCGGGAACGAGCATTGCCGTGATGATGGGAGAGGCCCTGGGCAGACAACATGACGGTCCTGGGAAGAGAGACCCAACATCTCTGCACTAACACATCCAAATAGCATCCGTACCATCCGAATGCAGGGTGACCAGTGGGTCCTGATTACTCTCACTGGCTCCTGGCTCCACCAGTTCTCTCATGACGCTCCTCTTTCCCTTCTCTCTCCTCTGGGCCTGGCAGCTAGTGAAAGAGATGCGAGCACCGTCTTCAGCTGAACTCCATCCCGCCCCAGGGCTGGTGGAGCCCCGGGCTTCATCTCCATGGCTACGCCCTCATCTCAAAAGAGAATCAAAACCCGCCGCCCACTCTGACCCTGGCAGGGGTTTCCTGAGGAGAGGGCCCAGCTCGCTCTGGGAGGAACTGCGCCCGCTCAGGGACGCAGCGAAGACTGGTTCTCTCTTCATGAGCCGCTCAGAGTCCCAGGGTCATCTCTGTTCTTCCTGGAATGAGGGGATGCCCTGCGCTTTCACCCTTTCCTCTCACTTCCTTTTTCTGAACAAATTTCAGGGAAATCTCTCTTCATTTCCCCCCCTCTTAATATAATGTAGTACTTTACTATAAAAAAATTCCCCCTCTTATATAATGTAATACTTTACTCTAAAATTTCCCCCCTCTTAATATAATGCAATACTTTGTTTGCTATAAAACTACAAAAGGATCTGTTTAAAAAAACAGAAAAATAGAAAATAAAAGAACCCTCCTACTGAGACACACTCTCATTTAGAGTTCTTCCAGCGTTTTTTCTATGTAGAGGTGTTTTGTTGTTTTGAATTGCATGACGTGTATACCAAAAAGTGTATATAACACATATGTATAATCTAAAGAATTATGGCGGGAATACCCATGTACCCATCACCTCGCTTAAGAAAATAGACCGTCACCAGTACCTTACAAGCTCCCATTGTCCTTCCTGCCCAACCACCCAAGGTAGCCACGACCTTGAGTTTTGTGTGAGTTGTCTGTGTTGGCCTGAGCGGGGACAGGCCACTGGTTCCCTCTGCTCCACAGCGGTCCATCGTGTGGGCACACTCTCTGCCCTGCCTCTGGCCGTTCTTCTCCTGATGGGCAGGCGTGTGGATGGCTTCCAGGATCTTCTTCATCTTTAGAACATTTTATTAAATACAATTATTAAGGATAAATTTTATTGTGATAAAATATATGTAAACATGCCCAGCCATGGCATGGCTCAGCGGTTGAGCGTCAATCTATGAACCAGAAGGTCATGGTTCGATTCCCGGTCAGGACACATGCCCGGGTTGCAGGTTTGATCCCCACTGTGGGGCATGCAAGAGACAGCCAATCAGTGATTCTCTCTCATCATTGATCTCTCTCTCCCTCCCTCTCTCTGTCTCACCCCCTTCCTCTCTGAAATCAGTATAAACATATTTTTTAAAAATATATGTAAACATAAAAGTTAGCATTTTAAGCATTTTTAAGTATACAGTTCATTTACCATTGGTGGGCAACCATCACCACCATCATTTCCAGAACTTCTTTTCAGCTTCCCAAACGGAAACTCTGCACCAATTAAACAAACTCCCCACTCTCTCCTCCCCCAGCCCCCGACAGCCCCCCCTCTAATCTTTGTCTCTGTGAATTTGACTACCATAGGTACTTCATGTAAGTGGAATCATACAGTATCTATCTTTTATATTTATTTATTTATTTATTGATGTGAGAGAGAGAGAGAGAGAGAGAGAGAGAGAGAGAGAGAGAGAGAGAAAGAGAGAGAGAGAGAGAGAGAGAGAGAGAGAGACTGATTTGTTGTTCGACTTATTCAAGCATTCATTGGTTGCTCTTTGTATGCGCCCTAGCTGGGGATTGAACTGGCAACCTTGGTGTATCAGGATGGTGCCTCTAACCAGCTGAGTTCACCAGCCAGAGCCAGAATCTACCTTTTTTGTGACTGGTTTATTTCACTTAGTGTAATGTCCTCAATGTCCATCCATGTTGTAGCATGTGCAAAACCTCCTTCCCTTTTAAGGCGGAATGAGAGTCCATGGTGTATATCTACCACACTTGGTCCATTGAAGGGGGCAGAGTGTGCTACCCCAGAACAGGCCTCTTGGAGGTCTTGATTGTTTCAGGCTGGGCGATTTTAAGAAGTGGGAGACATGGGGGAAGCTCTGAAAACAGGGAGTCGCTTCCCTTTGTAAAAGGCACTCACTTTGCCAGGGAAACCTCCGTCTGGGAGGGGGTTCTCCTCACTGTCCCGCGAGGAGGGGCGGCCTCAGTGGAGCTGTGGGTTACGATGGCAGGAACCCCAATCTGCAGAGTAGCCCTCCTCTGTGTGCTGCGCTCTCACGGTCACCTCCCATAGCTGGCTCCCCCGTCCCAACATCTCGGTCTGTAGCTGCAGGTGATATTTAAGGGGACTGCCTCTCCCATTTTGGCCAGTGACTCAGGGTTCCCGGGTCCCTCTCCCCCATGTACACAGAGGGCATACACGTGTGGGGGAGGGAAATCTCCCCTCTACTCTTCTAGGTTCCGTCTGCTGGCCTAATAATGAAATCTGCAGGAGACAGACAAGAGAAAATAACCCAATTTAATTACATATGTGTGGACAGAACCCCACATACATGAGCGAGCCAGAGGCCCCTCCCCTCTCATACGGGAGAGGTTCAGAGATGGACGGGAACATGGGTGCACGTGGCATTCTGAGCTAAGGATGAGGCCAGGCACCTCGGGGTGTCCGAGGGGAGGAGGCCGGTGCAGGAGGCTGAGAGGAGCAGAGGTTCTGTGGACAGAAGTGCCCCACCCTAGAGCGAGGCCATAAATGTCATCTCTGGTGATAACGCATATTATGGGCCAGGCCCTTAATTTAAATCCTTGCAGGGAGAGGTAGGAAATTCTTGTGAGGCCCTAACTGGTTTTGCTCAGTGAATGGAGCATCGGCCTGCAGACTAAAAGGTCCCAGGTTTGATTCCGGTCAAGGGCATGTACCTTGGTTGCAGACACATCCCCAGTAGGAGGTGTGCAGGAGGCAGCTGATCGATAGTTTCTAACTATCTCTTTCCCTTCTTCTCTGTAAAAAATCAATAAAATATATTTTTAAAAGAAGAAAGAAAGAAAGAAAGAAAGAAAGAAAGAAAGAAAGAAAGAAAGAAATTCTTAGGACTCAATTGCCTTCAGCTCAATGTAATCCACACGTCACAATGGCACCTGTTGGGGGGGACTGAGCTGAACCCCTTCACGGGTTATTAAAGCCCCATTTGTTTTCCTCCTGCTAATCCGTCTCATGTCATTTGGATTATGAGGCCGGCCAGGAGGGCCTTGAAGAAGAGATGACCATTTTGCTTCCCTAACATCATCTACGCATCTGCCGTTGAGCACTTGGGTTGTTCATACCGTTTGGCTCTTGTGCATAATGCTGCTGTGAACGTGGGTGTGTAAATGTCTGTTAGGCTCCCCAATTCCAGTTATTTGGGGTCATATACCCGGAAGTGAAGTCATTGGATCCTGGAGTCATCAAGATTTTTCACAAACAAAGCAGCTGTGACCTTTCTAGTTCCTATATCCTGGTGCTGATGTGCAAGCGTTTTTCTAGTTATATAATTAAGAATGGAATTTCTGGGCCAAAGGCTATGTGTGTGTGTGTTAATTTCCAGTATTAATATTACCAATGGACATCGTCATCATCCAGAGTAGAGGGTCCTTCTAGTTGCTCCACCTCGTAACACTTACTATTACCAGTCTTGTAATTCTCACCAGTGTGGTGGGTGTGGGATGATATTTCACTGTGGTTTTATTTGGCGTTTTTATGAGTAATTTCAAGATTAAGTATCTTGTCACAGGCTTCTTACTCATATTTGTCTCCTTTTATGTAAAATATCTGTCCCTAAGTCTCTTGCCCATTTTCCAGTTAGATTGCTTACCTCTATTGTATGAATTTGTGGGATTTCTCTATTTCTTCTGGATTCTAATCATTTCCTCATTTCCTCATTTCCTGATTACACATTACCAATATCTTCTCCGGTTTTATGGCGTGTCATTTCATCCCTGCTGACGAACAGAAATGATTTGAATTTAATCAAATGCGTCCATCTTTTTCTTTGTGGTTGTATGTTCTGTATTTTTGCTTAAGAACTCTGTCTCTCTCTGAGATCATAAAGATATTCTCTATTTCTGCTTAGAGTTTCCCCCAGGCTTGTTGAAATGTAATTGACAAATGCCATTGTTTAACGTGTACTGCACTATGATTTCACATGGGTACATATCGTGAACTAATCAACACAAGAAGGTCAGTTAAAACAGTCATTATCTCACAGAGTTACTGTGTGTGTGTGTGTGTGTGTGTGTGTGTGTGTGTGTGTGGTGAGGACATTGAAAACCTATTCTCTTAGCAAATTTCAGGTACAGAACACAATATTGTAAATACAGTCTTTATGTTGTGCATTAGATCCTCCCAACCTCATCCCATTTCCCCCACCCCCACCCCCAAACCCTGTCAATCACTGTTCCCCTCTCTGTTTCTCTGAGTTCGGTACTTTTCAGATTCCGCATGTAAGTGAGATCATGAGCATTTGCTTTTCTCCGTCTGACTCATTTTACTTGGCATCAGACCCTCAAAATCCATCCATGTGTCATAAATGACAGCATTTCCTCCTTTTTTATGGCTACATAATGCACTTAAGAATTATAAGGTGCTTCTTTTATTTATTTTTAAAGATATTTTTTCTTAGTAAGAAAAAAACCCCAAAAACAATTGTTTTAAGAAAGGTAGGGAGTGTGTGTGTGTGTGTGTGAGAGAGAGAGAGAGAGAGAGAGAGAGAGATAGAGAGAGAGAGAAAGAGAGAGAGAGAGAAAGAAAAAGAGAGAGAGAGAGAGAGAGAGAGAGAGAGAGAGAGAGAGAGAGAGAGAGGGAGACTTCGATTTGCTGTTCACGTATTGATGCATCTATTGGTTGATTCTTGCATGTACCCTGACCGGGAATCAAACTCGCAACCGAGGTGTCTAGCCAGCGGAGCACCCGGCCAGGACAAGGTGCTGGCACGAAGCCTGACATGGTAAGAATGCCATGAAAAATAGCTTTTCTTTCCCCCCTGCAACACAAGCTTTTACTTTCTTCCCATTGTGCTGGGTATTAGTGACTCTAGTTGAAATGGGGGTCTGGAAGATTAGGGGGAAGGACAGGGGTCAGGATCGGGATTTCCATGCCACCTTCTGTCCTCTCACTGATCCTGTTCCCACCCCTGCTCCCCGCTGAGGGCTGGCCCAGGCAGTCCGTGTGGGACAGGGGCTCTCAGACCCCGTAGCTGACAGAGAGGAGAGCGACGACAGCTCCTCCCCAAGGATGCCTGTTCCTCCTCCCCGTTCTCCAGCCGCTGCCTCAGTTCAGGCCTCATGGCTGCTCCCTGCTCCCTCTGCCTCTCCCCATCTTGCCACCTGAGCCAGCCTCCCGCTTTGTACCTTCCCCACCTGGCAGTGCCACCCCGTGCCTGGAGCCTTCCGTAGCTCCCCCTGCCCTCAGGTAGAAGCCCAAGCTCATGGGTCTGCTTTGCCACCCGATCGCCATCGCTGACCAAACTCCTGTTCTGTGTCTGACGGGACAGAATTGCTGGGCAAAACCCATTCTCGCCCAGGCTGAGACCCAGGCAATGGCTCCTCAGGAGCCACAGCGGGGAAATACAGACACAGGGTTTGAACCCAAGCTCTGGTCCCCGGTACCACTCCACCCCCGGCACCTGCACTCCCCTCCCACCCCCACTTCTCACCAGGGCCAAAGTCTCAGCTTAATCTGTGCACCATGCAAACCAGCTCCTCCTGCACAGGTGATAACGGGCCTGAAATAGAGCAGGGAGAGGGCGAAGGTTAGGGAGAGGGCGAAAGTCAGGGAGAGATAAAGATGAAAGAGAAAGTGTGTCCCCTGGCCCTTTACATCTAAGGCTGAACTGTGTGTGTATGTGTGTGTGTGTGTGTGTGTGTGTGTGTGTATGTGTGTGTACTTGCATGTATTTGTGTGAGTGTGTGCATGCCTGAGAGTGTGTGTATATGTGTGTGCCTGAGTGTGTGAGTGTGAGAGTGTGTGTGTGTGTGAGTGTGTGTATGTGAGTGTGAGTGTGTGTGTGTGTGGGGGGGGGGAGGTGGGGAGCCTCCGGCCAGGGTAACCAGTGAGGTGGCTAATGGGAGGGAGGGGAAGGGCGGGGAGGTGAGGGCTGAAGATGGCAGAAGGGGTGAGGGAGGAAGTGAGTAGGACCAGGAAATAAGTTGCTGAAACCACCCCAGGAGGATCGTCTAAATGTTCCTGGCATCGATCAGCATTTTACAGATAGTCATAGTAACTGCACTTAGAACTCTCTGTGCCTCGCGCCTGCCTGGCCTTTTGGTCATGCCAACAGCCCTGGAAGGTGGTTGTTACCGCCTGTTTGACAGAGAAGGACCGAAGCTCAGCAGCTAAGGGGCTGCTCCCGGACTCTCAGCTCAGACAACGTGTCCCAGGTCCGCCTGGCGCCCCCGCCCCCGCCTGGCCTGTGCGGGCTCACTCCGCTATCACTGGTTCCCCCAGCTGTGGCCAGGGACCTGGGGCCCATAGACACCCTCCTGGCCGGCTGGAGTGGAATGTTCCAGCACACGAGTTAGGAGAAGGATGTTGGTAATTCTGCCGTGGCTTGATACATATGTGTGTGTAAGTGTATGTGTGTGCGTATGAGTGTGTATGCGTATATGTGTGTAAATGTGTACACGTGTGTGAGCATGTGGTGTGTGTGTGTGTGTGTGTGTGTGTATGTGTACACACATACACACACGCGGCAGGATTGAGTTTTGACCTCCTCAGTCCACAGGGGCCTGAGCCCGCAATGGGGCATGGGCCCTGAGCGGGAACTGAACCGGCAGCCTCTGGGTTCCTAGGTTGAAGCTCGACAGCTGAGCTGCAGCAGCCGGGCAGGAGGCATGTTCTAGAAGGTGGAGGAGGTCTCACGTCCATGGGTGGTGGCTGTGCGGGAAGGGGCCGCCAGCACCCAGTCGCCTTTGCACAGGTGCATTGCAGCAGCCTCCCTCTGCCACTTCACCCAGAGGCCTGCTCCTGCCCAGCCCCACCCCCACCCGCAGGGCTCACTCTCGGGCGCAGAGTGAGTGGATGGCAGAAGGGCGATCCCGGGGTGTGTGTGTGGAGGGGGGGGGGTGGCGGTGGGGACTCATCCACAGCACGACTCGGCCCAAGACTTGGCTGATCCGTCGAGAAACAAATCCTCCATTCATGAAAGCATGAAGAAACCGATGAGCAGTGCATGCCTGAGCCGCGAGTAACGATGATTCAGGAATGGTGGGAAAGGGGAGCTTACGAGGCTCTGAAAGCATCCGAAAGCTGCTCGGGGAGAGTGGCCGGGCGGGCAGGCGGGGCGGCTGCTATCAGAACCGCCAGTCCCCTCATTCCTGCCCCGTGAAGTCACCGGGACCGGCCCAGAGCGGGCTCCGTGCCACGGTTCGCACCTCACCTCAGCTCACCCCCTCTGGGGAGGCAGTGACGGTGGATCCGGGGTGGGGGGCCCTCCAGGCCGGCTCCCAGATGGGAGAATGTCGGCTGGAAAACGGGATAAAAATGAGGAGCCGTGAGCGAGGGAGGAGGTGAAGGGAGATCTTGCTGGCGAGTGAGGGGTGCAGGCCTCACCGCCCTCAGTACACGCAGAGGACATCATTGCGGGGCTTGGCTGCCCAGAGGGTCAGCTGTGTCTGTCCCCGCAGTACCCCCAGAGCCTGGAGCAGCGCCCGGCACACGGTTGGCACCAACGCTGAGGGCATGAGCGCGCCCATTACATAACCTGCCCGCAGGCCGGGGGCCCGGCGCCCGGTTCCCACGCGGGTGCCACAATCTGCCCCGCCGCCCGCCCCACGCAGCCCCGACGGGCAGAGGCAGCGGGGAAGGTGACGGGGCCACTTCTCTAAACGCGCTCGGAGGCCGCGGAATCCCCGGCGTCTGGCTCAGCGGGAGCAGCAGATGACGTGGGGCCCCGCACGGCCCCCTTCCCGTCAGCAGAGACGCTGGGGTTCTGTGTGGGGAAGGTGGGGACGGGAACGGATTGTGCAGCCCCAGGAGGGGGGACACTTCCCGGGCCCCTAGCGTAGGAAACGGGCCCCGGGCTGCCCGCCACAGCCTCTGCTGGTCTGAGGCCACGTCTCTCCGCCTCTGACCCTGAGCCTGCCTCCATCCTGCGGGGCGACCCGGCTCTCTGTGGGGAGTCTGAGCAGGATCAGCTCCTGGCTGGGGGGTCAGGTTCACCGGCCCTCTGACTGTAGTAAAGCCCTTTTATGGAGCCCTCCCTCCGTTCCAGCTCCTGGGCCAAATGAAAACATTTTATTTCTCTCCCTCGGAAGAAGGACCCCCCCAATGTCCCCCACCCTCTGTCCGTAGGCGTGGCTGCATCTTTGCACAGGCTGTTCCTCAGTTCAAAATGCCCTTCTTGGCCCTGACCGGTGTGGCTCAGTGGATAGAGCGTCGGCCTGTGGACTGAAGGGTCCCGGGTTCGATTCCGGTCAAGGGCATGTACTTTGGTTGCGGGCACATCCCCAGTTGGGGGCGTGCAGGAGGCAGCTCATCAATGTTTCTAACTCTCTATCCCTCTCCATTCCTCTCAGTAAAAAAATAAAATAAAATAAAAATAATAATAATAATAAAATATTATATATTAAAAAAATAAAAATAAAATGTCCTTCCTGGTTGGCTTGGGGGTGGTGAACACACGATAAAACGGACAGGCGACGTCTTGTAGAATTGTATGCCTGAGCGCTCTATAATGTCATTAACCAATGACACCCCAACGAACTCTGTGAAAATTAAAATAAACAGAAAACAGAGTGCCCCTTGCGTGAGCACACCCTTCGGCAGGCACCCAGCTCCTCGGCCTCTCCCTCCCGGAAGCCTCCCCATCGTGCCTGAGACAACGAGACCGCCGCCTTCCGCGGGCCCCGCAGCTGTCACTTGGGGTTCGCGTGTTTGTCTGCCCCTGAGCTGCGGCCCATCTGAGGCCCAGGCGGTGCCATTCTGACCTCCTTAGCCTGCACGTCTGCCTCCGTGCCCAGCACATAGTAGGACCACTGTCAATGTCAGGCTCTCCCTCTCGACTCCTTGGCCCGGCGGCACTTGGTCTCTCGTACGCCCCTCACCCCTTCGTCTTTATGCGATATCGGCCTTTATTCCAAGGGCAATGCGCATGGTGTTATAGACGGTTGCACACGTGAGCTGTGTGATACCCGTGGGTCCGTGACCTGATGCACAGACAGGAGGGGTTTGCTTTCTTTGCCTGAAGAATCCACGGTCATCCCCCCGCCCCGCCCCCCAGCAAGAAGCCCTCAGAAGAGCAGGGAAGGAGGGACTGGATGGGAGAAGGTGCTGAGCACTTTCTGAGCACTGTGTGTGCCAGGCGTCTGTGTCATTAACTCCTGACCGCAATCCAGTGCGGTCAATATCATGACCCCCTTTTTAGGGACCAAAAATAAAAAAATAAAAAATAAAACGTGAAGGCACAGAGAGGTGAAGCGTCTTGCCTGAGGTCACACAGCAAGCAAGTGGCGGAGGAGGGATCTGAGCCCCACTTGCTCCCTCCATCCGTCCGATGGAGAAGGCGGGGGTCCCGGCGGTGTGGGCCTGCGGGGACACGTGAGGGGGCTGCGGGACAGTGGGGAGAAGGTCTGTCTGCCCTTCGGGTCAGCCCCGGCCCCTGGGCGAGCACCGTCCCTGCCTCCCCGCTGCCCCCTGCCCTTCCCCGCGGGGGACAGAGGCCCCTCCAACACATGCAGCCGCTTCCTCTGGAGACCGCCCTGCCTCTCCAGCCGCTTCTTTTTCTCCAGCATCGATCCCGTCCCGAACGCTTCCCGCCGAGTCCCCGGACCCAGCATGACCCCGCGGGATTGTGCAACTCCCGCCGAGGGCTCCAGGAACCCGCAACTTCTCAGTACTGCGAGCGGGGGAGAGTTCCCAGCAGCCCCTCCGCCCTGACGAATGCGTCCTGAGCATTCTCTGCTCACAGCCTATGAGCATTCTCTGCCACAGCCCATGTTTAAGGAAGCCAGTCATTTGGTTTAGAGTCTTCGCTTTATTTTAATGGCCTTCTGAATCATTCCTTTTTCTACTCCGGAGCCGATTCACTCCGGGCCACTTCCTTGTGTGTGTCTATATATATATATATATATATATATATATATATATATATATATATATATATATATATATATAAATCCAGCTCCTCCTTTGAGACTCAGCCCCAGGAACCACCTTCCGAAAATGATCCTCCTCACCCCGCCCCCTCCAGGAAGGAGTCTTCCCCTCACCCCCTCACCGCGCATCTGGAGTTACCCTATGGCCATCAGCATCAGCATAGCGATAAGAATGCCGTGCACCCACTCGCCTTGTTTCCAGGAACGGCTCAGGATGACCCAGGGAGAAAGCAGTTATTACTGTTATTGTGTCCACTTCACAGACACTGACACCGAGCCTCCGGGCGCCTGCCCCTCTCGCTCAAGATCCCACGGAGTCAGCGAAGGAGCTGGGGTGCTAAGCCGGTCTGGCTGAACTCCAGAGTGGGCATCTTTTTTTTTTTTTTAATGAACAAAAGTTGAATGTTTTATTTGCTGGTTAAGAGAAGTTATAAAAGACATTTTAGACCATCAGTGATGTGAATACGGACACAGGGAGCGTCTTGAAAGGTAGCTTTTTACACGGGACGGCCTGGCTCGGCTGTGGTGAAGGTGCTGACGTCCATTCCCCCCTCCCCCCCCCCCCCCCCGACCATAAGTCCACGAAGTGCTTGTTCCCTCTCGCACGGTACGCAATCCACGTGTACAAGGAAGAGCCGCCGTCCCAGAGCCGCTGAGCCGCGGCTGCAGCACTTCCTGTCCCTCCTTCGTGCTCGCTGCTCAGAGCTTTACACAACTTTGCGTTCTTACAACATCCAGAGCTTGGTGGCAAAAGCACTCAGTGCACATCGGATGAAGTCCTGGAAGATCCCAGAGGGCAGATTTCCTAGCTGAAAACGTCTATAGGAAATTTAAAAAAAAAAATCCTTCCTGTAGCTCAGGAGCGATGCTGCCAGGCCAGACCCCTGGTCGCTTTTTCCCAGGCTGAACTAACAAAGTCTTCCAGAAGGTTCCGAGTAAGTTCGCTCAGCACAGCCCTGATGGGTGTGGGCCAGGCCTGCGCTCCCAGGCTGAGGCTGGAGGTGGGCGCCCACCTTCCTCCACTCCTGGGAGACCAGCTCCTATCACCCCGAGAGCAGGCGAGAGAGGGGCCTTGGAACCCGGCCGGTGTGGCTCAGTGGTGGCGCCTTGACCTATGAACCAGGAAGTCAAGGTTGATTCCCGGTCAGGGCACAGGCCTGGGTTGTGGGCTCGATTCCCAGTGTGGGGCGTGCAGGAGGCAGCTGACCCATGCTTCTCGCTCACCACGGATGTTTCTATCCTTTTCTCCCTCCTTCTTCCTCTCTGAAATCAGTAAAAACATGTTTTAAAAAGGAAAAGGAAAGAAGACAGCCCTCTGGGCCTTGAAGTGACAGTGGAAGAACAGAGGAGTGGAAAGGCCCGGAAGGCTGATGGAAACAGGAAGCCAGTTGGGGATGGCACCTGGAGGCACAGAGAGCTAAGGAGGGCCCATTGCTGCACCCAAACGCGTGGGGCCCTTGGCACGCCGACGGCTGACCCTTCCTGGGCCGCCTCACGGCCTCGGGCTTTCCCGCACACCCTGTCCCGCCGCCCGCGGCTCTCTGGCTGTGTGAGGCCTCTCCCTCACAGTCCCCCGGACTCTGCTTCGTCTCCGGTGGGTCTTCTCTTCCCAGCACCCCGCTGGCTTTCTGGTTTGGGGTTTGGGGCCCAGACTGCACGCTCTGCCTTCGGAAAAGCGGTGGGGCCCAGTGGCTAACACAGGCCTCCGGTCCCAGGCTGCCGGGACCAGAGGCTCTGCCGCCACCCTGCCAGCATGTAACGGGATGCTCAGGGCACGGCTGGCACTTTCTCTCCCGGCCCCCAAGCAGAGGCAGAGGAGATGGGGACACAGAGGCCCGGGTTCACGGAGCCAGCTGCGCGAGGGCATGGTGGAGGAACGCCCGGTTGGCATGCCCGGGGAACCGCACGCTTGGGTAGATCGGTGGGCCCTTATTGAACGTGAGAGCTCCTTGACTCTTGGATGGGGCCGGGAGGGCGAGGAAGCTGGCCCGTGTCCTCTCAGGCTCCAGGAGGACACGCAGGCCTGTGGATGGAAGAGCAGCCATACGGCCATGACGACACCAGCAGCCGACACCTGCTCAGAACTCACTGTGTGCTGGGCACCCAGCCGTGTGCCGGGCACCCAGCCGTGTGCTCTGAAGCCGGGCAGCCTGGGTGTGAATCTCAGCTGGCACTGACCCTAGGCGATCTCCTTTACCTCTCTGGGCCTCTGTTTTCTCATCTTTAAAAGCACCTGATTATATAAGTCCCAGCACATGGTACATGGTATCTAAATAGGACTGTTCCCGTTTAAGAAATCTAACATCTGCTTCCTCTCTCCTGGACGTACGAGCGGCGAGTATGTGAGAAAGAAAACTGACAGAAGAGAGTGATTCATTGCTCAGTGCTACAAGCCCGAGGGAGGAAGCCTCCCCGATAAAGAAGACATCGGCGTGGATAGGTGTGACCTGCATTTGCAAACGGGGGAAACAGAGGCTCAGAGAGGGTGAGGCAGATGCCCAAAGTCACACAGCCAACCAACGGCAAGAGGACTGGAACCCAGACCTGTCCGATGCCCCGGCTGGTGTCCCTAATCCCCATTCCAACAGGGCCCGTCTCGGGGGACATGGGGTGATCTGGCTCCTGGAGCTGCCCTGAGAATGGAAATCTGAGTCACTGGCTGTCCCCGGGGACGGCGGGGAGGCAGAGGGGCCCGCTCCGGGGCAGAGTGTCCTGCCAGATGCAGCAGAGCAGTGGCCAGCACCGCTCGGCCTCCTCCAGCTGAGGAGGGAGCGGAGAGCAGGCGGGCAGGGGTCACCGCCAGCGAGTGCCGCTGGCCCGGGGCCCGGCTCTCTTGGGGTGACGTCAGGCTCGCACATCTGGCCTCCGGAATGCCGAGGCCCGAGGCCCGGAGGCCAGGCCCAGGCTCGGCGCTCCTCTCTCTCAGCGGCTCCTTCTTGAGACAGCCCCGCAGGCCCGCCAGGAACAGCCTCGGGTGGGCATCCTGTACCTGGGGAAGACCAGGCCCCGCAGACACGGGGTCGAGAGAAGCCAGGCTCTGGGGTGGGCTCCTGGCGGGACCGCCCCGGCCAGCGCCCCGGCCAGTGCCCCGGCGTCCTCCTCCTTTGCCTGGCGGACGGGGAGCAGGCAGAATGCCTGTGCCTGGTGGGCATCCAGGCAACGCTCCTACCGCCTGAACCGATGGCCGAGCCAATGACCAGCTGGGTGCCGCCGGTGGAGGCGTCGTGCCTGCCCTTCCCTTTCTGATTCCAGTTCCCACGGGGCCCCAAGGGGAGCCAGGACCCGCCCGGCCCCTTCCACGCACCCAGCTGCATACGAGGGACGAGCTCAGCTCCTGCCCTCCCCCTCCGGGGACGGGGCCCCTCCTGACTCACGGTCGATGCCGGTGCCCGGGAAAGTTTGGGACTGGCCAGTGTGACTGATGATTCATTTTGGTCCCAAAGGGAACAAAAGCCCAGGTCTTCCCGAGGCCCCGCCCCTGGGGAATGATTCACCCCTCCCCCCTGCCTGCCCGCTCCCCCCTGCCCTGCCCGGCTCCTGAAGATGCTCCCGCTTCACTCTGCCTGGGCCTCAGCAGTCAGACTGCTGCCACTTCCTTCAGCCCTGGGGCTGGGGTGGGGCAGGGGGGTGTATCCAGGGAAGACCACGGGGAGGAGTTAAATCCCATCCTTCCACGGTGGCCACCCAACGGGCACAGACATCTCCGCCAGGGAGCGTCCCTCACCACCAGCTGGGCCTCTGCCCGGCCGCCCCTCCGCATTGTCTCCCCCAGAGTGTAAACGAGCCCTCCACCTCCGGCTGCCGGGGTTTGTAACGTGTCCTCGGCGCTCTGACGTGGCAGGCTCCAGCACTGGCTCCTCGGGTGGTGTCTGAGCTCCACCACAGACGTGGGTTCCTGCAAAGCCAAGGTCCCCGAACGGAGCCGGCAAAGTCCTGGGCCACAGAGACTCCCGTCCCTGCACCAGCGGGCCGCCTGTGACGGGGGTCTGTGTGCCCCGGGGGCGCTCTGCTTTTCCGGCCCCTCAGCTCTCTGGCGCTCAGCGGTGTCCCCGAATCGCCGACGGGAATGCTGGGTGGCGATGGAGGGTCACCAAGCCCCGGCGCGTTTCCTGGGCCCGTCGGTCCCAGTGGGTGAGAAGATGGGAATACAGGGAGGTGACGCGGAGCCCCCGCGGGGGGCCTCGCTCACACAGTGTGGCGTGGGCTGCGTCACGTCCCCGCTCCGGGCTGCAGGTTGTGAGTGTGTGTGTGTGTGTGTGTGTGTGTGTGTATATATATCAGGAAAACGGAGATAATAATTCAAGGAGGCTATCTTGCCACGTGGAAGCTTCTTGCTCATCCCCACGGGGAGACAGACGGTCGCTGTGAGGACTGAGGGAGATAACGGGCGAAGAGCTGGCGGCGGGTGGACCGTCACATCTGATGACTGAGCTGCTATCGCAGCGACCGCCGACTGGGTGCCTGGCGCACAGTAGGTGTCCCATCGGGCTGGCCACCGCGGGGACCAGAAAACACACACAGAGAGTCTCGGGGCGTTAGCCGGGGAGGGCCGGGGGATGGGGATACCCACCTCGTTTTAGGCCACCCCCTGATTTCCCCTCAGGGACGAGAGGCCTCCAGGGGCCAGTGCCCGCCCAAGGTCACCCCAAGCTCAACCCTGCCCGGCCAGCGCTCTCGCCGCCCCTGCTCCCCCGGCAGGTGGGGGCCGTGTGGAGTGAAGCCCCACTGGGCCTCCGTCCCTCCTGAGGAGCCGCTGGGTGGCCCCCAGGTGGGGACACAGGGCTGCAGGCGGACTGGACTCCTCCAGAAAGGACTGGAGGATCAGCAGGGGGTGCCCCGGTGAGCCAAGGGGGCGGTCCCGCCTTCGGAAGCAGCCCCCGGGAGAGCGGGCACAGCGTGTGGCTCAGAGACGGCATTCTGGACGATGACCACGACCATCATTGGTGAGCACGGACCGTGGCTGCCCTGGGCCAAGCGTGTGCATCTCGGGGGTCTCCGTGGCGCCCTGCGGGGGAGCGCTCTCTCATCTGGTAAACCGAGGCACGGGGGGCGAAGGAGCTGCTCCGGGCCCCAACGAGTCCACTTGAACCTGGGCTGCCCCAGATGGGCACGCCTCCACCCCTCCCTGCTGCCCCGATGGGCAGGCCTCTGGCCCGTGTCCCCCTCCGCACTGCTTCACCCCTTTTTCACGTCCAGGGACTCAAGGCCAACGCCTGCACAGCCCGCCGGGGCCCCCAGGGTCCGCGGAGGCCCAGCACCAGGGGGGTGTCCTTCACTCAGCAGGTCTTTCGGAGCCTTTCCCCGGGCCAGGCCTGAGCCGGGGCAGGCTAGAGGGCGAGTGAGATCGGGCTGGCCATTCCCGGGCGTGGGCCCAGGCCGTCAGGTCAGGCCACGACTGGGGGTGGCGGAGCCGGGGCTGTCTCATAGGGGCCCAGGTGATTTCCTCTCCAGCATCCGTACCGTTGGCTCTCCTTTCACCCAGAGCACCTACTGTGTTCCACGCCCCCTACTAAGCGCTGGGGCACACAGTGACCAGGCCAGGCCTGCTCCCTGCATGGGTCACGGTCTGTAAAAAGCCCACAGGCTGGCATTAGTACTCATCAGAGGCAAAACGAAAGATCTCTGTGCCTCGGCTCAATTCCCCCGCTGTCCCTGGCCGGGGAAGGGAAGATACTCATGGCTGCCCCAGGGGCTTGCTCGGAAGGAGTCGTCAGGAAGGGCCCAGCCCAGAGAAGGTGCTCCGGCCGCTGTCAGAGTCCACCCACTTCCCACCGGAGCGCGCACTGTGGAGCTGTTGCCATGGTCACCGCGCTGGACAGAGAAAGAGACCGAGGCTCTGAGGGGCCCTGTCTCTGAGGCCGCAGAGTAACAGGGAAAAGCCGAACCGGAGCCCGCAGGGTCCCAAGCCCGTGTTCTTGTCCCCTCACACCCGGGGCACCTGCATTCCTGGGACCCCTCCTCTCTGGTCCTGGGCCAGCCTGCCACCACGTCCCCCATTGACAGACAGGAACGCCGGGGCTCGGAGTCATGGGGCACATGACCGGGGTCCCCACAAAGGGGACCTGCGTGCTCTAGAGGGACCTGGGGGGTTCGGGGGACAGAGGGCGTCCCACCTGGCCTGGCCAGCCCGCTCCGGGCGCCCCCCGAGGAAGGCCGGGAGGCCAGCCTGGCACAGGCTCTGCATGGAGGCAGGTCGCGCCTCCCAGGCCTGCCCTCCGAGGCCGGCCTTGACCACGTGTGTGGGCTGAGCCACCCTGGGCAGGCTGGCCCAGGACCAGAGAGGAGGGGTCCCAGGAATGCAGGTGCCCCGGGTGTGAGGGGACGAGAACACGGGCCTGGGACCCTGCGGGCTCCGGTTCGGCTTTTCCCTGTTACTCTGCGGCCTCAGAGACAGGGCCCCTCAGAGCCTCGGTCTCTTTCTCTGTCCAGTGCGGTGACCATGGCAACAGCTCCGCACATGGCAACTCTGGTCCTGGGCCAGCCTGCCAGCCAGTGCCCCACCTCCCTGGGGGGGAGCGGGAGGGAGAGGCCCTTGGTGGCTGGCGCTGTCGCAGAAACTTCAGGAAGCAGTGAGGGGACTGCTAAGAAAGAGGGAGGCAGGACGGGACACACCTGACCCAGCCTGAGGGCCAGAGGCCAGCCTGAGGGCCAGGGACCAGCCTGAGGGCCAGAGGTCAGCCTGAGGGCCAGAGGTCAGCCTGAGGGCCAGGGACCAGCCTGAGGGCCAGGGGCCAGCCTGACGGCCAGGGACCAGGCTGAGGGCCAGAGGCCAGCCTGAGGGCCAGAGGTCAGCCTGAGGGCCAGAGGTCAGCCTGAGGGCCAGGGGCCAGCCTGAGGGCCAGAGGTCAGCCTGAGGGCCAGGGACCAGGCTGAGGGCCAGAGGCCAGCCTGAGGGCCAGGGGCCAGCCTGGTCGCCGGCCCAGCCTGCAGCCCAGGGTGGCTCAGCCCACACACATGGTCAAGGCCGGCCTCGGAGGGCAGGCCTGGGAGGTGCGACCTGCCTCCATGCAGAGCCTGTGCCAGGCTGGCCTCCCGGCCTTCCTCGGGGGGCGCCCGGAACGGGCTGGCCAGGCCAGGTGGGACGCCCTCTGTCCCCCGAACCCCCCAGGTCCCTCTAGAGCACGCGGGTCCCCTTTGTGGGGAGCCCTGTCATGTGCCCCATGACTCCGAGCCCCGGCGTTCCTGTCTGTCAATGGGGGACGTGGTGGCGATGCCGCCTGGGGGCAGGGGCGCCCGCCTCCCTCTCTGAGCAACTGCATGACGCAGGCGCCCGGTGACCACAGTCCCTGCTCCGCGGGTGGGAAGCAGGTGCTGGGACTCAGCCTCCTTTGGGGGGGGGCGGGTGTCAGTGCTCCCCTCTGCTTTAGGGGGCCCCTGTCTCCTCGAAGTCACAGGCGTGGCCAGCGCCCTGCTCTGGGTCTGGCAGGCTGACCACGGGCAGAGGCCCTGAGCAGGGCCGGCTCTGCGGGCCTCGGGCACAGGAGCAGGGCGGGGCCAGAGCCGCGCCCCAGGTCCTGAGCAGCAAGGCCCTGATCCAGCCCTCGCCGAGGCCCGTGCAGGGGTGACGCTGGGTAAGCGAGCTCTCTGTACCCAGAAGCCTGGAATTTTCTCTGAAACACCCAGAGGCAGGCGCTGTCTGTGTCAGAGTGAGGTCACCGGGATGACTCACCAGGGACAAGGACTCGTTGGAGCCCCGAGTCTGGGCTCCTGAGGGGCAGCTGCTCGGGAACCCAGGACCCCCAGCCCCACCTGCACCCCGAGAGCCGGCTCCAGGCCCCGCTGCCCAGTACCCCCAGCCCGGGGGGCCAGGCTGCCGCTGGGCGTGGGGCCGGGCCCGGGGACTTTTGCAGGGACTTTGGCGGCCTGAGAGGTGCCACTCACCCTCCTCGCTTCGCCTCGCTGGCCCGGCCCCCACCTTGACCTTTGCTTCCCACGGGGCTATTTTTGGGCGTTTCCTGTCCCCTGAATAGGTGAGGAAAGGGAAGCGAAAGCAGCTCCGTGTGTGGCTCATGTACCAGCCGGCCAGCCATTGTCTTAACGCTCCGTGCTCCTGTGACCAGCAGCCATGCTGGGGAGCAGAGGCCTCGGACCCACCCCCGGCCCTCCCCGCTCTGTCCCGCCCTCAGCCTCTAGGGAAGGCCAGGAAGCCACTGCACACACAGCAGTCTGGCCACGGACATCTACTGAGCACCTGCTACGTGCCAAGCATTGGGCAGATCCCCCGACACCCTTTCTCCCCCACAGCGTGAGCTGGGCCTGTCAGACAGTCTGTCAGAGGCCGCTCCGCCCTGGCTGACACTGACCTTGGGAAGGGGCGGAAAAGCCGTGTCCAGGCCCCACCGGAGGGGAGTTCTACCGGCTCTGGGGTGGGCCCAGGTGGCCGGTTCTGAGGGGGCTCTGGCTGCCTCCCAGTTGCTGGAAGAGGCAGCCACGTGGTCCGGGGTCCCGAGCTCAGCAGCCGTTCTCTCTTTCTCTCGGGGAAGGTGCCTTTGCCAGCGCCAGGACCTGGGGGCTGGAGGTTCCCACTCCTGTGAGTCAAAGGTAAACATCTGCCGGGACCCACAGGTTGAGAACCGCTAGCAGGGTCACCTAAGGCCATCGGAAAGCACAGATATTTACATTACGGTTCAGATCAGTAGCAAAATCACAGTGATGAAGTAGCAACGAAAATAATTTTAGGGTTGGGGGTCACCACAACATGAGGAGCTGTATGAAAGTATCTCGGCATTAGAAATTCTGAGAACCACTGCCCTAACCTCTAAGAGTCCCTGGAGACAGGCTCAGGGGGTCCCTGAGAGGCTAGGGCAGGGGGCAGTGGGCTGTGGCAGCTCCTCCGGGGCTCACCCCTGAGCCTGTCTCCGGGGTCCACTCTCCGGCTCCCCGGTGAGCGGGGGCAGCCAGCCTCGGCCCCCTGCGGCTGCCTCTGTGCCTTCCTGCTTCCCTCTCCTGAAGATGCCTTCTCTGCCGTCCTCAATCCTTGCCTCTCTACTCTCTGTCTCTTGTTGGAATCTTTCCCTCACGAAGACGAGAAGGGAGGCCCCTCTCCTCCCTCCTCCCCTCCTCCCCTCCTCCCCTCCTCCCTTCCTCCCCTCCTCCCCTCCTCCCCTCCTCCCCTCCTCCCCTCCTCCCCTCCTCCCCTCCTCCCCTCCTCCGTTCCTCCCCTCCTCCCCTCCTCCTCTCCCCTCCTCCCCTTCTCCCCTCCGCCCCTCCTCTCCTCCTCTCCTCTCCTTCTCTCCTCCTCTCCTCCTCTCCTCCTCTCCTCTCCTCCCCTCCTCCTCCCCTCCTCTCCTCCTCTCCTCCTCCTCTCCTCCTCTCCTCCTCTCCTCCTCCCCTTCCCTCCTCCCCTCCTCCCCTCCTCCCTCCTCCTCTCCCCCCTTCCTCCCCTCCTCCCCTCCTCCTCTCCCCTCCCCCCTTTCCTCCCCTCCCCCCTCCTCTCCTCCTCTCCTCTTCCTCTCCTCCCTCCTCCTCTCCTCCTCTCCTCCTCTCCTTCCCTCCCCTCCCTCCTCTCCCTCTCCTCCTCTCTTCTCCTCTCCTCCTTTCCTCCTCTCTCTCCTCCCCTTCTCTCTCTCCTCCTCTTCCTCCTCTCCTCCTCTCCTTCCCTCCCCTCCTCCCCTCCTCCCCTCCTCCTCTCCCCTCTTCCTCCCCTCCTCCCCTCCTTCCCTTCCCTCCTCTCCTCCTTCTCTCCTCCCCTCCTCCTCTCCTCCCCTCCTCCTCTCCTCTCCTCCTCTCCTCTTCCTCTCCTCCTCTCCTCCTCTCTTCTCCTCCTCTCCTCTTCTCCTCTCCTCTTCTCCTCCTCTCCTCCTCTCCTCCTCTCCTCCCTCCCTCTTCCCGAGTGAAGCCAGTCCTATTATTACTCCGCTGACACACATCCTCCCCGGGCCCGCCCCCCTCCCAGGGCCCGTCCTCCCCGCGCCCGAGGCCCCTGAGTCTGCTCTGCCCACTCTCCTTCTCACCCTCCCTCTCCTCCCTTCCTTTCCTCCCTCTCTCCCTCCCCTCCTCCCTCCTCCTTCCTCCTTCCCACCTTTCTATTGGCCGAATCTTTAGCATCAGGACATTTCATTTCCCCACCCGAAGTTTTCATTTATTTGATTATTTTTGTCTTCAAACTATGGAGATGGATACTCTCGGAGTCTTGGAGGCTGGGAATCTAGACTCGGAGTGTCGGCCTGCTCTCTCCGACGACTCCAGGGCGGAGGCTTTCTCTGCCTCAGTTTCCTCTCTTCTTACTTCCTGTTCCCTGTCAGCCTCTTACAAGGAGGATCAACCTCATTCACACGCCGGTGGGCTCTCCCCTCCTTGGACCCGCATTCTTACTCCCAGATGAGATCACAGCACGCTACACGAATCGTGCGTTGCTTGGTCACATGGTCACTTTCTTCTTCGTTATCCTCACCCTCCGTCCCAGCCCTCACCGGTGAGCCCAGGCTGTCCGCCTTCCCGCTCCCTCACTCACTCCGTAGCCTCGGTGGAGTCCCACGGGAACGGGCCTTTTTCCCAGGGTTCCACAAAAAAGCAGGTATTGTCCTTGGGAAGCGTCTATTGAGAGCAGTGCCCAGTGGGTGAGCCAGTCCTGACCCTCCACCGAGGCCGTCCTGGGTACCGTGCCCCACGGCTCTCTGAGGCTGGAAAAGCGTGGCGTCTACTTCAGCCGTGACAACGCAGGAAGGGCTCCTGGGCCGGATGTAAAATGCATCTCCACCTGAACCTGGGTCTTTTCTGATAGTTTGATTGAGGTACTAGTGGCCCCGTGCACGGGGGTGGGGGGTGTCCATCGGCCCGGCCTGCACCCTCTCCAATCTGGGACAGCCCCCTCGAAATCCGGGACTGCTGGCTCCTAACCCCTTACCTGTCTGCCTGCCTGATTGCCCCTAAGCACTCTGCCTGTTGGCCTGCTCACCCCTCTCTGCCCCCCTCTGCCAGCTTGCTCGACCCTAACTGACCCCCCCCCCCCAGCCTGATCGTCCCCAACTGCCCTCCCCTCCTGGCCTGATCGCCCCTAATTGCCTCTGCCTCAGCCCCGCCATCATGGCTTTGTCTGGAAGGACATCCGGAAGGTCTCCCAGTCTAATTAGCATATTCCCCTTTTATTAATATAGTTTTCCTATCACAAAGTTTACCCTATATCAGTATATAATACAAGCCCCCCCACTTTTTTTGGTAACTTTACCAAGTAGTACAACTATCGCCATAAATCAACTTCAGAACATGTCCTTGGTCCCCTAGTGGGACCCTCCCTGACGCTGTCCCCACTCCAGCCCCAGACACCCTGATCTCCTTATGTCTCTACCCTTTGCCCTTTCTGGCACTTTGTACGACAGGAATCATACTCTGTGTGGCCCCTTGTGCCTGACTTCTAGCAATATCACAGCATCTCTGAGAGTCACCCGTCAGTCAGCCCCTGTGATTCATTCCTGCTCCTCGGCGTTGCTGAGTAAAATAGTGTTCCCGTGTATGGATCTACCACGTTTCACCTATCTAGTCATCAATTGGAGGGCACTTACCGTATTTTTCGGACCATAAGACGCACTTTTTTCCCCCCAGAAGTGGGGGGAGAAAGTCCCTGCGTCTTATGGTCCAAATATAGCCTACACATATACTTTAAAAAAAAAGTTTTTTTACTTGCCCGGCTCTGTGTGGTCTCTGTGTGCTTGCCCAGCTCTAAAATGGTTCTAAATGCTGCTGTTTACTTTACAGGGTTGATTACATGTGTTTATGACTGTGATGTTGGGTTTTAATGCACATAAAATATTTTAGGACACTATTTGTTTCAGAATCTTTTTTTCTTCATTTCCCTTCTCTAAAAACTGGTGTGTCTTATGGTCCGGAGCGTCTTATGGTCCGAAAAATATGGTAGGTTGTTTCCAGTTTTGTTTGTGTTTGGGGTTTTTTTTTTTTTTCTAATATGAATAATGCTGCTGAGAACACTGACTCACGCATCTGTGTGCTGACATCTGTTTTCCTTTCTCCAGGGTTGATACCTACATGTGGAGTTGCTGGGCCTCATGGCTAAGGGTATGTGTAACTTTCTGGAGAGCCACGGAACTGTTTTCCAGAGATGTTGCCCCGTTTCATATTCCCAGGGCTCTGATTCTCCGCATCTTAGTCAGTATTTGTTATTCTCTGGCTTTCTGAGGTAGTCATTCTCGTGAGTATGACATAAGTCACACTGCACGTTTCCATTTCTGTCGTGACTAAGGATGTTGTGCAATCTGCTCACATGCTGGGTGGCGGTTGGTATGTCTTCTTTAGAAAAAAATAACTGTTCCTATCATTTTTTTAAAAGATATTTTTATTTATTTCAGAGAGGAAAGGAGAGGTATAGAGAGACAGAAACAGCAATGATGAGAGAGAATCATTGATTGGCTGCCTTCTGCACGTCCCTAGGAACCCACAACCTTGGCATGTGCCCTTGGCCGGAATCGAACCTAGGACCCTTCAGTTCGCAGACCAACGCTCTATCCACTGAACCAAACTGGCTAGGGCTGGTCATATCATTAAAAAACAAACATATTTTATTGATATTTTTACAGAGAGAAAGGGAGAGGGATAGAGAGTTAGAAACATCAATGAGGGAGAAACATGGATCAGCTGCCTCCTGCACACCCCCTACTTGGGATGTGCCCGCAACCAAGGTGCATGCCCTTGACCGAAATCGAACCTGGGACCCCTCAGTCCGCAGGCCGATGCTCTATTCACTGAGCCAAACCGGCCAGGGCTGTTCATATCATTTTTTTGACTGGGTTGTTTGTTCGATTATTGAGTTGTAGAAGTTCTTGGTAAATACTGAATAGAAGGCCTTTATGAGATTTGGTTTGTGAATATTTTGTCCTAGTCTGTTGCGTATCTTTTCATTGTCTTACTGGTAGCTCTTAAGCACAAAAGTTTTGAACCCTGATGAATTTCAATTGATTTCTTTTTTCTATTATAAACTATGTTTTCAAATTTTGGCCTAACCCAAGGTCTTGAAGACTCTCCCCTGCTATGAATTCTTCTAATGGTTTTATTGTCTTCGCTCTGACATTGAAATCAATGACCCAGGTTGAGTTAATTTTTATATATAAATTTTTATATATAAAAGGTAAGGATCTGAGTCTTCCTTTTGCACTTAGGCGGGTAGCCAACCGTCCCAGCACTTTTGTTAAAAACCAATTGACCATGAACGCAGTCAATATTGAAGTAACTAGGTATGGTGTCGGTTGGGGACTAGGCTTACCGGGTGATCACTTCATAAAGTACATAAATGTCTAATCACTTACGTGGTACACCTGAAACTAATATAATAGTGTATGCCAGCTGTAACTGGACAATAAACTAATTTTAAGAAATAAAGAAAGAATACCGAAACTTTCCATTTCCCAGTTGCCTGATGTAATTATCATTAGATCGCATGCACAAGGGCTCCATTACAACCTTCTTGTTCTCTAGCCTCAAGCAGGGTCTGAAATGAGTGAGTGTAAATGAGAGAACAGGACGATAGCCCTTATAAATGGCTGGGGCTGACAAGACGTATCAGAGAGATCCCAGTTAATTTTTTGGGTGGTTCGTTAAGTAAAAGAATGAATTTAATAACTTAGCCCGAGGTAAGGCTGTTTTCCTAGATGCTTGGCTCCCAGGGATTGGCTCCCACAGCTGGTTGACACCAATCCTCAGAGCGGGGAGAGGGCAGATCCCCGTGGATCTGGCAGGTTGCCGGGGCCGCGGTTACCTTGTCTGTGGGGACAGCATGCGGGTGAATGAACGGTGCCTCTGGGAAGCACTGGGTCGTGTCCACGGTGGCCACCTCCGCTGAGCCAGCTGCGTTTGCTGACAGCTTCTCTCCCACCCCGGCTTCACCTTGAGGCCACGTGAGTGGGCCACGTTTTATCATGAACAGTTTCAGGCATCGAGGCAGGTTGAAAGAAGAATACCATCCCAGAGCACCTTCACAGACACACCACCCGGACTCAGCGATGCTTCATGTTCTGCCATATTTAACTGACTAATTTTGAGTGTATTTTCTTCTGAACATTTAGAACCACGTGCTCACACCCGGACTTTTCATTGTTAAATTCTTCTGCGGGCATCTTGTAAGAACAAGGCAGTCTCCTAGGCCACCGCCAACGCTGACACGTCCATCGATCATACCACCTAACATCTGGGCCACGTTCACCCAGCCCTTGTCTGGGCAGAGGGTGCTGCCAAATTTTGGGGTTTTGGCAGGTCAGACGCAGTTAAAGGCGTTTCTCTGGCTGTGGTTACACACGAGCATCTTTTGGTTGTAGTGCTGGCGGCTCATCTTTCACCCGAGGATATTTCTCCATTGATTTTTCAGGGCCGGGGACCAAGCCTGCAACTGAGGTACAGGCCCTTGACTGAAATCGAACCCTGGCCCATGCTCCACCCGCTAAGCCAAACCGGCTAGGGCACAAATGAATATCTTTGTCCACCGTCCCCGTCCTTCCACAGCTCCTCTTCTGTGAACTATCTGCCCGTGGCTTTTGTCCATTTTAGAATCATTTTTTTTTTTAAATCTCTACTTTTAAGAACTTCTTAAATATTGGTGAGATTAGCTTTGTCTCTAAGTTGAATGTATCAAGCTTTCCTTCGGTCATTTCTGCGTGGTCTGTCCTCCCTCCAGGTAATAAAGGGGCCCCCTCATGCTTTCTTCTACAGGTTGTAAGGTTCGTTTTTAAAATCTAGACCTCTGGCCCATTCGGTATTGATTTAGATGTTTGGAGAATGGCGTGGGTCCACTTTTAACACCCCCCACCACCACCCCATGGCTGTCCAATGGTCCCAAGACCACTTATTTTTTATTTATTTATTTGAAGTTTTAAAGTCTATTGATTTTGAGAGAGAGAAAAGGAGAGAGAGAGAAACATGGGTTTGTTGTTCCACCCATCTATGCATGTTTCGGTCGATTCTTGTCTAAGCCATGACTGGGGATCAAACCCACAACTGTGAGGTATCGGGGCGATGCTCCAACCAGCTTAGCTACCTGGCCAGGGCCCAACATCGCTCATCAAAAAGCCCCTCATGTCCCAGTGGTTTGAGATGCCACCTTCATCATACACCGAACTGCCAAGGGTACTTGGGCAAAGGTCTGGACTTTCTATTCTGTTCCATCGGTCTCTCGGGCTATCCTGCTCCCAGCTGACACCAATTAGGTCACCGAGGCTTTGGGGCATGTTTCAACCTCCGGTAGGGCTTCCTCTCGCCCCCCACCCCCACCCCCTACCTCACTGCCCTTCTTTTTACATTTTTTTTCTGGCTATTGTTGATTATTTGTTATATCACACCAACTTCAGAATCAATTTAATTCCAGAAAAACAGCGCTCTCACGAGCATCATGTTAAATGGGTGCATTTACCTGGGCCAAATGGGCATCTTGGTGGCACTGAGCATATTCGTCGCTATCAGGGGGCCCTCTGTGAGTTACGGGCCCTGTCAAGGGCTGAATTATGTCTCCCCCCCGAAAGATACTCTTAAGTCCTAACCACCAACAGCTCAGAGCGTGGCCATGTTTGGAAACAGGGTCTCTGCGGAGGTAATAAAGTTAGAATGAGGTCATCAGGGTGGAACCTAATCCAATATGACTAGTGTCACTATACAGAGAGGAAATTCGGACGCACACACAAGGTGGAGGCAGAGGCTGGGTGAGACCCTACAAGCCAAGGTACCCCGAGATCACCAGCGAAGCCTCCGAAACGAGGGGGAGAGGGGAGCCTGGGTCAGACTCTCCCTCCCAGTCCTCACGGGCCAGCCCTGGAGACACCTCAGTCTCAGACTCCAGCCTGCGGGACAGCACCTTTCCGCGGCTGGAACCCTCGGTGGGTGGCGCTTGGCTATGGCAGCCCCAGAGGGGGTCTCGTGGGCCAGGAGTGAGGAGTCTGCCGTGACCCTGGGACAGCCAGCGGCATCTGAGTGCCTTCCTGTCCCTGACACCCCCCACCTCCACCTCCACCTCCACCTCCGCCCAGCAGGCACCGCCAGGCCTGTGAGCCTGCCAGCGAATGCGTTAGAAAGCTGGAGGTGTGACTTCACCCTCCAGGGGTGGCCAGAGCCCCTGAGTCCGGCCAGTGGGTGAATCATGGTGCAGTGTGGCTCCTGAGTCAGGGCGGGCCGGCGCAGCGCGGGGCGAGGGGCCGGTCTCCTTTTCCCTTTCGTCAAAGGGAAGCAGCCCCCTCAGAGCCAGCACCCCAAGGCGTAGTTTCACGGGACAACGCGCCACCCTCATGGCACACCCACTGTGTGCCGTGGAGAGATAAGCACAAAGGCCTCCGGGGGAGCGCCAGGCACCGGGCTGAGCCGGGCGCTGGCCTTGGGGCCGTCAGTGAACGTCCCCGGGCTTCCGTTAACCTCCTCCCCTCGCGTGGGGGTCACCGTCACGGTCACACACGAGGACATGGCCATCGAGCGCGTGGCAACGTGCCCGGCTCCGAGCAAGTGCTCGCTTATTAGTCGTAAGATCTGGCCCCCAGCCACACCCCCACAAAAGCGAAATTGGGAGGCCCGACTTCTGAGTCTCCACCCCCCATTCCCAACGCCCCCTCCCCAGGACCGTGTCCTCCTCCTTCCTTCAGGGGAAGGAGCTGGGCACAGACGCACGGTGACCTCACTTTTTCCCTCCAACACTGATTAGTGTTCCTAATGATGACCGTGCAATTATTTCTCAGTTTATACTCCGGCTATAAAAAGTAAAATGAACCACCAACAGAAAGCTGTCACTTCCCTCGGGGAGTCCGTGGCCCGGGCAGCGGGGGCGTGGCCTGAGGCCCCGTTGGCAGGCCGGGTCCGGGTTCAGGGACAGCCTGAGTCATGGAGGCCCTGCTACTTCCTGGTCCCTCTCCTGGGCTCCTCAGCGTCTGCCCAGCAAACTCGCTCTGAGGTGTGTGCTGGGGACCAGGGAGGCCAGCAGCCGAGCCTCTGCTCCCAGGCCAGCGGGACGGACAGGGACGGACAGCCACCGGGGCGCTCCCACCGGCTGCTGGGCTTCTGTCCCATGGCCAGTCGGAGAGCTGGTCTCTTAGGCCAGGGGTTGGCAAACTCATTCGTCCGCAGAGCCAAATGTCAACAGCACAACGATTGACATTTCTTTGGAGAGCCACATTTTTCAAACGTAAACTTCTTCTGACGCCACTTCGTCAACATAGACTGGCCCAGGCCGTGGTATTTTGTGGAAGAGCCGCACTCCAAGGGGCCAAAGAGCCGCATGTTGGCCGACCACTGTCTTAGGTTCTTACTGTCCCACCTGGGAGGGGAGGAAACCAAAGGCTTCCGGGGGAAGCGGTGGATCCCAGAGGCCTGTTTCTCAGGGGTGCTTTGTACCCACGTTTCCATTCCCCATCCGCCCTGGTCTCCGGGCCGGCACCCCCTCCTCGGGGCGTCTCTCCCTCATCACCCCTCCCGCTGAGTGAGGGCCCCGCCCTCGCTCCTGGAATGCGCCCGGTTATTGCCAATCTGTCCCCCGACAGAACGTTTGTTCGTGGAGCGGTGGCAGAGTTGTCATCCCTGTCCATCCTAAACGTTCTTACGTTCCTATATTCTACTGGACTGCCGATGGCAGCGACGCCAAGGCCCCTCATTAACGCAGGCACCGTTAGGAAAGAAAAGAAGCTGGCCGTTAACCACGGTATCCCACTTTGAGGAATGTTAAAATACGAAAAAAATGTGGCTGTAATTAGCCTCATTTGACAGGTGAGGAAACCGAGTGTCAGGGAGATCAAGTAACTCGCCCGAGGACACAGGCAGGCGCGTGCAGGAGCAGGGAGTCTCACCCGCAGTCTAACGCTGTGACTGAAGTTACCCTAAACATAAATGAGTTTTAGCTTGAATGTGGTTGCCAGTTTAATATTTCAAACGTCTGTTCCTGGTTACACACGTCCCACACTTGTGTTGAAAAATTGAAACAGTTATAAGGGAGAAAATGAAAGCAGCCCCACCCTCTAGAGAGGAACGCTTCAGGGTTCAAACATCCAGCTCACCACAACCCTGGCCGGCATCCCACCGTCCCGAACACTGTGTGACTTGGGACGGGTTGCCTAACCTCTCTGGGCCCTCGTCTCCAACGAGGGGAGGGGCCTGCCAAGATGACACAGGCCCTCCCAGGAGAGCCCTGTGTAAGGATTGCGCAACCGCTGCCGGCCTGGGCCTAAGGGCATGGGTGTGGAGGTGCCGTCACCCTGGCCAGCCCCTCAGGACACACCAGTGGCTGTCCAGTCTCCCTGCCTGTGGCTCCCCCAGATCCCAAGCACCGAGCGACTTCGGAGAGGCAGCTGGGACTCTAGGGCCTGTGGCCTTCCTGAGTCTCTGTGGGGGGAGGTCCCAGGAAGCGCAGGCGTTTTCCAAGGCTGATGCCAGGGGTCACTCTGCCCTGAAAGCAGAGCTCGGACAGGCGGGGGGTCAGAGGCTGCCTGGGGTGCAGAGGCCCCAGCTGGCTGAGCTGCTGCAGCAGGATGGCTGTGTCCCCTCTGTCCGGCAGGCCCGGGACCTGCATCTGGCGAGTACCGGCTGTGTGACCGTCCCCCCTGAGCCCGCCTCCTTGCCGGTGAAATGAGGAGAAGGACCTCCTCCTGGGATGGTCCATAATCCCACTGGGATTGTCCATAATCCCAACATGACCCGTTCCTGAGGTGAAGCCTGCAATCAGGGAGGAGGCAGAGGCGGCCATTGCTGTCCTCTTCTGATACTTCCCAACAGCGCCCTTTGAAAAAACTCTCCCACCATGTGGGCAGATGTGGGCCTACTGTGTGCCAGGGCTGCACCCAAGGTAGGCGGGTGGGATGGTCCCTGAGGTGAAAACCTCACCCTGCCCTCAAGCATCTCGGGGAGGGGAAGATAGGGCCGGAGGGAGCTGATACGGTCGGAATGTGGGGACAAAGTCTCCAGGGCCAGCCCGGGGCCAGAGAAGGTGGAGCCTGCGGGAAGGCTGCAGTGAGGACTGCTTTGGCTGGGTCTGCCAGGAGGAGGACAGACCCTGTCCGAGCTCGGCGGGTCGGCATCCTGACGGAGAGGGGGCAGAGGTGTGGGTGGGGAAGGATGAGCAGCAGACTGGGAACACGGGCCCACAGGATCAGCAGAGCGTCCATGGCAGTGGTTTGGGGGGCGGGGGGCGCGGCTGGCTGGGCCAGGCCTCGTGGTGGAGGGCTGAGGGAAAGGGAAGTCATGGAGGGTCCTGGGCAGAGGGAGGACCACCATGCAGCCCGGGGGCGAAGGGGGCAGTAAAAGCTGGGGGTTCGGAAAGAACACGGCTGCGGGAGCCAGAGCCCTCTCCGGAGCGACCCCCGCCAGGCCCTTGTTGGTCTCAGTCCAACAAGGATTGCATTCCCAGGTCACACCTGGGGGAAACCGAGGCTCAGAACTGCAAAGCCCCCTGCCCACGGTCACAGAGCAGACGGTGCCCTGGGGCCACTTCCAGTCCCCCGTGAGAGCGCCCCCTTCCTCCTCCTGGGACCCCGGGACAGACCCAAAGCGACTCAAAGGGCAGGACTGGGACAGCAACTGTGCAGTAATGCCAACTCCAGCTACACGGGGTCTCCCCACAGCCCCCAGAGGGGCGCGCTGCTATCCCCATCTCCGAGAGGGAGTGGGGCTCCGTGGGGCTCCACATGGAGGTGGGGAGTCCAGGCCAGGCTTTCTGAGCTCAAGCCTGTCCCCCTGACCCCACACTGTCCCCAGGTTTGTTCCTACGCACACCTACACTGGGAGAGTCCAGTTCCTTCCCCAGTCACTGTCCATGGACCACCCTCCTCGGCGGCCCCCTCCTCCAGCCCCGCGCCCTCCTGCAGGCACCCGGGGGAGGTATGAGGGGCCCCTCTTGGACTCCACCTCCAACAGGAAGCAGCGAGACCCGTGCCTGGACTCGACGCCTCCCCCTCTGCCACCAGACTCCCTACCCAAGCGGTGGTGTGTCCGCTGGTCTGAGGGAGGGACCTTTCCCAGAGCCGAGCCTCGGTCCCTCCCACACCTTCTGGTGTCTGTGGGGGACCTTCTCTCCAGGTTCTGGTGCCAGAGCCCAAAACACACAGAGGCACGGACGCATAAGGCCTGCTCTGCTGGAAGTCATGTAGTGAATCGCAGGGGCGGGGGGGGGGGGGGTAGTTGCAGTATAGCCTGGGCTCCTTACACCCTCCATCTCCCACCGGGGCCTCCAACCAGCCACAGAGCAGGCAGCGGTGAACCCATTGTACAGATGTGCACTCAGAGGCTCCGCTGGGGAAAGAGATTGACGTGGGACCAGCCAGCAGCAAAATACCCACCCGGGGTTCAATCGATGTTTTTCCAGAAAGGGATAAAGAGGGGAAACCCACAGTGCTGAGCAGACAATTTTCTTTTTTTTTTTAATTTTCAAAAGTTTTCTTTAAAAAAAAAAACTTAGGGGGAGGTCTAATGAATGCTCTCGGTAAAAGAAAACGGGGCACATCACATTGGTATGCTGCGAAAGGTCAGCAGCTGTAACATTTTATGATTCAATGCAAAAAATATGCACCGTTCCTCAGCTGAATAAGTAGTATAAACAAAACAATTTTTTTCTTTCTTTTTTTTTTTTTTTTAAGATGCAGGGTGGGTGTTGCCGTTTTCTGAGGACCTCTTTGCTGCCCTCGGCCAATATTCCTCTGAGGGTAGAAAACGAGGTTAAAAAAAAGAAGCACTCAGCCCTGAATCTTTCTAGAACTCAGGCAGAACGCGTGAGCGTGTGTGAGCGAGGCGAATGCAGAAGTCGCCTCTGATACCATCGCGGACCCACGACACAGGGGCCTGAAACCCCCTCGGCGAGCAGAGGGAAGGGACCAAACCGCAGAATGTTCCTGGCCCGCCCGGCCCGTGGCGCAATGTTTATGTTTGTGTACCTAGCGAGTGGGTGCACCGCCTGGGGCTCACGGGGGAGGATTGGGGGGCCTCTTCCTGGGGCTCAGGGCTCGGGGACCCAGGGGGTCTCCCCAATGCTTGTCCAGGTCCTGGGGTTCCTCTTTAGGCGCCTTAGGGTTGGATTTCGAATTCAGCCCCCACAGCCGGCGAGAGCCAGGGCGAGGGGTCAGGGCGGGCTCCCAGGCAGCGCCCGTTCACCGTACAGAGATGGGGCGGATCCACTGGGCGAAAGCGGTGGTCGGCAAACTGCGGCTCCCGGCCGGCGGCGTGCCTCGCTGTTGACTCCTGAGCTTGCCGACCGCCGGTTTACAGCAAACGCGGCCAGGGCGCGCCCGGCGGCCCCTGGGGGGCGCTCCCACCCCCTAACCCGCCGGCCCCTCCATCCGCAGGAGCGCCCGGCGACCCCTCGGCACCAGGACCTTTCTCCCCCGGCGGGCTGCGGGGAAGGCCCTGAACTTAGGAAATGTGCTTTTTTTTTAAGTCACAGGGAAGGCTGGGGAACGGGAAGGCGTTTTCCTGAGCTCCTCCGCCCCAGCTCGGCGCTCTTGTTCAGGGTGGGAGCCCTGGGGACCAGTCCCCCCCCACAACCCCCTTCCCGTGCTGCCGGGCGAGCAAACCGCTGCCCCCGGGCCTCTGCCCCCGCCGGGGACCAGGAAACCAGAGACAGGGGCGCCGCACGCAACGCGCAGGAGGCCCCTTTCCGCTCCGGGGCGCGGGGAGGGGAGGGGAGGGGAGGGGGGAAGATTTGGGGGAGGAGGAGGGGGGAGGGGAAGATGGGGGGAGGGGGAGGGGAGAGGGGGAGGGGGGCCAGTGGCATGCCCCCGCCCCAGCCGCTGGCCCCGGCCTGCCCCGGGCCGGCAGCGCCCCCTCCTCTCCCGCCGCTGCGCCCGGAGCGGGCGGCCCGGGCCCCGGGGACCGCGGGGAGCCGGCGGCCGGCGGCCGGGGGAGGGGGGGGGGGGGCCGGGGCCCTCGCTCCGAGGCCGATGACGTCTTCGCCTCTGGCTCCGCCGGCGCCAGGCTGGGCGGGCGGTGACGTCACCGGGCCACGTGACGCCCATTCAAATAAACAAACCCCCTCCCCCCGGCCCGGCCCCGCCCCGGCGCGGCGGCTTATAAGCCTCCCCGGCCGCCCGCCGCGGACGCCGGGCCGAGGACGAGCGGGGCCGCAGGGCAGGAGCCAGGGCAGGAGCCAGGGCAGGAGCCTGGGGCAAGAAGCACCGGAGAGCCGCGCCGCCCGCCGCCCCGCGCTCCTCCGCAGGCGAAGGGTTTGGGATCCGCAAAGAAAAGAGAGAGCCCCCGGGGTCGGACCGCACCCCGAAGCCGCCGCCTCCCGCCCTCCGCCGAGGACAAAGCGCCGGAGAGCCGCACGCTGGGCGCGCGGGGCCCGAACATGGTCATGGAGGTGGGCGCGCTGGACGCCGCGGAGCTGCGCGCGCTGCTGCGGGAGCGCGCGGCGCAGTGCCTGCTGCTGGACTGCCGCTCCTTCTTCGCCTTCAACGCGGGCCACATCGCCGGCTCCGTCAACGTGCGCCTCAGCACCATCGTGCGGCGCCGCGCCAAGGGCGCCATGGGCCTGGAGCACGTCGTGCCCAACGCCGAGCTGCGCGGCCGCCTGCTGGCCGGCGCCTTCCGCGCCGTCGTGCTGCTGGACGAGCGCAGCGCCGCGCCCGACGCCGCCAAGCGCGACGGCACCCTGGCCCTGGCCGCCGGCGCCCTCCGCCGCGAGGCGCGCGCCGCGCCGCTCTTCCTCCTCAAAGGTGCGCCCCGGAGACCGGGCCCTGCGGGGGGGGGGGGGAGATGGTGGGAGGACTGGCCTCAGGTCCTGCCCCAGGGAAGCGGTGTTCTGGGGGTTGCCATTGGCTTTGTTTGGCGCCAGAAAAATGGTTCGCGGTAAACCTCCAGCCCTGGTGAGGGGGGGCTGCATGGAGGGGCCCTGTCCCGGCGGCACTAACGGGGGAAATGTCTCTGTTCCCAGGAGGATACGAAGCGTTCTCAGCTTCCTGCCCGGAGCTGTGCAGCAAGCAGTCGACCCCCATGGGGCTCAGCCTTCCCCTGAGTACGAACGTCCCCGACAGCGCCGAATCGGGGTGCAGTTCCTGCAGCACCCCACTCTACGACCAGGTTAGTAGGGGGGGGGTGTGCCAGAGGTGGGGGGAGGGAGGAACAGCTGACAGCCTGGGGGAGCAGTGTAGTGAGAATATAGAAAGTGACCTGCGTTGTTGCTTAGGACAGAGGGGGCATTGTTTCCCCGCGGTCAGTGCTCTGGTGATGAGCCGAGCCTCTAAGGCCGGCACCACAGACGTGACCACCGGCCACGCCGGGCAGACGGGGTTAGTAGTCCCCATCCTATTTATACCCGACGACAGTGCTGGGGAGGTCAGCGGCGTCCGAAGCTGGCTTCCCGCGGGGAGGTTTGTGGTGCGGGCGCCGCAGTGACTCGGAGCACAGCTTGACAAGTGCTGGTGTGTTTGGGTTCCAGGGCGGCCCGGTGGAGATCCTGCCCTTCCTGTACCTGGGCAGCGCCTACCATGCTTCCCGCAAGGACATGCTGGACGCCTTGGGCATCACAGCCCTCATCAACGTCTCCGCCAACTGTCCCAACCACTTTGAGGGCCACTACCAGTATAAGAGCATCCCGGTGGAGGACAACCACAAGGCCGACATCAGCTCCTGGTTCAGCGAGGCCATTGACTTCATAGGTAAACGGAGCGGATGTGCCCGAGACGGCTCCCCGCGCCACCCCCCTCCCCCCGGCATAGCCACCGAGCCCCACACACCGCGGCCAGGCCCGAGGGACATTCCTCTACGCCTTCCTCCTCCTCCACACAGGAAATAGCAGGCTGGTGTGGGTGACACCCCGCACACGGACGGGACTGATGCCCCACTTTTCAGATGGGCAGGCCCGAGGCTTAGAAAGTGGAATGGATTTGTCCAACCCTGTGCTTTGCACAGTGGCCTCCTGGCCTCCATGGACAGGGTCTTGGTCCACGGACAAGGTCTGGACCACAGACAGGGTCTGGTCCACGGGCAGGGTCTAGGTCCACGGACAGGATGTAGGTCCACGGACAGGGTCTAGGTCCACCGACAGGGTCTCGGTGATGGCAGGAGTCCATGCTGAGCATCTCTGCACGGACACGTAGGCTGTTGCTTGGACCCCTGGGGCCAGGGCCGTGCTCTGGAGCTCCTGGGTAACCCGTCCCCCTTTGTCTTCGCAGACTCCATCAAGAACGCCGGAGGGAGGGTGTTTGTGCACTGCCAGGCGGGCATCTCCCGCTCGGCCACCATCTGCCTCGCGTACCTCATGCGGACTAACCGGGTGAAGCTGGACGAGGCCTTCGAGTTTGTGAAGCAGCGGAGGAGCATCATCTCCCCCAACTTCAGCTTCATGGGCCAGCTGCTGCAGTTCGAGTCCCAGGTGCTGGCCCCCCACTGCTCGGCCGAGGCGGGGAGCCCCTCCATGTCCATGCTGGACCGGGGCGCCTCCACCACCACCGTCTTCAACTTCCCCGTCTCCATCCCCGTCCACTCCACGAACAGTGCGCTGAGCTACCTGCAGAGCCCCATCACGACCTCTCCCAGCTGCTGAACGGCCACGGGCGGCGATCTCACAGCTTCTCCTCCTCCTGCTCCTCGAGAGAGAGAGAGAGACAGGCGGTGACTCCAGGGAGTCCTTATTTATTTATTCATTTCCCCCAGTTCCACTGGGTTCCCACGCCGTCGCAGCAACGGCTGAGCATCCTCCAGGCATTCGCTGGGCTCGGCCTGTTCGGGACCAACGTCCAGTGGGTACGTCGCATCCCCCCGACCCGGGGGCGGAAGAGAGAGGACTCCGTGTGTGAGCCCGTTTCTTTTCGCCTGCCCCCGTTTCTCTGTAGACACGTCACGCTCGACATACCCACCAGTGTTACCATTCCTGACGACACATGCATATGCGAATATACCTTATTATTTATTTGTGCGGGGGCGGCCCGCCCTCGCCGAGGCCCGCGTCGCCTCCGGGAAGAACCGAATACCTCAGTTTCTGTGTTGAGTCCTCGTCCCGTCCTGCACACACACGGCCCGAGCAGGCTCGCCCCCCGCGCACCGGCGGGAAGAAGGCGCCTGTGTGGTTGTCTTTAGTTGCCAACAGTTGTCTGTTCGCTGATTTATTTATGACCCGGAATAATATATTTCTTCTTCTGAGAAGACATTTTGTTACATAAGGATGACTTTTTTTTTTATACAGCGGAATAAATTATGCCATTTCTATTGAACGCTCGCTCACGTGCTTGCTTTCTTGGGCAGCCCCCGAGCCCGGTCCCCCCAGTGGAGAAATAGGGGTGAGTCAGCAGGAATGCGCGTTGGGATCTGGTGCCACCCTCCTGGGTGGCCTCCGTCCCACGAGATAACGGGAGTGGCCAGGTAGGTCGAGAAGTGGGGTTGATCCTGGCATACCAGGTGCTGTAGCTGAGCTGTTGGGTTCCAGGGTCACTCCGTAGATCCCCCTCCCATGCCACCCAGGGGCCCGTGCCCCCAGAGCCAGCGCTGAAAAGAGGGCCATTGGCTTGGGCTGCTTTCTCATTGACCACCTTCTCCAAGATCACAAGACAATCCTCCCTCATCGGGCTGTGCTAGCTAGGAGGGTGATGGTTTTCCAGACACTTCACATACATGCATGTGTTCCTGCTCCCTGCCGGTGGGAGGGTGCAAAACAAACCCGCCAAATCCTTGCAAGGATGCTGAGACCCAGCCTCGCTAAGGGGCGGGGAGTCAGGGAATTGGACCTGCATCTGTTTTGTGTCCTAATTCCATGGCTTTGCACTTCCCTCTCCCACATGCTCTTGTTTTTTGCCTTTGAAAAGACCTTTATTGTGAAAATGATACCTCAGGTGGTTCCAAACCCAAGCACTGTAAGCAAATACAACATAAACAAGTGACCTCACGTCCCCGCCCTCCCCGCCCCCACCTGGCATCCCGCAGGCTCCGAGCTCACCCGCCTGGAACCCCAGCCTGGGACCCCAGCCTGGGCACACAGCATGCTCCACCCCAGAACCCCGGCCTGGGAACCCGGCCCGGCACACAGCATGCTCCGTGGCTCCTCCGGGCCACTCGCTCAGGTTTCCTGATGGTGTGGAAGCCAGGCTATTAAATCCAACCTGCTCGAGGGCGACATTCTGGATTTTTACTCTCTCCTGCCAAACAGGCCAAAACAGAGCAGGTGTGACCCGTGATCAGTCTATAATGCTGAATGAAACAGCAGCGAGCTTCCTGGCTCACTGGCCCCTTAGCTCCTGCCCCCTCCACGGGCTTCTGGGCCAAGTGCTGGAGGAAGCAGGAAAGGAACCGCCTCGACTTGCCTAGGAGCCCCCAGCCCAGTGGTGCTGGTGCAGGCCCCGCCCCCCCGCCCCTCCGCCCCCCCCCCCTCACCTTTCCCCTTCAGTTGACCTCCTGCCACCCCGTTCCCAGGCCCAGAGATCCCTGTGTTCCCTGAGGTTCTAAGAACTTACTCTGGGCCGGCAGGCTCACTTCCTCGGCCGGGCTTCCGATTTCAAGTGTGTTCACGTCTTTCCAAACAAACCTTATCCAGTGTTTTTATCAAACTCGAGACGCCGGCTGCCGCCAACACGTCCCTTTGTGGAAATGTACCAGCGGCTCCGAGCCCGTGGCAGATGCCGTGGCTGACTTCCCCGTGGGCTCGGGCCATCACTTTCTGCTTGGCAGGCGCTGGTTAAACCAAAATTAATCTCCATCGGGATCCATGCAGTGGAAAAATACAGCGGCTGCCTGAGGGAGCCTCCGTGAAAACAGTGCCCTCACTCCTCCCCCCACCCCCCACCTGCCACCCCAGGAGAGCGGGTGACAGCCCCTTCCAGGCGGATCTGATTCCGGGTCTTCAGGCCCTCCAGGAAATGTCACTTTGGGCCTGAAACTGCTTTTCTTAGGGGGGAAATGTACCTCAGTGGGGGGGAAAAAGAGAAAAGGATGCTTATATTATGAAAACATTTGCTTCTCAATGGAAGATTGGGATAGAGACAACTCAACCACTGAATACCGGTAATGTGGTAACAGCTGTCGATTTTAGCCCCTGGGCTAACTGCTTTGCACACCTTTCCATTAAGCCTGTCACAGCAGCACCCATTGTACAGAGGAGGACGCTGAGGCCCAGAGAGGGCGGGGACAGCCCTTGAAGTCTAGTTCAAGGCCAAGCAGCAAGTACAGGGCATTGCAGAGACTGGGACCCACGTCCTAGTTCAGTCCCGAAGACAGCTTGAGGGAGAGGGGAAAATGAGCTTTGTGGCCGACCAGACACCCGCCTTGGTCTTTACGGGAAGCGGTAGGGTGGGAAATCTAGTTATGTGTTTGGGCCTCAGTATTCTCATCTGTAAAATGAAGAGAATAAAGCCAGCTCCCTGGCGAGGAGGAGTAGGCCTCATGAATGTAAGTCCCTGGGAAGAGTGGGCTCAGGAGAGACGCCTAGACCCCTTCCCGGCTCCTCGCGACCGGCTGCGAGCTGGGGTCCCAGTTTTTCTCCCCATAAAACCACGATGCGCTGGGTCTGACAGGCAAAGCTCCTTGCAGCCCTCAAATCCGAGGACATGGAAAATGCATCAATGCAGAACGCTTTCCTGTGGTTTCCAGGCGCCCATTATCCCATTAGGACACTTTCAGCCCCAAACGCCTCCACAGCACCCTCTCCTTTCCTTGGAATTTTGCAAATCGGGGCTCATTTGCCTTGAACTTGCAGCCTCCAGCCTTCCATTTCCCTCCCTCCTCCCGCCCCCGCCCACGGAGGATGCCATCCTCATGTGTACACCTTTAAGATGATATAAATCTGTGATTATTCAGTGGGTTCCGTCCCCATGGTAACGCGGAGGAGTTTCCCTTTTGTGAGGAAAGCTGTCATGTCACTTCCTGCTGCTGACAAATCAGTTTAGGAGATTAAAATGCCGGGAGGGAGGCGGCTGGTGGGGAGGACGGGTTCTGCAGAAGTGCTAGCCGCGGTGGTTTCTGGTTGCCATCACAGAGGCAAACAAAGCCCAGAGCGGAGCGCAGCCCCGCCCGGCGCTCCAGGCTGCCCCCCCACCCCCCCCAAAAAAAAACCCTGGGTCCAGGTCCTCCCATGCTGGTGTCCTCTGCAGGTCACATTCTGGGGAGCAGGTGGGAGGGCTGCCCACCTCTGGGGACTTCCCTGGGACTCTGCAGGGCAGGACGGAGGGAGAACAGCTTCTGGGGCCAGACCTGTGTCTGCACCCCTCTCTTCTGAGAACAAAGGGTAACGCACGATGCTGGCTCCCCAGTGAACAGCAGCTTGAAGCCCCCGTGCTTGACCCGACTGAGGCTTCTGAAGCTGAACCTCAGGCCCGTCCATTCACTCCTCCATTCAATCATCAGATGCTCACTGACTGTCCATGGGCCCAGGGCTGCTTCAGCGCAATGCAAGGTTCCCACTCCAGCAGCTGCCCTTGGGGCTGGGGCGGGCGTATGAACAAGTCAAGAAATAAGGATGAAGTCTCTAAAGGTGGGATAATAAAAAGGGGGGCTCTTTATGTTTAATGTTTATTGATTGATGGGCAATCTGAGAGAGGAAGCGGGAGAGAGAGACATCGATCTGCTGGTCCGCCTATTTCTGTATTCGTATGTGCCCTGACCAGAACCAAATCCCCAGGCGTGTCTTCTAGGGAGGAGGGTGCAACCAGCTGAGCTGCCTGCCAGGGCCAAGCGGGGACTGGGGAAGAGGGATCCAGCGAGACAGGCAGCAGAGACCTGGGGTGTGGGTGCCATCTCTGTGGGTTGGTGGGTAGAGCACTTGGCTCGGGGTCAGCTAGACCTGAGGTCAAGTCCTCCTGAGTTCAAATCCTGGAACTGCCACTGCCACGTCGTATTTAGTGACTTACTGTGAGCTCCCACACTCTTTAAGCCTCCGTTTAAACACGGTCAGTAACCTCTGACCTTAAAGGCTCTTAAAGGATTAAATGAAAGGAGGTCACCCCTGAGCACCTCGGGGAGGCCTGGAAAGGCTTGTTGTCCTCTTGTGACTCAGCTGGTCCCTTGAGCAACAGCGCCCGTCCCAATCCCCTCCCCGCCGGAGAAGTGGGTGGTCCTGCTCCACTCTGACCACCCCCCCAGGCACACACCCCAGGCCTGCGCGGCTGAGGGGCCAGCTGTGCTGGGTGGCAGCCTGTTTGGAGACCACCAGCCCTGCCCCATTGGCTGCAAGGCGTGCTGCTGTGCGGCCTCAGGTTTCCACAAGAAGCTCCTGCAGGGACCATCTGTCCTCTCCTGCACGGTCAGCGTTAAGCCCCCTCCTCGCCCACGCCGGGGAAAGCTCTGGAACGTCTGCACCTCATCAGGGCCAGTCCAGGGGGACAGAGGGAGAGGGAATGAGACACTTTTCTGGGGAAGGGTAGCGGGGGTCCCGGACCTCGGGAAGGTGGGTGGGTGTGATGGAGAGCGATGTCGCTCACAAATGGCCCATCACAGACACCCGCCCACCCAGCCCGCCCTCACCCAGCTCCAGCCCATCACAGACACCCGCCCACCCAGCCCGCCCTCACCCAGCTCGGGGCAGTCCTTGGGTGCCTACCACACTGCCACATTCAGGTGTAAAAGCTTCATCAATGGGCCCTTGTGGTTGGCTGCCTCCTTCTTCATTCTTTGTGTATTCATTCATGTATTCGTGTATTCATTCATTCAACAAATCATTCATTGTATTCATCCATTCATTCAACAAATGCGTGCCTTTGATTTGCAAAACAATATATGCCTTTTCCAGCCTCTGTGTATGTGAGTGTGAGTGTGTGTGTGAGTGTGTGAGTGTGTGAGTGTGTGTTTCTGTGAACTTGTTGCACCATCCAGACCAGACCCATGCAGGCACATAACCCAAGGCCCTCCAGGATGTGACCACTGCCATCCTCTCCAGCATCGTTCTCCCTGTCCCCCCGCTGTCCTTCACGCACGCTGAGACTCGCCGTGGTCAGAGTCCATCACGCGCTCCGCCCCTTCCTTTTGTACGTGCTATTCCTGTGGCTCAAACGTGAGCCAATCGGTGGAGCCCGCTTTGGCCATGGAGACCTCCTTGTCTCTGCATGTGGCAACATCCCACTGCCAGCTCAGGGAGTGGAAGCCGGCCACCTCACTGAGAACCGGGCCTGGAGACCGAGGACGTCCCCCCAGGGAGCTGGCCGTCAAGGTGGACATGGAAGCCAGGGTTGCCGATTCTCCGATTTTTAAAAGAAGGCGGGAGGTTGTGTGTGTATTTAAAATCTCCTGCTTTCAGAAAGTTTGTGTGGGCCAAACAACAGGTCTGCAGCCTGGCTGCCATCCCATCTGGTGACAGTGAGTGTGTGACGACTGCTGGCCGCCTGCTGGTGAGCGTCTCAAGGTCAGGACCTCGCTTCGGCCTCTCTGAGCCCCTGGGACTCCGCCCAGGGCTGAGTGCGCAGCAGGTGCTTATGTATGCCTTCTGAAGAACAGACAAGTCCTAATCCCCGAGAACCGTGGTCGGCAAACTGCGGCTCGCCAGCCACATGCGGCTCTTTGGCTTATTGCATGTGGCTCTTCCACAAAATACCACGGCCTGGGCGAGTCTTTTTAAAAAATATATATTTTATTGATTTTTTACAGAGAGGAAGGGAGAGGGATAGAGAGGTAGAAACACCAATGAGAGAGAAACGAAACATCAACCAGCCATCCTGCACCCCCCCCACTGGGGATGTGCCCACAACCAATGTACATGCCCTTGACCGGAATCAAACCCGGGACCCTTCAGTCTGCAGGCTGACACTCTACCCACTGAGCCAGACTGCTGGGCAAGTCTATTTTAAAGAAGTGGCGTTAGAAGAAGTTTAAGTTTAAAAAACGTGGCTCTCCAAAGAAATGTCAATCGTTGTGCTGTTGGTATTTGGCTCTGTGGACCGATGAGCTTGCCGACCACTGGCCCAGAAGGCGCTCCGTGGATGTTCAGGTCACACAGAGACAGTCCTGAGGTCTTGTTCCGAGGGCCGGGACAAAACTGACAGACCACTGGGACCCGTGTGATCTGGATGGATCCCTTCTCCTTTCACGGCCTCCATTGTCACAGCTTCCAGAAGAGAGCGAGGAAAGGGCTTTAAATAGCAGTCAAGACTAAGTGAGATAATGAACACAGACAGGAGCGGGGTGAGGGAGGTGCTGCGGGGTGGGAGGGGCCGGGGAGAGGTCAATGGCGGAAAAAGGAGACTCATGTAATGCTTTAAACAATAAAGAATTTAAATTAAAAATGTAAAGATTAAATGAAATAATGTACGTAAGTGTTTTTGCACAGTATCCCATGCCCAGGAAATAATAAACGTTAGTGATGGTATCATCATCTACCCTTATAAGGGAAAAATGCAAAAAGGACATACGTGTGTGGAAGTTATCACATTTTATTCCCTTGCCCAGACCTCTCCCCTAACTGCAGGCTTGTATCTCCAAATAGCCTCCTGACATAGCCTTTTGTTGTTCCAATAAGCTTCCACATTCGGCAATCCCCGAACCCTTTCACTTACCCACAAGCCACCTCTTGCGGTCTCCCCACCGCTGTTACCAGCTATTTCATCCTTCCATTAACTCAAGCAAAAAACTCTGGAGACATCCTTCACTCTCCCCATTTCCTCATCACCTACGTTTAACCTACCGTGTTTCCCGAAAATAAAACATCCTCCGAAAATAAGGCCTACTTACAGGTTTCCTTCTGAGTGAAATATAAGGCATCCCCCCCGAAAATAAGGCCCCCCTGCCTAGGCTCTGTCTCAGAAACTTTGTGAAACCTAAACTGCAAGAAGTTGTGACTGGGGTGAAGAATTCACGGGAGAAAATCACTGACAGTTGCATTGCAAATGCACTGTGAGCAGGCTACCTTGATGAGAAGTACTCATTTAAAGACAGTGCTATTGCTAAACATGAGAGATTTGGTCCACTGGTTCTGAAAGAAATGGAGTCACAAGAAATTCACCAGGAAATTCAGGAATTGGATTGTTATGATGATGTTCCAGAAGATGATGACATGATTGTCATTGAATAAATGAGTAAATTCTTGATACTGTAGGATTCACAGTTTGTCTGGTTTGTGTTGACAACTACCATACTGTATACAGGTAATAAATTTCCTTCATTTTCATTTAACAATAAATGTGTACCGTATTCTTCTTCATGGAAAAATAAGACATCCCCTGAAAATAAGACCTAGCGCATCTTTGGGAGCAAAAGTTAATATAAGTCACTGTCTTATTTTCAGGGAAACAGGGTAGCTGCAAGCTGAGGCAGGTTCATTTTCAAAACGTAACTATTTTCAAAATAGACCTACTTCTCACCACTTCTGGAACTACCTCTCTGGTCCAGCTACCATCATGTGTTGCCTACAGTAGTCTCATGGCTGTTGTTCTCTCTGCTCCTGCACCGGCCCCCTCAGAGGCCAAAGCTGTCATTTTACCACTGCATACAGGACAAATGCTCTGTTTCTGCCTCCCTACACATGTTTTTATTTACCTGTATTATTAACAAATGTTTTCACTGGGCAACGTATTCTAGTTTCAACCTAATTTTTTCTAACCACGTTGAAGATACATTCCAAGGTCTTCTGACTGCTGTTGTGTCTTTTGAGAAGTCAGCTGACTATCTTAATGCTCTCCCTGTGAGGGTAAATTTTATTTTTTATTTTTTGGCTGTTTTGTACTTTTACTTTTTCTTTTATTTTATTTCTTTAGCCGTTATGAATGTGTCTGTAGTTTTATTCGTATTTATATTGCTTATGATTTGTGGTGCTTTTGAATCTGTGGCTTGATGTCTTTCATTAGAAAAATCCTCAGTTATTTTCCCATTTCCATCCTTTTTTATATTAAACAGTTATTTTAATGCCTGTGACCAATAGCTATCTGTGACCAATACCTCTTGTGTGTGTATTTATTACCCATTGTCTCTGTGGCTTTTAAAAATTAAAACATGATTTACTAGTAATAAAGCAAAACATATTCCTTCATATGCCTGGTTATTTTTGGTTGTCAGGCGCTGCATATAAAAATTTTTAGAGATAATTTGCCTTAAGGTGGTGTTATCCTCTTCTAAAGAGGGTTTTCTTTTTCAAAAATTTTTTCTTTATTGATTAAGGTATTACATATGTGTCCTTATTCCCCCATCTCCTATTAATGCCCCTGTTGTCTGTGTCCATCGATTAGGCTAATATACATGCATACAAGTCCTTTGGTTGCTCTCTCCCTTCCCCTCTCTGTCCCCTTCCCTGAGGTTTGACATTAAAGAGGGTTTTCTTTATTGCAGGTGGCAAGGGGGCCTAGGAATCCCAGGTCACCTTAATCCAACCGGACACTGAGATGGTTTAAGAGGATTTGGAGGTGGGCTTTAGGCTCTGTGACAACTGCTTTGGCTGAATCCTTTATGGAGGTTCAACTAAAAGCTTGGGATCTTACCAGCCCTCCTCCCCCTATCCTGCCTCCGTCTGGATTACTTATCTGGGCATGATGCATAGAATCCTAGGGAGTAGATCCCCTTGGTGTGCCCGGACTCTGCTTTCTGTCCCGTTAGACTCAGGAGTCTATTAAAAGCTCGGCTCCACCTCTTCGCCTTTTGGTCTCCTATTTCAGATGCCCTCGGGCACCGAAAGGCAGGCGCCCTTTGGGGGAACGAGGCCCCACCTGCTGTGTGCTCGCCCTGGGTTTTCCTCTCCCAGGTCTTGGTTTTATAATCCCCTCTGCCTTTCCAGGGCTTGAACGCCTCCAAACGGAAATATTTGTTAAACCTTGGGTCCAACTTTCCTAGTCCTCGCCAGGAGGCGGTTCTGAATGATGTGGTCAGCCATGACTGAAAGGGAGCTTTGGCTCTTAAAAACCCGGAGGGAAACTTCCAACGCATCAGGCCCTTTTCTCCTCCACTCCAAGCCCTCCCACGGCCCCCACCACCCCGGAGCAGAGGGCCGTGTCCTCACAGAGGCGCTAAGACCCGACTGGACTCGTCTTGCTGATATGTCGCTGACCACACATCTCTGCCCCACTTCCCCCTCCTGCACCTCTTCCAGCCATGCTGGTCCCATCACCCTTTCCGGCCCAGGCAAAGGTCCCTCTCGCTTCAGGGACCCCACGCTCCCCCCTCCGCCTGGACTGACCTTCCTTCTGCCCTCTGTTCAGAGGTCATCTCATCCGTGGGCCATTCCCTGGCCACCAACCCATTTAAGATAGCGGCTCCCCTGCCCCAGCTGTGGCTGTCCCAATTTCTTCCTGTTTGATTCCTCAGCATGGCACTGCCAACCACGGACAGTTATGTGTGTGTGGTCTACATGCCCACTCGAATATAAGACTTGGGGGCAGGAACCTTGTCTGTCCTGTTCCTGGGGGGATCTCACGCTCTCAGCAAAGGGCCTGGCATGGAGTGGGCACTCAATAAATGTGATGACGAAGCCATGAAAACACTTTGAAGATGTGGAACTATCCCCCCCCCCCTTTTTGGCGGGGGGAGAGGGGGAGGTAGGTCCTGGGCACCAGTGAGGGGGAAGTGATTCTTTTCTGCTCAACCAACCTCTTCCCCTTCCACATGAGGCAATCTCCCTCGGACACATTCCCGTAACACAGTTGTGTGCAAGCAAAGCCTATAAACACACTTGGGAAGCAGGAAGCCACCAACAGGAGGGTCCCGGCAGCCCATGGCCTGCCATCCTGGGGTCCTCTGAGTCAGGGCTGAGACTCTGGAAAAAACAGAGATGGTGGACCTGCTCAGGGACTCACGCCAATCCCCCTTTCCCCACCACTTCTCCCACCCGTGCCCCTCCCCTCAGAGGAGAATTCCCCGCGGCGTGGGCCTCTGATGAGGATGGGCAGGGGTGACTCATGGGGAAGGCTGTGGGGCCGCCGGGGGCCCCTGGCGCACGGCTTCTCCTCCAGAGGAGGCCTTGCTATCCGTGCGGAATCCTCTGGAAATGTCCTGGGCCACGGTCTCCAGTGAGCGTGGGGAGTGCTCTCCCTCGGAGTGCTCAGCAGCACCTTCCTGGCTCTCGTCACTCTGTCACTGTATGTCTGTTGTGGCCCACTAAATATGTACGGGAGGGGCAGAGGCTGGGAGGCTAGAAGTGAGGGGGTGGGGAGGAAGGGGGGAGGGAGGAGGGATAGAGAGGACATCAGACTGTGAACCCCTGAGGGCAGGTTCAGGCCTTTTCCCCAGCCTCCAATGCACAGCTTGGCATATACACTGAGTGGCCAGATTATTATAATCTCTGAACGCATAATAACCTGGCCACTCAAAAAAAAAATATATATATATATGTATGTATTTCAGAGGCCCGATGCATGAAACATAAAATGTGCAGCCTCTTCAGATTGGCTTCTTTCACATATTACGATGCAACTAACGTTCCTCATTGCCTTTCCATGACCTAACAGCTCCTTTCTTTCTTCTTTTAATGTTTTATTGATTTCACAGAGGAAGGGAGAGGGAGAGAGCGATAGAAACATCAATGATGCGAGAGGACCACTGATTTGGCTGCCTCTGCACACCCCCTACTGGGGACAGAGCCGGGAACCCAGGCAGGTGTCCTGATGGGGAATCAAACCATGTCCTCCTGGATCCCAGGTCACTGCTCAACCATTGGGCCACCCAGGCCGGGCTCATTTCCTTTCAGTGCGGAATGTTATTCCTGTCGGGATGCCACGTGTATTTCTCCATTCCCCTACCCACGGACACGTTGGCTGCTTCCACATGCTGGCGACTGTGAATAAAGCGGTAAACACCCAGGCGCAGGTTTCTGTGTGAACACACGTTTTCAGCTCCTTTGGGGAAATAACGGGGAGTACAATGGCTGGTGGGATTGTAGGAGTGTGTTTACTTTTGTGAGAAGCGACAAGCTGGGCCCATTCTCGGGGGCAATGAATGGGAGTTCCTGCCGCTCCTCATCCTCCCAGGGTGGGGCCAGGGCGGGGGCTCCGCTGGGTTCAGACGTGCGGAACAATGGCCCATTGTGCCTTCCATTTGCATTTATTTCCCTGATGACGTCTGTCCGAGGCGGAGTTTCGTTTCGCGCTTGTTTGTTCTTTACACCGTCTTCAGGGAGGCGTCTGTTCCCATCCTTGGCCCATTTTTTTTTTTTTAAACCAGGCCGTCTGTTTTCTTATCACTGAGTGTTACGAGTTCTTAGTATGTGTTGGAGGACAGACCTTGATCGCATATGCCTTTGGTGACTATTGTCTCCCAGCCTGTGGTTGGTCTCCTCGTTCTCTTGCATCTGGTGGGCATTTCCGGGTGAGAAAAAGCTGTATCTCTACATTCTCATGTTGTTTATTTATTATTATTATTATTTAAAAATATATTTTATTGATTTTTTACAGAGAGGAAGGGGAAAGGGAGAGAGAGTCAGAAACATCGATGAGGGAGAAACATCAAATCAGCTGTCTCCTGCACACCCCCCACTGGGGATGTGCCCACAACCAAGGTACATGCCCTCTCCAGGAATCGAACCTGGGACCCTTGAGTCTGCAGGCGATGCTCTGTCCACTGAGCCAGACCGGTCAGGGCCTCCCAGGCATCTGGCTCACTGAGGCCTCACCACTCTCCATTCACCGAGCAGCGAGACCACAAGGTGGTCCTGGCTTCTGCTCTGGGTAGCAGTGGCTGATTGCTGCTCCCCGCTCCCCTCTCCCTTCCCCGCTCCACACACACCGTGAACATCCGTTGTTGGGCATTCACACCCCCACTCCGGCACAGGCCGGCCGCCTAGCAGGTGCTCACGGAATACCGGGGGGATGAGTGAGTGCACAGGGCACAGGCCGTCTGGCTGGGCGGGCACCCTGTGCACACCACCCCCAGGGGAGCTGAGGCTGAGCGAGGGGCAAGGGCCTGGCCCGGGTCCGAGTGTGAAGGAGGGTGCCTGCCTGGGACCCCACTTCCTGCCTCGGTGCTCGGGTCTTGCCAAACCCCAGCAGGTGGTTCTGCTTCCGCTTTCTCTGGGACAAGGATGTGGCTCTGCCCCTGGGTGGCTGGTTCAGAAAATCACTCCCTCTTCCGCTTCCACATCCCCACGGAGTGCAGCCGGCGGCGGCTCATCTGGGCTGCGGGCACCGGGGACACATGCGTCTGGTGATGACCCCTGGCGGGGGCAGGGCCCCCCACCCCCCCTGAACCCTCTCCTGGGCAGAGCACCGTGATGCCGGTTCCTACCTTAGAGCAGGCCTGTGAGGCTCTGGCCGGGAGGCAGGCCGGCATCGGGAGTCCCCACGTGCTCCCCAGGTGTCCTCCCTGCCTGTGGGCCCTGCGTTCGCACAGACTTGATGGGAGGCAGACAGGGGCCAGCTTTCCGGCCTTGGAAATAGTTGTTTTTTTGTTTGTTTGTTTGTTTGTTTGTTTTTAAATATATGTTATTGTTTTTTTACAGAGAGGAAGAGAGAGGGATAGAGAGCTAGAAACATCGATGAGAAAGAAACATCGATCAGCCGCCTCCTGCACACCACCCACTGGGGATGTGCCCACAACTAAGGTACCTGCCCTTGACCGGTGTAGAGGGCCTCCTGGGAAGGCACATGGACATCCTTTAAATTGTCAGCCGAGCCCGAGGCACTGGCAGAGTCCGTGTCCCGGTTATACCCCGCAAAGAAGTCAGGGGTGTTATTCAGTTTCTGACTTACCTTTGTCCAGGCGTCAGCAGGGGCGGGTCTAGATATGTAAATCCAGTAATGCTAGGGCCTAGTTAAGAAGGCCCATAAGCTCCTTTGACTCTATAAAATAAACCTGCTGCGTGACCCAGGTGCCTGCTGCCTCTCCATCAGAGAGGATGGTGCCCACCTGGCGCCCAGCTTGAATCTATTTCTGCCTCCTGGTCTCTGTCTTTCTTTAATTTCTTAATCGCCAGCTCCTCCACTTAGCAATCGGACTGCTTCCTTGTCCATGATGGAGATAGACACAGAAAAGATAGAAACAGCCCCCCGCAGACCGGAATCGAACCTGGGACTTTTCAGTCCGCAGGCCGAAGCTCTATCCACTGAGTGAACGTATATATTCAACCCCTGTCTCCCCCCTTCCCGCCCCCTGCCCCCTGACTGGTACAACAGCACAAAGCAACCTGGACAAGAATGGTCTTGGGGGTGGGGGAGGCGGAGGGCGTTGTGAAGGGATGGAAGCTTTGGAAGCACTACCTTCAGACTGTGGAGGTGCCCAGGGCGTGAAGAGGGGGAGTCTGATATGAGTGTGTGTGGCTGTTCTGGGGCACGGTGTAGGTGGGCAGACGGAGCAGCTGAGGCCCAGCTGCGAAGCCCTGCGCTGCCCTCGTGGGGTCAGCCGGGCGTGAGCGCCCGCGTCCCGTCCGGATGGAGGGCAGGCTGCCATGGGGCGGGCAGGGGAAGGGACATCTTTGGGTGGCAGGCTGGACAGCGGGCCTGGAGGCTGAGGAGCAGCCTCTCCCGTGTCCCCGGGCCCCGGTCGGTCGGCCAGCCCAGCGGGGTGCATGGTCATGTGAGGCGCTGGCCACGGCGGGCAGCCTATGGGGTGGCAGGCCACCGGGGGCAGAGATGGCGCAGGCCGTCCGGGGGGCCCGGGCAGCTATTGTTAGTGGCCCGGCCGGCTCCCAAATCCTGCTGACTATTTCTCGCACTCGATCACCCTGGAGGATGTGGAAAATTTTCGTGTGAGGAATGTCTGGTTTCTCTTTGGCTATGCAAGGGCAGAGCCGGGAGCGGGGACAAAGGGCGCGGGCCCGAGGGCTTCTGGGAAAATTCGCCAGCGGGGAGCGGACATGGGACATGGCCCTGGTCCTGCCCTTCGGAGACGAGGATCATGGGCTTTTGAAAACTTGGGCATCCCTGCGGGTGACGGGCCCTCCCCGTTGGCCGGAGGTGTCTCCATTTTTAGCAGCAAAAGCCTGGCAGCCAGGGCACCCTCCGGGCCCAGGGCACCCTCCAGGCCAGGCAAACCCGAGCCCCAGGGCAGCCCCTTTTAGTCCCCGAAGTGAGATCAGTGAGAAGCAGCGGAGCTGAGCCGTGTGCATTGTCTTCCGGGCTGCTCACCATCGTCCTGGGCAGCAGGTGAGGAAACGGAGGCACGGAGGCTGAGTGCTGGGGCCGGATCTGAACTGGGCGGTTCTGGGGGGAGAGCCCCGTTTACGGTGCCGGGAAGAAAAGGGTGGCTGTGGCCCAGGAACACTGGGGTCAGCCCCTTTCCGGCCAGCCACTCCACTTGGCCCCAGTGCCCGAGGGTGCAGGGAGAAGTGTCACTGCACAGGCCTGACACCCGCAGGTGCTCAGCGCTGGCTCGGATCCCCATCGCTCACCGTCCCTTTGGGGATGGCCAGCCCTGGCCATGGGCATCGCCCTGGCTCCTGGTGGCGGATGGCTGCCCTCCTGGCCCCCTGGCTCCTGGCGGGCAGGGAGGGAGGGGGCAATGCGGTGGGGGGGAGAGGACGGGCCTGAGCGGCCAGCCCAGTTCTACAGCTGCCTGGGGGAGGGAGAGGGATCACCTGGTTCTGGCCTCCTCCTCACTCAGGTGCGGAGCCCATTTCACTGCGGGGGTGGGCGGCCGGGGGAGGCTGGGGAGGCTGGGGGAGGCTGGGGGAGGCTGGGGGAGGATGGGGGAGGCTGGGGAGGCTGGGGGAGGCTGGGGGAGGCTAGGGGAGGCTGGGGAGGCTAGGGAGGCTAGGGGAGGCTGGGGGAGGCTAGGGGAGGCTGGGGGAGGCTGGGGGAGGCTGGGGGAGGCTAGGGGAGCCTGGGGGAGGCTGGGGGAGGCTGGGGGAGGCTGGGGAAGGCTAGGGGAGGCTGGGGGAGGCTAGGGGAGGCTGGGAGAGGCTGGGGGAGGCTGGGGAGGCTGGGGAAGGCTAGGGGAGGCTGGGGGAGGCTAGGGGAGGCTGGGGGAGGCTGGGGGAGGCTGGGGAGGCTGGGGAGGCTGGGGGAGGCTGGGGGAGGCTGGGGGAGACTGGGGGAGACTGGGGGAGGATGGGGGAGGATGGGGGAGGATGGGGGAACCTGGGGGAGGCTGGGGGAACCTGGGGGAGGCTGGGGGAGGCTGGGGGAACCTGGGGGAGGCTGGGGGAGGCTGGAGCAGCTGGGGAGGCTGGGGGAGGCTGGGGGAGGCTGGGGCTGGGGAAGGCTAGGGGAGGCTGGGGGAGGCTGGGGGAGGCTGGGGAGGCTGGGGGAGGCTGGGGGAGGCTGGGGCAGCTGGGGAGGCTGGGGGAGGATGGGGTAGCCTGGGGGAGGGGGCGAGGAGGTGCTGACGTGCCTGCAGCCCCCCAGGCACGAATGGAATGTGCAGCCCCAGTGGGGCCTGGGAGACAGGCTGTTCTTCGCAGCCCTCACGTCACCAGCCCTGCAGGAAGGGCGGCTGGTTCCCAGCCATCCCCTGGGGCTGGGGAAGTGGCCGAACAATAGAGCCGCTGGAGCCTGTACCCAGCGTGTGTGTGTGTGTGTGTGTGTGTGTGTGTGTGTGTGTGTGTGTGTACCTAGCGTTGTGTGTGTGTGTACCTAGCGTGTGTGTGTGTGTGTGTGTGTGTGTGTGTACCTAGCGTGTGTGTGTGTGTACCCAGCGTGTGTGTATACCCAGCATGTATATATGTGTGTGTGATAGTGTGCGTGAATGTACACTCTGGGGGAGAGTAGGGAGGACCTGGGTTATGGGCGTGTCAGGCCCACGGCCTAACTCTCCTACTTGGTGCCCACAGCAGCCTGCAGGGCGGACTGGCACCTCAGGTACGGAAGGGCCCAGGGCCAGGCATCAGCATTGCTTAGGGAAGGCCTGTGCGGCTTCCAGCAGGGAATGGGGGGCAGCGGCTGGGGGCTGGGGCGGGTTCGGGGAGAGGCTGGGCAGAGCCTGAGAGCCTGCGGGTGCCCAGGTTTGCCGTGCGCAGAGGACCTGGTGCTCGGTAGGGCACTAAACGGATTCCGCTCATAAAGGGAGGGGAGAGTCATAATTAAGTCCCCCTTTCCTCCACCAGCGGTATGGGGGCGTCAGACGGGAGGTGAGGGGAAGGTCCCGTTTATAGGTCACACCTGCTGGGAGCCGTAGGAATGTTAGAGGCAGTGACTCAGGCCCCCTCCCCCCACACACACCTGCCGTGAATGGACAGACAGCCAGCTGCTCAGTCACACAGAGGCCGCGGTCCAGCCTGGAGGGAAGAGGCGCCGGGGAGCCATCTCACCCCAAACGCAGACCTGAACCTGACCCAGCGCCTCACCCACCACCTCCTGCAGGAATGACAGGGGCCAGAGGAGCAGGCGCAGGGCGCCTCGGGATGCTAAAACAATTTGATTTCTTCTGCAAATAAATTCAGAGAGATAGAGAGAGATAAGTAACTAAGTAAGCCAGTCAATAAATAAATGAATAGACGGAGGGAAATCCATAGGGTAAAGGCGATTTGGAGATCTACGAACCAGCCACCAGAGAGAGAGATCCCATTTGGGATTCTGAAATAAACAAATCGTAAAACTAACAAAACATTCCCCAAATAAATGAAAACCACGCATGAAAGGAGAGATCGGACTAGATCCCTAGGGATCAGCTGGCTGGGCACGGGTGATCTATTTTGAACCCGGGCCCCCATTGCGGTCCCCGGGGTCAGACAGCGTGGAGACCACTGTCCCAGGGCCCGATCTCGCCGCCTCCCGGGACAGCCACTCAGCGGCCGGGGACAGGAGAGAAAGGGGGGGTGGGGAGAGGTTCCTCTCTCTGTCCTCTGCCCTCAGGGGCATCTTTTTTTAGAGCACACAGTCTTGGCGGTGGCCAGGATCTGTCCGCCCAGAGTGCCAGGTTTAAAATTAGACAACCTTGCCGAAACCGGTGTGGTTCAGTGGATTGAGCATCGGTCTGCGGACTGAAGGGTTCCAGGTTCGATTCGGTCAAGGGCATGTACCTTGGTTGCGGGCACATCCCCAGTAGGGGGTGTGCAGGAGGCAGCTGATGGATGTTTCTCTCTCATCGATGTTTCTAACTCTCTATCCCTCTCCCTTCCTCTCTGTAAAAAATTAATTAAATATATTTTTTAAAAATTAAAGAAAATTAGACCCCCCTGGGCCAGGGGCGCCGGGAGCCTGCTCCCTGGGATGTGGCATGAACAGCAAACTCCAGTCCTCAGGACAGAGTGTGAGCCGGAGTCTGAGGGCCAGGACGGGGAGGTCCCACACTTCGGAGGACAGTCCCACGGAGGCCAGGGGTGGCCCTCGGCCTGGATCGCTCCTGGACGGACGGACGGTCCTTCCAGGTTAAAGACAGCGGCGTGGAGTCACCAGGAGCCTTGCCCAAGGTCAAACCACTAGTCACCGCGATGGTGAACTCATGCAGGTCAGCTTCCAACGTTCTGACTCAGCATGGCCTGCTGCGGGGCCCGGCTGCTCAGTGGGCGGAGCACAGACTCTTCCAAGGGCTCGCTGGCGTTTTAACAGGGTAAGTCGTGTCTGTGGCGAGCGTTCCAGAGCACCGAGGATCTGGACTGTGACAAGTGTCTCCTTCTGCGCCCCCCTCACCCCCCTCCCCAACCCCCGTCTCCCAACTGTCCACGCGAGGAACGGACATGTGTCCTGTCAGACACGGGCGGGAGCCACTCTCAGTGGTTCCACTAGGCCCGTGGTGGGCAGACCGCGGCTCGAGAGCCACAGGCGGCTCTTTGGCCCCTTGAGTGTGGCTCTTCCACACGATACCATGGCCTGGGCGAGTCTATGTTGAAGACGTGGCGTCAGAAGAATTTTCAGTTTAAAAATTTGCCTCTCAAGAGAAATGCCCATCGTTGTGCTGTTGATATTTGGCTCTGTGGACTGATGAGTTTGCCGACCACTGGGCTAGATTGTACGCCCTCCCCTCCCCCTTCCCGCCCCTGTCACTGTGTATCACCAGTCCGCCTTCCTTCCCTGCATCCCGCGTGGAACCAGCCTTGCGCTCTCCTTGGGCGAACTGCGCGTTTGTCCCTCGTGTCGTTCCCTGTGTCCTCTGGCTCAGACCCTGACCCCCCGCAGGTCACTCAGCGACCGGCCCGGCACTTCCTCCCGCCCCCGATCCCGGAGGCGCCTGGCCGTTACGACGCGGAGAGCTGCCCTCGCTCCGGCAGCTGGTCCCGCCGTGCGGATGCTCGGAATTCACCCATCTGCCTCTCGGAGGGCACCAGGCTTCCGGCCTTTGGCTTCCGGCCCTGGAGCCTCAGGGTGCGTCCTCAGGAGAGCATGGGGGCCCATTCCCGGGGGAGGGACCTTCCTGGTTTGTGTCCGAGCTGGCCCTCGTGTCCCGGCGTCTCAGGCGGAGACAGAAAGGTCTGCGGCCCGCCAGCCAGGAACCCGGCCGGCTGTGCACACGGTTCCGGAGTGAGACGAGGGGAACAGGAACCCCAGGCGTTCAATCCCTAGGCCAGGCGTTTCCACTTTGCCGTTTCATTCTCCCAGCAGCCCTGGGGGGTGGGCACCCAGTCCCGTGCCACTGCAGACGCTCAGAGAGGTCCAGCCACTTGCCTGGGGACACACAGTGGGTAAACAGCAAACCTGGGACTGGCACCAAGTGGGCCTGAATCCAAAGCCGGTGTCTTGGCTCAGTGGATAGAGCAGCGGCCCTTGGACGGAGGGGTCTCAGGGTCAGTCCCGGTCAAGGGCATATAGCTCGGTGGCAGGCTCAATCCCAGACCCTGGTTGGGGCACGTGTGGGAGTCAACCAATCGATGTGTCTCTCTCACATCGATGTTTCTCTGGGTCCGTCTCTCCCCCTCCCCCCGCCCTCTAAAAAAATTAATGGGAAGTATCCTCAGGTGAGGGTGAACAACAAAAAGAAGTGATGAGCAGGAACTGTTATTAAAGCTGAGAGAGAGGCTGCCTTCCCCTGCCCAGGGCTCTGTCCCTGGGGCGGAGAGGCAGCTGTGATCAGGAGGAGGACTGCGCGGACCCCGCTGGGCTGAGGATCAGGGGAGGCTTCCTGGAGGAGGAGGCAGCTGGCTGGGCCCCGAGGATGAGTAGGAGCTTGCCAGGTAGGAGAAGGAGGAGGGGGAAGGGAGGGGGAAGAAGGGCGTTTCGAGCAGCAGAAGGCACACGGTGTGCCGGAAGCAGGCCCTCCAGGAACTGAAAGTGGTTCCCGAGGCTTGGGGGCGGGGCGTGCGGGAGGAAGTGGGGAGCAGGTGGCGGCCCCTTAGAGGGAATGGAAACGCACAGACACAGGCAGTGGGTGCCCAGCGGGCAGAGAAGGGGCTCTGGAGTCTGATCCTGCTGCGCGCCCTCGCGCCCTCGCGCCTGTCGCCTGCGTGTGGAGGAGGGGAAGGGGTTGTGTGCGCCGAGCCCCGAGCACACAGCACCCGGCCTCCCTCCCTGGGCCCGGCCGGCCAGCCAGTCCTGAGTGTGGAGAAAGGCAGAGCGGGCGGGGCAGGGCAGGCTGGCTCACCCGCCTCATCTGGGTACCGGCTGGGCCAGGCATGCCAACCGGGAGACTCCTTCCTACCGTTCCTGCTGTGGGGGCGGGGGAGCTGGAGCCGGGAAGCCTGCGTTGAGTGCCTGCTGTGAGTAGGCCTGAGCCCGGCTGCCCAGTCACATCACCTCACGTCACTCTCACCCGCGGGTACCATCTTCTCTACAGTCTGGGTCCCCTCTGTGCGTGTTGGCCAGTGAGGGAGGCCCTGGGCCTCGTTCCCACAGGTAGAGCGGTTCCCAGCCCACAGCCCTCTTCTCTCTCTGCCCGTTGGCCTCCTTGTTATTCCTGCCCCAGGGCCTTTGCACATGCTCTTCGCGTAGCCCAGCGGTTCTCAACCTTTTTCAATGCCGTGGCCCTTTAATACAGCTCCTCATGTTCTGGCGACCCCCAACCCACAGGTCGAGAGCCGCTAGCAGGGTCGCCTAAGGCCATCGGAAAACACAGATATTTACGTTACGATTCATAGCAGTAGCAAAATTACAGTTGGGAAGTAGCAACGAGAATAATGTTATGGTTGGGGTCACCACAACACGGGGAGCTGAATTAGAGGGTCGCGGCATCAGGAAGGTAGAGAACCACCGGCTTAGACCATTCTTTTTCCGGTTCTTCACGCGTGTGCCTCTTTCCCAGCCACCTCCCCAGAGGAGCCCTCTCCCCGCCCCCCACAGCCAGAAGGAGCGGGTCTGAGGACTCACAACCATGTCACGTCCACTCATGGGTCTGAACGGCACCTCTAACATGATCTAAAAAAATTTTTTCTTTTCTTTAAAAAAAAATTATGTAGCCGAAACCGGTGTGGCTCAGTGGATAGAGCGTCGGCCTGCGGACTGAAGGGTCCCAGGTTCAATTCTGGTCAAGGGCATGTACACTGGTTGCGGGCACATTCCCACTTGGGGGTGTGCAGGAGGCAGCTGATGGATGTTTCTCTCTCATCGATGTTCCTAGCTCTCTATCCCTCTCCCTTCCTCTCTGTGAAAAATCAATAAAATGTATTTTTTTTAAATAAATAAATTTGTGTATTTTTTTGTTGTTCCATTTGAGCAAGAACTCTGTCTCTTCCCCGCTGTGCCCCGGAATGCAGTTGGGCACACAGTAGGTGCTCAGTGAAGACTCGTCGGCACAGACGTGTGCTGGCGTGGCTGAGGGCTCAGCAGGGGCGGGAGGGCTCCAGAAGCAGCTGAGGCCTGAGGCCCTCCAGCTGGGCAGCCCGGGCTCTGAAAGCAGAAGTGCAGACGGGATTAGTCACCCGGGCCTGGCAACGCTGGCTGCGAGCCCGCCCCGTCCAAACACACCACAACACACGGCCCGTCTCCAGGGCCCGGTGGAGCGCTGGCATCTGGCAGCTGGCAGCAGCCGAGCGCGGCGGGCGGGGGCGGGGAGGAGTGTGGACTGAGCTCGGCCCAGGCCAGGGACGGGGTGCGGAGGGTCGCCTGGCCTGGGGACAGCAGCGATCAGGCCCGGGGGTAGGGGCGGGGGGTGGAGCGGGGACTTCGGAGCACAAACATTGAGAAAAGTCGCCTTAAAAAAAACGAGCTGGAAGCTGTTGAAAAGGAAAAATTCCGCTCGCGAACCAGGGCAGACCCCTCGGTTGCGCAATCCCTTGCATGACACTGTGCATGCCGGGCAGGGGAAGTTCTCCCCTCGCTTTCCTGTTTTATAAACGGCTTCATGGAGGTACAACTCACATGCCGATTCACCCACTTAAAATGTACGGACTCTTTTTTTTTTTTTAAGAATATATTTTTATTGATTCCAGAGAGGAAGGGGGGGAGAGAGAGAGAGAAACATCAATGATGAGTGAGAATCATGGATCGGCTGCCTCCTACACGCCCGAAGCCTGGGCCTGGGCCCTGACCGGGGATCGAACTGTGACCTCCTGGTTCATGGGTCGACGCTCAGCCGTGGAGCCGCGCCGGCCACGGTAAAAGTACCACTCAGTGGTTCTCGGTACGGTCTCCGGTGGGCAACCATCGCCACAACCAGTCTGAGAACATTGTCCTCACCCCAAAGAAACCCCTCCCCGTTAGCAGCCACCCCCTAAGCACCCCCGCACCCCCAGCACCAGGCAGCCACGAATCTGCTTCCTGTTGGTACTGATGTGTCTCCTTGGGACACAACATACATGGGATTGTCTGTGACCTTCCTGAGAACACGATGCTTTCCAGGCTCATGACGTGTGCCTGCCACAGGGGGTACCAGCCCTTCACCCCTCTTTACGGCTGAATAACATTCCACCGTGTGGCCAGAGAACCAACTTTATTTATTCATTCCTCCGGTCATGGGCTGGGGTGTGTGTGTGTGTGTTCCTTTTTGGAGGTATCTTATGCATTATGCTGCTGTGAACACACACGGACAAGTGTTGTGTGCACATATGTTTTCGTTTTTCTTGGGTAGACACTGGGAGCGGAAGCTGCTTTCTTCTCGAAGGAAAGACCTCCCCAGGTCAGAACGCACAGGGCGTCGAGGGGGTTTGAGATGTCACCGCGGTGGCTGCAGAGCGAGTGACTCCATGAGCACAGCTGGGCCCGGCACGTCCGCGGAGCCGGTGACTGCGTCTGAACGAGTGCCAGCCCTTACTCATCCTGGGTACTCAGCGAGCGGGACAGAAATGGGTCTCCGGCGAATCCTTCATTCAGTAAATATAGCAGCACGCAGCAGCTCAATGTCGCTTGTGTTTAAGTTATTCCTGGTTGTTAATCCTCACCCGAAGATATTTTCCCATTAGTGAGTGAGTGAGTGTGTGTGTGTGTGTGTGTGTGCGAGAGAGAGAGAGAGAGAGAGAGAGAGAGAGAGAGAGGGAAACAGGGAGAGAGAGAGAGAGAGAGAGAGAGAGAGAGAGAGAGAGAGAGAGAGAGAGAGAGAGAGAGAGAGAGAGATTTCATGGCTTTTTACTATATTGTTGAGTTTCTTTTTTTTTTTTTTTTTCCTGTTAAAACATGTTTTTGTTGATTTCAGAGAGAGGAGAGGGAGAGAGAGAAACCTCCATGATGAGGGAGGATCATTGATCGGCTGCCTCCTGCCCGCCCCTGACGTGTGCCCCGCCGGGAATGGAGCCCTGACCTGCTGGCTCGCGGGTCCACGTGTCACCACGGGGCACACCAGCCAGGCGAGTTTCATTTTTACCACCCATTTTATCTTTTTTAACTAAGCTTTCCCCTCACGATTTGAATGGCGGTTGCTTTCCAAGGAGACAGTTTAGAAGCGATGGAGGATAAGAAACACACGAGTAGAAACTGCTCACAGTCCCGCCCGGAGACAGGAGTGCCTGCCGCTCCTTCCTCTGCCTCTCTCCGGGCGCTCTGCAGGCCCACGCGTGTCCTTGTTCAGTCACTCGGTCTCCCGTCTGTGGCTCCAATGCTGGTGCAGGGGCCGGGACCTGGGGGGGGGGGGGCGGTCTCCACACCGCTTCCCCCCGGGCCAGGCCTCCATGCTCTTCCTCTGCGGTCTCACCCATCGTGGGCACCGACCCGGGTGCCTGGGGCACAGCCTGCCGGCCCGGTGGCGGGAGGGTGCTGGAAGCCGGGGAGGAGGGCTCTGGGGCGGCGCCCGAGGTCGGGGAGCCGGCTGGCTCCAGAACCTGAGCCCTCGGGTGGGGGTGGGTGGGGTCAGGTGAATTATTGCGGGGGGAGCAGGGGTCCTAGATAAGGCCCTGGAATGTGCTGTGTCAGTGACAGCTGAGAATCCCCGGGCCCGGTGTCCTCTGCCGGCCCCAGAGGGACAGGGGGGAGGGCCTTGGACAGCCAGGCACACCCCCGGCCCTCGCCACGCTGCGGCCTCTGAGCGAGGACCTTCCAGAGGAAAGGACACGGACAGGCCTGGCTCTCCCGAGGGCGCAGTCGTGGCCAGTGTGCACCTGCTCCACGTGAGAGGCTTGGCGCTGTGCATGGTCCCAGGCCCCCGAGGCAGCTCAGGGCCGTGGCATCACTGTCCCCTCTCCAGCCAGGCGGGAGCAGGCGGCTTGTCCGCGGTCCCACAGGGTTGGGGTGACGGTAGGACAGGCTCTGTGCACTCCTCTGGCCTCCTGGCCGGCGTTCCAGGCCCCCGAGCATCCCTGCAGGATACACCGCTCAGGTCCCAGCCCCCTCTGCCCTCCCCTCCTCACCCCCGCCTCCCTCCATCACCGCGCTGGCTGGACCGCAGGCTCCTCACCGGCTCCTCATCGGCTCCCCGGCGGCCCAGCCCGGCTCCACGTGTAAATATTTACGCAGGGAATTCATAAACACCATAAACACAGGGGGCAGGCCGGCGGGGGCCGCTGCAGGTACGCCTGGAGGTCCTCCTGGACGTGGTGGCTGTGCCTCTGTGGGGTGATGTGGGGCAGGGTGGGCGGCGGGAGGTCAGGGGTGGGTGCAGAGGCTTCGCACGCCGACTGCGGAGCCAGGCTGCCGGTCTGAGTCCCAGCTGCTCCGCTGTGTGACCGCGGCCCGGCTCCCACCCTCTCTGTGCCGGCTCCTCCTCGCCCTCCCAGCCAGCATGCAGCACTGGTGCAGGAGCCCCCGCCCGGAGCCAGCACACAGCCACAGGTTCCCGGGGGCACACCATCCCGGGGAAACCGAGTCAGGCCTGTAAGGGGAAGGCACTGGGTGGCCAGGGCGGCCCCTCGCGGGGACGGCTCCTCGGAGGCGGCGTCCTGCGGCTCTGGGATTCTCCTGCCCGCCCCCCTCCCCCGGAGCCGGCCAGCGCGGCCTGTTTATTGTTTCCGTGGCTCTCGAGGCTCCGTGGTGTCTGGGACCCCAGCTACCCGCTCCGTTTTGTCCCACAAACCTGGTCCACTCGCGTCCTCCGCACCCTGGCCCCACTGCCCCGCCCCCCACAGCGGCTCAGCCCGCACCCTGGCGCGGAGGCTGGCTCCCTCATGCTCACGGCCTGCCTCCAAAGAGTGTCCTTCACCCACCACCGCCGAGGCCTGCACCCGGCCCTCCCCAGCCCGGCCCTTGGGGCCCCTGCTTCTGTGTGCCCGTGGCCCCCCCACACTCCCTGTGAGGGCGCCTCGTGGTGTTGCCCTCCCCAGGGGCTTCCTCATCAGGCTAACAAGGAAACCCCAAATCCTTGCAGCCCCGAGCCCCGAGCCCCAGACCACCAGCCGGGGCCCCGCCCGCCTCCTGTCTGTCCCTCCATGGTGGCTCTCACCCGCTTTCCCCACCCGGCCGCCCCTGCTCCCCTCAGAGCCCGCGCCCCCGCCTGCCCTCCCCATGGCCTTCTCCACAAGTTTCCACGGCAACGCTGCCCCTTCCAGGCCTCCCCCGGCCCCGCCTGCAGCCCCAGCTCTGTCAGACCGCACACCCTGCCTCCTCTTCACCCCTTCCCGCCTTATTTTTCCATAGTGTGTGTTTCTACCTGAAATGACATTTTAATTTTATTTATGCAATATATATATATAAAAGCCTAAGAGACCGAACAACTGGTCGAGCAGTTGCTATGATGTGTGCTGATCACCAGGGGGCAGGCACTCAATGCAGGAGCTGCCCCCGGTGGTCAGCACACTCCCACAGCAGGAGCGCCGCTCGGTGACTGACAGGTCCGGTGCTGGGCTCGCGGCCTCAGGGAGAGCTGCAGGTGTGAGCTGAGCCTCTCCTCTGCCTCAGTGCCCCCGGCAGTGCTCCTGGCAGCGGAGGCGCAGGGGGCTGGGGTGAGCAGGAGAAGCATGGTGCCCTGCCGGCTCCAGCTCCTCTCCCGCTGCCTGCCTCTTCGTGCTCTGAGCAGGGGGATCGGGCTGAAACCAGCTCTCCGACATCCCCCCAGGAATCCTGGATTGCAAGAGGGTTCCTGCCAGGCTGAGGGACCCCACAAGTGCACGAATCCGTACACCAGGCCTTTAGTGTGTAAGAATTTTACATTTCTACAATATCATCTGTGTCTCTAAAGTGTAAGCAGCAGCCGAAACCGGTTTGGCTCAATGGATAGAGCGTCGGCTTGGGGACTGAAAGGTCCCGGGTTCGATTCCGGTCAAGGGCATGTACCTTGGTTGCAGGCATATCCCCAGTAGGGGGTGTGCAAGAGGCAGCTGATCGATGACTCTCTCTCATCGATGTTTCTAATTCTTTATCTCTCTCCCTTCCTCTCTGTACAAAATCAATAAAATATATTAAAAAAATAAAATAAAATAAAATAAAATATATGAAATCAAGATCAGTGGTCTTCAAACTTTTCATTTAAAAAAAATAAAAATAAAGTGTAAGCAGCAGAAACACAATTATTGCCTGAGGAAAGAGGGAGAGAAGGAAGGAGGGAGGGAAGGAAGGAGGAAGGAAGGGAAGGAAGGAAGGAAGAGAGGGAGGAAGACTCAGGGCTGGGTCTGCTGGGTTGAGGCGGGAGGGAGGGCCAGGTGGCCCAGGTGAGAGGATGCTCGGCGGCAGGTCTGGCTCAGAGAGCCGGCACAGGCACCGTGGCCACTGGGGTTGGGGGGAATTTGGGGAACAAAGTGTATTTTTTCATAGCGATACCCGAAAAGGGAAGTGTGAAAACCTGAAGCAGAATTCAGGTTGGACCCTAAACCCGCTTCCTTCCCCCCGGAGGCCGGTGCTTCTGGAAAGGCCGGCGAGGGCCTGGCTCTGGTCAGCTGGGCCGCCCTCCGACCTCCCTCCAGGCAGCGGCGGGCATGGCCGAGGACCAGGCCGGGGCCGCGTCACCCGCCCTGGAATGCCGCGGCTCCATGAACTCCCTCCAGATCGCACAGTTCCCGTCAGAACACGAAACCAGAGGAAAAGCCCGGGCCCGCACGGATCGGCTCAGAACTTAGCAACAGCACAACAAGCCACCGCCAGCCCACTTCTGCTCCGGTGGTTTCCGCAGGGAGCTGGGCGCTGGGGCTGGGGCTGGGGCTGGGGCTGGGGGCTGGGAGCTGGGGCTGGGGGTTGGGGTCCGGGGGTCCGGAGGCTGGGGGTTGGGGCTGGGAGCTGGGGCTGGGGGCTGGGGGCTGGGGGTCCGGGGGTCCGGGGGCTGGGGGTTGGGGTCTGGGGGTCCAGAGGCTGGGGGTTGGGGCTGGGAGCTGGGGCTGGGGCTGGGGGCTGGGGGTCCGGGGGTCCAGGGGCTGGGGGTTGGGGCTGGGGGTCCGGGGGTCTGGGGGCTGGGGGTTGGGGCTGGGGGCTGGGGGCTGGGGCAGGGGGCTGGGAGCTGGGAGCTGGGGGCTGGGGGCTGGGGGGTGGGGTCCGGGGGCTGGGGGTTGGGGTCCGGGGGTCCGGGGACTGGGGGTTGGGGCTGGGGGCTGGGGGCTGGGGCAGGGGGCTGGGAGCTGGGGGCTGGGGGCTGGGGGCTGGGGGCTGGGAGCTGGGGGCCGAGGGCTGGGAGCTGGGAGCTGGGGGCTGGGAGCTGGGGCTGGGGGTTGGGGGCGGGGGGTCCGGGGGCTGGGGCTGGGGGCTGGGAGCTGGGGCTGGGGGCTGGGGGTCCGGGGGTCCAGGGGCTGGGGGTTGGGGCTGGGGGTCCGGGGGCTGGGGCTGGGAGCTGGGGCTGGGGCTGGGGGCTGGGGGTCCAGGGGTCCAGGGGCTGGGGGTTGGGGCTGGGGGTCCAGGGGTCCGGGGGCTGGGGGTTGGGGCTGGGGGCTGGGGGCTGGGGCAGGGGGCTGGGAACTGGGAGCTGGGGGCTGGGAGCTGGGGGCTGGGGGCTGGGGGCTGGGGGCTGGGAGCTGGGGGCCGAGGGCTGGGAGCTGGGAGCTGGGGGCTGGGAGATGGGAGCTGGGGGGCTGGGAGCTGGGGGCTGGGGGCCAGGGGCTGACTCAAAAGCCAGCCCACTGGCCATCAGGATGAGACTGGGGTTCACGCTGGGTGTGGAACCACACAGTTCCCAGGAATGGCCAGAGTTCCCAGCCTTCCCCTCCCCAATACTCCATGCGGGAAACCCGAGAAAGAACCACTGATGGGCACCCCACGCTGGCTGCCTAGGGCCCCTGGCCCACTCAGCAGGAGCTGGTAGGGGCGGGGGGGGGGGGCTGTAGAAACATTCCAAGGATCCCGGCATTTCTCGGTGAGTCAGGGCCTCTGGATTCTCCACCATCACATCTGGACGGGAGGGGGGGGAGCCTGGCCCGCCCTGTCCCTGCTCCTCCGCCCACCTCCCCCCTTCCAGGCTGGCATCCCGATCACTCACTGGGCCAGCGGGATCCTAGCAAGATGTCCCCAGAGTGGAAAGGTTCAGAAACTCACACTGCAAACCCTGGCCCGCTCCTGTGGAGCCCCCTCTGCCTCGCTTGCTTCTGGATATAAGACAGGTGTCCCCGCTGTGCGCACAGCCGTGGCAGGTGGCGGGGACAGTCCTGGCACACAGCCGGTGCTCAGGGGCAGTGGCTCCCCGATAGGGTCCCCCCCCATCTCCACCCGAAGAGACAGGCTGTCTGAGGCCTGAGGACAGAGAAGGCCAGATGGGGCTGGAGGCCGCTTGTCCGGGAAAGAGACCGGACAGCGTCAGCGAGTCTCGTTGGGAGCAGAGAGGGGCCAGCCACTGCCCCCACCCCCCCCACGCCAGTGCCGGCCCTTCTGGGGGTGCAGGGGGAAGGGCCATCGCCAGGCTGGGCCCCTCCCACAGGTGCTGACGACAAGAACCCACTGGCCACAGGGGCTGTGAGGGAAGTCGCCCTGCTCTCCCCGATGCAGCCATTTGGGGCAATTGAGGCAGGGTTTCTCCAGGGACGGGCTCGGGGCTCACCTCGGGAGGACCCAGGCTGGAGGACTGATTTCCCAGCCGCGGGGCAGGGGGTCAGGGCAGACATATGGTGCTGGCAGGGCCTGGGGAAGCTGCAGTCCCCAGTCCAGTCTGCTGAGCACGGACTCTGACTTAGTGAGGACCCACCTGTTCTCCAAGTGGGGGTCCCCCGGCCACCCCAGGCGCCCAGGATGGACTCCCCGTACCACCCCCGAGCGGCTGTGCGGCCCAGCAGGCGTCTCTTTGCCGAGTCTCAGTGCGTCCTCACCTGTGAGCTGTGTGAAGCAAGGGACCCAGGCGGCACGTTCCTGGTGCCCACGCCCGGCAAACCCCGGGCGGCTCCCGCCACCCTCCACGCCCCGGGTCCAAGCCGGGTCCCCACACACCAGCCGCTGCGCAACTGGGGAACCTGTGAGAGATGAACATTCCCAAGCCCACCTCCCCCTGCGCACCCTGCCCCCCGACCTAGGGCCAGGGACTCCGGGGTGGGGCCCAGTGGTCCCGTTTAACAAGCCCTCTGGGGGGCGTCCGCCCACTCACTCAGGTTTGGGCATCACCTCTGAGGGCATCCACCTGCCTGCATCCCTCCCCTGTCTCACCCTCCATGGCTCCCCACGGCCTCTGGGTCAAGTCCAAGGGCCCTGCTGTGGTCCTCGCCCGCCCCAGGTGGCCCTGAGCGTCGGGAGGGGCCCAGCCCAGCCCATTTCCCGGAGGGAGGGGGTGACTGGCCCCAGCAACTGGCGGACTGGGAAGAGGGCAGGAGAACGGATGCCATGCGCCGACTAGCTGTGTGGCTCCCCGTGGCGGCCTGAGGTTCACGTACCAGCCCCCGCTCTTCTCCTGTCAACTGGTCACTCCGCTTCGCCTTGCAGAGCCTCAGTGTCCCCATCTGTCAAATGGGTACAATGACGTTGTCCACGGCGGTACCGACCGACAGGGTTACAGGCAGGCACCCGTGCAAACGCTCAGCCTGCGGCCTGGCAATGGCCTTCCAGCACAAGTGCACAGCCCCTGACCCTGAACTGGGGGCTGGAGGTTTCGGGATTCCGGGAGATTTTCAAAAGGAATTACACCGTCTGTCACACCCATCTCCCACGGGGGGGAGGGGGGTCTTCTACACACAGCACACGGAGGCTTCTCGTCCAAGCGTACACCTCTGCAGAGTCCGCACAGACAGGAAAGACTGTTCCCCGAGTGTTTCCCCCTAGTGCAGGTCATGCGAGGCTCTCGGACTTTTCCAGAAGGTAGCGGGGAGCCATCGAAGGCTCTGGAGCAGGGGGAGTGACAGGGCCGGGGTGCCGCCTGGGGGGAGTGGTGCCCGCCTGGAGCGGGCTGGGCACACACAGACCCCTGGGCTGCTCACACGGCGGCGCTGGCCCAGGGAGGGCGTGGCCACGTTCCCATTTTACAGAGCGTGTTACAGAACACTGAGGCTGGGGCGGTGCCATCCCCTCGGGGCTGGGACTTCCACCTGGGCTTCGGGATCCAGTTTATCACAAACCTTTTCGTTCCGGGGGTGAACTGCGCCCCCGCTGGGCCCAGAGAGAGGCTGGGACAGGAAGAGAGAGCACTGGCTTCGGGATTCCAGCCTGCACCATGTCCGGGTTATTTCACTCTGGCCGGGTGACCTCGCCTCCCTGAGCCTCAGTTTCCCCATCTGCACATTGGGATCAGCAGGGCTGGGGGAGGGAGCGCCGGGACAAGGGTGCTGGGTCCCGGGGAGGCCCCGCCCCTCCCGGTTCCGGCTCAGCGGGCGCCAGAATTCCCCAGGCCCCACCCCCGGCCCACACACACCGACCTGCCTGGGCCTGGGCCCCCGGCCCCGGCCCAGGAGGAGCCCTTCCAGCCGGTGTTGCCCAAACACTGCGGAGGCCTGTGGGTGCTTCTCCATGGCGACAGCACCCAGAGCAGGAGGGGGTGGGGGGGCTGTGCCAGGCACCCGCAGGTGCTGTCCCTGGGCCAGGACAGGGAGCAGGCCGCTCCCCCGGCTGGCACGGCAATGCCACCGGCCGGACACCGCAGGGCAGTGGGCCTGGCACACCAGCCTTCCCCGGGCCCGGCGAGTGGGTGCCCATGACTCCCGGCCCGGGTGCTCCCAGCTACGCCGTCCACGCCAGTCCGGGCGCTGTCTGTCTCTCTCCCTCTTTCTCTCAACATGTCTCCTTCGCAGTGACGCGCTGAGCACACAGCGGGCTGAGCCCAGAGGCCCCAGAGCCGGGCCTGGGCTCACAGCCAGCCGGGTCAGTGGCCACTGTGTGATGCGGGCAGCCATCGGTTCACTGCGCCTTCGTGTCCCGTCTGTAGAGAAAGGGAACCTCTGTTCTTCAGATCGAATCCTCGGGTGCACCCTCGCTCTGCTTTTCCCTCACCGACACCCGACTCCCAGGAAGCCCGGCCGGCTCCCCTTCAAACACATCAGCCCAGGGCTCCTGGCGGGACCCCACCCCACGGCCCACAGGGGCCAATTCGAGAGTGAGTGATGAACGTGACTATTCCCCATTTCTTTTTCTTTTAATATTTAATTTATTTATTTATTTTACAGAGAGGGATAGTTAGAAACATCGATGAGAGAGAATCATTGATCAGCTGCCTCTTGCACACCCCCTACTGGGGATGTGCCTGCAACCAAGGTACATGCCCTTGACCGGAATCGAACCCGGGACCCTTCAGTCCGCAGGTCAACAACGCTCTATCCACTGAGCCAAACCAGTTTCGGCTATTTCTCATTTCTTATGGTCCTAAGGGCCCCATATACAGCATATAAGTATAGATTGTGACATATTTATGCATTTCTGTCCTCTATTACATGTTTTGAAACCTTATTTGCTATTTTTTCATGTCACTTCATATTACTATTATTATTATTATTATTATTTTAACAATTTCTTAGTGACTTCTTCCTCGGTACTTCCACTGTCCCTTCATTCTTTATTCTTCTCTGTCACGATGCCACGTTCTTTGGAAGCTTGTTTAGATCAAGTGAACGGCCTTTTAGACTTCCTCCCTGTGGTTAGCAGTTCACTTTTTGAATAATAAGAATTCTATGTCACAGGGGGCACCCGGGTTTTAGAGATGCTTGGGGGGGCATTTCATGCTTTAGAATCATGAAAGCTTCCTCCCTCTGGCTCTACCCCATTGCTCATCGCCACCCTCTCCTCTCTCCCTTCCTCCTTCCCTCCCTCCCTCCTTCCCTTTCTCTCTCCTTCCCTTTCTCCCTCCCTCCTTTTCTCCCCCCTTCTTCCTCTCTTTTGCTTAGCCCTCTGAGAGTGTATTGTAGCTATTATGAAGCTTTGCCCCTAACTATTCAGTACCACCTAATCATAATCTGCCTTTGACGTGACACGACCGTCTTAGATGTACAGTTCCTACGCTTATCTTCTGTGCCACATTGCTGCAACACAGCTTACTTAGGGATGTATGCATTCCGTGAGAAGCTGCCAATTGTCCCGAGATTACCCTTGAGACCATTCCTTTTCCCCTCTGGAATCCAGCCCAGTTCTGGGCTCGGATCCCGTTGTCTTTATTCTCTCCTTCAATCTGGAGCAGTCAGTCCTCGGCCCTCTTTGTCTCCCCTGACCTGCGGCCCGCTGTTTTGTAGGCCATCCTCATCCTTTGGCGGGTTGGCCAGGCTGTGTGCTCACGCTCAGAGCCAGGCCCTGGGTGTTTGGTTGGGATGGCCCCGTGGTGTGGTGCTGAGTCCTCGGTGCATCATAGCAGGAGACACGTACCTCAGACGGTCCCAAAGGATCAGTTGGATGAGTGGTGTCAGCCCGATCTCCCCGCTGTACGGGGCACTAGCGGGAGCAGGAAGGCTGCCCCTGTGAGGCTGTGTAAGTGCTGCCCACCCCAGCCAGCCTCCCCACTGGTGATTCTGACCTAAACCCACGTGCTCGCTGTGGAGCCAAAGGGTGCTCTCACCCGTCCTCCCGCAGGATGACTCCCCAGCATCCGCGGTGACAAACGAGTTAGTGTTCACTAGGACGGCTGTCAGAGGACTTTATAAACTCGTCACTTCCCCGTCACCTTCCTGGCATTCTTCTGTAAGGAAGAGCTTCCTCTCCCTCATCATTCCTTCTCTTCCTTTCTCCCTCCGTCCCTCCCTCCGTCCCTCCCTCCTTCCCTCCTCCTCCTCCTCCTTCTTTCTTCTTCTTCTTCTTCTTCTTCTTCTTCTTCTTCTTCTTCTTCTTCTTCTTCTTAATATTTTTATTGATTTCAAAGAGGAAGGGAAAAGGAGAAACATCAACGATGAGAGAGAATCACTGATTGGCTGCCTCCCGCACACCCCACCCTAGGGATCAAACCTGCAATCCAAGCATGTGCCCTGACCAGAACTATGACCTGGTTCACAGTCTGACACTCAACCACTGAGCCGTGCCAGCCGGGCCCTTTCTTTTTAAAAAATATGTTTTTTAAACTGATTTCAGAGAGAGGGAGAGAGAGAGGGAGAGAGAGAGAGAGAGAGAGAGAGAGAGAGAGAGAGAGAGAGAGAGAGAGAGAGAGAGAGGAGCAACGATGTGGAGAGACACATCGATCTGTTGCCTCCTGTACAGGCCCTGACCGGGGATTGAACCTGTGACCTTTCGGCTCCGGCCAGGGCTAGTGATGCCCATTTTTATGACAACCTTCTATGGGTGGGAAGTGATTGAGTTTTCCATTCAGGATACGACGCAACATTTCCTTTTAAGACTCACCAAGTGCGCCAATGGGAAACGAAGATTAAGTTTAAACACAAGCATTCTGCCGAAACCGGTTTGGCTCAGTGGATAGAGCATCAGCCTGCAGACTGAAAGGTCCCAGGTTCGATTCTGGTAAAGGGCATGTACCTTGGTTGCAGGCACATCCCCAGTAGGAGGTGTGCAAGAGGCAGCTGATCGATGATTCTCTCTCATTGATGTTTCTAACTCTCTATCCCTCTTTCTTCCTCTCTGTAAAACATCAATAAAATATATTTTAAAAATAAAATAAACACAAGCATTCTGTGGATTTAGCAAAACTCGTCAGAGCACCGCGGTGTGAGGTGTGGGCCCTGCTTGCCAGCCTTCCTCGCTGCCCCAGCTTTTCAACAGAACGATGTAGGCATCGCACCCTGTTTCCTCCCTCTGCCCTCCTTCCGCCGACAGCAGGGATCTGGTGAGGTGCTGAGTCTGGCCCTGCAGTTGGGGGAGTATCCACGCAGCCCGGGGGAGTATCCACACAGCCGGGGGAGTATCCACGAGCCGGGGGAGAATCCACGCAGCCCGGGGAGTATCCATGAGCCGGGGGAGTATCCACGAGCTGGGGAAGTATCCACGCAGCCCGGGGGAGTATCCACGCAGCTGGGGGAGTATCCACGAGCCGGGGGAGTATCCACGCAGCCCGGGGGAGTATCCACACAGCCTGGGGGAGTATCCACGCAGCCCGGGGGAGTATCCACACAGCCGGGGGAGTATCCACGAGCCTGGGGAGTATCCACCCAGCCTTCCTTCTGGAACTCAGTCTCGTCAGGGAGGCAGCCCAGTGACCAGGTAATTACTACCTGTGGTAACTGCTCTGACGTGTAGCTCGGCTTAGCGTGTAATCGGAGCAGAGGGGAGGGGGCGGCTTCCCACAGCAGCGGGAGGGGGGGGTGCCGGGGGGCGGGGCCCGTGCTGTTCCGAGGCCAGAGCTGCCTCTGGAAGACCCTGCGGGAACTGCTGGGGTGAGGAAGTGGGGGATGGTGTTCCCAGTAGTATGCCGGCTCGTCGCCATGGCATCTTTGCCGTGAACAGCTCTGTCGCAAGCATTGCTGCTGCAAACATGTTCACCATGTAACTGACAGGTAATGCAATTGTGAAAAAAAAAATCACACAAAATAAAAGAGGACATTAAAAAGGCCGCAACAAAATTAAAAAAGACTTTACTGCAACATGCAAACTACATGAATACATTTAAACATGCGTGTGGGTTTGAGGTAACCCTGTGCAAAGAACTGACCTTGTGTGGCGGATTGTACCTGAGCGCTTGTCTTCGGGAAATGTGGGCTCAGCTCTGTGCCCTCAGAGACCCTGCACCTCTCTCCCTCCTCCCGACGGGCTCTCAAAACCGGAAACCAGCTGTCGGGAGAAATGCTAACGATATCAAGCCCCCACCCCCCCCCAGCCTGCAGACCATCCTGAGGGCGGAGATTTCTATTTATATGTGTGTTTTTGTTAATTCTCACCCGAGGATTTTTTCCTGTTTTGTTTGTTTGTTTTTTAGGGAGAGTGGGAGAGAGAGGGGAAGACAGAGAGAAACATGGATGTGAGAGAAACAGGCCATTGGCTGCCTCCTGCACAATCCTGACCAGGGCCCGGGCGGGGGAGGAGCCTGCAACCAAAGGATGTGCCCTTGACCTGGAATCGAACCCTGGACCTTTGGTCTGCAGGCCGACACTGTCCACTGAGCCAAACCAAGTAGGGCAAGCTTTATAGGCCATATAAAAATGGGGGTAACGGTGAGAACTTTGTCCACGGAGCAATGAAAGCACACGTACAGCCAGCTTAGACACATCCCGTCTGCCGGAGGTGGCTGATGGATTCCCGTCAATGCAGAAATGAGACCAACCAACCAACAGCCAGCCAGTCACTGTTCCTTCTTTTCGGAAAATATGGTCTTATGGCCAGTTAGTCATGCGACAAAAAGGTGCGGCAAAACTCCCTGCAGCGAAGATGCTACCGCGAAAGCACAGGGCGGCTCCAGGAGAGGGCACCCTGAGAGGCAGGGTCCCGCTGGGCCCGCCCCCAGCCCTGCACGCTCCGGCTGGGCGGTGTGGAAGCCTCAGTTTCTTCATTTGCACAATGGGCAGCACCCACCCACCCGCCCGCTTCCGGAACCCGGGGCGCTCGGCCCCGGCCGCACAGCGAGTCCTTCCTGCGGGCACGGGGCCGGGGCCGTGCATGGCGTTGGCGCCCAGATCCTCAGGCTCCCAGAGGCCGGCTGAATCAGAGCCTCAAAGCGCTTCACCACCCCTCTCCCCCTCCAGACACGCCCTCCGGCCCCTCCGGAAGGCACTCTGGGCCACGTCCAGGGGCGCTTGTCCCTCTGTGGCTGGCTTATCCACATGGCTGCCGTGTGCGTGGAGACCACGTTCCATCGTGCACACGGACCGTGCTCTCTGCGTCTGCCGCCTGTCTGTCCGGGAGCGTTTAGGGTGTTTCCACGTGTGGCTCTTGTGAATCGTGTGAGCAGCCACCTACAAGGTTCCTGCACGGCAAGGGACCAGGGAACAGAGCGAAAAGACAGCCTACAGGAAGGGGGGGGATGTCGGCAAAACGCGTCTCTGCTAGGAGCTCTGCCTCCAGAACATGCAGAGAGCTCCCGTGGCTTGTTGGCGGGAACACAAGTAACCCGACTTAAAAACAGGCTCAAGGTCTGCCACGTCAGAGACGTGCCTCTGCAGAAGACACGCAGGAGGCCAGCAGGTCGGTGGAAAGGCGTCCAGCACACGGATCACCGGGGAAATCCCCTCAGCCCTCACACCCAGGAGGACGGCTGCTATAGAACAAGCAGAGACGGGGTGTCGGTGAGGATGTGGGGAGCTCGAACCCTGGGGCATACTGCCACACGACCAGCAATCCCACGTCGTCCGGGGATTGTCCAAGAGAATTGTCAGAGGGGTCAGTTTTCCCGTCCCCAGGTGTCCGCTGGCCAGCAGCCGCGGCCCTTCCCCCATCCCACTGCGGCCGGACCCAGACACAGCGCTGGGTGCTCGGGAAGCGTCTGCTGATGGGATTCACGGGCCTGGAAACTGAGGGCACCCTAACTTCTAAGTCTGGTTTCTCACCTGCGGCCGGAAGGTTTCATTGAGGAGCCCTCTCGTGGGCGCTACAAGGGGCCTCTGCTGCCACCTACTGGGCATATGGGGGAAGAGCTCTTATAGCCACCCCAGGAGTTCCTCCTGTTGTCTGGACGTCTCTCTCTATAAAAGCCTAATATGTAAATTGCCCCCTCGGGAGTTTGACCCGAAGACCAGGGGTTTGATTGCTTGCTATGGTGTGCACTGACCACCAGGGGGTAGCACAGAATGAAGGAAGGCCCACGTGGGCAGCCGGAAGGCCCTGATAGGCCTTGATCGACAGCCAGGTGTAGGGACCTACCATGCACAAACTTCGTGCACCAGGCCTCCAGGTTATACATAAATGATCACTCTGTGTCAGACGGGGAAGGCAGGAGAGCAGAGTAGAGGGCCAAGGTCTTTTGGGAACTCCGGTGCTGTCCAGGAAGGCTCACTCCCAGTTACTGTCAGGCCTTGCTCCGAGCCCTCCTCAGGACATCCTCCAAGCTACCTGGGTGTGCACGCCCTCTGCCAACATCACAGCGGGGGAAACCGAGGCACACAGGGCTGGAGGACCTAGCCCAGTGGTCGGCAAACTCAGGAGTCAGCAGAGCCAAATATCAACGGTACGATTGAAATTTCTTTTGACAGCCAAGTTTTTTTTTTAACTTAAACTTTTGACGCCACTTCTTCAAAATAGACTGGCCCAGGCTGGGTATTTTGTGGAAGAGCCTCACTCAAGAGGCCAAAGAGCTGCATGTGGCCCACAAGCCACAGTTTGCTGACCATTAATCTAGACCATGGCCTCAGGGGGTGTGGAGTTGAGGAGACCCCAGGCCCAAAGCCCGGTGCTGGGGGCCCAGGCGATCGGCCTGGGGAAGGGAAGGCAGGTCTGCACACAGGTCTCCACGGTCTGTGTTCTGGAGCCTGAAGGCCAGGCGGGCGGAGTGGGCGGAGTGGGCGGGACAGATTTCGGGCGTGCGCTCCGGAGTGATGGCCCTGCGCGGTCAGGGGCCCTCGCTGCCACGTCAGGCGGTGCCTCCCAGGGAAGTCAGGGAGGTCAGCGCCCTCTTCCTGGCTCTGCCGCCGTCCAGCTCTGCGGTCTTGGGCAACTTCCTCCAGCTCTCCGGGCCTCAGTGTACCCTGCTGTGCAATGGGGCCAATCACGGCCCCTGCCTCTTGAGGCCCGCTGGGAATCTGGCGAGAACACGCCCGTAAAGCCCCGGGCGCCCGGTGGGCACACGGCACCGGCACCGCGGACCCGCGGGCACACACCGGCCGTGCCCCGCCGGGTGCCCGGTGCGGAGGGGGTCCAGGCGTGGCGGCCCCGCCGAGTCTGGGGAACCGTCACTGGCCTGGCGGGCCTGAGTCACAGCCCGGCCGGGAAGCCTCCCGCAGCCTCCCCCAGAGAGGCCGGGGCCTGTGCTGGCTCCGGGGCCTCCTCTCCCCGGGGCCCCGCCGGGCGGGAGCGGGGAAGGAGCCCGCCGCCTGCACCCGAGGAGGACGGAGCTCGGAGGTGGTGCGGGGCCGGGCTGCGGGGGAGGCGGGCCGGGGTCACACGGCCGTGCCCGGCAGAGAGGGCTGGGCCGCCCGCTCCGTCCCTCGGGGCTGGCCCGGCCCCGCTCCGCCTGGATCCGAGGCCGAGCGGCAGCAGGAAACCCTGCCCAGCCCGCTTCCCTGAACGGGACACGCGTGACGTCAGCGGGTCCACATTCCTGCCCCACAGCCCGGGCGGGGGCACCGTGTCCTCCCTCCTGCGCCGCCTGGCAAACAGGAAGCTGGTCATGCGGTGGGTCCGGCCGGGCCTGGGACCGGGGTGGGAGTCCGGTGCGGGTCAGTTCCCAGCCGGCGCCTACCAGATCCGGCCCCGCGGAGGCTGGGGGTCCTGTTTAACACCCCCCGGCAGGGTCACACCGGAGGGCCCTCAGGCAGGGCATCCCTTTGGGCCTTCTCCGACTGCGCACACGGCCATTGGGGTCGCTCCCTGGATCTCCCCGCGCCTCTCCCTCGGGTCCTGAGGTGGCGGCTCCCTGCTCCCCTCCTCGCCGTCCTCACTTCCCAGGGCAGGTGCTCCCCACACCCGGGGGAGGGCTGGCGCAGACGGGTTGTCACACTGAGTATATACCTTTAAAAGTTCTGTATACCTTTAGCAATAACTGACCATGGTGCCTGAGAATGTCCTCATTTATTTGTTTGTTTAAAATGTCATTGACTTTAGAGAGAGGAAGGGAGGGAGAGAGAAACATTGATATGAGAAACATCAATAGGCTCTCCCCCCACCCCCCTCACACACACACACACACACTGGCCATTACTGTGATCAAACCCACAACCTGGGTACATGCCCTGACCGGGGATCGAACCCGCCACCTCCTGATGTATGGGGGTGACGTGCCAACCAGCTGAGCCACCCGGGCCAGGGCGAGGGTGCCCTGGGGCTGAGACACAGGCGGCCAGGCCCACCCTCGGATCTCTGATTTGGAGGTTTGGGTGGGACCTCATGGCAGGCATTTCTTTTTTTCATTATTATTTTTGTCTTTGTGCATGTGAGTGTGTGTGTGTGTGTGTGTACCATTTTATATCCCTATAATTTCTTCAACTAAAGGCACAAATTTCCCAAATTCTTAAATGAGGACCTTTAAGTTAGACGTACTGTATACCTTTAGCAATAACTGACCACGAACTTTAAAAATATATATATATTTTATTGATCTTTTACAGAGAGGAAGGGAGAGGGATAGAGAGTTAGAAACATCAGTGAGAGAGAAACATTGATCAGCTGCCTCCTGCACGTCCCCCACTGGGGATGTGCCCGCAACCAAGGTATGTGCCCTTGACCGGAATCGGACCTGGGACCTTTCAGTTCGCACACCGGCACTCTATCCACTGAGCCAAACTGGCTTCGGCTGACGATGAACTTTATTGAGGACATACTTCTGGGCCTTTTCTAGAATTTTCAGCATGGCTTCTGTCTCCAGCCGCACCCGGTGGTACCGCTGACGGTGCAAAGCCGCCACTGCTGGGTCACTCAGGGTGAGCCTCCACACAGGACTCTCCCGCTCAGTGTCCAGGTCTCGCTAGGTGTCGACGCCGAAGGGTCTCAGAGGCGGTGCCCTCACTAGCATCCCCCACCCCCAGTATCACTAAGTGTGGGAGATGCATGCTCCTGGGCTGCCTGCCTGTGGTGGGGGAGCATGAATTTCTAACGAGTGCTCCAGCCATGCTGCTCTGCCCTGAGGAACACACTTTGAGAACCCCTGGTGGGGTGGAGGCCGGATGTGAGGGGAGGGGGGACATTGGTAGGGGGTGGCGAGGGGTCACCTGCTCTACCAGGCCCAGCTGGGCCTCAGTCTTCTTGTCCATCACACAGGCGGACACAGGACCTGCCTCTCGGATTTGTGGTGAGGGTTGCCTGGCACATGAGAATAAGGGACCAGTAACTGTCTTTCCCTCTCAGAGGTCCCTCTCCGCATGTTCTGGGTAAATACCTGTCGTTTCTCCCCGAGGTTCCCCAGCCCCGGTTCCCGCCGAGGAGGGGGGACTGTCGCCGTCACGGGGAGTTCTGTGGGACGTGAGGCGCCAGCTCTGGGGGAGGCACAGCTGGCCCAACAGCCCCATTGGACAGATGGGGACACTGAGGCTGTCCTCCGGGCACACAGCTGGGAAGCCGCATGGGAGGGGGCCTCACCGGGTTCCAGGCTCCAGCGGCCTACCGAGCTGGTCAGGGAGCTCACCGCTCACCCTGGAATGGGAGGCCCCAGGCGCCCGTGGGAACCTCGGCCCTGAGGCCTCTGGGTGATTTCTCAGCTCACAGCGCCCTCTGGCGGTCAGCATACAAGGCGAGGAAGGAAGGGAGCCTGGCTGCAGACCTGGTCCTTCCCCTGAGCCAGGGATTATTACACTCCCTGATTCTGCCATCCATTTCACAAACATTCTTGCACCCCACCGGGGACTGAGACACACACGATGGCTGCTCCAGCCACACGTACTGCCTCCCGGGAAGGAGGACAGAAGCTAGTCACACACCTGAGCAGAGACACAGACAGCCTCTATCAGAAATCCATGGGGGACTAAGATTTGGAAACAGCCTAGGTGCCCGTCTGCAGATGACTGAATCACAAAACTATGGCACGTCTACACAACAGAATACTATGCTGCCATAAAAAAGAAGGAATTCTTACCATTTGCAGCAACCTGGATGGAATTGGAGAACATTATGCTGAGTGAAATAAGCCAGTCAATGAAAGAAACACCACATGACCTCACTCATTTGTGAATAATAAAGAACATTATAAACTGCGGGACAAAAAGATAGATACAGAGACAGTAAAGCATCAAACAGACGGTCCAGTTACAGCGGGGAGGTTAGGGAGAGGTGGGGGAGATAACAGATCAACCGAAGGACTTGTGTGCATGCATATCAGCATAACCAATGGACGCAAAACTCTGGGGGTGAGGGCATGTATGGGGGTGGGGGGGGGCAATGGTAAGATCTGTACACATGTAATACCTTAATTAAAAACTGAAAAGAAAGAGAAACCGTGGGGGAGAATTCAGGTTGCAGGAGAGTGTGTGCCGAGGGATCGGCCTGAGGCTGAGTCAGCCAGGTCGGGGGATGAGAGCCCCCGTGGGCGTTCCCGGCAGAGGACACACAGGTGAAAGGCCCTGGGTGGGAGGAAGCCTGCTGAGGGTGCAGCTGGAGCTGAGCCGAGTGGGACGGGGCGGGGGGCGGGGGCAGAGGGTGGAGAAAGGCTGGGGAGAGGGGAGGGCAGGTGCTATTTTGCAGGGTCTCCTGAGTGGGGGCTCGGAGGCCTCTGATCTCCTTGATGCATGAAGACGATGTCATGGCTGAGCATGTGGGCTCTGGCCACAGGCTGCCCGGTTCGAACCCTGTCTCTGCCTTTTGCCGGCTGGGCGACCTTGTGCAAGTTGCTTAAGTAAGCGCTCTGTGCCTCAGTTTCCACGCTCGGGTGTTTGGGGCAGAGGTGGGGTGGTAACAGGTGCCGGCGTCCTCCGTGGGACCCCGTGAGGCAGGAATCAGCGAGTCTGCGCAGTGATACTCCGGGTGGCAGGCTCTCGGGGAGCCTCGGAGAGCTGGCAGGTATGATTCCTGTCACCGGAGGGGAGCGGGGACAGGATCAGAACCCCCCTGGCAGGAGGGCGCCCTGAGGAGGGCGGCCTGACGGGGCACGGACGCAGGGAGGCCCTGGGGCGGCTGCAGCCTCCGGGGGGGCAGGGGCTGGCTACGTGGCCCCGGGCGCTGGACCAGGACACATTCCGTGTGAAGTTAAGGAGACGAGATCACTGGGGCTTGGTGAACGGACGGGATATGCGGGTGAGGGGTAGAGAGGGCCCCACATGACCCCCGAGACCCAGGGCTTCCCACCTGGATAGAGCACGAGACAGGGACCAGGGCTGCTCCTGGGCTGATGGATGGATGGATGAAGGGGGAGGGTAAGTCAATAACCGCCCACAGGTGGTCCAGACGCCTTCTCTCTCCTGGGCCCGCTCTGAGCTCGGGGCCCTGCAGCTCGGCTCCTGGTCGGCTCCTCGGGGCCGCGCCCAGGCGGCACACTGCCCTGGACCACCTGCGGGAAGGGGTGCGGGGGGGGGGGGGGGGGGGGCGGGAGTCTAGCTCTGAGTGCGAGGAGAGCTCACCGGCATGGCGGGCGGGCAGGGCAGCTGGGAAGGACCCTGGGGTCCGGTTCCCAGATCTGCCAGCCCCTGGCTCAGAGCCCTCCTTCCTCAGCTCCTGCTCGACCTAAACCCTCCACGGGCATGCTCCCTGCTTCTTTTGTTTATTTTATGATCTCAGAGAAGAAGAGAGAGATAGAAAAACCAACGAGAGAATCACTGATCGGCTGCCTCCGGCATGCCCCCCTCTGGGGTTAGAGCCTGCAATTGAGCCGTGACCTCCTGGCTCATAGGTGGACGCTCAGCCACTGACCCACGCCAGCCGGGCCCCATTTGAGCCACTTCAATCAGGAAGCCGTGCCCACCGCTCTTTGAAGCCTCTTGTGGAGCTCCCAGGCCCTCCAGGTCTACCTGCCTCCGTCTCTGGCCACCTGCCCGCTCAGCAGCCACCTCCCAGGGACTCTGTCCTGAGACACGGGCGGCTCCTCACGTCTGCTGGCCCCAGCACCCGGCGGCTCATCCTCGATTTCTCTTTCCCTCCCACCCACCAGCACGTTCTGTTACCCCAGCCCAGAACCACCCGCACCCCCACCACGATGGCTGACACCGTGGCTACGGCCCACACCCCGGTGACGGACACCCCACCCCAGCCCCCGCCTCCCCGGACCATTGCGGTGCCGGCACATCTCTCCGCTCGGCCTCTCCCCTTCCCTCCCCTCCCCCTGCCTCCCCAGGGTCACCGTCCCAGCCTCCTTCGGAGAGTGGCTGAGCACATCCCACAGCAGGTGCTGGCGATAGAGCGTGAACAGAGCACACCTGTGCCCGCCTCAGCTCCCCTTCTATTGGGGGCGGGGGTGGAGGCAAACGGAGAGGGAGCGGGCTGCTGAGACGGACCGCGCTGGGTAACACGGTCATGAAGATATTTCCAAGCCACTGACGTTCAAGACCCACCTTTGGGGACTGGCAGGGCCTCGCTCGCCCAGCAAGGAGCTGTGAGCGGGTGCGAGAATGCTGCGGATTGGGCAGAGGAGTTATCTGGTTCGGGTTTGAAGAAAATCCTCCGGCTGCGGCGTAGACAATGGATTGGATGGGGCAGGGTCAAGGGGAGGTGGACAGCACGGATTGGCCAGGCCATGGGCAGCTCCCGGCCAGGAGAATGAGATCGGCCTCCTGCTCCCCCTGGACCACCAGGCCATCTGCGGGGCGGCCCCCCAAGTCACCCCTGAGCAGCAGGGACCTGCTGGGGGCGGTCCACGCCCCGACCTTGCCTCCCTGTCCACTGCTTCCTTCTGCTCAGGCCTTTGCTGCCTCTCGTGGTGACCAGTAGAGGGCGACAGCGCTCCACCTTCTCGAGACAAGGCCAATGCCTCCCGAGGAGAAGCCCAGAAAGGCCCCTTCTGGGCACCCCCGGTCTGCCAGGCTCCCTGCTCCTGGGAGAGAAGGGGAGAAGGCGCGCTGAGGGGCCGGGGTCCCATCACACGGCTGTACTGCCTCCAGGCCCCTGCCCAGGCCGCCCACTGCCCAGGCCGCCCCGCTGCCCCTGGCCCACGAGTGTGCAGCCTGCGCCGGCTGTGGCTGGTGGGAGCCTCCTGGAGGAGGAGAGGCTGCTGAGGCTGAAGGAGCTGTCTCTGGGACCTCTGCCCGCTCCTGGGCTGCTCCTCTGACGCTCAGTCCGCTCCCTGGTGCAGGGCGCACTCCGGGGACCGGCTGCTGCCCACCCTCCAGGCCCAGCGCCCGGGGACCCTCCGGGGAGGCCTCCCGAGCACCCCCAGTGCACACACAGGAGGCCGGCGGGAGGGGCGGCCCGGGGGTGGGCCCAGACAGCCTCGGACGCCCTGTGGGGGGACAGGGGGTAAGGGAGCAGGATCGCTCAGAATAACGGAGGGGGTCACTGTCACAGAGGTGGGAGGTGACACCAGGGAGGGCAGAGGCAGGTCTGCTGGCACCGAGGAAGGGGCGGATGGGGAGTGGGGTGGGGAGTGGGGGGTGGGGAAGGCCGGAGGCTGCTCCCTGTCCTGGTGGCAATGGGCCTTCTCAGTCCCCGCCGTGGCGGGGGGGGCGGGGGGACCGCCCTGGGGAGCGGGGGAGGAGGCGGGCCTGGGCGGGGGGTGGCCGGCTGCCGGCTCTCAGCTTCCCACGCCTCCCGGAATGTGGCCGCCCCTGGGAGCCGAGCAGAGTGCGCTCTCCCTCCGGAGCGCGGTCAGCGGCCTCCCAGGCCCGGCATTCCTGACCCGGAGCCAACACAAGCAGGCGAGGGGCGGCCGCTCAGGGCCCCGGGCCCCGCATGGGACGCTCCTGCTTCCATTCCTCCCGGGGAGGGGGTGTCTGCCGCCAGGAGGTCGCACTGTGGGGGAGGGAGGCCCACAGGCGGGGGACCAGCACCCCGGGCTCTGCTGCTGGGGGGACGCTGAGCTGGTCCCTGCCGGTGCTGCTGTAAAGAGTTTTCTTCCTTGCAAACCAGCGAGGCAGCCTTCGGCATCAACGGAAGACACGCTCTAAGGGGGTGGGGGCAGGGGTGGGGAGACAAGGGGGCTTTGGTTTTGGCTTGTTTTTAATGTATTGGGTTTTTAATTTTTTAAAATTGATTTCAGAGAGGAAGGGAGAGGGAGAGAGAAACATCAATGAGGAGAGAGAATCATTGCTCGGCTGCCTCCTGTACGTGCCCCACTGCGGATGGAGCCCGCAACCCGGGCCTGTGCCCTGACCGGAATCGAACCGTGACCTCCTGGTTCAGAGGCCACACCAGCCAGGCAATTGATCTTTATTGTTGAAAGTATTACAGATGCCTTCCTTCCCCCGCCCCCCATTGATCCCCTCCACACACACACACACACACACACACACACACACACACGAGGGTTTTAAAGGAGAATGTGGCTCACTGATCCAAAGGATGGGTTGCCAGGGAAACAAGAGCATAAACTGACCCCGTTCACTTCCTGATGGGTGGGGGCAACTGGACTTCCCAGGGTGGGCTGACCCAGTGGCCGGCACGGGGGGTCGTGAGAGGAGACAGTGGGTGGTTCCTACTGAGCATGCTCAGCAGGTCGTCACGGGATGTGGCCCTCAGCGGGGTCCTGACGTGGTCAGCGAAGCGGGGTGGGAGGGCTGAGGCAGGCCATGCCTCGGTTTCTCTCGGAGTCTGCGAAGCGAACGAGTGGAGCGGTGGCTGCAGGGGAAGGACGAGGCGAAGAAGGCGGCTGGTCCGAGGAGAGCTGAGCGTGACCTGCCGGCACCCCGTCAGGCGGGCAGGGCAGGGCCCAAACCCAGGAGGGTCAGACCCCCGGTCACCAGTTGTGCCGCTAGATGCTCACGGCCAGCAGTGACGGGGTTGACTCTCGGAGGCAGGGCAGGGCCTGGCGGACGCCCAGGGGCCGTGGGGGTCAGCGGGGCAGCCCTGAGCCCAGCCGGGATGGGGGTGGGTGCCGCCGGGCCTACTATCCCGGTAAAAACAGCAACCCCCATCCCTGAGCACCTCCTGGTGCCTGACAGGCCCTGACACCCTGTACCCCGACACAGCCCACGAGGCCTGACCCCCTCTCACCGCAGGGATGCAGAGGCGAGGCTCAGAGAGGGTCAGAAACTTGCCGAGACCTCACAGCAGCGGCTAGACTCCTCACGTGGAAAACACCTGCTCATCGCGGAGCTGCGGGCCAGGGCCCAGCCTCCAAGGAGCCCGCAGGCGCCACCTAGAGGCAGGGGAGGGAAGTGCAGGGAGGGACCTCCCATTGCATACCTCCAGGGGGTCCAGGCCCCTTGGAGAGGCCAGTGCCCCTCTTGCTGGGGACGGGGTGGGGACAGGTGGGCCTACGCGGGCTCTTGGGACTCCCCAGGCGACCGAAGCCATCCCCAGGCCACGGAGAGGCAGGACGGGCGAGTGGAGGGCTCTCGATTCTGAGAGGAAGGGCAGCCCTGGCCAGGAGGGGCGGGCGGGCGGGCGGGGTTGGGGACCAGCCTACCCCAGGTGCTCTGTTGATGCAGCTGCCCTCAGGCTTCTGGAAGTTTTCCCGGGTACATTGAGCAGCCAAGGTAGGGGCTGTGTTCCCATCGTGGATGCCTGGAATACTCATGTTTTCCGTGTCCCTGGTGGGAGCCAAAACCAGCTTCCGAGAGCCAGGAGGGGCAGGCCTGAGGGAGAGGCAGGTCCCCTCCCTGGGACTGGAGTCACGGACCCGGTGTAAGCCCAGCACACGGCCTTCCTCTCTTGTCCCTCTGAGTGCTGAACCTGGCTCCCTCCCCTCCCCATTTTTCTCCTCTCTCTCTCCTCCTCCTCCTCCTGACGATTTACCCGCGGACGGGCCATGGTGCTGAGGAGACAGTCAGACCCGGTGCAGATCCTGGCTCTGCGGCTCACGCGCTGTGTGGTCCAGGCTGGGTCACGGCCCTCTCTGAGCCTCTCTCTCCCTCTCTGTAAAAGGCGACATGATCCCCGCCCGACAGGCTGTGGGGTCAGTGCAATCCCAGGTGCCTGTGCTCCAGCCCATTTGCCCTTGAAAACCACCGGGTCTAGGTCCTGGGAAATAATTGTAAAAAAGGCAGAAGTCCTTTTGTCTTTGGGAGGCCACAGAGAGGCGGGGAAGAAGTGGCTGTGGCAGGAAGGTCGCCTCAGAGGGAGAACGGAGCCCGAGGGGGGAAGACTGCCTGTAACGGAGGCGCAGGGCGAGGTGCAAACCTCCGGGAGGTTTGGCCTTTTCCGGAGCCGGCACCCCGGCTCCAGTCCCACTTCTCCCTGGAGCGGCCCTGCTCCCCTCGCTGTAAAACGAGGGGACAAGCATCCTGGCGAAGGTTCGTTCACAGAACGTGCGCAGTCAGGGCTGCTCTGCCTGACCGGTGCAGCTCATGTCTCTTCCCCCACGGCCCTGGAGCACCACCCAGCCAGGCTGCTCTGCGGCCCGAGGAACAGCCCGCAGCCCCTTCCCCTCTGCCCCTCCCCGCTCCCGGCTCCAGGCCGGCTCCCAGGCCGGCTCCCAGGCTCCGGCCCTGAAGCCCGGCCTGGAGGCAGCCCAGCCGAGCTGATGGCGCTGGTCTGCCCCCCCCCCCCCCCCCCCCCAGCCTCGCAGGCCCTTATCTCCCCGTGACTAAATTTGGGTCTCAGCCTCCATCAGCCGGAATGCCTGACGGATTCCAGCAGGGCTGGCCTGGGCTCTTGCAGAGCGGGGAGAGCGTTCTCCAAGGAGCGGTTTAAATGGAAAGCAATCACTGGTTGTTACAGAGCGTTTGGAAAACCCGGAACAAATCGCCGGCATCACCTTCGCCTGTCCCGGGGCTGAAGGCTTTGCTTCTTTTCTGTTGGTCATCCCAGTGTCCGGGCAGGTTTGTGGGCTGCTGGCTGTTTTCTCTTCCTCCTTTCTTTTTCTTTAAAAAAATGTATTTTTTATTGATTTGAGAGAGAGAGAGAGAGAGAGGAACATCCATGATGAGAATCGTTGGTTGGCTGCCTCCTGCACGCGCCCCCCCACCCCTTAATCCCCAGTTGGGGATTAAGCCTGTAACTGTGACCTCCTGGTTCATAGTTCGATACTCAACCACTGAGCCACACTGGCTGGGCTCTCTTCATTTCTTCTTACACCCATGAGATGGGAGTCTTTGTATTGTAGTTTCATGTCTTGGTTTCCCAGATTTTAACATGAAGATGCTCCTGTTATGAATGCTTGGCCGAGTGCAGGCATGTGCCTAGCAAACCCCTAGCATGACCTCAGGGATGCTCACTCCCATCCCTAAGCCCGAGTCTTACTATTCTTGCGTTGCAGATGGGGAAACTGAGGCACAAAGCACTTACGTGTCTGGCCCCGTGTCGTGCGGAGGCCCAGCTGTGCGCCGAGTCTGTGCCTGTGCCGTGGTTTCCCCTCCCTTGGAAAGCCACCGCCGCTGCCTGCCCAGCACTCCTGCTTTGCTCCAGCTTCTCCCAGGGACTGAGGTGTCCACCTCTCAGTGGCCTGGGGCAGCTATCGGATGGAGGTGGGCAGTGTCCTGCCTGACCAATCAGAGCCCCCATCTCCCTGGCCTCCGTGATTGGCTCAGGATGCTGCCCGGGATGCAGGTGTCCGGGCCGGTGTAGGGGGGACTGCTGAGAGGCTGGCTGTGTGGGGGGACCCGCCTGGGAACCCCGCTCAGCAAGGCGGGCAGCGGAGAGGGGGGAGGCCAGTCTCGCTGCAGCACTTCCGGTCTGGGTCCAGCTGTCCTAAGGGTTCTCAGGTTCCAGTTCAGGACTTCTCATTACCTGAGCTTTCTGATTCCCTAAGCCAGTGTTTCCCGAACTTCTCTCATGATGAGAATCACCTGGTGGAGTTGTTAAACTACAGATTCCTGAATCCCAACTAAGAAGTGCTAAACTAGAATTTTTGAGAACATATAGGTAAAACTGTATACTTAACTAGTGCTCTAAGCTTTTACCTATAGATGAGAATCCGTCAGGCATTAAGTTTTTTACCTGTATGTTCCCAAAAATTCTAGTTTAGCACTTCTTAGTTGGGATTCAGGAATCTGTAGTTTAACAACTCCACCAGGTGATCCTCATCATGAGAGGAGTTTGGGAAACACTGTGGGCCTAAGCCACTGAGAGTTGTGTTTCTGACACTTGTGGCCAAGAGTTCTGATGGTTGGACATTAGGGTTGCTCTCGTTTCTTTTTTGTCATTATAAACCAGAGGCCCAGTGCATGGAATTGGTGCACTCAGCAGGGGGATGGGGGTGGGGGCGCATGGGGAGGTGGGGAGGGAAGGTGTCCCTCAGTCCAGCCTGCGCCCTCTCGCAGTCTGGGAGCCCTCGGGGGATGTATCACTGCCGCAGAGGCTTGTGGCTGACCACCAGGGGGCAGTTCCTGCAATGAGCGTCTGCCCCCTGGTGGTCAGTGCACATCACAGCAACTGGTCGATTTGCACATTAGCCTTTTATTATATAGGACAATGCTGCCATGGACATCTTTACATTTAGAGCTTAATTTCCAATTGGAACGATTTCCTGGTGGTATTTTGCAGGAGGTACTTGCCCAAAGGGCCCCGGAGACATGCTGCGAGTTGCTTCCTTGAGGGGAGCAATGATTGGAGCCCGCACCTCACTCCCCGCAGCGCACACCCCTGTGATTGACAAATGAGTCTGCAGAGGTTTCTTTTGTAACAAGCCAGAGTTGTATTTGTTTTTTAACAGAAAACTTATGTCAATATAAAACAGATAAAAACAGACAAAAAAATCAAAACACACAACACACAAAAGCATCACACACAGGACCAGTGCAAACCCTTCCCACCCCCGCACCCCACGTTTATCACTTTTCTTACAGTTCCCCAAAGATCAGCCTGCATCGGAGGTCACAGTATGGGATCAGAAAAATAAGAGAAGAGACAGCTTTAAAGGTCTGTACACAGGTAGTGGGGGCGGGGCGGGCGGACACTTTGCGGCCTGAGTGACCGTCACAGCGCCTGAGACGCCGTGGTGTGCGCCAGCCCTGCCCGCTGTGAGTGGCTTTAAAAAGGATAAAAAGTGCACAGACACTTCGTAAGGCACAGACAGATTGTCGTACAAGTCATTCCATGAGGGACTTGGAGAGACGAGGAGACACACACCAAGCGACGCTGGGAGGGCCTGTGCCCCGGCCGCTGCCCCCCAGAAACAGGCAGAGATGGGGTCCAGAGGGAGGTCACGGCCCCTCCCTTACGAAGTGTTCTCGGGAGCTTGGGGACGACTGCAGAAACCAGTCCCCAGGAGCAGAGTCTCTCCCCGCATCACCCTGCAGGACCTGAGGGTTCGTCCACTGGTGGGAACTTGGGCTCAGCGAGGGCCTTCGGCAGCCACGTGCGGGCTGGAGGCGCTGGTCCCCAAGGCAGAGCCGGGCACTCGCCCCGGGACACCCCGAGACCGCAGCAGTCAGCAAGCCCATAAAATCTGCCCCATCGTCTCCTCACTCTGCGGTCTCCCTCTGACCTCACCCAGGGCGCCCTCCCAGCCCCCACCCCAGCAGGCGGTCAGCAGGGTGTGCTGAGGGCTCTGCGGGCGTGTACATGTTTTATCCCCGGAACTCAGAGCCTGGTCCTCCTTCCTCTGCAGATCTCTCCCGAGAACCTGACACATGGGGGTGGAAGCAAAGCTCGGACATGCCTCCTGCTCGCTCCCCGCACCTGTGTCCCAGGCCCAGGCCCCAGCCCGGGGCCCACACACAGCCCGCCGACCAGAGGCCGGTCCTGGAGCGGACGGGAGAGCGAGCTTGTTTTGGCTTGGAAACGGGACGATTTCTCTAACGGTTCCAAAGAACAGGCGCAAGCCCACCGCACAGGGCATCCTCTGGGCCCCAACCCACTCCTGGGGGAGAACAAGGCCTTCCCCTCCCCAAAGCTGCCCCCGTGGGTGCCCCGAGGGAAGGGGCAAAGGCCCCGGGGTGGCCCCACGCTCTCCCCAGCTCGGCGTACAGAGGCAGCGGACAGATGAGCCTAAAAGGGCTGTGGGGGGCACAGGGGCCAGACTCCCGGGGAGGGGGGCGGTCACATGAGTTTAAAGGAAGAACACCCAGGCAGTCCCCTCCTCTCTGGAGCTCGGGCCAAGCAGCAGAGAGCGTGGGCCGCAGCCCTGCTCCGCCTCGCTCACTCGCAGGCCTCAGCTCTTCCCGAGAGCGGGGACAATCCCCCATTCCATCACTTCTGGTCACAGGGTCCCCGCCCCCTTTCAACGTCTGACTGGGACGAGGGTGCGGCGGGGGGCACCTGAGCCTCGGAGCGTTCCCCTTAGTGTGTGAGAGCCGCCGACTCAGCCCCTCAGGACGGTAACGAGCCGGCCTCTGGGGGTGAAGGTGGGGGCCCACGCTGGCCCAGTGCCGGGGCACAGAGGTCCGTCCTCCCTCCTGCCCCTCTTGAGACAAAGCCCGAGGGAAGGCCAGCGGGTCCTGGTGGCGCTGGAGAAACCAGTTTAGAGCGGCAGGAAGCGTCTTGGTGTTTAGCAGACAGACACCCCTCCGCTCCTCTTGGATACGGAGGCGATTTATATCACCGTGAGCGCCTCGGACAGCCCTGGCTCCCCTCATGCCGGTAACGGGGTCCGGGAGCATGGCTGGTCCACCCCGGGCCCGGCCCCCGTCACTGCTCTCCTGGTGGCGCCTGGACCCCGCTCGGCTGGAACCCGGGGGCGGACAGGAGCTGGCTCCTCAGCCTGCTGAGACCCCCGCGTGTGCCTGTGGCTCAGGCCAGCCAGGAGGCCGGCTGCCTGGAGACCCACAGAGGGGGTGGGTGGGGGTGTGAGTCCTCTCACAGTGTCCCTTAGCCAGCACCTGGAGGGCGGAAGGCTCCCACCGACCAACGCCAGCGGGGCCCTGAGCCCTGCCTGGGTTCTCAAACTCTGACCGTGGCAAGCACTGGGGTTCCAGTTGGGCCCCCCACCCCCACCCCGCCGAGTTTCTGCTGCAAAATTAACATGTGGACATGTTTGCCCATTCACTAGGAAAAAGGGTTCTTGCAGGGGCGAGAGTTGTGTTTCCTCAGCTGAGATCAGAAAACTGGGGCCGCCTCCAGAGGAGCAGGTGGCTAGGCCTGCAGTGGCCCCAGGGCACCCACTGCTCTCCAGGACTGGCTGTGCCGGGGTGTGGCCGCCGGGCCCTGAGCCCCCCACACGCGGCAAACACCTGTTCGTGAATACCTGAGTCTGAGCTCCCTCCCCCGCCTGCCTCCCAGATGACAGTTAGGAATTGTATGAGCGTGACACCTGCTCTCTGCAAGGCGTCTCAGGCCTTTTAGAAGGCGGTGTGGGTCCTCCCCAGAGCTCCGCAGCGGGCAGCTACTGGGGGCTGAGGACCAGAGGCTCAGGGCGTGCCTCAGGGCCCGGCACCAGACAGGGCGGAGATGGGCCCAGCCCTGGGAGGGAGGAGGGCCCCAGGAAACGCCCAGCAAATAGCCCCTGGAAGGGGGGCGGTGCCAACGTCAGCATCTTCAGTGACGACCTCCATCTCCCCAGCATTCTAAGGTCAGTGAGTCCCAGGAATCAGCAGCGGAGGCCGAGTCAGAACAAAGACAGGTTGCAAAACCCAGTTCCCCCTCCTGCTTGGCCAGCAGGGTGTCCCGGGGATGCCCACAGGCACGGGTGGGAGCCTGGGGAGCTGTCTGTGCCCCGCAGGGGCCCTCCAACTCCAGGCGAGCCCCTGCCTCCAGGCCTCCCCTCCCCAGGGGAAGGCAGCCTCTGTCTTGTACACGGTGGGGCCGGGGCGGGCGCAGAGTGCTTAGGACCAGGCTGCCGGGGGCGGAGGGCTGGAAAGGCTTCTGGGGGCGGCCTGCCCAGAGCCCTCCGATGGCTGCAGCGCCCGCACAAGGCCGCTGCGGGACCGAGTGAGAAACCAAAGCAGCAAATTGTTCTTTTATGTTCTCCGCCCACCTCACCCCCGAGGACTCGCCGCTGCTTCGGAGCTGTAAACAACGAGCTATTTTTTCTGCTCCGAGGAGGTCTGCGTCCCTTTTCCATACCGTCCGAGGCAGTCTGTGCAGGTGCAGGCTTCTCGCGTGCAAAACCAGCGGAGGGCACAGCCCCAGAGGCGAGCCACTTCCTGTCCTGCTAGTGTCTGGGCTCCAGTCGCATATCCCTTAGCCTCCCAGGGCCCAGATCCCTGTATAAATACCTGTGCGCTCTCTCTCATTCTCTCACACATGCCCTCTCCCCGCTCGGTCTCCCCCCTCCCCTCCCCCCCACACGCACGCACACATGCACGCACACACCTCAACCCACCCCCAGCACAAAGCATTGCACAGAGGACGCGGCTTCCCAGCCGAGCGGTCACCGGAGGGACGGGCGGTCTGCCAGGCAGTTCCTGAGCTGGCTTCCGGGACGGCCTTCGGGGGCAAAGCACTCCTGAGCCAGAAGCCGCCCTCGCCTGGGCTCAGACCCCCGGGCCTCGTCTCCGTGGCTGTCACGCCTCGCCCACCACGGAGGGTGACAGGCGAGATGGCCGCTGCCCGTGGACTCCCCGGTGGCCACGGTGGCTGCCCAGCCCAGAGGGGCTGCGGAAAGGTGACCTTGCTCCGGCCAAGGCCCGGGGGCGGCCAGGCTACGGCCGGTAGATCTTAATGACGTCCTTGATGGGCCGCCGGCAGATGGGGCAGCAGGCGCGGGCCTGCCTCCGGAGCCGCAGGCCGCAGCTGGTGCACAGGCACATGTGTCCGCACGTGTAGATGACCGTGTCCACCTCGCCGTCGAAGCACACCGTGCACTCGCCATTCTTGCTGCCCGCCGACTCCGGCGGGGGGAACACGGGGGACACGGGGGGGCTCAGCGGGGAGCTGGGGGCTGTCACTGCAGGAGGGAAGGCCAGGCCAGACCTGAATAAGGTGGTTCTCAGGTGGGTTCCGTGGGGCAGCCCCAAGAAGGCAAAGCTTCTATGGCGGAACCCACAAGGGAACCACTTTGGGGGACACCGACATGGGCTTTTTGTCTGGGTTTTGCCCTTCCTACCCCCAAGCGTGAAGCACCGTTATCCCCCTTTGGGGTGCCACGTCTGGATGTTTCTCTTCCCTCCAGCTACATGCACAGCGGAGGAAGAAGAGGATACGGGGTGGAGGGCTGTGGAGGTAGGGTGACCACCCCGGTTAGCCCAGGGAAGGAGCCAGGCCAGCGCCCGCCCCCACCCCCACCCCCACCCCAGGTCTGCATTGCCTTACCCAGGGATGACTCGGATGCCGAGGAGGACTGGTTGACGCTGAGGGCCATGTCGGAATCGCTATCGTCCTGGGAGCCGCTGAGGGACCCCGACGGAGATGGGATCACAGGGCTGGACTGCAGGGTGCCTGAGACCAAAGAGACGCCATCAGAGGGGCGGGCGCTGCTCTGCTCGTCCCTGGCTCTCTGCGGCTTGTACCTCAGCCTCCCGGTCTGATGGGAGAGCCCGAGCTGCCGCACAGGGTTCTGATGGAGCTGTGCAGGGGTGGCTGGTGGACAGCCGTGATGTGCCTGCCCGGCCATCGTTCCCGTTTATTTCTAGGAAACAGCGCTGGGGTTTTATTTCACACGGTCCAGGCCAGTAATAACTTCTACCTCTTGGTCTCAGTGGCAGCTTAGGGAAAGCCACGCTACCCAGCCAAGGCCAATGAGGCCTTCCCGAGAGCTTTCCCCCAGACTGCGGGGAAGGAAGGCTCCCTGCAGGCCCCGCCCGAGGGAAGCCGGCACTGAGGTGGAGAGAGGGCGAAGTCCTCCCGACGTCCGTTCAGCATCAGGACCAAGCAACAGTCGCTGTTGTCACGATCACTGCTTACTAAGCATGCGGAGGCAACAAGCACCTGCTGAAGGCATGCACCTCTCATCACTTCATCCTCACAGCCTCAGGCTGCGGGGGTCCCTGCCCTCCGATTCCCCCCTCAGCCATAAAACTGTGGCAGCCGTGAACTCTCTCTGTGCTTCAGTTTTCTTCTCTGTAGACAGGATCATGCGATGGGTTTCCTGCCACCCTCAGGAGGAGAGACGTGAATGAGGTGGGAGGGCACCGCCATCGTTTCTGTCAGCATGGGGACTCTACTTCCTGAACCACGAGAAGGGAGCTGCCTCCGGGAACCTTCCCACACCCCCTCTGCCCCGCAAACACCACACCCTGCAGCTCCGCACTCCGCCTCTGCGCCCGGTTCTCTGCCCGGCCCCATCCTGGAGCCCAGGGCCCGGCCCAGCTGGTGGGTGCTCCGTGTCTGGGGCATGAAAACAAGAATCACCTCCACATAGGATGGTTCAAGCCTGCATTCCATTTTCTGTGGATGGCCTTGTTCTTCCTTCCTCTTCTCAGTGTAGCTGTAACTTACTGCTTCTCCTACACTCACTATGCATCGACCACGTGAAAGGTAATAAATAAATCGTGCAACCATAACGATGGGAACAGAGCGCACTGATCACTGACCGGCTGCAAAAAGCCTGCCACACCCTGCCTCGCCCTGTTGTTTGGTCCGGATGTTGAAAGGACGTTAGTAGGTCGGTGCGCCTGCAACCTGGGCACCCCTGGGGCACTTGCTGGGAAGACATCCCGTCGGGGCCCAGCATGGACACTCAAGATAGAGGTGGGTGGCGCGGAGCGAGCTCAAGTTTGGAAACCGCGGCCTGGGCTCCGGCTCTGGCTCCTGCTCCGGCTGCAGATCCAGGTCCTGCCCAGCTGCATCCACTGGGTGGGGGTGGGGGGGGTAAAAGGAGGGCGTGGGGGGGGGGGCGCGCACGCGCGGTCGGGGACTCACCGAGCAGGCGCAGCTGGCCGGCGGCGCCGCCGCGCACCACGAAGAAGGCCCAGAGCGCCTGCGTGGTGTCCACGCACAGCAGGCGGCCGCGCGGGCGGCCGTTGACGCCCAGGTGCACGTCGCCGCCGGGCCGCAGCGTGAAGCTGAGCGCGTCGCCGCCGCTCGGCACGGGCCCGGCGCGCGCCACCACCCAGTACTCCTTGCGGTCGAGCAGCGCGTCGGGGTCGGCGGGCAGCTCGGCGGCGCGCAGGCCGCCCGGGTCGCAGGACGTGATGCCGAAGGCCAGCGCGCCGGGCGGCGGCAGCCCCGGGCGGCCCACCTCCACGAAGAGGCTGTCGCCGGGCCGCAGCGGCCGCTCGCAGAAGACCAGCGTGCGGCCGGCGTCGGGCCGCGGCGCGCAGGCCAGCTTGCGGTCGGCCGACAGGCTCACGTCGGGGCCGCGCGTGGCGTGGAAGCGCAGGTCGGCGTCGAGCAGCGCCGGCGAGGACGCGGGCCGCGGGCGGGCGCGGGGCGCGGGCGCGGGCGCGGCGGGCGCGTCGCCGGCGGGCGCGCCCGGGCGGCCCAGGCCCAGGCCGCCCAGCTTGGCCACCACCCGGCTGCTCTCCAGCTCCTTGTTGTTGACGTTGGCGGCGTCCAGGCTGCCGGGCGGCGCGCAGGCGCTGAAGCGGGCCTGGCTGAGCCGCGCGGGCGGCAGCGTGTCCGCGAAGGTGCTCTCTGCGGGCATGGGGGGGGCGGTGAGGGCGGAGGGAGGGGTGAGGGCAGCCCTCCGGCCCACCATCCTTCCTTCCCTTCCTTCCCGCAGCCCTGCCCGCGCCTCTGGGGCCCCACCCTCTCCCCACCCCCTGCAGGTGGGGAAATATATATAAATATATTTAATCAATTATATATAATTGATTATATATAAATCACATATATGATTTATATATGATTTATATATGATTTATATATATGATTTTTATATATACATATATATAATTTTTTTTAATTTTTTAAAGAGAGATGGACTCATTCTAAAAACATTCTTTGGTTCATTTGTCATTTGGTTTAGGAATCGCGGATGGCCCCGGCCGGCGTGGTTCCAGGGCTGAGCTTGGACCTGTGAACCAGGAGGTCCGGTTGCCGGCTCCATCCCCAGAAGGGGGCGTGCAGGAGGCGGCCGGTCAATGATGCTCATCATTGACGTTTCTCTCTCCCTCCCCCTCCCTCTCAGAAGCCAATAAAGACACATTTACAAAGTAACCATCACAGATGCACAGAATTGGATTAAGCATAAGGACTCCTTCTTACCTTTATTTCTCCACCCCCTCCTCCCGTTCTTCCCCCCTTTCTCTTCCTCCTGCCTCACTTTTCTCCTCGCCCCCTTCTTTCTTTTCCTTCTTTTTCCCTCCCTTCCCTCAGAGCTTTTCCTACTGGAGAAGATTTAAAGGGCACTTGAAAACCCTTTATTTCCTGCCTCCCCAACGAGAACACACGATGCAAAGAAAAGAGGGGCCCATCTGCTCTTTGTGGCCTTCCTGTGTGACAGGCGCTGTTCTAAGCTCCTTTCAGTCCTCACACAACCTGTGAGGTGCGGTCTGTTACCACTCGCCATTTAGCAGAGGAAGTTGAGGCACAAAGGGGTTCAAAGGCATGACCAAGGTCACGGGGTCACTAAGCAGCCAAGCAGGACAGGAGTCCCGGCTCTTCAACCCGTGCCGGCTGCAAGCGGGCAGCAGGAGCACAGAGCCTGGCGGCACCAAGCACTGGAGGAAGGAGGTTTCGATAAGAGAGGGACTGCTCTGCCCGGCCCTGTGGCTCAGGGGTTGAGCATTGACCTGTGAACCTGGAGGTCACAGTTCAATTCCCGGTCAAGCCATGTGTTTGGGGTTGTGGACTTGATCCCCAGAAGGGGGCATGCAGGAGGTGTCCCATCAGTGATTTTCATCACTGATGTTTCTGTCTCCCTCTCTGAAATCAATAATACATATAAAGAGAGAGATGGACTCATTCTAAAAACAAGAAACTAAGGAGTTTCTTTTAAAGACAACCGTGAAATTATTTTTGAATAATTTTTAGTGATAAGAAAATCACTGATTGATACTACATATTACAGTTAAGTTAAAAAAAAAATAAAGGTTCTCATTCAGGTAGCAGAGGTCTTTATACTTCGGTAGATTAATGGCTGACTGGCTCCCCAGCTGGACTGTGAGTTCCTGGGGGGCAGGGGCTGTGCCAGTCTGCTCACCACCATGCACCAGGGCTTCGCAGAGCACTTAGCGAGTAGCCCTCATTGTTATGTGATTTATTGGATGAGTGAATGAATGAGGTCTCTAGTGTCGACTCATCATAACAAAGAAATTTAAAAGAAAAGTCTAACATTCTTGGAAGATTTTTTTAAGTGATAAAAATATTAACCATAATTAAAGCAAGAAAAAGTGCTTCTCAAACTTTAAAAACCAGGTCCCTCTGTTAAATGTTACCATGTGGAATTACAGTTTATGTCATGGAATAAAGTGTTCTTCCTCTTCAGTTTTCCTAATATAAAATTAAGTCATAATCTTGAACATGCTTCTTCCAAAAGCCTGCCCGAGCCCCCTGGTGAGAGTCTGATATGTTTCTCTGCAGTCCTACCCTCCATCCAGGGCTGACTTGGCAAGCTGGCAACCCCAGTTCTGACCCTGCCTCACACACCTGTTTTGGTTGGCCTCCTGGTGTTTTGTGTGTGGTTTTTTTCTTCCCCTTTTTAATTCTATTTTTGAAAAACCTATACAAATAGTATAATCAATGCTGATTATCCAGATTCAACAATTCACGGCCAATCTAGTTTCACTGACACCTCCACCAACTCTCCCTCCTACATGTGTTGGAGCAGATGCTAGATGTGCCATTTCATCTGGAAAAATTTCAGCGTGTCTCTCAAGAGTTCCTACCACCAGGATGTCAGCATTAGCCGCTGCTCCTGTTAGAGCCGCACCACACCTGTCTGCCTGCCTCCCCAGGGGACCTCCAGCCTCTTGCCAGTGGGTTGAAGGCTCCCTGACACTCGGGGATTGGGGCATACATTATAATCTGGTGAGTGGATGTGTGAATGAACAAATGAGCAAATGAATGAATACACTTGTGAGTGCGTGAATAAATGAGTGAGCAAGTGGACAAAGCAGCGACGCAATGAGCACCAGAACGGATGAAAGAATCAGTGAGTGAAGGAGCAAATAACTGAATGAAGGAGTAAGCAAATAAACCTGGGCCAGACCAAGGACTGTGGACCAATCCCGCTTAGAAATTCAAGCCATGTGACCTCTCCATGCCTCAGTTTCCTCAGCTGGTGGAGCACAGGGACCATGGGTTGTCATGAAAAGTGACTGAAAATGTGTGGATTGCGTAGGACCACGCCCCGCCTAGCGAAGTGAGCCCCCTGTGGGGTGGGAAAGGGTCCCCGTCGGGCGCCCGGACCTACCGAGCAGCTGGACCTCGTCGGTGATGCCGTACACGTCGATGAGCGCCCAGAGCGGGCCGCCCACGGCCACCCCGCAGTGGAAGAGCACGGGCTCGCCGTCGTTGACGCTGTAGAAGACGCGGCCGTGGCGGTCCACCCAGTAGGCCAGCACGGTGTCGCGCAGGGCCAGGTTCTCGGGCAGCGCCTTGGCCCAGTAGCCGGGCCGCGTGACCAGGTCGGGGCAGGCGTACTTGGGGATGTCCTGCGGGCTCATGAGCGACGGGTCGTGCACGGTGAAGCCGAAGCGCAGGGCGCCGCTCCAGCCGGGCCGCACGGCCACCAGCCGCAGCCGCACCTGCTCGTACAGCCGGATGGGCCGCTGCGTGAACGTGACGCCGTTGCAGAAGCTGTTGCGCCGCGTGGCCCGGCGCGAGTGGCCGTCCAGCCGCACGTTCTTGCCCTTGGCCTGCGCGTGGAAGCGCGGGGCCTCGCCCAGGGCCTGGCGCCGCTCGGGGCCGGGCCCGCAGCACGGCCGGGTGGCCAGGAGGCGCGCGGGGGGGCTGGAGTCTGCGGGAAGAGACAGGCAGGGAGGTTAGGCCCCTCGGAACTGTGCGGCCCGATTCATCTTCTGATAAAAATCTCCATCATAAACCCCATCTTAATGAAACCAGTACCTGGTGAACTTAAGACGGCTCCAGCCACCCCAGTCAGCCCAGCACTCCCCAGGAAAGTCACTGTACCCACTTCACAGATGGGCAAAATGAGACTGTGTATGGGGCGGGAGGTGAGCACTATTCAAAGCGGTTTCACCCCCAGATGGACCGATACCAATGAGCTGGTCACCAGCAGCCAGGCTGGGGTCAACCCACTTCTCCATCCCCATCACATCCTCTGGTCCTCCAAGGGCGGCCACAGGGGCCTCGGATTCTTGGGGAGAAGTGGGGGTGTGGTGGGGGGTCGAAGACTGCTCTCTGTGCAATTTTTGTTCAAAAGCGAAGCAGAAACGGCAACAGGAAGACTGAGGTCCTGGGACCCGTGACGAGAGAACGAAAGGCAGTGGAGTCCAGGGTGGAGCCAGACGCCGGCCCTCTCTGGCTGGGGCAGGTGGGAACGCCCCTCTCACCCCTCGCCTGTGAGACGGGGACATCACTTCACTCGCACAGCGGCTCCAAGGTCTGTGCTGCAGCTTCTAGACGGTGCCTGGCACAAAGTCTGTGCTTCACAGGCAACTAACCATATCCTGACTCGGGTTCCACAGAAAAGGAAGGCATTCTTCATCAGCCAGGTGGGTTTTCTAGAACATACACCGTTCAGGATGCGTTTCTTAGGGAACTCTGCCCCAGAGGACTTGGAGAATTTTAGGATGGTCTCTTATTTTTTTAAAAATACATTTTTATTGATTTCAGAGAGGCAAGGAAAGATAGAAACATCAATGATAAGAAAGAGAATCTGATTGGTTGCCTCCTGCACGCCCGCCCCCCACTTCGGGAATCAAGCCCACTACCCGGGCCTGTGCCCTGACCGAGAATCGAACCATGACCTCCTGGTTCATAGATTGATGTTCAATTACTGAGCCACACCAGCTGGGCTGGGATGGTCTCTCTTAAAGGGTCTGGCTGCTGGCCATGCACCCAGGTGGCCTGGGATTGAGGTGAAAGCTTCATCCTTCCCACTCTCCTCCATCCCAGGGGCATTCCCGGGGCCCCCGCAGCCTGGGGTGGCCGGGTGGGTGAGCACTGCATGAGTCCGGGCTGCCTGTTCACGGCGTGTTCCTGGCAGGCGCTCAGTAACTGCAGGCCCTCCCGGCACACGATGGTCTGGTGGTGGGAGAATGGCTCCCCAGGGCATGGCAGGCCACTGCAGGGACCACTCCGCCCACGCCCAGCCACGGGGTCCGCTGTGCTCTGGGCACATCAGGGGGTCCAGTTACTACCGAGGCTCATGGGAGCGAGGGCAGGAGAAAACGAGGAGGGAGAGGCGACGAGGAGGCAGGCACGCCACGGCTGGTCCTCCTCAGGTCCCCGGGGGAGGCCCAGGGAAGATTCTCCAAACAGAGGCCACCGACTGACCCAGAGAAGACCCAGCACAAGGGATAAAGCCTCAGTCCCACCCAAGGGAAGGAACATCAGAAACGAGAGCCATTTGCCCATTTGTCAAACGTCAGGGAGCACCCGGTGTGTGCCAGGCACCAGGCCAGGCACTGGAAGTACAGCCGTCACCTTGTCAGACAAGGTGCCCACTGGGTGGTGCTGGCATTCCAGACTCCCTTAGGCCTGGGCGGCCCCAGACTCAGGCAGGGACTGGGGTCAGAAGGTGATGCCTCAGGGCCAGGTCTTGAGGGGGAGAGGGAATGCTCAGGCTGAGGGAACACTGGGGCCAGGGCGGGTGGGAGAGTAAGTGCCACGGTAGGTGTGGCAGAGGCTGGCTGAGGTGGGGCAGCCCTGCTTCCTAGGGGCGAGGTGTGAGGCTGCCATCGGCAACACAGGGGCCAGACAAGAAGGCCCCACATGCCAGCCCCAGAGGCTCAGGTGGCACGGCCAGCACTGCTGGCCAGGGAGGGGCCCGAGGCGGCGAGGACAGGGACACGGAGCCAGGCTGCTGCCAGCTCTGGACCCCCAGGGTGAGCAAGGGCCCGCGGGAGAGCGAGCTCATTCAGACAAAAATCAAACGCGTGGGAACCACCACCAGGAGGGGCAGCCCAAGTCTCTGCGCACGCGTGCCACCAGCTCCTGGCTGCAGCATCCCCCCGCGTCCCACAGGCCGGATTCTCTCCAAGGTCCCCGGAGCCGGCACACTCTCCAGGAAACATTAACTATGACCTCAGATCAAAGCCCTCCGCAGCCCCGGGACCACAAGCCACCCTGCTCTGATGATCCCGAGCTCGCTTGACATCACCGCTGTGCTCCCGGCCTTATCTCTCCATCGGGGAGGCTCTGCGGACGGACTGGGGAATGCGGAGCAGATGTTCCTCCGCGCGGCCTCCCGATGGAAACGCACGCCGGGGCGCAGAAATATGCTTTGTTACCACCAGGCGACGTTTCCTGCAAACCCAGCTACACGCGCAGGCGGCCTGCAGCCAAGGCCCCAGCGGAGTTTACATATTTGTTTCATCTCGGTGATGCGATCCAACTTCCTTCAGGGAATGAGGGATAAACACCATTTCCCCCCTCTCTGAGGCCAGAAGCCCTCGTGCGAGTTAAAGGAAACAGAGTGAAGAACGTTTCTGAGAAGATGTGTCATTGACACAAACTGAAAATGCTTAAGATAAAAGAAGGAGCGACCTCCCAACGGTACGCCCACGCCCGCCTTTAGCTCAGCCCAGGGGAAGTGACACCATGTTTGGAGACGTCCGCGGAAAACCCGATCTCTAGCCTTTACCTCGCGCAGGAACCGCTGCAGCCACACTGTGGAACGTGAGGGACGGACAGACAGTGCCTCCGTCTCCCACTCACACAGCCTGACCCACACTGCAGCTCACTGTCCCCGTGAGAGCACAGACAGAGCCCTGGGGAGTCCAGCACACAGTAGATGCTCACTAAACGTCCACTGCCCGCCCCCCTCCCCCCTCGGGGAACATCGGGTCTGGCCCTCGGTGAGACCCTGACCTCCCATCTCTCTGCCACGTTTTTTTTCTTCTTCTAAGTCTCAGCTTGAGAGGCGGTTAGAAAGAACACAGGCTTGGAGACAGACAGACAGACAGACAGACAGACCCGGTTTGAATTCTGGTTCTGTCCCATCTTAGCTGTGTCACCTTGAGGGACACTTAATGTCTCTGGGGGCCCTCCACTAGACCTAGAAGACTGGTCAGAGCCATCTGCACGCCGCAGGATTGCTGAGAACAAGGGAGGCCCGCTCGTCCCAGAGTCAGCATGCGGCACATAGTAGGTGGTCACTAAACACTCGGTCTCTGTTTTAAAGGACCTCATTAGAGAAAAGGTTTCCTCCCGGGTCAGAGATGCCTGCTGTGGGCTGGGGAACACGCCCTGAAAGGTCCCTCCCACGGAGGCCAGTGACCTTGGGCGGGAAAGGCCCCTGGCAAACCCTGGGGTGGCTTTCCCTTGATGTCCAAGGACGCAGGCCTATTTTAAGCCGTCCCAGCAGCGTCCCACATGCGCCCTGGGCCACCTCCCGACCGGATCCCACTCCGGCTCCAGCCCCACCCGGCCCAGCCCGGCCCGGCCTTCCTTTGCTCCCAAGGAGCCGGAGATGGCGTTTACGGCCTCTGGCCGCCGGGATGGCAGCTTCCAGCATGCTGGCACTCGAGCAGATGGCACTCGGCTGAAATTCTCAGCAGATTCCGCTGTGCAGGGGCCCAGTCTAAGAGAGCCCGGTCTATTCTGCACCCCCCGCACCCAGCCTGGGACAGAGCCCTCGTCACGCCGGGCCTTCAGGACAACCCTCCCGGGTGGGCGTACCCCTCCGGTTCCCAGACGAAGACACTGAGGCTGTGAGACAGCAGCACTGGGCAGGTGCGGCCCTTCTCCCGGGCAGCCCGTGGGGGCCGGCCACAGGCCTGGGAAGCTGTGCCGGCCTCTTTCCCCGACACACACCCACAGTCCACGCACATCGTCTGACATGGGGCTCCGGGGACCTGCCTGACGCCTGCGAGCTCAGACTGTGGAGCTCACGGGAGAAGTCTGTGATCCAAGCCACGTGTGCCCACGTCTGCAATGCAAACCAAGCGTGGGCAGCAGGAAGCCACATGGTGTGTGTGCCTGTGGGTGTGTGTGCATGTGTGTGCCTGCTGTGCGTGTGTGCCCGTACGTGTGCGCGCGTGTGTGCTGTGCATGTGTGTGTGTGCCAGTACGTGTGTGTGCACGCGTGTGCCCGTGCGTGTGCGTGTGCGTGTGTATGATGGCATGTGCATTGGAGAGAAAAGGCAGGAAGACTGGTCCTGGGCAGGGCTCCCCACCCCCTGAGCAGGGCGAGGATGTGGGTCTCCGTGGGCCCAGCGCGCCCCCGCTGGCGGGTGTGAACGGGGCCGGGACAGGAATGACCGGCGCTCCTCACGCTGCCAAACGGGGCAGCGCATCGCCCAGGGGACCGCCGCCAGCTCAATGGGACTTTGTTCTCTGCCTCGGAGGCCTGGTCAGCCAGCACCCCGAGTGGAAAGGGGCCAGCCCGCCCTGGGGCCCGCCACCCGCTCCCCCCCCCTCCCCTTCGCAAACAAAGCCCTCTGTGGCGGTCACCTCAGTGCGCCAGGGAGCCGGCGGGAGGCGGGCGGGAGGCCAGAGGTCACGCCACGCGGCTGCCGGGAGAAGCGGCCCCTTCGGGCCAGGCCGCAGCCTCTTTGCTAAGTGGGCTGGGCGCGGAGTTCCCGGGGCCTGAGGTCATCCCACACCCTCAGAGTGCTCAGTGGCATGGGGTTCCCAAGCCCCCGGGCCCCCTCCGGGCTCCTGATAACCCGCCCAGGAAGCTCCGACCTCAGAGGCCCGGCTCCCAGGGCCGGGGGAGGGGCCACCAGGGTGCAGGGGGAGGGGGCTGGGAGCGTGCCCTCATTCTTGCTCGAGGACATCACTTCCTCCCGCAGCTGACAGAACGGAACAGCCACTCGGGGCTGGGCCTGTGCCAGCTGCAGGCACAGAGGTCCCGCCAAGCCACACACAGTCCCGTCCCGCACGGCAGGGGGACAGCGCGGACACAGGCCGCACAGGGTGGTCAGCACGGGGGGTGGGGGCCGGGGGATGCTCCTCAGAGAAGCTCCTCTGCAGACAGGAGGAGGGGCTGGGGCCACGATAAGAGATGGGGAAGCGCGTTCCGGGCAGAGGGAACAGCACTGACAAGGCCTGGAGGCGAGGACACGCCGAGGACTTCCGGGCAGGAGGGAAAGGGGAGAGTGGACAGGGAGTCGGGGGTTGCATCACGAAAGATCTTAGAGGCAATGCAGTGGATGGGGAGGGTCCTCCAGAAGGCTCTCAGGGCCAGTGACGTGTCTGGAGCAGGAAGGACCACCTGCCTGAAGAATGAGATGAAGCCCCGCATCTCCCCACAGAGACTGCTCCTGCCTGCTCCCCCGTCAGAAGGACCAGCTCAGCGGGAGACACGCACTCCAGGTTTAATGGCCGGCCCTGCCCCGCCCCACAGCACCCCAGCACGGCTTCTCCGGGCAGCCGGGCAGCGGCCTGTGGAGCCAGCTGGCTCTCTCCTCCTCTTGCCTGGAGGGGAGCCACTCCCCAGGCCTGGGTGGTGCCCAGAGGCCTGGCTGCTCACTAGCCTCGGCCCCTGGGGAGCACCCGCAGGCCCTGTCCCCATTCTGGGAAGACAGAGCCGGGGCCCCTGCTTCCAGGGTCAGAGCAGCCGGCGCGGAGAGAGCTCCGGGACAGCCTGCCTCCCTCCGGGGCCCAGGAAGTGTTCCCCGCCCCACCGCTGGGCATCGTCGGCCGGCCCCAAGGGCGGGAGCCCACCTCTGGGGCACTGCCAGCCTGTGCCAGGTGCTGGCGCGCAGCCCACGCCCTGTCGCCACTCCTGCCCGGGGGGGGGGGGGGGGCGGCTTCCAGCGAGGAGCCCTGTGAGGCGGACGTCCTGGTGAGGCTGCCCAGCCAGTGGAGCCAGGGCCTGTGTCCGCCTGGTTCTGTCGGGTCCCCAAGGCTGCATCCTTCCTTTTCCATCCCCACCGCCCCTCAGGCCCCTCCCTCACCCCCTGACCCGCAAAGAAAAAAACAAGACTCTCTCCAAGCGGCCTAAGCTGCCTGCTGGGGAAGCGGGGAGCTGGTGGGCTGGGCCTCAGGGAGGGGCCGGGCGGGGCGGGGATCATCCATCAGCCTGTTTGGAGCTGCTCAGAGGCCTTGGTTCAGGGGAACTCAGGAGAACAACAGCAGGGCGTCTAGAAAAGGGAAGCGGAGACTGATTAGGAGGCCGGGGACCGGAGTTCCAGCGCCTCCATCCGAGGTCTGAAAAGGGATCGGGGTGGGGCCGGGCTGGGAGGCAGACCTCCCGGGGGGCATCGCAGAGACGGAAACCAGCCCTCCAGCCACAGGCCTCCTGGGACCCTCCTGAAGGCCCCGCTGCTGGTGAGGAGGCGGCTCAGAGAGGGAGGGAGAGCTGCCCAAGGTCACACAGCCAGGAAGCGGTGAGTTGGCATTGGAACCCGTACCAGCCTGGCTCCAGGGCCAGGAAGAAGGGTCTACAGGTGCTTCGGGCAAAGTGAGGAAGTCCTCCCTGCAGGGAAGACAGAGTGCCCAGGCCTGGCACACAGTCAGGCCTCCGCTAACGTCCGCTCCTTCCCTCCACGTTTGTCTCCGAGGCCCACCGAGAAGGGACTCTGACGGTGCCTCTTCCACACGCTCCCTTCTCGGGAGACCCAGCTCTCTCTCTCTTCTCGTCCCCCCTGCATCCCGCTGGCCTGCTTCCGGCCTCCCTCTGATGCCTGCGGGCTCCTGGGAGTATGAGGGTGTGGACCGAGGAGGCGAGCAGGGAGTCTGTGCGGCCTCGGCCCCTTCCCTGAGAAGCCAAGGGTGTGTGCTGGACATGCAGACTCTGAGCCCCGATAGGAACCTCCACCCACGCCTGCTAAGCTCCGATGACCTGAGAGGAGCAGCTCCCTGGCGTTCTTCTCTGGCCGATGGACCCATTGCACAGATGAGGACATTAAGCCCAGACAGGGAGGGTCTGGCCCAAGGTCACGGTTCAGGTCAACAGCTGGGTCAGGATTCAGCTCAGATCTAAATCCAATGCCCAGGGGAGCTGCTGGCCATCACAGGCACCCCTCAGGCCTCAGGCAGGGTCAGGTCCAGGTCATTGCAGCAAAGCAGAGCGCGAGGAACCGAGGGGTGCCTGGACGCAGGACTGTCTCCCTAGGCAGCCGGCGGGCACGTCAGTCATCTACCCCAGGGCCCGGAGAGGGCCACAGTAACAGCAAGAAGGCCAGGTCTGCTCGGCCCCCTCCCCCATCAATTTCAGGAGCTCCGCTGACCTGCCTTCGGGGGCCACTTCGGACTGTGCTGGGCTCAGACTGACTCCTCCCCGCAGCCCCATGGGGGAGGGGCTGTCGTTACGCCCATCCTACAGACGAGGAGAGGGAGGTTCAGAGAGGGGGAGTGACTGGCCCAGGGTCACACAGCTTCCACCCAGACCTGAGACTGGAAGTGCTCATTTTCTAGCCACGTCTCTTGGCATTCCAGCCACAGAGCACATCTGCAATCATGTGACCCTGCACAGAGACCCCCCCCCCCATGGGAGGCGGGGCGCGGTGATTCCGAGCGCTCACGGTGACCTGCGTGCGGGGACAACGGTCTGCGCCGCCTCCGGGGGCAGGGAAAGGCCACGGCCCCGCCTCCTGCCCCGGACGCTCCGGGACCTCGGAGGCTCCGAGGCTCTCCTCCGGTTAGTGAGTGGAAAGTTACCCTGTGGACCAGCGACCGGCGTGGGAGACACAGGGCATGAGTGTGCCCACCCATCTCATAAATCTGTCATCCCTGGGCGAAAGGGGAGAAGACATGTGCCCGAGGGGTGTAATTATGTTGTAAACAACGTGTAATGTGGAGGATGTAAACAAAACACACTGGTTAATAGCGATGGGCGCTCTGCCAGTTCTGCCAGCCAGACCCGCCCCCCCCCCCATCTCCCCCAAATGGCTTACTCATTAGAGAACCCTCGTGTCGGTCGCCTAGAGGTGGGGCTGAGCTGCCCGGGTCTGGTTATGAGGATGAAGAGAGAAGGGGTGAGGTGAGCCCGGGCTGACATCCAAGGTCGACTGTCCTAAACCCCACTCAGAAATACACGTCGCCGAGTCTGCAAAAACGCTGAGGCGGGGAGGCTGGGGGGAGGGAACGGACCGGGGAGGGCACGTGACCTCATCTCTCTGTGCCCCCGTTTCCTGATCTATAAAATGGGGCTGAAACCTCCCAGCGTGCAGCGCTGGCGGGAGGATTCTAGACGTGAGAGCTCGTGCGGGGCCCTGGGAGCCGGCAGTCAGCAGATGAGCACCGGACAGCACTCCCCATCCGGCCTCAGGGTCAAAGGCGCCTGAATGGACGACCATCCCAGACCCACTCGATGCTCCAGTTGCCACTGCAGTGACCATGCCGAGCCCCAGCTAAATGCCAATGCCACTCCGGCAAAGGGCGCCCCCTCCCCTCCCCTCTCCTCCCTCTGCACGCCCAGGCGGCTTCCACGGGAGAAGCTTCTTCCTTCGGCGAAGCTGAAATGTGCCTCCGTGGGAGGCCCCCACGCCGGCCCCCCTCCCGTCTGCCTGCGGGCCTCACGGGTCTGCGGACAGGGCTTGTCCCAGGGGTCCCTGCAGGCACCTGCTGGCACAGTGTCCGGCAAAGACCGGCTGTGCCATACGACTTGGCGGCTGTTACTGTTCTCTGTGTGTCTACCTGGGGGCACAGGGCTCAGAGGAGCAGGGGCTCTGTGCCCAGGGGACCGGTGTGGCCATGGACTGTCTGTGGGCGCCGTGCGTGCCTGGGCGGTCACATCACCGCCCCTTCCTGCAGGAAAGGGGATGGAGCTTAGAGGGGTCAGGCTGCTTATCTGGCTGACGAAGGGGCAGGGCCAGGACCCAATGGGAGGGGGCGGGGGACTCAGCCTGTGCCCATACCAGTTCCGCTGACACTGACAGGACAGCACACCTCGCCTGCAGGACGGCCCGTGTGCAGGACGACACGGGTGTCCCCAGCTGGCGCCTTGCTCGCTGGTTGATGGGTGCTGCCTGGAGCTCTGGGTGGCAGGGTGCACTGGGCCCCCTGGCAGGGGCCGGTGTGGGTGGCTGGCTGCAGGTCAGTTTTTACCAGCAGACTCCTCAGAAGCCTAAGCCCCCATTGGGCGGGAAGAAGGGGTTCGCCCCTCCTCCGGGGCGGGCTTCCCAGAGGCCACGCCCCCTTCTGAGCTGCCCCTTAAGGGTGAGGCCTGAGGGAACAGACCCCTCCCGGGGGCCAGCTGCATTTTGGCTGCTGTGGACAGATGGCATCTGCCTTCCCGGGACGGACAGGATGAGGGCCTGTGGGGAGCACTGGAGGGGCGCAGGCCTCAGGAGGAGGGCGGGGGGGGGGGCAGTGCCCCCTGGCCATGGAGGGGAAGGGGCTGTGGAGCCGGGCAGGCCCGTGGTCAGATTCCGCTCTGCCGCCCCCTGGCCACCTGACCCAAGGCAGAGATCTCGCCCCCGGAGCTCAGTCTCCTCATCTGTGAAATGGGACACTCCGTGTGGACGGCTGGCCCTACTGCTTTGACTGGGACAAAGCAGTAAAGGTCTGGAGTGAGGCAAGCAGGCCGCAGCCCTGACCACTCTGCCCCCCGGCCCCTCTCCCTCTCTGCTGTAAACGCCAGCACACGCCCGGCTTCGGGCTTCTATTTCCAGCCGGCGCAGAGCACCGCCAAGTACGGAAAGCCTTCGTTCGGTCCAGAAGAGGGCGGAGAGGACTCTGTCCGTGGGGTAGATTACGGTCTGTCCTGAGCGCTCCTTGTAGCCGCCCCACAAACGCTCCGTCCGTCCGTCCGTCCGCCCGTCCCTGCTGGCGAGCACGGCTCATCCTCCTAAGCCTCCCGGCGGTGCTGGACTGGCCTCCGACTCCACGTGCTACCCTGCTGGCCCCGGGACCCCCAGGACGCCACAGCTCCCCACACGCGGCCTGCTCCCCCTCCCCTCGGGCCTTGGCACTCTGGCCCCTCTGCCTCCACAGCCTTTCTGGGTTCCTCCTCTTGGCTGACTCCTCTGCTTTCCGGGCTCGGCGGGCAGCACCTCCTCCAGGAAGCCTTCCTGCATTCTCTAACCTCTCACCCCCCTGGGCTCCCCCGCTCCCAGCTACTGCTGCGACTGCCTGTGCCTGAGTTCTTTCCCACGAGGCCTAGAGCCCCAAGCCCAGGCTGGGACCCCAGGCCCAGCACAGAGCCCCGCCTGGGAGTCTGGTGGACGAACGAAAACTGGACACTGTGACCTGCCAAGAAGGTTCTCCTCGTCAGGGGTCCTGGAAAGCTCAACCACCACGGGCACTGCCGTCAGCATGCAGGAAAGGGATGCCCCCGGGCCAGCCCTCGGTTCGAGGTCATGGTCACCTGGGCTTGGAAGGCAGGAAACGAGGGCTCCCGTCCGCCAGCCCCACCAGGCGGCCCAGGCCAGGCCCCAGGCCCCTCCTTCCCACGAGGATCGACGGCAAACGCCCTGGGCATGTGCTCCAGGCCGCTGTTCCAGTTCACTCTCACCCCACCCACGGGGGGCCCCCATCCTCCCCGTGTCACAGCGAGGACACTGAGGCAGGGCCCTCCTCTGTGAGACGGCGGCGGCGAGATTCGAACCCAGGCCGCCTGACCCACGTCCAGACCGGGACACCAGCCGTCCGTCCGGCTGCTGTTGGCCCGTGAGCGGGCTTATCGTGACCTCAGTCACTGCGGCCCCTGGGGAGAAATGCACTTCACACTGTGACACACGCACACATACACACACGTGTGTGTACACGCACACCTGAAACAAACATCTAGGAAGCAAAAGTACTCCAATTGCATAAATGCGCTCGGTGTTTATCTCCATCCTATGCCACCTCATTGCAGATGTGTTTAAAGCTGGGTGCACAGCACCCACAGTGGAACACGCACTTGGTCTGGCGACCAGGCCTTGCTTGGGGCAGTGGACACGGACCCCTCCCTCTTGTAGGCACCCGAGCCCTCAGGTAACCTAATCAAAGCTGCCCGGTTCTTCTAGAACATTCTATTCCTCCTCCGCCAGCGGACAGCCCCAGGAGTGCCGCCAGTGGCTGGCTATCCCGTTCACCACTGAACCTCCGGTGCCTGGCACACCACAGGTGCCCACGGGTGTCAGGAAAATGAACGGGGGGCACACAGGGCCCAGGTGGGAATCAGGACGGCTCAGGGTGACAGCCTCAGGGAGACCTACAGGCAGACCGGAGGGGATGACGCTTGAGGGTGGAGGCAGACATCTAGAACTTTCCTTCCGAAGTCCCCTCCTCCAGGCAGCCTTCCCCACTCTCACAGCCCCAGAGGAGAGAGGGAAGGGAGCAGAGGTGGAGCAGGAAGAGGGCAGACACGGAGGACGGGCCTCGTTCCTCCAGGCACCTTCTCCACGTGTCCTACACGCCGGACGGAACCAGTGCCTGTTCCTCACGGGCACCCCTGGACCAGCCCACGCCACCCCAGCCCCGCCCAGGCCCCAGCCCCGGCCCCGCCCCGGCATCCTCCTGGGCCGTCACCCGGGGCCCTCGCCCCGTCAGGCCCCGGCTACGTGTCCACAGCCTGTGGGCTTCAGAGGCTCAGCCCAGGCCTCCTGCTCCCCCGGGTGGGAGGGAGGCGGGCAGACGGGCAGGAGAAGGCAGGCAGGCCTGGCCTAACCACGCGGGTCTGGGTGACGGCGGAGGAGAGGTGCGGAGAGCAGAGGCAGAGAACCATCCACACACCCATCGCGATGGCAGTAAAGGGGTGACCAAGGCCTGTCTTTCCCAGGGCTGAGAGAGTCCAGATCCAGGGAAAGGAGAGGCTGCGGGCCCCCGGGGCATCACCGCACACTGCGGGGAGCGGGCTGACCCCCGAGGGCCCGCGCCCACGCTCTCCTCCAGCAGCTCTGCGGGCAAGGGAGGCACCCCAGGGCCCAGCGAGGGGCAGGGGCTTCCCGCCCGGCCAGCACTCGCAGGCTGCCCAGCGAGGTGAGGAAGACCGGTCCCTCCTCACCCCAGGCGAGGGCCTCTGTCCAATACTCTCCGAGCCTCCACTCGCCTGCCTGTAAAGCCCCTCCAAAGGGTCCGGAGGGTTCAAAACAGGCAGCCAGAGCTTGGCGTAAGCCAGGACACCGGCCACGGAGCCAGCGCTGTAAAGGGGGCAGACCTGCTCACGCGTGGACAGACTCGACGATTAACCGGCCCACGGACAGTTTAAGTCCAGCCTCTTCCCCGAACAGAGCCACGCGGATCCCGAGGCCTCCGAGGGAGGGGCGGAATGTACGAAGACAGGGAAGAGCTCCTCCTCCTCCTCAGGAATCCTGCCCCCCCTCCCCGGGCCCTGCGTGTTTACACTTTCCCCCCTTACGAACCCCAGAAGAAGGCTGGCGGAGCCCGGGGGAAAGGCCCACGTGGTATCAGCCGTAAGACAGACCCGGGTCTCCTGAGCTCAGCGTTGCCACTGCCTACCCGTGCGAGTCGGGGCCCGTGTCTCAGCCTCTCTGTGCCTCAGTCTCCTCGTCTGCGAAATGGGGCCCCTTCCCTCGTAGGGTTGCCGCTAGAGAGGAACGGGTGGTGCCCGCAGCAGGAGTCCAGCAAATGCGCGTTCCCACGCCGGGCCCGGCCCACCTCTGCGGGCTGCCTGCCCGGCTGCCAGGGACGGCCCCGCCACGGATCACACAGCACATTCCTCCCCCCGGTGTTCCTTCCGCTTCCTTATTGCGCACGGTGGCACGCCGGGGGCTCTGGGTGCCCGTGAGTGCCACCCGAGCCACGGGTGGGGAGGGACCACGTGTCGGAGGAAGAATGCAGGACTTTGAAGCTACATAAACCTGGATGCCAGCCCTCGTCTGCCAACGGGAGGAGCCGGGGTCCCTTCCCTGTGAGTGGCGATGATAGCCCTGACCTGGCAGGGCACTCATTCACTCAGTAAGTGTTTGCCGGGCGTCCACGGTCTGCGAGCCGCTGGTCCAGGCGCCGACCGCAGAGCAGTGAAACCGTAGACAGAACCCTCCCCCGTCAGAGAACAGACAGCCGGCTGCACACACAGCCGGCACGTGGGACCCAGGTTAGGGAGAGATGGGAAGCAGGGAGGAGGGAGAGGGGAGGGGAGCACAGACCAGAAGTAAGCAAAGGGGGAGGGTGGGGGGGGGGCATGAGGAGCCTGGGGGAAGAAGGTTCCAGGCAGAGGGCTCAGCAAGGGCAGGAGCCTCCAGGAGCCACGTGCCCGGCGTGGGAACGCAGCCACACACGCAGGAAGCCTGGCACAGAACCCAGGTGCTCGGCAAATGCCAACCCTCTATTTCAAGACCCGTGGAAGGCACCCCACGCATGTCCTTTCCCGAGAATGAGACCAGGATTTCTACAGGGCGGGACCGAGACAAGCGTCCTCTCAGCCGCAGAGGCGGCGGCACAGCTCCACAGCCGGCTCCTGAGCCCCGCCCGGCGCCAGGGTCTGAGCGGGGCAACGAGATGCAAGATGGCCCAGACCCGGTCTCTGTCCGCACGCACCCCGAGGTGGGCCACGGACATGGGTGACCACCACGGGACGTGGTCAGAGGTGCCGGCAGAGCCCTGAGAAGGGAGCCGGTAGCAGACCGAAGGGTGGGATCGGGTGGGGTGGTCAGGAAAGGCTTCCTGGAGGAGGTGGCAACTAAGCTGGATTAAAAAATTTTTTTTTTTTTTATTGATTTCAGAGAGGAAGGGAGAGAGAGCTAGAAGCATCAATGATGAGAGAGAATCATTGATCGGCTGCCTCTTGCACGCCCCCCATTGGGGACTGAGCCGACAACCTGGGCACGTGCCCTTGACCAGAATCGAACCCGGGACCCTTCGGTCTACAGGCCTATGCTCTATCCACTGAACCACACCAGCTGGGGCCAAGCCGGGTTTTGAAAGTTGGGCGAGGCGAGAAAGGACAGTCCAGGTGTGGGAGCACGGCGGACTGACACGGCATAGTGTATGTGACAGTAACCGCAGGCCACCTCCTGGTGGCTCAGGAACCCCAGTTCTGTCCCCTTTCTCAGACTCAGTGCCAGCATCCGCCCCAGGGGACATCTGAACGGCCCACACTTAGCTCCTGCCGTGGGTGAGCCGTCTGACCCCCGCTCCCCGCCCAGCGTGGCCCCGCCAGATGCCGGCCGGGCATGGGACCACAGAGCCTCTGCTCACCTCCCAGCTCCGAGCCTCCGCTCACCCCAACCTGACCCACAGGTGGCAGCGTGAACGTGTCTTCACCAAGAAATCCTTAAAAGGGGCCCGGGCCTCCCCGCCGTGCCTTCCGGCTGGGAGATGCTGCCGTATGAGCGGCACCCGGGCACCTCATGATTGGGTGGTGGATTCTCCCCGCGGGCAGCAGCCCTGTCAGTAAGCGGGGACCTGGGTTCAAGTCCCAAACCTGCCACGGACGCCCTGGCGACCTCGCCTCCCTGGGGTGTGGAGGTGTGAGTGCGGTGGCCCTGAGGCTGCCCAGAGGCTGGAAAAGCAGGAGTCGGCTCCTCCTCCACCAGCCGGCCTCGGCCTCGGGGACCCCACTCAGCCCGTCCATTACAGGGGAACAGTGATGGAGGACACCTAGCAGGGAGGGCTGCCTGGGAGGGTTAGGGCAGAGGTGGGCTGTGGTCCCTCTCCCCCTGAAACCCCACCCCACCGTTACCCACGGCTTCCCCACTGAGCTGTGCTATTGTATTGTGTGTGTGTGTGTGTGTGTACCTTTGTACTTTCAAAACACACACACCACACACACACACACACACACGCACACACACACACCTGTCACCTTCTGCACAAAGGATGCTACAGATGCCCAGGCTTCAACCAAAATACTTATTCTAAAGACAGGGGGCTGGGAGAAGGGCTGGCCGGCAGATGGGGTCCCCACCCAGACCCTCCCCCTGCCGGTGGAGTGACCTTGGGCGAGTCGTGTCCCCTCCTCTCAGCCCAGTTTCTTCCCTTGTGAAACCGCAGCACACGCCCTTCCCGGGAAGGCTCTTTGCATACCCTCTGTGCAAGGCGAGGGCATGCCAGGCGGCGGGCATGCAAAGTGCCCGCACAGCCTCCCGCGCTGCCCTGTCCCCCGGCTCCCTGGTACCCCCACCCGCTCCCCTGACCCCCGCTGTCCCCCGCGGGTCTGGGCTGGTTTAGCCGCAGGGGAGCGCGCTCTGCAGCGGCAGCTCCGAGGGGCTCGAGTCCCCGGTGGAACGGACACCGCAGGGGGGCGCAGCCGGGGGGTGCGCGTGGGAACCCGGCCAAACGGAGGCGGCTCGTGCCGCGGGGCCGCTGGGCAGCTGAAAGCTGGGGTACACCTGAGAGCACCCCCACTCTCAGGAGCTGCAGCCTCCACACCACCGTGGCTCCAGCCGTCGGAAGCCCCGGGGAGCCCGGCTCCAGTCTCCGCCCCCCGACCCCCGCCCCCGGGGCGCCCCACGCGCTCTCAGCAGCGCCCCCAGGGCGGAACAAAGGCGGGGGGCGCACGGCATCGCCCCGGAGGCCCCCTCGCCCCTCTGGCCAAAGCCGGGAGCACGGGGACGGGGTCCCCACGGTAACCGGGACGCGGCGCCCGCCCGCCCTCCCGGAGCGCAGAGCCGCCCTCCCTCCGGGCGCGCGGGCGTGGGTCCTGGAGGCACCGGAGACCCCACCCGCTGGACGCCGGGGGGTCCCAGGGGGGGGCTCCCCGGAAGTCCCCCGGCGGGTCCCCCGGAGAGGAGCGCCGGCGCCGCCTCCCTCCCGTAGGGCGCGGGTACCTGGCAGCGTCCGGTGCACCGTGTTGCCCATCGCGGCTCCGGGCGCGGAGCGGGCGGCGGCTCCGGGCGCGCGGACCTAACGGCGCGGCGGGCGGCCGGGCAGCCGGGCCGGGGCCGGGCCGCGGGGCATCGCGCTGCACGGGCGGGCGGGCGAGCCGGCGGCGGCGGCTGGGGACCGAGCGCCGGGAGGAGGCGGCGGGAGGAGGAGGCGGAGCACCGGCCGGGCCCGCCGGCCCCGCCCTCGCCGCCCGCCGCCTCCAACCGCGCCGGGGGGCGGGGCCGCGGCGCCGCGTCTTTTGAAAGTTTGCACCGGGCGGCGGGCGGCGGGTGGCGGGAGCCGAGCCCCGGATCCCGCCCTCTGTTCCCGCGCGCCCGGGGCGGGAGGACGCGCCAGGCAGCTGGGTGCCCGCTGGGTTCTCGCTGGGCACCGGGCCTGTCAGCCTGCTGACCTGTCACCCATCCGGCCCAGGGTTCCGGGAGGCCCCACTGTGTGCCAGGCCCCCTTGCAGGCGCCAGGCCGCAGGGGACCAAGCCCGAGCCCCCCAAGGAGGGCAGATGCGGGGTGTGGGGCGGGGCAAGGGCGCACCAGGCAGAAGGTCACCGCGGGCAATGTCCGAGAGGGCGGGGGCAGGCCAGGCCGGCCGGTGACCGGGCAGGGGGAGCGCGTTCCTACAATTAGAAGGAGCTTCGGCAGAGTCCAAAGGCTGGGAGGAGGGACCCCACATTCATGAATCCATTCACTCATTAAAATACATATTTTTTTTAATATATTTTATTGATTTTGTACAGAGAGGAAGGGAGAGAGATAGAGAGCTAGAAACATCGATGAGAGAGAGTCATCGACCAGCTGCCTCTTGCACACCCCCCACTGGGGATATGCCCGCAACCAAGGTACATGCCCTTGACCGGAATCGAACCCGGGATCTTTCAGTCCCCAAGCCGACGCTCTATCCATTGAGCCAAACCGGTCTCGGCTAAAATACATATTTTAAAAAAATATATATTTTTTATTGATTTCAGAGAGGAAGGGAGAAGAGGAGAGATGGAAACATCAACGATGAGAGAGAATCCTTGATAGGCTGCGTCCTGCACACCATGGATCGAGCCCGCAACCATGACCTCCTGGATCATAGGTCGATGCTCAACCACTGAGCCGCACCTGCCGGGCTCTCTGTACAATATCTACTGAGCCTTGGCCAGTTTGGCTCAGTGGATAGAGCATTGGCCTGCGGACTGAAGGGCCCTGGCTTTGATTCTGGTCAAGGGCACACGCCTGGGTTGCGGGCTCAATCTCCAGGTGGGGGCATGCAGGAGGCAGCCGATCAGTGATTCTCATCGTTGATGTTTCTATCTATTTCTCTCTCCTTCCTCTCTGAAATCAATTTTAAAAAATTGAGCACATCTTACGTTCCATGCTCTGTACTGGGCACTGCATATCCAAACAAAAAATGCTTAGTGGTGAAGACAGAAATAGCAAGCAATTAAGGTCACAATGTAAGGATGGTAGCCAGAAAGAAAAAAACACACAAACACACACAGGAGCGATGGGGTGACTCGGGGGGGACTCGGGGCGAACCGGGGGAGTGTCAGCTCCCGCGGATGGACAATGAGGAAGGGGAACTGGAAGGGGAACTGGAAGGGCCAGGGGCGGTCCGGAGGGAGCACCACACTCCTCCTCCACTCATTCGCCCACAGGTGTTGTGTGAGCACCTCTCCCGTCTGTGAGGAGCCGCACTGCACTGGGAGGGGAGAAGGGAGGCCTGCTCTCCAGCCCTCGCCGGCTCCATGCTGCAGATGGGAACACGGGGAGACCCAATTCCAAACCAGCCCCCCTCCCCCCGATCACTTCCCATGCCCTTGTGGCCCTTAAGACCTTATGAGATGCCATCACCCCACTTCCCAGAGAGGCATGGCTCACAGAGCGGAAAACAGGTGCCCCAGACTCCGTGGCTGGTACGGGGCACGGCTGGCCTGGAGCTGTGTGAATGGGGGGGGGGGAGTATCCGGGAGAGACACCCCCCCCCCTCAGCTCAGTCTGTCCGGTGTCTTCTGCCAGAGTGCCTGAGCCAGCCCAGAAGGTCTCCTTTCCAAGATCCGCTCAAAGCCTCCACCTCCAGGAAGCCCTCGGCAGTCCTCCCCGAGTCCTATATGTCTGATAGGTGAGGGATGGCCTAATACGTGGGCATATGCATTAGTTGCTTCCCCCTGAGGTCCCAGGGCACCCACGGGTCAGGTGCTGCAGCTGAAACCCCTCTGTGCTCTCCACTGGCACACGGAGACCTCTAAGGGGAGGTCCCGGGCTGCTTTCTCCCTTTTTAAAAACTTATATTTTTATTTATTTTAGAGAGGAAGGGAGAGAAGGGGGGAGAGAGAGAGACAGAGATGGAAGCATCAATGATGAGACTGAATCACTGATCGGCTGCCTCCTGCACACCCCCCACTGGGGATCGAGCCCACACCCCGGGCATGTGCCCTTGACCGGAATTGAACCCGGGACCCTTCAGTCCGCAGGCTGACGCTCTATCCACGGAGCCAACCCAGCTAGGGCCAGGCTGTTTTCATTTACAACCCCCCCAGTGCCCAGACCAAGACCGACAGACACAGGGACTCGTGACACATTTGAATAAACTGACTACAGAGATGAGGTGCGCTGAACTGGGCGGAAAGGGAAGGAGGGAGGGAGGCGGGGGGAGGAGAAGAGAGGGAAGGAAGGCGTTGAAAGGAATGAGTTTCCGTTGAGAGCCGCCTGGGACTCCGGTATGGCCAATGGTGAGGTGTGCCGGGCGAAAGTGAGCAACCAAACAGGACACTTAACACACATACAATCTTTGGAGCCAAGGTGCAGGCAGCTGTGGGAGACAGGGCGCCCTGTGACAGGAGGTGTGCCGATGGAGGCAGGGGCACCTTGGGCCCGGGCAGCAGCTTCAGCGATAACCTCTCCCAGTGTGAATGCCACCCCCCACCCTAACCACACCGAGCATTGCCCAGACTGTGCCACCCTTCCTTGGCACCAGGACTCGTGCTTGGATTGCAGGGGCCCCTGGGTGGGGCTGACACTTGATTGTGTAGTGTTGGCACAGCCTCCAGTGGCAGTGGGCAGAGGGAAGGGCCCTGGCAGGCTGCCCTGGCACTGTGCTCTCGGGGCATGCCGTGGCAGGCCCTGCCCCTGCGATACCAGCCGGTCAGGTGCACCTTGGAAAAAGGGTGCCCGCTGAGCGGAGGGGTCTGGGCACAGCTGGCACCTGGAGAAAAGACCCTTCCCAGGACAGGGATTGTCAACCCTTTCCATCTCATGGCACACATAAATTAATTTCTAAAATCTGCGGCGCTCCAAAAAAATATATTATCTGCCTGGCTGGCGTGGCTCAGTGGTTGAGTGTTGACCTATGAATCAGGAGGTCACGGTCAATTCCCAGTCAGGGCACCTGCCGGGGTTGCAGGCTCCATTCCCAGTAGGGGGCGTGCAGGAGGCAGCCAATCGATAATTCCATCTCATCAATGATGTTTCTATTTCTTTCCCTCTCCCTTCCTCTCTGAAATCAATAAAAATATATTAAATTTATAAATATTATCTCCCCCCCCCCAATCTGACAAAAGTTAGGTATCTTTGATTCATGCATACAGGACAGCTGTTATTGTGTTGGGTATTATCCTTCTTTTGTGTGATAATCCAAGGGAAAAGGTCAGTGCCCCTGACTAAATGGTCAGGTATTGCCTGTTTTAAAAGTTTTTGCAGCGCCAGGGTGCCCGCCAGGACACAGGGGTGCCTGCCGGGACACATGGTGCCTGCTGGAACACACGGTGCCTGCCGGGGCCCACGGGGTGCCTGCCGGGGCCCAGGGGGTGCCTGCCGGGACACACGGTGCCTGCCAGGACACACAGTGCCTGCCGGGACCCACGGGGTGCCTGCCGGGACACACGGTGCCTGCCGGGACACACGGTGCCTGCCGGGACCCACGGGGTGCCTGCCGGGACCCACGGGGTGCCTGCCGGGACACACGGTGCCTGCCGGGGCCCAGGGGGTGCCTGCCGGGACACACGGTGCCTGCCGGGACCCACGGGGTGCCTGCCGGGGCCCAGGGGGTGCCTGCCGGGACACATGGTGCCTGCCAGGACCCACGGGGTGCCTGCCGGGACACACGGTGCCTGCCGGGACCCACGGGGTGCCTGCCGGGACACACGGTGCCTGCCGGGACCCACGGGGTGCCTGCCGGGACACACGGTGCCTGCCGGGACCCACGGGGTGCCTGCCGGGACACACGGTGCCTGCCGGGACCCACGGGGTGCCTGCCGGGACACACGGTGCCTGCCGGGACCCACGGGGTGCCTGCCGGGACACACGGTGCCTGCCGGGACCCACGGGGTGCCTGCCGGGACACACGGGGTGCCTGCCGGGGCCCAGGGGGTGCCTGCCGGGACACACGGTGCCTGCCGGGACACACAGTGCCTGCTGGGGCCCAGGGGGTGCCTGCCGGGACACACGGTGCCTGCCGGGACACACGGTGCCTGCCGGGACCCACGGGGTGCCTGCCGGGACACACGGGGTGCCTGCCGGGGCCCAGGGGGTGCCTGCCGGGACACACGGTGCCTGCCGGGACCCACGGGGTGCCTGCCGGGACACACGGTGCCTGCCGGGGCCCAGGGGGTGCCTGCCGGGACCCACGGGGTGCCTGCCGGGACACACGGTGCCTGCCGGGACCCACGGGGTGCCTGCCGGGACACACGGTGCCTGCCGGGACCCACGGGGTGCCTGCCGGGGCCCACGGTGCCTGCCGGGACACACGGGGTGCCTGCCGGGACACACGGTGCCTGCCGGGGCCCAGGGGGTGCCTGCCGGGACCCACGGGGTGCCTGCCGGGACCCACGGGGTGCCTGCCGGGACACACGGTGCCTGCCGGGACCCACGGGGTGCCTGCCGGGACACACGGTGCCTGCCGGGACACACGGTGCCTGCCGGGACCCACGGGGTGCCTGCCGGGACACACGGGGTGCCTGCCGGGGCCCAGGGGGTGCCTGCCGGGACACACGGTGCCTGCCGGGACACACAGTGCCTGCTGGGGCCCAGGGGGTGCCTGCCGGGACACACGGTGCCTGCCGGGACACACGGTGCCTGCCGGGACCCACGGGGTGCCTGCCGGGACACACGGGGTGCCTGCCGGGGCCCAGGGGGTGCCTGCCGGGACACACGGTGCCTGCCGGGACCCACGGGCTGCCTGCCGGGACACACGGTGCCTGCCGGGGCCCAGGGGGTGCCTGCCGGGACCCACGGGGTGCCTGCCGGGACACACGGTGCCTGCCGGGACCCACGGGGTGCCTGCCGGGACACACGGTGCCTGCCGGGACCCACGGGGTGCCTGCCGGGGCCCACGGTGCCTGCCGGGACACACGGGGTGCCTGCCGGGACACACGGTGCCTGCCGGGGCCCAGGGGGTGCCTGCCGGGACCCACGGGGTGCCTGCCGGGACCCACGGGGTGCCTGCCGGGACACACCGGTTGGAAACGCCACACCAGGAAACCCAAAGGCATTTGCTCATCTCCTCCCTGTAACTCGAGAACCGAGAATCCAGGCTGAAGTCAAACCACAGAGCTCAGTCTTAAAATTGCTACAGGAGGGCTCTTCTTTTCAGCAAACCCTGCCTAGCAAACCCTCGATCTCCACACCCAGCGGGTCTGCCCCCGGAAAAGCAGCAGCGTTCAGTTCCTGGTTCCAAGGCGCTGGCCACAGTGATCTTCCTCTCGGTCCAGCGGCGTGTGATCAGCGCAGTTCCCGTTCTGCAGGGGAGGCAACGGAAGCGCAGAGAGAGGCAGGAGCTGCCAGGGTCACTGGAGGCCGTTTATGCCCTGATCCCAGGTGTAAAGATACGTGTCCTCTTCTTTCTCCCTGCCCCCCACCTCCACCGTTCCCGGCCCCCACTCGCTCTGCCATCACTGATGCCTTAACTGGGTGAGATCTCAGCAGGGCTCTGTAAACGCCATCCCAGGACCGGTGCCCGGCATTCCCTCTGCAGGCCCGGGGACAGCAGACCAGCAGCCTCTCTTGTTGAATCACCAGCAAGTAGTCCCCATCACACCCCAGCCATTGGAGAGCATCAGCCAGTCCCTGTGAGGTGGAGAGAGCTGGGGTCCTGGGCCAGCCAGGGGCCGGTGCCTGGGAGGAACCCCCGCCCCCCTCCGTTCCTCCGCCACCCCCAGACCCAGGAGCTCCTGCAGATGGACCATCTATGGAAACTCAGCACCTGGGAGTGCTTTCTGGTTCAGAGACATTTCCCTTCAATGGCCTCTTTTCGTCTCTGTGGGACCCTCTTTGTCTGTTTCACCGGTGAAGCACCTCAAGCTCAGAGAGGGGGAGGATTTCCTCATGGTCACACAGCTGGATGCCGTGGACTCAGGCCTATTTTGGGGACCCCACAGCTGGGACCCCCATCTCTCTAACTCCTCCCCTGCAGGCAGCAAAGGCCCCCTAGGCCCAGGGGAGTCCATGACAGGAGGCGCTGCCGGCATTAAGAAGGGTTCAGCAATCTGGAGAAAGGTTGTGTGTAACTTAAGAGTCCAAAGATGAAAGATAATTCTGAAAGGCATTGGGGTCTGGCTGAAGAAACCAAGTTCTTTTTGTCTCAGGACCTCTTGCTTTAAAAAAAAATTATATATATATATATATATATATATATATATATATATATATATATATATATTATTGATTTTTTATAGAGAGGAAGAGGGATAGTTAGAAACATCGACCAGCTGCCTCTTGCACACCCTCTCTGGGGATGTGCCTGCAACCAAGGTACATGCCCTTGACTGGAATGGAACCTGGGACCTTTCAGTCTGCAGGCCGATGCTCTATCCGCTGAGCCAAACTGGTTTTGGCAGGACCCCTTGCTTTTTATTAACACAACTTGTCCTAAGGCAAGGTGGAGATATGCACTTCAAAGGGTAGGGTTAGATACAGAGTCCATTGTCAGATTGGGGAATAGCCCGGGGCTGTTCAGGTGTTTGGCCTACAGGAGGCAACAACATGTAAACTGAGATGCCCTGAGCTGTCTAGCAGCAAACAATCAATTTAATGCATCCTTTTCGGGTTTGGGGAAATGCCTATTGCCGTCCCAACAGGTGATAACATACTGTAGGTGACTCAGCCCTTTTTGAGTCCCCAAGTTCCATCAAAACCTTGCAATTATGACATCCTGGAACTGGCTTCTGGCAAGGCATGGGTGTCTCAAAGAGCCACCAGTATCCTCCATCCTCCTGGGGTGGTTAAGAGGGAGAGGCCTGAAGGCAGAGTGCTTGGTTTCATTTCGTCACTATTTATGAGGTCCCAGCTCTGACCAGCTTCTGCATGTGCAGGGGAAGTGGGTATGGAGGGAGGGCGTAGTGTAGGCACAGGCGGAGCGTGAAGTCCCTTTGGTACCACGCTGGCCGGCTGAGGGTCCAAAGAAACAGTCTGGGGACATAGCTGCCATCATGGTTTGGCCATCTCCAAAATGTTTCCTGTACTACCACTCACTTAAAAAATGGCTTTACCTAAAAAACGACTCGGGAAATGATAAAATGTGATTGAGAGGAATCCAGAGCCTAAATGGAAGAATATTCCATGTTCATGAATTGGAAGATTGAATATTTTCAAGAAATAATTTCCCTGCAAACTGACTTATAGATTTAATGCCTACAACCCTAATCAAAACTCTAACAGGCATGGAAGTATTTCCTCTACTGGGTATAAATACTTGTTGTAAAGTTCAGTAAGCAAGATTGTGGCTTTGCTACAAGGATGGACACTAAACCAATGGGGTAGGAGGGAGAGGCAGACGCAGGTGGATACATGTTTCAGGACAAATGTGGCACTCCCAATCTTTTCAATGACTGGTGCTGACCACGTGGACAGCTCTATAGAAAAAGAAAGGAAGAAATTGATCCCTGCTTAATAACATTTGCAACATCAGTTTCAGGGGGGGTTGCTGGTCTAAATGTTAAAACAGTAAAAATTCTAGGAAGTAACATCTTCATGACCTTGGAGTGGTCAAAAGATTCTTTAACAGGACATAGAAAGAGTTGACCATAAAAAGGATTGATGAAATCGACTTCATTAATACTCAACATTCTTTTTTTGTCAAAGATATTGATAAGAAAATGAAAAGACGATTTACAGAGTGAAAAGAAGATACATCAGAAACATAACCAACCAAGGACTTACTCGTTTCCACCGCTACAAACCGATAGAAAAAAGACTAACAACTCAATATAAAAATGGGCAAAAAAACAATAGCATTTCACAAGAATATTCCAATGGCCAATAAATATATATTAATGGTGCTAAGTCTCATCAATAATAAGGGAAATGAAAATTCAAAGTCACAACGCGATAACCACGCAGACCGGAGGGGGGCAGGGAGAGTGCTGGCTGGCAGAAGGCGCCGGGAAGGCGGCCTTCTCCCCTGGAGGGCCAGACTCCGCCTCCGGGGCGGATGCGCCCATCTGTGAAATGGGCCCACGGTGGGTTCTGCGGGCAGGCTGGCGCGGGTCTGGCCTGTGGCCAAAGGCAGGCTCTGAGGGCCCCTGGCGCACCCCCCCGCCCCCCCTCGCCCCCCCCTCCCCCCCGGAACACAACCAAGGGAAGCCGGGGTGAGGGGCTCCGCTCAAACGCAGACCCCAGCCCGGCGGGTGCCTCCTTCCAGCTCCGACAGCTCTCACCGCGGGCGGCACTGCCCGTCTCCACGGGGCAGAAACAGCCACTTGGACCCGGCGTCCCCGCACCAGCTGGCCCAGGGGAGCCAGAGCCAGAACCAAGCCCGGATCTGGGCACCAGAGACCCTGGGTGTGCATGCCCCCCGGGGCCCACAGACCCTTTCCCGGCAAAGCTCCCCTGCGGCCGGGTCTCTGTGAATCCGCTCCGGCCCTCAGCCCGAGGTGGGGGTGGGGAAGGCGGGGGCTGAGGTGCCCCCTGTTTTTAGCAGCTGAGCTGCGTGTACCTGTGCCTACGAGGAGCAGAGCTCAGGCACCCGTCCACTCACGCCTTAAACGGGGCAGCTGCCTCCGGGCCTCCCCGGGGCCCAAATGCTGTGCTCCTCGGGGTTCATTGTTACGTGCAGGCCGCATCCTCGCCCAGCGCCTCCGCCACGGACTGCCCTGTCCGGGAGTCAGCGTTTGGCGAGTCAGGCGGGCTCAGTGGGTGTGCGGGGTCCCCGGTGCAGTCCCGGCGCTCTCCCGAGGGGTCGGTAATAAATGGAACTCCGTCTCTCTAAGCATGGCTCGGCTCTTCTCCGGTTTTCTGTAACCACAGGAGCCCATTGCTCTGTGGAGAACAGCTCGGGCACCGGGACTGTCCCGAGGAGTTCTCAGAGGAGAGCGTCTGTGTCCCTTCAGCCTTGGCATTGTGGGTATTCCACAGTCTTTGGAAGAAAGCTAACCCTTGAAGATCAATATCCCCTAACCACGTGTGCTCCTGACCTTCCCACGTGGTGCGTGCCATCAGAGCGAGGCAGGCAATTCATTCCGAACTCCTTCACGTTCTTTTTTAAATTGTTTTTTTAATTAAAAAAAGCAAGTGGAAATGTATATTTTGATGAACTAGGGCAGTGGTCGGCAAACTCATTAGTCAACAGAGCCAAATATCAACAGCAGGGCGATTGACATTTCTTTTGAGAGCCAAAAACCGACTTCTGCGCCTGGGCCACGAAGTTTCAATCGCACTGTACGTGCGTGTCTGCACGTGGTATTCTGTGGAAGAGCCACACTCAAGGGGCCAAAGAGCTGTATGTGGCTCGCAAGCTGCAGTTTGCCAACCATGGCATAGGGTATTATTTTTTAAATAAATATTTTTATTGATTTCAGGAAAAAAGGGGGAGAGAGAAACATCAGGGATGAGAGAGAATCAGTGATCAGCTGCCTCCTGCCCGCCCTCCATTGGGGATCAAGCTCCCAACTCCTGCATGAGTCCTGATCGGGAATCGAACCCTGACCTCCTGGTTGATAGGTCGATGCTCAGCCACTGGGCCACACCGGCCGGGCGGGTGTTGTTTTCTGACAGTCAGCAGAAGGATGATTAGCTAGCATAGCAAAGGCTGCTACATGCACCGAATCCCTGGAGCAGTGGTTCTCAACCTTCCTAACGCCATAACCCTTTAATACCGCTCCTTATGTGGTGGTGACCCCCGACCATAACATTATTTTCGGTGCTACTTCATAACTGTAATGTTGCTGCTGTTAGGAATCGCAATGTAAATATCTGTGTTTTCAGAGCGCGCCGAAACCGGCTTGGCTCAGTGGTAAATACCTGTGTTTTCCGATGGTCTTGGGCTCTACAGCAGCGGTTCTCAACCTGTGGTCCGTCCCCTGTGATTTTTCGTTACTTTTTCCCCCTGTGTGGGCTGTTTTAGCAGACTTGGGATTCGGTTGTGTGGAGGAGTGAACCTCATTATTTCACTCTGGAGGGGGCGTTCTGGACGGCATTTCCCCCGGGAACAAGGCAGGCGAGCTTCCCGCTCTCGGGAATCGAACCAGCCAGGCTCCCAGCTCCTTCCAGGGGCCACCGGTTCCACAGGGCACCGGTGTGTTCACACATCAGCGAGGCTGACATCCCAGTGCGTTTACTACCGCCGGCACCTGAGGCGTGGTGCAGCGCGCCTCCCACGGCCACCAGGAGGGTCTGATGGGAGACTGAGGAGAGCACCCAGGGGAGCAGCCCGGCAGAGCCGCGGACCTGGATGGCACCATCGTCACCCTGGGTGGGCTCTGTCCTGTCCCCTGTGTGCTGTGATCTGAGGCCTGTCCCCCCGCCTGGCACCCGCACTGGTTCACCAGGCGAGCTGTGCTCAGCCTCTCACGCATGGCCTCCAGGTTATTCCTGGGGGAGTGAGAGAGGGTTGTGCTCTGTGCCAGGGTCCCAGACCCAGGCCCACGGAGGGGCCTCTGGGGGCCGGGAAGGATCCCCACGGACAGGCTATGGTATGACCTTGGTCTGGTCACTTCTTTGGGTCTGCTCCTTCATCGGAAACAGGAAGAATAGCAGCAGCGTTGCTGAGGGCCGTGGTGAGAAATCAGTCATCGGCTTAACGGGTATTTACCGAGCACCGGCTGCAGATCACCGAGGACGCAGCCAGAGCAAGGCCACGAGCTTCCCACTCTGGGGCTGCTGACCTTCCCGTGGGACAGACCACGAACGAGCCACGCTGACAATGTGTTCGCAGACGTTCTTTTTTCCACCCTCATCTACAAGTTGAATCAAAGCATTGCTACTTCATTTGTTTTGTTTTAACTTTCAGATAAGCATCACATTTTAATCACCTAAGTTAGGGGTGTCGAACTCAATCAGAGAAGGGGCCAAAATCTAAAATCCAGCCTAAATCGCGGGCCGAATGGTTTACTGAACAGTCATAAACTGTCATTGTGATGGAAACGCAGCGGAGTGCAGTGATGACAGCGCGGTGCGGGCCACATTGCAAGGCCTGGCGGGACGGATTTGGCCCGCGGGCCTTGTGTTTGACACATGTGACTAAGTCAACGCTGGTGACCACGCCCCCGTCTGCGTGGGGAAGGATGAGGGGGGCGGTGGGGGCAGAGCACAGGCCCTGCACCTGGCACAGCGTGTGCTCCCTGCGTGCTGATTCCCTGGTCTTTGCAAACCAGCATGCAATTCCGTCCCTCAGGAGAGCGTGGCTCTCACGGGGGTTTGTCTCTGTGTCAGCGCGTGGGCTGTCAAACCCACTAACACCATGTTTTTAAAAGCCGCGCTCGGGAGGAGCGAGGGAGGGAAGGCATTGCTCTGTGAGGTTGATCCGGTGGCAAACGATGTTTAAGAGAGGAACATTCTTGTTCGGGGTCCAATCCCATGAACGGCGGGAGAGGCATGATGGGAACGGGGGTGGACCAGAGCCAGCTCCGGCAGCTCACAGCACAGATGCCCGTGGGGCGCCCCAGGCACCTACAAGCCCCCCACTATGCTCCCCTCTTTGCATTTACTGCGCCTTCCAGAAGCCTCTGTGAGGAGAAATCTCCGTGGTCATAATGGGCCCCAGGGGAGTGAGGCGAGGTGGGGAGACCCTGTGTGTCTGCGTGAGTGCACGCGTGTGTGCACGTGTGTGTGTCTGCGTGTGTGTGTGTTAGTGTGTGTGTGAGTGTGTCTGCTGTGTGTGTGTCTCTGCTGTGTGTGTGTGTGATGTGTCTGCTGTGTGTGTGTGTCTGCCTGTGTGTGCACGTGTATGTGTGTGCATGTGTGTCTGCCTGTGTGTGCACATGTGTGCGTGTGTGTCTGCTGTGTGTGCACATGTATGTGTGTGTGTGTGTGTGTGTCTGCTGTGTGTGCGGTGTGGGGATTTCGTGTTATACCTGTCCAGTGGAGGGGCGGGGGCGGGGCCGCCGCACGGAGAACAAGCCCGGGTCTGTTTTCCCAGCGCCTGGGCGAGGCCGAGCTCCGCGGGCGGGCCGGGAGGGGGCGGCTCCAGCGGGAGACGCTCTCATCGGCCCACGGCTCTCTCAGGGAGGCTCCTGGCTCTCTCAGGGAGGCTCCTGGGCTGGCTCTCGGGAGCTGCCAGGTACCCTCCGGTCCCTCCCCGCCCCACGGCTCCACAGGAAGTGCCCACCCCCGGCCGCGCCGCTCATGCAATTAAACAGGGATCGCCCCCCCCCCCCCCCTGCTCCGTGTGAGTGGCTTCCTCGGTGCCTGGTGTCTCACGGAATCCTCATTGCAGCCCCGAGCGGCAGGGGACAGGACACTGGGGCTCAGAGAGGCCACGCCAGTGGCCTGAGGCAGCACAGGGGTCAGCGGGGAGACCTCTGGGGCCCTTACACACTCTCTCCGGACCCTTTGACTGTTGCAGCAAAAGCCCTGAGAATGTGTCTCCACTTTTATTTTAAAAAAAATACATTTTATTGATTTTTTTACAGAGAGAAAGGGAGAGGGATAGAGAGTTAGAAACATTGACGAGAGAGAATCAACCATCAGCTACCTCCGGCACACCCCCTGCTGGGGATGTGCCCACAACCAAGGTACCTGCCCTTGACCAAAATCGAATGTGGGACCTTCCAGTCTGCAGGCCTACGCTCTATCCACTTAGCCACACCGGTTTCGGCTGTGTCTCCCTTTTAGAAACAGGAACAGGAGCTCAGCGTGTCCTGGGCGCATCCTTAATAAGGGTACGAAGCGAGGAGCCGCCTCTCGCCCGCAGGGAATTCCTTAAGTAAACTCCCGCGGTGGAATACTACGCAGCCGCTAAAAATAAGGCTCGGACACTGTTTACTGGCGGTGAGAACATCTGAGGACAGAGCCAAGACCCACTCGGTCTGCAAAGTCCCCGCATTCCAGCCGTGGCTCAGCCCGTCGTCCTCTGCGTGACCTTGGGCCCATCTCCAGGCCTGTTTCTTTAAAACGGAGACACATCCAGAATGATAGGGCTTTGTCGAGAAACCCATCGATGAGCTCCTACGTGTAAGCACTTAGGACGGCACCCGGCACAGCAGACAGCTGGCAGGCGCTGTTGGATGGGGGGGGGGGGGGGGGTGCGGGGGAGGGGGTTGGAAATCTGGGGCCATTATTTCTGCAGAGATTTCTTTCTGTCCTCCCCTCTCCTGCAGACACTCACAGGAAGCCACCCGGAGCTGGCCCACGGCTCACTGATGCTGTTTTTAAAGTTCTCGCTTGCGTTTTGTTTCTGAGAGTTTCTCTTGCCAGGCCCAAGTTCACGGTGCTCTGCCATGAGCCGTTTCTCACACACCGTCCTGTCTGTCTCTCGATGCCTGCCATGTCTCCGTGCAACTTCCTCAACGTTCGGACAGCTGTTTCCACGGCCTTGTCTGCTCATCCTAACGCTCGTGTCAGTTCTGGGTCAGCTTCCACGGATTCTCCTCCTTATTATGGGTCCCATTTTCCTGCCTTTTCGCATGCCTGGACCTTTCTGGTCGGGTGCCAGGCACTGTGACTTTGACCTCGTGGGGAACTGGATTTTTTTTTTTTTTTGTCGTCCTGTTTTCTAGGATGATATTAAACGACTTAGGAACAGCTTCCTTCTTTCGAGTCTTGCTTTTCGAAGTGCTCAGTAATTCACTCCTGAGGCCGGACCCTCTGGTATCTCCTTGACGCTGAGTCACTGGGGGAGTGGGGACACGGGGGCGGGGGGGAGGACAAAGCGGGGGGGGCGGGGGGGAGATCTGCCTCGAGAACACACTAACCCCAGCCCCACGGAGCCCCAGGAGCCGCTCCATCTAACCCACATGTGTCAAACACAAGGCCCGCGGGCCAAATCCGTCCCACCAGGCCTTGCAATGTGGCCCGCACCGCGCTGTCATCACTGCACTCCGCTGCGTTTCCATCACAGTGACAGTTTATGACTGTTCAGTAAACCATTCGGCCCGCGATTTAGGCTGGATTTTAGATTTTGGCCCCTTCTCTGATTGAGTTTGACACCCCTAATCTAACCCTTCTGTGAGGTTCTTCCCCAGCTGAGACGGTTTACCGCACGCGTGCGCTGGTCAACACTCAGCTGAGTGCTTAAGGGGAACCCCCCCCCCCTCCCGAGTTACCCTGGAGCTCTCTCTCCACGGCTCACTCCTGTCCAATAGTCTGTTCTGGAAACGTAGCCTCTGGGGCCTCGCTGGCCTCTCTGCTCCATCCCTTTAACTCAGACCACCGGGACCTGCCTGGCTCTCTCCCCTCCCCCTGCCACGGGCTGTGGCCTGGGCACTCCCTCAAGGCGGGCAAGTTGGGCCTCCTTCGCTTCCTGACCCTCAGGATCCCTGTTCTTCCTCGGCTCCGCCCAGCATCTCGGAAACCGTTCCTTTGTGCATTGTGTCCCGCCTGGGGTTGTCTCAGGCAGGAGGGTGAACCCAAGTGCCAGCACTCCGTGGTGGTCAGAAGCAGAAGTGCCTGCGTTCCCAGAGTCATGGCTGTCACTACCCCCTGCTCTCCTCTGTCCCCAGGGCCCAAGATCTTAGGGAAGGTGAGACACAGTCAAGTGCCTGCCCAGGTTGCACAGCCAGGAAGTGGTAGCATTAGTGGAAAGGGGACCAGCCCCCAGCGGGCCTGCCTGGGGCCCTGGGGTGTGTGAGTTCTTTTTCTCTTTAAAAAAAAAAAAAATTATCAATTTTTTACAGAGAGGCAGGGAGAGAGAGAGAGTTAGAAACATCGATCAGCTGCCTCCTGCACACCCTCTCCTGTGGATGTGCCCACAACCAAGGTACATGCCCTTGACTGGAATCGAACCTGGGACCCTTCAGTCTGCAGGCTGACGCTCTATCCACTGAGCCAAACCGGTTAGGGCAAGGGTTCTTAACTCTGTGCAGGAAAGGTTACCAGCAAGAGTCCAGGAGGTTTTTAGAGGACGTTTACTGAAGGTGGGACAGGGAAACTAGGAAGAGCCTGGGACAGAGGAAGCGGCAGGAGAGAGCCTAGGCGGGGCCTTTGGTTCTAAAATGTAATAGGAACGAAAGAAATGAGCCCAGGAGGCTGCTCTGGCTCAGCGAGAAGTCAGAGAAAAGGGGGCCCTGGAGACAGGGTCGGGGGCTGAGTGCCACTGCCCAGTGCTCCCCTGGTTGCAAGCCTCCTGGGGCCTCACAGAGTCTTGGAGATTTGGAAATTTGGGGGAAGGACAGGGGGAGAGAAAGGCACAGTGGATCTCAGGGAGGAGGGTGCACGCTGGGCTGTTGGTTTGAGGGTTTTTAAAGGCTGGGTGTTCACGGGAAGAAGTCAATAGAAGACTCAGCAGCTTGTCCGCTCAGGGTCACGGTCCCCACTGATTGGTCGGCGTCAGGGTGGGGGCCATTCATTAGTCACTGCACCTGGCCCTGCATTGCCTGTGACCTTGACCTTGTGGGGAACTGGATATTTTTTTGTCATCCTGTGCCCACCTGCTCTGGCTGCTGAGGCCGAGGTGTTGTCTCTGGGGAGGGGCCCTCTGTCTCCGCTGTAAGTTGCTCGGCCAGTTTGCTCAGCTCTCTGCCTCGGTTTCCCCACTCCATCTGTCCCAGCCTCTCAGCAGAGCCAGGGTCAGCACCAGGCTTGGCTCATACAAAGTCCCTTCTCTCCATTGGCTCCGGACAGGGAGCTGGCCTGGACCAGGAGCGGCCAAGAACCAGGGGGGCAAAGGGCCAGGCCTGTGCTTCCAGCCCCAAAACTCACCCTCACCAGCATCGGGCTGGGCTGGGACTGCAGGCTGAACTGTGGTGTGGGGCCCTCGGGGCCTCAGCAGGTGGGCAATGCAGGTGACAGGCAGGGGTGAGGGCAGTGCGAGGGGCTGTGGGACAGCTACCCCTGCCTCCCCCTCGCTCTCCCCCTCCCGGGCATTCTTGGGGATGAGGAGGAGGGAGGCCCTGTCTCCCTGGGCCTCCTCGTTCATCTGGGCATCGGGGGGGGCCGTGGACCGATCTAGAAGGCCCTTTGGTGCCTGTGCTGTGGTCTCGTTGAGGTCAGACCTTCCCTTCCCCCTGAACGCCACTACGGCCGCTACCCAGGAGAGAATTTGCAAAGACTGAAGGTTCTCACTTCGCCATGACCCCCAGGCAGGAGGCCCCGAGTCTAAAAGGAAGACACAGCCTCTCATTGGAGATCCTCACAGAGAACCGGCCTCTGCAGACACACCTCGGCCAGGGACCCCAGCCCCTGGACCCAGTTTTCCCAGCTGCGAACCGGGGTTTGTTCCTAGGACGGTCGCAGTAACTGAGGCCACGTTTCCGAGGGGTATTCTTCACACCCGGCTGCCTAGAGGCTCATGGGACGTGAATCCGGGACAGGGTACAGCGTACCTACCCCGCGGGTGATATCTGGGCCCTCATTCTTTCCCAGGAAAACTTCCCCCAGTGACTTGGCTGCTACAAGGTATGCACGAGGCTTTGATGAGCAATTGGTTCCAAACTGCCTTTCGGAAAGATGTTATCAATCCGCGCTCCCGCCTGCTTATCTCACCCACCCAGCCAGCCAAGGCTGGGATCACGCCTTTTAATCTCGCCCATCTAACTGCGGGACAATAGTAAGCTCATTGCGGCTTCCATTTGCATTGCTTTTGGCGAATAACTTATTAAAAAACTGATAAGTTAACTGGAGTTGTAGTTGCCAACATTCTGGAGGCTTTGCAAGGCCGCTGGGGATTACAGGTGTCCCAGGATGAATGTGGGGACTCTTAGCTTTGGTGACGGCATTGCTGACCCATGGAACCAAGTAGGAGATCCGTTCACCCACCAAACAGCACCACAGCTTTTCCCAGGAGGCACCTTGCTATGTTGCTCAACCCCACCTTGTCCCAATCGCCCCACTCCCTGCACCCCACCCCCTCCTACCTTTGTCTTAGGCAAATACACCTGGAGATGTCAGAGCATCCACTTAGCATGCTGTGGGAACTGACACCGTCACCTGGGCTTGGGGAAGGCAGAGTCGGGCAGTGGGGAGTATCTGAGGGGCTCCCCACAGAAAGGGGGTATCCTGGAGAAGAAGTGAGTGGCTCTGAACGAAGCATTTCACCCCTCTGAGCCTCAGTGCCCTCGTCTGCAAAATGGGGGTGGGGGTTGGGGTGGTGACAGTATAGCCCAGGTCAGATTATGGTAGAATTAACTAAGCAAAGGCATTTTAAGTGCTTAGCACAGGGCCTGGCACATAGAAGGTGTGCAACTAGTGACAATGGTCATCGTCATGATCATCACTGTTATCACACCTTCAAAGCGCTTTGTAAGCCCCAGTGCTCTATCCCAGGGTGGATTAATGTGTCCTCCATCTCCTCTGCTATGATCAGGACGGTCACCATGGACCTCACACGTCCAGCTTCAAAGCCAGGCTTCCCGGGAGTGGACTGTGCCCCTTTGAGCCCAGTGCCTTTATCTGACCAAACACGATGACTTCTCTCAGAACGGAGCTGAAGTCTTCTCCAAGAAGTTCTCCACCTGGTCCCTTCCAGCTTTGTTTGGCTGGAAACAGTGTCATGATGGAGCTCCAGCCTCCTGTCTCTCCCATAGCCAATTTTCTCTGTCCAAGATGGTTTATGAATCTCTAGGACACAGCCTTTCACCCATCCATCCATCATCCATCCATCCATCCGTCATCCATCCAACCATCCATCATCCGTCATCCATCCATCCATCCATCCATCATCCATCATCCATCCACCCACCCACCCATCCATCCATCATCCATCCATCCATCCGTCATCCATCCATCCATCCATCATCCATCATCCATCCACCCACCCACCCATCCATCCATCCATCATCCATCATCCATCATCCATCATCCATCCACCCACCCACCTATCCATCCATCCATCATCCATCCATTCACCCAACATATTGATTGCTTCTGTCCATTCTCAGCTACCGCCCAGAAATCATGCACTTGCCAAGGAGTCAAATTTCAAGCAAATTTAAAAAGAAAAGCCAGCCCTCCTCACCCTGACTTTCAGACTCTGACCTGCTCATCTCTCTGATTTCATGTTGCCCCTCCCCATCTCACCTACCAAGTATGCACAACTCGGTCAGCTTGTGGTTTTCCTCGCGCACTACTGCAAGCTGTTCTTCCCTCAGGACCTTGGCCATGCGATTCCTTGGACCTTGAGGGCTGCCTTTCTCCCCATTGCCTGGCCAGCTCCCTCCTTTTCGTCATTTCCTTTCCAGATTAAATGGTCTTTCCTCCAGGGGAACTTGCATTGCCTGGCAATGACCCAAATGATGCCCCTTCATTAGGCTTCCTTCATAGGTTTCACATGGCACACGAAGACATGTTTCCTTTGTGTGTTGACTCATGTGATGTTTGTAGTTCCTGAGGGTGGGATCCTTTCTGCTGTGTTCATGGTGCTGGGCCAGCGGGAGAGTCGGGCCTGGCGGCCCGCACACTCAGGGTGCGTGTGCTGAGTGAACGGGCGATACTTAGCCAGAGCTCAGGGAGTGAAGCAGCTCTGAGTAAGGCTGCTTAAAGGACAGATTGCTCACCTGCCTCTCCAGATATTCCCGCTGGAGGTGGCAGGGTGGCAACCAGTGGGATGAAGACTCACGTAGGAGCTGGGGCTGCAGCCCAGAAAGGCGTGTTGGTAGGAAAGCAGACGGGGGGTAGGCGCAGGCATGAGACCTCTCCTGTGTCCACCACAGGGTGGCTGGTTCCTACACAGAGTCCACATCTGGAGGACAGGTGGGAGGGACTCTTAGTGCCGTGGGGTGGATTGGAGCTGAGGCATTGAATTTCGAAGGTCTGCACCCCAATCCTTGTTCCACCAGACATGTGACCATGGCAGGTCGTGAGCTTTTCCTCTCTGTCACCGGGGAGGCCAACATGAGTGCCTCCCAGTGTTGGTGTCTAAGTGAACACCAATGGGTGCTGTTCTAATTCTCCTGGGGGGACTTGTTTGTCCAAAGGGCAGGATCCTGGTGATTTGGGGAACTGACCAACTTTCCCTTTCCACACTGACTGCTAGGAAGCTCGGCATCCATCTTGTGACCCAACCATAGCAAATGTCTAGGCCAGTGGTCGGCAAACTCATTGGTCCACAGAGCCCAATATCAACAGTACAACGGTTGAAATTTCTTTGGAGAGTCAAATTTTTTAAACTTAAACTTATTCTAACACCACTTCTTCAACATAGACTCACCCAGGTATTTTGTGGGAGAGCCACACCCCAGGGGCCGAAGAGCCACACGTGGCTCGAGAGCCGCAGTTTGCCAACCAAAGGTTTGGCACAAAAATTCAAGGCTGGTGTGATCCTGGTTTCTGGAGCTTCCCAGTAGCTGTTTAAACATTAACTTGTGGAAGCATGCGTATAATACGATGCTGTGTTTAAGGAAAAGGCCAAACACGAGTTTGCTTGTGTGTGCATCAAACACCTCTGGAAAGATGTTGCCAACACACTGTCCTAGATGCTCTAAGGCAGTGGTTCTCAACCTTCCTAATGCTGTGACCCTTTAATACAGTTCCTCATGTTGTTACTTCCTAACTGTAATTTTGCTACTGTTATGAATCATAATGTAAATATCTGTGTTTTCTGATGGTCTTAGGCAACCCTGCGAGTGGTCCTCAACCTGTAGAGTAGGGGTGTCGAACTCAATCAGAGAAGGGGCCAAAATCTAAAATCCAGCCTAAATTGCGGGCCGAATGGTTTACTGAACAGTCATAAACTGTCATTGTGATGGAAACGCAGCAGAGTGCAGTGATGACAGCGCGGTGCGGGCCACACTGCAAGGCCTGGTGGGACGGATTTGGCCCGCGGGCCTTGTGTTTGACACATGTGCTGTAGAGCCTAAAACCATGGAAAAACACAGATATTTACATTACGAGGGATTCGTGGGGTTCGAGCCTACTCAATTACATGCACCTGAACTCCATCAAGCCCACATCACTCAGGTACGTGGGACCACGTGCTCGGGCCATAGGGTCAAGCCCACAGCCATAACCTTTGGCTATGATTGTGCTGGGAGGGCTTTGCGTTTTTCTAACGGGCCCTGGACTATCTCTGTCCACAAGGACGGGTCCAGGAGTCCTTCTCCCTGGGCCGGAAACCGATTTCCTGTTCAAAACCGAGCAAAGCGATTCTTTCTGGCTTCCTGGCCTATCCGAGGCGGGTCTGAGAGCTGACTGGGGTGCCACACCCGGGCTCCTGGGGTAACCCCTTCCCTCCCTGACCCCCTCCCCACCACCATCATCAGAGAAGCTCCCGCCCCCACTCCGAGCAGCCACGGTGCCCGGCCCAGGGAGTGGGACTCCAGGGGGCTCCTCTTGGAAGCTCAGAAGCAGCACTGGTCTATACCCCAAGGGCTAGGGTCCCAGAGCAAGTGAGTCTGACGCCATATTCTCCCAGCAGCCCAGTCTAGCAGGGGGTGTTGTCATCACCTCACAGATGGGGAAACTGAGGCTCAGAGACGGAAGTGACCACCACAGACCCCCACCTGGAGCTAGGTCTCAATCTCAGGTCTGTGCCTGACCCTCCCAGACCACCCCCGTCACTCAGAGCACAAATACTCAATTCAAGCCGGTGCAGACCAGCCGGCCCCACAGAGCCCCGCCCAGCGGGGTGGGGGTAGGGAGCTGGGGGCGATGGGGACAGATGAACTTTCCTGCCTCCTACTGGCTCCACGGAGAAGGCTTGAAACAGGAGGGGACAGCGGGGGGGGGGGGGGGGGGGGGGGGGGGAGCAGGCAGGCTCTGACCCAGCAGCCTGGGGGGCCAGCCAGGCAGGTTCTGAGCAGTTCTCCGCGTTCCCGAAAATGACCACAGTGTGTATCTTATGGGCCTCGCACTGCACATGCTTAGAATAAACCCTCATAAATCTCTGTCCAGGGCCCGTTAGAAAAATGCTGAAAATCAGAGGAACGTGGCCATGGCCACAAACTGACAGCTTCTCTCTCTCTCTCCCTTCCCTCTACCTCTGTTTCTCTGTGTCCACGGCTCTCCAGAGTACACTGTGCTGTTTCTGAGTGTCCCCTTGTCTGTCTGTCCCTCTCACCACTCCCCCACCAGCTCTCCCCCGTTATTAAGCAGAGAGAGGCCCAGCCTGCCGCCCGCCCACGGAGCACACATTCTAACGCGGCTTCCAGTCTTCTTCCCAGAAAACAGATGCATCTATGACACTCTTCCTGCTCGGGGAACAGCAATTAGAGCGATGGGGGTGGCGGGGGGGGGGGGGGGGGGACTGGGAGAGGCGGGAGAGAGGAGACAGAGGCCTCCTGTCGGAATGCTCCTCACACCAAAGGCAGCGGCGGTGCAGGGGCATGTGTGACCGGCCAGCGCTGTGACATCTCCGGACGTCGGCTTGGGGAGGGGGTCCTGATGATGGCGGCTCCATGGCAAAGCTGGCCTGGGAGAGGCTGTCAGGGGACGGCAGGCGACCCAGCGGCCGGGCCAGACGGATCCCACAGAAGCACAGGGCCCGAGTCCGGCATTCAAATCCGAGGCCTGCTACGCGAGCCGGTGTGAACTCAGGCCATTCCCTCATCCGACTCTTCCCTCCTCCCCCCAGTCACGTTCCTGGGGAGAGCGAGCGGCTACAGCGTTTGGACAGGTCTGAGCCTCGGACCGATGAGAGGGCACAGTCCTCTCACGGCAAGGCCCTCCCAGCACAATCCTAGCCAAAGGTTATGGTTGTAAGTTTGACCCTGTGGTCCGAACATGTGGCCCCACGTGCCTGAGTGGTGTGGGCTTGATAGAGTTCAGGTGCATGTCGTTGAGTAGGCTCAAACCCCACCAGGATGTTGTAAACATCTTGACCATGCACTTACTGTGCCTCATGGAATCTGGCTGTGAAATAAAGACACGGCCTGCAGGCTGTGGTGCTGTCACTAGCTCTCCATCGGAGAGGACGGCATCCCACCCAGATCCAGCTTTCTTGTCTGTCTCAGGTTCACCAAACCTGGCTGAGCTGGCACGGCACATATGGCGCCCAATGTGGGGCTGAGTATGCCCTGGCTGAGCCGGCTACCCACACTTTCCAAGGCAGGTGGGCGTGAAGTCTTAGACCCATTTTACAGAGAGGGAAGGAGAGGCCTGGAGAAGTGAGGTGGCCATTCCATGTGGTGGGCCAGGAGTGGGCCAGGGGTGGGGATCCAGGCCTGAGCCCTGAAATCAGCAGGTGTTTCCTGGCGACTGAGCTTCATGATGTGTCACAGCCTGCTCGCTGCAGGGGACCGGCGTGCAGGCAGCCATTCTAAACACGTGACAGTGAGGGCAGCTGGGCAGCTAGGCAGCCGAGCCCCGGGAGGGGTGGGGGGGACACAGAGCCGGCTGAGGCTGGGGAGCAGTGCACCAGGGGCCTTTGAAAGGAACTTGAAAGGAAGACCTGGTTTATAAATGGAAAGCATCCCCGAGTCAAGCAATCGCCTGCTTTTCTTTGCTGTGGGTGTTGGCGATTCCCAAAAGCAAGCTGCGGGGGCCGCGCCCAGCTGTGGAGGCTCCTCTCTGCCCCTTCCTGGCTGGGGGCCTGGACCCGGCTTCCCCTTCCCCTCAGCCTCAGAGGGCAGAGACCCCTGCGCCCGGGGTAGGTTCCGCACCTCCCCCATCTTGGCGGCCCCCACCTCTGCTCTTTCCTCCCGACACCGTCCACATCCCGCCGGACTCTCAGACTTCTCTCCATCGCGGCCTTCCTCCCCCATCAGCGCCCAGGCGCCCTGAGGGCAGCAAGCTCGGATATTTCATTCCCCGCGGGGTCCAGCCCAGCCCAGGTGGGCACGATGGTGACTGAGGGAGCCCGGCTGCGGCTCCCGGCGGGCACCCCACAGGATGCCACCTGCCCCCCCAGACCTCATCCCCACGCCCTCGCAGGGGGCAGCAAATGGCTGCCACCTCCTGGCCTTCCCCCCCTCCTTCCTTCCCGCTGGCCTTCCCGCTGGTCCCCCTCCCTCCCACCGGCCTCAGTATCCTCTGAGCCCACCCCTGTCCGGCGCTGGAGGACACATTCCCAGCCTGGAAGGAGCCCGGGTTCCTTTGTGTCTTTGCAAACACGTTGCGGCCTGGCCCTCCGACCTCTGCAGCTGTCTCCGAGCCAGCCCGCTCTGCGTCCACCCCAGCCCCGCGCCCGTCCCCCCTTCCCGGCGTCCAACCCCCCTCAGCCCCAGGTCCAGACACTCCGCCCAGCAAGCCTTTCTCAGCCCCTGGCTCAGTGAACCCCCCAGACGGTGACAGTGTGCCCACCTCCCTGTGGTCGCTGTGGTCCCGGGGGGGGGGGGGGAGGGGGGCAGGGATGCCTCTCTGCCTCTTTCAGAAGCCGCTGATCCAGCACAAGCTTGGCGCTCGGAGGGGCCCAGGTCACGGCTATTGATCTGAACACAGATGCAATACATTGAACGGAGCCCAACCAGCCAGTCTAAGTGACTGGCCCCAGGAGGAAGCAATAGAGGGCAGTTTTTAATCCTCATTTTGGATCCTCATGGCATCCAAGCCCCTTCGTTTACAGATGGGGAAACTGAGGTCCAGAGATATTCGATATCCGAGTTCAGACTTCATCCTGGGACCTGTTTCTCCCAGTCCACGACTTCTTTCTTTCTTTTCTTCCTCCTTCCTTTCTTTCTGACTGTGGCTGCAAGGACCGGCTGCCCCACCAAGCCGCCTGGCCTTGGGAAGACCCCGAGGCAGCATGGGGCAGGAAACACAGCCCAGAGAAGCGGAGTGACCCGGTACCACACCACACACACACACACACACACACACACACACCGACGCCAGGGCCCTTCCAGAGGCTGTGCCATGCAGCTCAGACCAAGGAGAGGAGGTGGCCCTAAAATAGCCTTTTCCCTGGATGCTGCCTCCAGTCTGTGCCTCCAGGCAGGGCTGGCTCGTGGCATGACAGGCTGGCCACCTGCGGCCCAGCGGCCAGGTCCTGCGGCCTCAAAGCGGGGCCCGAGCCACGCAGAAGCCCCGGGTGTGCACGCGGCCGCGCTGTTTGTCTGATGCCCCCGCCAGGCTCGCTGGGAGCAGAGATGCCTTTTTCTTTTTTTAAACCAGCCAGAAATGGATACAGAGCTCTGTTAGACAGCCCAGCCGAAAACGGAGCGAAGAGCACAGACAGGGAAGCCACAAACAAGACACACCAACGGCCGATCCCAGCATGAGGATGGCTCCGCGGCATGGAGATTGAGCGGCGGTTAATTACCTTTCCAAGCAGCTGTCATTTCAAACCCATCAAATCAGCAACGATTAAAGTCAGAGTTTGCAAACTCAGAACCCGCGGAGGCCAGGTGGGACTCACAAACGGGGGGGAGACCAGGGGTGGCTGGGGAGGACCCAGCTGCCAGAGGCAGCGGCCCACACAGCTGGCAGCTGGCATCGGCTCCGGGAGGGGCCCGGGCAGCCAGATCGCCCCACTTGTCAATCACAGCCAGAAGCGGGTTTTCCTCATGGTTGGCAGCTGCTTCAGAATCAGAGCTAGTACATTTCACTCCGGGAACGAGGCGGATGAAGGCACAAAGATGCGGGTGTGAGGGTGTTCACAGCAGCATGGACAATAATCATGCAAGACCAGAAAGCAGCACAGGCCAGGCAATGAGGCAACTGTTCAGTCACACAGAATGCATCCCCACAACGGGATCCCGGGTGCCCCTATAAAGGCAGATGTGCCCCTCTCCCCAGGTTAGTGCCAATGCCAGCCGCCTCCGTGGCAGATAAGGAAGAGAAGTTGCAGCTTTAGTAACCAGAAGCTTTAGACTTCTCCAAACCGGACCAGGCCCGATTCACAGAAAGCAGTTACAAAGTAAAACCAGGCAGGCCGCACCACATAGAGAAGACAGGCCTTCCACAGTAGCCACTAACACGTGCACTCTAGATGTAGCGTTCAGAACAGTCGCAGAGATGACATGCACTAGTAATAAGGTGATGAGAACAACTGTCCCTTTGAGAAAATGATGAAGGTTGTAAAAAAAAAAATCTAAATGAATAGCCAGGGGGAATGATGGGGACATTTTTTTTAACACTATGGATTCTTTCCATGAACATGGGGTGTCTTTCCATTGATCTGTGTCTTCCTTCATCAACACTTTACCCTTTCCAGTGTACACATAACTCATCTCTCTGTTAACTTCATTCCTAAGTGTTTTATTCTTTTAGTTCCTATTGTGAAGGGTTTTTTTTTTGGTTGTTGTTTTTTCCCTTTCCTTTTTGAATAAGTTGATTGTTTGGATGCAGAAGATTTCTGTCTGTTGATTTTTGCATTCTGAAAATTTACAAATTTTTTCCAGTTGAGTCTTCAGGACTTCCTGCAAGTACGATCATGTCGTCGGCAAACAGAGGTAACAGCGCTTCTCTTCCTGTTTGGATGCCTTTTATTTCCTTCTTCTCGTCTGACTCCTCTGGCTGGGACTGCCAGGACTGTGTTGCATAGAAGTGGCGAGAAGGGAGCCCTCTTGCTTGTGCTGGGTCTTAGGGCGAAAGCCTTTCATGTTCCCTCATGAGTTACTGTATCAGCTGTGGCTTTAACCGTGTTTCTTCGAGCCCTATTCTGTGGAGAGTTTTTGTGTGGGTTTTTTTTGTTTGTTTGTTTGTTTTGTTTTTTTATGGCGAATGGTTGTTGCATTTTATCACATTCATTTCCCCCATCTATTGAGAGGAACATGTGGTTTTCCCCTTTCATCCTGTTAGAAGCTCTGTTATCAAGAGGACAAAGATAACGAGCGCTGGAAGGATGTTGAGAGGAAGCTGTGCTCGTTGGCGGGAATGTGAGCTGGTTCAGCTATTACGGACCGCAGCATGGAGGTTCCTAAAGCATTAAAAATAGAAGAGCCTTTTGGTGTAGCAATCCCACTTCTGGGTGTTTATCTGACGGAAATGAAACCGGGATCTCAAAGGGATATCGACCTACACGCCCATCTGCTGGCAGCATTATTGACAAGAGCCAACACAGGGAAACAACCTCCGAGTCCACCGGGGGATAAACAGGCCCATTTATACAACGGGGTGCTATTCAGGTTATCCAGATTATTTTCAAAGAAGGAGATCTTGCCGTTTGCAACAGGGGGGATCCTGGAGGGTGGACTGCTAATGGCATGGACCAGACACAGAAGGACAGACGCCGCCCGATCTCCCTCCCGCCGGACTCAGAGAAACGGAGGGTGGAGTGGTGGCTGCCAGGGCCCGGGAGGAGGGGAGATGCCGGTTAAGGGGCACCGTGTTTCAAGCACAGATGTGCACGGTGAGTAAGCTCTGGAGCACCACTGCGCGCGTGGGGGCTCAGCTAGCCATATGGAGACGCGAGATGTCCCCAGTGGATCGTGAGCATTCCCACCACACCGGTAAAGAGGAGCGTGTGAGGGGCTGAGCTGGTCATTCGCTGGATGGAGGTGGTGATTGCTTTGAGCTGTTTGTCTATCAAAAGGATGGCATGGGGCTCAAGGACCACACCCTCTGAGCCCACCATCACAGCTCCAGGAGGTGCACACAGCACAGGCAGGGGAGACAGCCTTGAGAGCTTGGCTCAGTGGGTCGAGTGCTGGCCTGAGCACTGAAGGGCCCCGGATCCTATTCCCATCAAGGGCCGTACGTTGGTTTCAGGCTCAATCCCGGGCCCAGGTCAGGGTGCGTGTGGGAGGCAACCAATGTACGTGTCTCTCTCACATCGATGTTTCTCTCTGTCCCTCCCCTTTCCTCCCACTCTCTCTAAAAATCAATAGGAAAAATATCCTCTGGTGAGGATTAACAAGACAACAACACACAACCACATAGAAACAGCTGTGGGAGGCAGTCACCTCTCTTTATTCACAGCGGTCTGGTGTGATGCCACCGTCGCCCTGCACACATCCTGAATGAGCAAGGACTGACGCCTCGCTCCCTGGGAAATACAGGATCAGGGTCCTGCGAGCGGCTGGTCGCCCCATCGTATCACGTGTTTAAAGACACCTCGTTTAGGTGGTGTCAATCATTAGCAACGAACAGCCCACGGCCCGAAACGAAGCTCAGGAACACGTGTGTTCACGCCTTCAGGCCCAGCTCAGCCTCCCCAGCCTAGAGTCCTTCGCCGGCATTTTGGGATGAGGGTGGGGCCATTTCAAGCAGCAAGATCACTAAAGCGCAAACATGTGGAATCCATAGCACGAAACAGGCCACCAAACGGATGCTTGCTCACAGCACGAGAGCCAGCCCGGGAGGCAGAGCACCGCCTGGTTCACCCTCGGCCGGACGGTGCGAGCACACAGGTGCCTCCCGCTTGGGCTGCTCTGTGGACGTCCAAGAACCAGCGTGGCACACAGTAGGCCCTCAGTCAATGGCAGCTTATGGGGTTTCTACTGGGGGTGAGGCACAGTTCTGGCACCGGATGGGGGTGGTTGCATGACACCGTGTACGTACTTTCTGCCACTGAGCCACACGCTCTGAAAGGGTTCGAGGGCCCAGTTTGTGTGCGTGTTACCGCCACCAGTAGTCTGTGGGGCTCCCTCCCAGCTGCCGCTCGGTCTTTCTCTGCGGCCTGTCCAGCTCCAATCTTCGGACGCCTCTGCCTCCTCTTCTCCCAGCTGCTCCTGAGGAAACCGCCCTGACCTTGGAGCTGACTGAGACAACTTGTTTTTTCCTCTTCCTGAGAGGCCCTCCCCCCGGCCCTGACCTTCCACTGGGCGGGAAGGACCGGAGGAGGCACGCTGACCTGCTGCCGAACTTCGTGTCCTGTGACCACCCCCGGCAGCGGGGAAGGGAGGACCCACTCGGCCCAGGAGGGCAAAGGAACCCTTCATCTCTCAGGGTGGAGGGAGGGTCGGCAGCCTGGCGGTCCTTCTCAGAGTCCCAGCTAAGCCTGGCAATGGAACCGCCCTACGCCGGCCCCCCCAGACTCTCCTCCGTCCAAGCATTCAAGGCAGCCTGCCTGCTAAGCCAAGTTCATCTCCCACCTGCTGCCTCTTCCTTTTCCCCAGGTTTCCATATGCAGGAGTGGCCCTGTCCCTTCAGCTGTCCATGTCAGACACCCAGAGGCCACAGGGCTCCTGATGGATGGCCTCAGTCCAGATCCAGGATCCAGAACTCTCTGCCCGCATGCCCGGGGCGAGGGCCTGAGTCCATCCTCCCGCGGGGGGCTGGGCTGCCGGCCTGTGTGCAGCCCTAGGACCGAGGGGTGGACATGATGTGGGGGTGCAAAGAGAAGAGGGGCAGCAGCCTCCCTGGGAGGGGGTGGGCCCGCCTCCACCCTTCCTGGCCGCCCAGCCTTCGCGAGCTCCGGCCTCTGAAGGGCGGCTTCCCGTCAGCTCCCAAGTGTTTACTCCTGCGTGTTCGGAACGTTCATCACATCACTTATCTGTGCCTTCCCGTGGCCAGGAGCCAGGCTTCCCACCAGGAGGTCTCCTGCCAAGAAGAAGAACGGATGGCAGAAGATGCCCTGGGCAGCTGTCAGCTGGGCTGACGGGGCCACCCAAGGGACAGCTCACACGCCAGCCTCCTGCCCGGACTGAAGGAGCAACTACGGGCCCTGCTGTCCTGACTCTGCCTTCTCGTACAGCTGGTCGACCTGCCCCTTTCCTCCCTGGAGTCTCTGCCCCAGCCAGCCTCCCCGGCCCATCATCCTCCACCCGCGGCCGGAGCGAGCTTTCCAAAGCGCCGGCCCGCTCCCCGCTGACACACCTTCGGGGGCTCCTGCTGCTCTTTGGACATGCCTGGGTCTCCCGCCAGACGGCCGCGGCCCCAGCTGGCCCCTCCCGGCCACTGCCTGCCCCACCCGCTCACCAACACCCATCAGCACGTGCGCCCTCCCCGGAGAGCCAGCGTGCTCGCCTGCCCTGGCATCTATCACAGCCTTCACCTGCTTCTCCTCCTGGAAGGTCCTCCTTCCTGCGCCTCCAGTGAACCCCGCCAGGTGAATCTCAGCAGCACCGCGGATGTGGGCGTGCGTGTGCCCCGCTGAAGGAGGCAGCTACGAGTGTGATCTGCTCTCAGAGGGGCCTCAGTGCAAAGCCCGCTGGTTATGGGCTGTGTGACCTAAGGCAAGGTCCTTAACCTCTCTGAGTCTGCTCCTTCGTCTACCAAGTGAGGCCAGTGATAGTGACTCACACGAGTGGTCATGAAATTTGCATTGACCTGATCCATGCATGGACTTGACCTCCATGGCAATGGCCCCACAAGCTGGAAAGCTGTAGCTCTGACCACATCAGTGTTATTTTCTGCGCCCAGGAGGGTAGGAACACAGGTGGCGGATTCCTCCCCGTCACAGGGCGTGAAAGACGGTGATGAGAGCAGGCACTGTTTTCACATCAGGTGAAATCAATAAATCCCAATGCTGTGTTCAAAACAACAGAAATAATTACATATTTTTTATTGAGAGATAGAGAGAAACACCGGTGAGAGAGAAACATCAATCAGCTGCTTTCTGCACGCCCCCTACTAGGAATTGAGCCGGCAACCCAGGCATGGGTCTTGACCAAGAATCAAACTGGTGAATTCTTGGTTCATGGGTCAATGTTCGACCACTGAGCCACACCCACCAAGCTACAATAACCTATTTTTTTTTTAATATATATTTTTATTTATTTTGGAGAGGAAGGGAGAGAGAGATAGAAACATCAACGATGAAAGATAATCATTGATCAGCTGCCTCTTGCATGCCCCTCACTGGGGATCCAGCCTGCAACCCCAAGCATGTGCTCCTGACCAGAATCAAACCCAGAATCAAGCCAGTTTCTGGCTTATCCCCTGGTCTCACACCCAGCGAGCCCTGCGGCCCACTCCTGCACACCTCTGCACACCCCCGCACACCCCCGCACACTCCTGCACACTCCTGCACACCTCTGCACACCCCCGCACACCCCCGCACACTCCTGCACACCTCTGCACACCCCCGCACCCCCCCCTCGCACACCCCTCTCGCACACCCCTGCACACCCCCCTCGCACACCCCCGCACACCCCTGCACACCCCCCTCGCACACCCCCACACACCCCCGCACACTCCTGCACACCTCTGCACACCCCCGCACAGTCCTGCACACCCCCGCACACCCCTGCACACCCCTGCACACCCCCACACAGTCCTGCACACCTCTGCACACCCCCGCACACCCCCGTACCCCCCACACACACCCCCGCCCACTCCCGCACGGCCATGCCTCCGTGCAGGCCTGCCGCAGCCCAGCCTCTGAGCCTCAGATGGGCAGCAGAGGCCCCGGAGGGGAGTCTTGCTCTGCTCTCCTTCAGGATCAGGGGGCGCTTTTCTGGGACTCGTCCGGGCTCCTGGGCCGATGGGGACTGTCTCCAGCGGGGGAGCAGCATCCCTGGCTTCTGCTCCTCGGGGTGACCCCACAACCTGGAAGAATCGCAGGAAGCGGCACCGGATCCGCTCATTAGCTTTGGGCGTCTTCCCTCAGGCCTGGCGGGACTGGCGCCCCCGGGTCCCCCTTGGATAGACACTGGGGCCCTTCTCTGCCTTCCAGTGCCTCCTCCCTTCCTCCTCCAGGAGGGGGCTCGGGCGGCAGGCCCGGTAGCGGGGAGGGAGGGAGGGGGTGCCGGCAGAGGAGCCCCATTTGCTCGTCTTTGGGGTTTGCGCCTCCGTTTGTCCAATTGGGTCGTATTTTTTAAATAATGTATTTTTATTGATTTCAGAGAGGAAGGGAGAGGGAGAGAGAGAGAAACATCAATGATGAGATAGAATCATTGATCGGCTGCCTCCTGCACGCTCCTCACTGGGGACCGAGCCCAAAACCCAGGCACGGGCCCTGGCTGGGATGGAACCGTGACCTCCTGGTTCACAGGTCGATGCTCAGCCGCTGGGCCACGCCAGTCGGGTGAGGGGTCACCGTGTTGAGCAGGGTTTTCGGGACCCTCAGCTGGGTCAGGAATGGCTTGCTTCTCAGGCGTAGAAAGCTCAGTGGAGATCATGAAAACTAGTGGGAAGGTGGGGAGCAGGAGGGACCTGGCCCAGACAAAGGTGCTGTCCGGCCGGCCGGCCCGCCCTCCCAGCCCACTAGACTATTTCTCTGACGTGCTGACTGTGGGGATCTCCTCTCTCTGCCCCTCAGGACCCCATGCAGCCTCTGTGCTCGAACCTCACCCAGCCCCCGGCCCAGCCCCCAGCCCAGGCTCCTCATCCCTGGGAGCCACCAATAGCACACACGTGCACCCGTGGGCGAAGGTCTTTACGTGGGCGTTCTCCTTTAATTCCCAAAATAACCCTACCCGGCGGGGGTGTTTGCTGTGCTCATCACAGAGGGAATGGGAGCTCTGAGTGATTATGGGTGGTCCAATGGGCAGCGCTGGCAGGGTGCAGGAGCGTGAGGTCGGGGATGGTTGCCTTGGTTCTCTCTGGGCTGAAGGTCACACGCCCTCCTGCTGGCCCTCTGCACACAACCTCTGAGCTCCGCTCCGGTGCCCCCTCCCCTCGGCCGGAAGGCTCAGACCCCCCCTGTGCAGCCAGCATCTTGCCCGCACCATTGCAAACTGGGACTGGGTTCACCCCTCTTTGGAGACCCCGTTCCTTATTCCACCTGTTTCCTAGGCCTGCGCTGATAGGGCCACTCAGCTGTCCCCTCCTGCCCACCCTCTTCCTCTCCCCTCCCCGCCCCTCCCGGGAGGGACCTGCCGACTTGGGAGACAGGGGGAGAGGGGAGACCCTGAGGATCTGTGCGGCATGGAGGAGACAGGGAACAGAGGAAGGAGGCTTTGGAGAACTCAGAATTACCCACGAGGAACGCCCTTCAGGGGGTTTGAGAAACACGAGTCGAGAAGCTCAGCTGCTCCGAGCGTCCTGCCTGGTGCTTGTGTGGGCACAGCCCCGGCTCCAGACCCAGGGCACAGTGTGCCTCCGGAGCGGCTGAGCCTCTGAGCCCGGCATCTGGTACCCGCTGCTGCCAGAACGAAACCCCCTCTCGCTACACATGACCCTACGGGGGGCCTGGGCCGCGCCGTGTCACCTCCACAGACGCGGGCAGTTCTCAGAGGTCACGGGAAAGGCTCCCAGCGCTGCACCCTGCCAGGCCCGGCCTCGGCCACACACCCGCTCACTCACTCCCACAGCGATGAGCGCTGAGGCTGGGTTTGAACTCCCGTCTGCCTGACTCTCCAGTCTGTCCCCCTGACCACGTGCTTTGCAGCAGACGAGGCTGCCCGGGCAGGGACCCAGTGGGTCCGGCACATGGGTCCTGGGCGAGCCCCCATCAGGAGAGAGAGGCTGGGGGCCGAGGCTGGACAGGACCGGAGTGGCCTGTGGTCCACAGAGGGGTGCAGGCCCGGCCTGGGCGAGGCCTGGGGCGCAGGAAGAGGGATCAGAGGCCCCGGCTCAGCGCTCACCCTCTCTGTGTCTGTCTGCCCGCCCTCTCTCCCCTTATCGCTCTCGTCCTGCCTTTATTTCCTCCCGCCCCACCTCCTTCTTGGAGGCTCCCCAGAGCCCTAGTTCCCCTCCAGAGAGGACCCCAAAGCACCGGAGAGCTGCTCCCAGGCCACCTTTGGTGGGGTGTTTTTTTTGGGGGGAGGGGGGTGGCGAGGCCCCAGGGACCCCTCCCAGGGGCTCTGCACAGCCACAGAGGCCTCCCTCCAGCGGGGCCGGGAAAAGCAGGGCTCCCAGTCCCCCACAGACCAAACCTAGCAACCGGCAGGGTTCCCATGGCAACCCACGATTTATTTTTAGTCCCACTTTAACATTAACACCGTGCGACGGGATCTGAGGCGTGCATTACTCTCTTTTAAACAGCACCCAGAAAAAGGAACGAGAGAAGAAAGCGGCTCTTTGTCAGGCGGTGTGAACCCGGGCGGGGGGGGGGGGGGGGGGGGGGCAGGGCGGGACAGTGGGGGGTGGTGACCGCCCAGCGGCCTCTGCAGAGGTTCATCTCCGGGAAAGTCAGTGCTGGGGTGCCAGCAGGTCAGCCTAACCCGATGGAGACAGCTGCAGCTCCCCCCTTGCTGGGGCCTCCTGGCCAGAGTGGGGCACAGCACACACAGCGCCCCGTCCCTCTGGGAAGGGCCTCAGCCTCCAGCTTCCCCGACGAGTGGAAAAAAGAACACAGGTCACCAGGCAGGCGAAGTGACCATGTGACCTGGGATGCCAGCCCCTCGAGGCTTCCAGGCAGATCCTCGGGTCCCAGGAGGAAGGAAGGGCTGGACGGGCGGTCTGCCCCGATCCCGACCCTGACCCCGATCCTGACCCCGACCCCGACCCCGATCCCCATCCCGAAGACACAGCGCTCAGAAGTCCCCAAGGAGAAGGCGGGGCGGGGGTGGGCGGAGAAAGGGGTGGGTTCGGAGGGAGGCCATGGAGGGGACACAGGATGCTGGCTGTGGAGACGGGTTCAGATGCTGCCCCATGTCCAGCCCCAGGCCTGGCATCAGGGCCATGGTGATGCAGAGTCGGTCCTGCCTCTGGGATCTCGGAGGAGGGGCAGGCTCAACATGGAAGGTGCTGATAGTGGCAAGGGGTGCACAGACATAGAAGGTCACCTGGGCTGGGTATAGAAGGGAGCATTGGAGATGACTAGCTGCAAACAGCAGGGAAGGCTTTACCAGGTGTCCAGCCGAATAGCTTGAGCACCTCTCTCATAAAATTACCCTTATTGGTTGCTTTTTTTCCTGTCCAGGGAGGGCTCCTTATTCTTCTGATCATACTCAGTACTGCTATGGCCATCGATCTGCCCACTTAAAATACTCTACCCCAAGCCAGTGTGATTGGCCAAGGAATGGGCACCTGACCCAAGCTCGGCCAATCAGAGCCCTCCCCTGGGGCTGAGCTACAGTCACCAGGGAGAAAATGGCTTTCCCGCCCCAGGTGGCTGAGCAGCGGCTTCTGAGGCCCTCGGTCCTGGCCTCTGGACCAGCAGCAGCTGGGCCGTTGGCATTGGCCTCCTCCGTGTGAGGACGGGCTAGCTGAGCTGGCTTCTATCTCTGATGATCAAGCCCCCCTGACTGACCCATCTGGTTACTGTGATTTCGCTGACCATGGGGGACAAAGCACCTGGTGGAGGGAGAAAGGCAGGAGTGATGTTACTTGTGCTTCTGATGGATCAGGCATTGCAACTGGTGATGTATTTTGAGCTTGCCACCGCCTTGGAAACGAAACATTAGCATTGCTTGCACGGAGCCTGGGCACAGAGACACTGAGCAGTGGCCCAAGGCCACCCCGCCAGCCGGTGCCACCGCGGGACTGGCACCAGGTCTTTCTGACTCCAGACTGAGCTGCACCTTCTTTCTCCCTCGCCCCTGACCAGGTCCCTGGGGCAGGTGCCTGAATATGGCCTGTGACTTCCAACGTGTGAGCGATGGACAGCCCCCCTGGGAGCACCTGGTGCCGACTCGAAACTGACTCCAGTGCTGAGTCCCAGACTTCCTGAAGCAGAAGCCAGGCTCTCCAGCATCGCTCTGTCTCCCTGCCCCCCACACCCCACACTTCCACACCCCCACACCCCCACATACCCTCCACACCCCACACCCCACCCCCACCCCTAGCCCCACCCACACCCCCACATCCCCCCCACACTCCACACCCCCTAACCCCACCCACACCCCTAACCCCACCCACACCCCTAACCCCATCCACACCCCCACACTCCACCCACACCCCCTAACACCACCCACATTCCCTAACCCCACCCACACCCCATAACCCCACCCACACCCCTAACCCCACCCACTCCTCCACACCCCACCCACACCCCTAACCCCACCCACACCTCCACACCCCACCCACACCCCATAACCCCACCCACACCCCTAACCCCACCCATACCTCACCCCACCCACACCCCTGCAGCCAGTTCCCCAAATACACTCTCTGGTCCCGTGCCTCTACTATGCAGTTCCTTCTGCTTGGAGGGCCCTCCCCTCTTTGTCCACCGATTCACTGGCCCCTCACCTCTCTCACCCAGTTTTCTGTCCTCCTAGCATGCCCCCCCTCCCCCAATACACACAGGCCTGGTCCCTGGCCCGGCCGAATCCCCGGCTCCTGGCTCTGGTCACGGATGTGGACTCTCGAGGGCCTTATAGGGCTAAGGCGGTGACTGCACACACACACACACACACACACACACACACACCCGCCCCGGCACACACCCCGAGCCTCGGCATCCCCACGCTGCCCAGGCGCTGGGCCACTGCGAGCGCCGATCGGACACAGCCAGGCACGCTTTGCCTTTAAAGGAAATTCCTGGAACAGGCTTTCTGACGGGGCGGCTGGTGGGGTTTTGGGCCCTGGAGGTGGATGTCTCCAGGTCAGGGTGCCTCTGAGGAGTCTCCCCATCCCCGTCCCCCGCGAGAGCCCAGCCCCGGAGCGGGAGGCCTGGCTGCAGCTGTGGGAGCTGGACGGCGGGAGGGGGCCGGGCGGGGAGAGAAAGCAGGTCTCTGGCCCTGGGGGAGCATTCCCGCCGGGGGGCCCCGGCTGCCTGCGGTGTCTGCCTCCTCCAGCTCCCCGAGCGAGGAACGGGGACTTTTCCATCTGGATAACGTCAGGCTCTCGTCTGGTTCGGGCCCGGCGTGGAGGAGGTGGGGTGCGAGTGGGAGCCCGAGGATGCACGGGGAGCTAGGGGAGGGCTCGTCTCAGTCCCTGCTCCGCCCCTGCACCCCGAGCAGCACACCCCACGCTGAGCCTCCAGGCCCCTCTGTGAAGCGAGCCCAGGACCACAGCCTCCCTCAGGGAGGTCTCCCAGGGCTGCCCATTAGCCTGCCCTTGGGGTGAGGAGGGCGGCCTCACGGTGCGAGGCGGGCAAAGAGGGGGCAGAGAGGGGGGCAGAGAGGGGGGCAGAGAGGCGGGCAGAGAGGCGGGCAGAGAGGGGGGCAGAGAGGGGGCAGAGAGGGGGGCAGAGAGGCAGGCAAAGAGGGGGCAGAGAGGGGGGCAGAGAGGCGGGCAGAGAGGGGGCAGAGAGGCGGGCAGAGAGGGGGCAGAGAGGGGGCAGAGAGGCGGGCAGAGAGGCGGGCAGAGAGGGGGCAGAGAGGCGGGCAGAGAGGGGGCAGAGAGGCGGGCAGAGAGGGGGCAGAGAGGCGGGCAGAGAGGGGGGCAGAGAGGGGAGCAGAGAGGGGGGCAGAGAGGGGGGCAGAGAAGGGGGCTGTCTGTCAATTCCAGACCCCGGGGACCCAGGCACTTGGGGCCTCACTGAAGGAAGGCCTCAATGAAGATTGAAACATGGCCCAGCCCATGTGGCTCAGTGGGTGAGTGTCAACCTATAAACCAGGAGGTCAGGGTTTGATTCCTGGTCAGGGCACAAGCCCGGGTTAGGGGGCCTGCAGGAGGCAGCAGATCACTGATTCTCTCTCATCATGGATGTGTCTAACTCCCTCTCCCTTCCTCTCTGAAATCAATTAAAAAAAATGTTTTTTTTTAAAGACTGGGACATGGAGGTCTGATAAGCCCCTTGGAGAAAGCTACCCACCAGCAATCAAGGACTTGGGGGCCAGGTGGTCCCGTGTTCACATCCCAGCCCAGCACCCCAACTCCGTATGACTTCGGGCGACTCAGAGCTGAGCCTCCGTGTTCGTTTCCCTCCTGGTCCCGGCCACACTGTGACTTTGTCCTCATGACCCTTTTACTCCACAAACATGTATTCAAAAATGGATCTATTGCCGAAACCGGTTCGGCTCAATGGATGGAGCTTCGGCCTGCGGACTGAAGGGTCCCGGGTTCAATTCCGGTCAACGGCATGTACCTTGGTTGCAGGCCCATCCCCAGTGGGGGTGGTGCAAGAGGCAGCTGATCAATGATTCTCTCTCATCGATGTTTCTGGCTCTCTGTCCCTCTCTCTTCCTCTCTGTGGAAAGTCAATAATATATATATATATATATATATATATATATATATATATATATATATATATATTTTTTTTTTTTTTAAATGTATCTATGACCTCAGTGGTATAACGACGAACAGACGCAGAGTGGATGATCTTCACACGATTCTACAAGAAATGAGAACACCTTCTGTGGGCCCCGGCAGGTCCGGTGGCCCCAGGCGCTGTCCCTGCCTGTCTAGGAGGCCAGCCCTGGGTCCCGTGACGTTTCTAACACGCAGTTGCAAGACGTCAAGTCCGCGATGGAGTCGAGCTTCACACACCTGAGAGAACCCCGCTTCCCTGTTTCTGGGGGAGCCCTCTGGGTGCCAGCATTGCCCGCAGCTGGGCAGCATGGGGAGGCGGCTGGATGGAGTCGGGTGAGGCAGGGGCTGCCCACGTCCAGCCCCCTTGGACCGCGAAGCCAGGCAGCGTGTGCTCTTGAGTCCCACACACCTGGCTCAGGCTCACGCGGAGAGGGCTGGGCCCGGGGCGGGGCCCTGCACGTGCCCGGTGACGCCAGCTCCCGTTCGTCAGCAGCCTTCCCTGGGCCAGGTCTGGGCCACCCCGAGCTCCTCCGTGCGTGATCTCATTCTGTGATTGCGATCGCCGCTTCCCGGTGGGAAACGAAGGCTCAGAACACGCTTACCCGTCCATCGTCAGCCCTGGCTTCTCTTTTAGTCCAACAGGTCCTGACGCTTCCCGGCCGTCGCACCTCTGGGCCTTTGCACATGCCAGGAATTCCCCTTCCATCCACTGCTTTCGGGCCAACGTCAAGTCCCCTCTCCTCCGGGAAGCCCTCCCTGACTGCTTTGGCTCCCTCTGATCACCCTTTCCTTTGAACTCCCTGGACCCTTGGCATCTGTACACTCACTGAATCCGGCAACGAGTTGACCACCATCCACTCTGGGCCAAGCCCTGTGCTGAGCTCACGGTGACTCGGTCCTGGGCTGGACTGGGCGGTCCTGGGCTGGACTGGGTGGGGGCTCTCATCCTGTCTCCTGGGGAGGCAGGCATCTCATATGACGGCGCAGAGCCAGGGCTCGGGACAGGGACCCAGATGCTCGGAGGCCGAGAGGAAAGAGCCCCCGCTCCTCAGGGGCTGGCATGTGGCCTGGGTAAGGGAGGCTTGTCATTCGCCGCCGGGAAGAGAGGAAAGGTGAGGGGACACCCGAGGCAAAGGCCCAGGCCAGGAAGCGACCCCGCTCTCCGTGGAGGTCGCACTGACCTCTGTTCTGTTCCTCAGACTCACCGAGCTCACCCGGCCTCAGCATCTCAGCATCATCCTCCTCCCGCCTGGATGAGCCCCCATGGCCCATGCTTCTCGTCGTCCTGCCTGCATCCCTGCTCAGAGAGGCCTCCCCTGTCCCCGCTACAGCCCTCTCTGCCTCACCGCGCTCTCCCGGAAACCATATTTACGTATTTGCACGGTTCTAGTCCGTCCCCCCGCTAAATGCAAACTGCATGGGGAGCAGAGGCCTCGTCTCTTCTCTGCTGTGTCTGTGCTGCCTGAGCGCACAGTAGGTGCTCAATAAGTGTTTGTTAAAGAGGGATGGGGAGGAGGGGAGGTAGGAGAGGAAGGGAGGGGGAGGGAGAGGGAGGAGGGCAGGGAAAGGGAAGGAGGGAGGAAATGGGAGTGAAGGTGTGTACCAGGAAAGACCCAGGAGGGAACCTAAGACCCACTGGCGCTGGTGACTGAGGGTGTTTTCAATGGCTGGGCCGGTGCAGGAAGTCAGCTGGCCTGGCCCTGGCCGGAGGGGCAGCCGCCGGGCTGGAGGGGTGAGGGGATGCTGGGAGGGAGGGGACGATGCCTGGAGGGAGCGCTATACCCCACCCTGCAGGCTCCTGAGGGCTGGGCCCTGCGGGAAGCCCCGTGGAGGGGCTGCTGATGGCGTCCACGCAGCAGGCCTCCCAGGGCCAGCTCCGGGCGGGGCGGGGAGAGGGTACCAGAGGGGCCATGGGAGGAGCACCCAGGCCCCCTCCGCAGGCCCTGCTCCCATTTCCAGCCGGCGCCCAGCTCAGGCCACGCCGGGTCAGGGACCCGCCTTCCCGCCCATCAATCCTCGGATCCTTGGGAGGAAAGGGTGGTTTCGCATGGCCCTGTCTCGTTCCAGCATTGTTAAGATGTCACTGCGTGTCGTCCGAAAATAGAAGCCTGCCATGGAAACACTCGCGCCCCCCCTCCAACCCCCCCTCCCCCAGTGCCGTGCAGGCCGCCCGCCCCCGAGCGCCAGGAAAGAGCCGGTGGTTTCTGGGGAGCGCCTGCGGGCCAGGCACCACGGTCAGCTCCTCAAGGAGGTGCTCACCGTCTCGTTCTCGCATCGACTCTAGGGGGCGCCCTCTCCTTCTCCCATCTTATAGATGGGACGCTGAGGGTCAGGGTGGTCACGACTTGCCCAGCGTTGGAAAGGAGGGATGATTCTTACCTCCATTTCATCAGTCATGACCTGAGGTCCAGAGAGGTTAAGCCACTTGCCCAAAGCCACACAGCAACAGAGAGGTAGGACCAGGGCGTGAAGGCCGGAGCGCCTCACACTCACAGCTAGGCCCTGTGCCGGACAGACTTGGCCAGCGTCTGGGGCCTGCCTCCCAGGGGCTCCTGGGGAGCATGCGGAGGCCTTCTTCCTGGAAGGTTTCAGAAAGCTCAGGCGTGGCCACCCCTTCCCAGACACTTCCAGGCTGCAGAGCCCGTTGCTCAGAGAGGCGGAGGGTGCGGGCCTGCTTGTCCCACGGCGCTCGCCGGACAAGCAGCTCCTCGGACCTCTCCGAGGGCCCGTCCCTGCAGTCCAGGGGGACACGGGTGCCTGGGCGATGGTGCTGGAGAGAGGTGCCCAGCAGGACTGAGGGCTCCTGTCCCCGGCAGATGGTAGAGGCTGGCTCTGTCCCTTCCCTCCCTGGATGTTCTGGGTGAAACTGTGTCCCTCCAAAACGCATTTGTGGGGGTCCTCACCCCCACTACCTCAACATGTGACCTCCTTTGGAGAAAGGTCTTTGCAAAGGAAACCGAGTTAAAGTGAGGGCGTTAGGGTGAGCCTATCCCGGTGGGACCGGCATCCTTACAGAAAGGGGGCCTTTGGACACAGATCAGGCACTTGCAGAGGAAAGTGCACGCACACTCACACACGTACACACACCGGGAAGACGCACCGTGGAGGTGCAGGCAGAGGCTGGGTGAGACCCCCAAGCAGAGGAACCCCGAGATTGCCAGCCAACCACCAGGACCAAGCGGGGAGGCCTGGGTCAGACTCTCCCTCCGAGTCCTCACAGGCCAGCCCTGGCAACACCTCCATCGCAGACTTCACCTGGGGGACAGCAGCCAGAGCAAACCACTCCACCCCCTCCCCTGCCAGCACAGTCCCTGCCTGCCTGCAGCCTGGGCCTCCCCCCCCCCCGCCCCCCTGCGCCCCCCTTCCCCCCCACCAGGAGAGGTGCTGCCAGCCGGCCCCATCGTTACCAGTTACCCTGTTTATGCTCAGTGCCCACCCAGGGGGCAAAGACGGACGGAGAAGGACACGATCACACACCGGGGCCCGAAGCCAGCCAGCTCCGGGTGACTCTGGACAAGCCCAGCGCCCCGAGCCGGTGTCCTCCGTACGGCGTGGGTAGAAACCCTCGACGGGGAGGAGGCACCTCGGGGGACGTGTACAAAGCTGCCGTGGCTGGCTGGGATGAGTAAACAAAGAGCGGGCCCCGCTGCCAAGCTGCTCCCCAGCGTCCGCGGAGCAGCGTATCAAAGGGAACAGTGGGCGAGGGCCGCACCTGGCAGGCGCTCGGACCGCCCGGAACCTGAACAGACAGGCCGCGCCTTCGCCGTGTCGGTGTCTGCACGTGCCCGCGGGCACCCAGGTGACGCCATCCTGGGGCCCAGCCCCTGTGGGGTCACCCACCACTGCGGCCAGTGCCGTGTTCACTCCAGGGAGAGATTGGGAAAGAGATCCGGCTTATCTCTCGGGTGTGGCGTGGCCCCTCCCGGGCCCCGTCTGCCAGCAGCAGCCCCAAAACAAGCCTCACAGGGACCCGCCGGCCCACCTTGGATGCGTAAGTCACCGCAGCGCCATCGGCGGAGCCAGGACGGGATCAGCAGCCCGGCCCAGCCCCACGGCCGGCTGGTGAGAGAGGGGAGAGACGAGATTGTGGTTTGAAGCCCGGAGTTGTTTGTTAAGAGGCATGATCGTGGCCATAGATAGCTGATACCACACCTGGGGCTCCTACCCGCCCCCCAACCCGGGAATCTGCCCTCAGAGGCCTCACCAGCCACCCAAGGGGCAAGGACAGGACGGGCTTCGTCCCACTGTTTGGAGCAGCGGGACAGCGCCCAGGCAGACTGAAATGCCCAGCAGCAAGGAAACGGACTCATAAACCACCACGTGTCCTGACGGCAGGATTCCAGGCAGCGAAGGGGAACAGGGCGGTACCCTCGGTGCCATCTCACGGCCTCTAAGCTTTGCGGCTAGAAAACTCGAGCTGAGAAGGGGGGGTAGAGCATGATGCCCTTCACGGGAGCACAGATAAACATAAACACCAGCTCCGTCCGGTGGGGGCCTGTCTGCAGACACAGAGGCTGGCCTCAGAGCAGGGCCCAGGGCGGAGGGAGAGGCCATGGTGCCGTCGAGGGGGCCTGAGGTCTGACACAGCGTATCGCTGTTCCTATCACATGGGTTCCTCGTGTGGAGAACAGTCCACGGTTAAAGCATTAGGCCAGGAGGCGTCAGGGTGATGGGCATGGTCCTCCAGCCCCTCCCCACGTTCCCGCGTCTCCGTGGAGACGGCAAAGGGCCTGATTCAGGACTCCCCCCGCTTCCTTTCCAAAACCCCACGGAAGATGTACGCCCGTGAGCAGGTGCCTCACGTTCTTTTTTAAAAATGTTTGTTTAGCCCTAACCGGTTTGGCTCAGCGGATAGAGCGTCGGCCTGCGGACTGAAAGGTCCCAGGTTCGATTCCAGTCAAGGGCATGTACCTTGGTTGCGGGCACATCCCCAGTAGGGGGTGTGCAGGAGGCAGCTGATCGATGTTTCTAGCTCTCTATCCCTCTCCCTTCCTCTCTGTAAGAAATCAATAAAATATTAAAAAAATAAAATAAATAAAAAATAAAGCTTGGGGCCATGTCTCTGCTCCTTCAGGGGCCCGTGTGGGATTCTTTAAATCTTCAGATTCCTGGATGCCCCGGCGGCCCCTGAGTCAGAAAGGCTCAGGCCCAGAAACCGCATATTTGACACTTTTGCCAGCGGATGCCGAGGCTTCCTAAAGCTCTGAGAGCCGCCCTCTAAGGGGAGCTCTGCATCCCCCCTGGGCCGAGGCCGCCTCGCACGGAGCACCCTCTCCCCATGGGCATCTGCCGGCCGCACACGCAGGCCAGCTGGAGGCCGTCCAGGGAACAGAGAGAGATCACCAAGGAGGAGGAGGATGACTTATTAGGGAAGATGGAAGGCACCGAGGGGCAGCATGTGTGAGGGAAAGCAGGAGCCGCTCATAAATCCCGGGGGACGGCCGCCGCCCGGCTGGGAGGCCTCATACGTCCCGGGCGCGGGCATTAGGGGCCTAACGGGGCAGGGATTACCCGCGGGCAGCACCAGGGAGACAGTTATAATGGACGGCCTCCCCGGCTCGCCCATTAGGGCTCTGCTGCAAGACCCATCCTCTCGGGGCCGGGGCGGCCAGGGAGAACGCCTCGTCCGCTTGTGCTGAGCTTTTTAAGGCGCTTGTTAAAGCGCCGGATTCCCTGTGCAGAGGAGATGGCAACAAGGAGGGACCTGTCTGTGAGACAAACGAAAATAAAGGCGCTCAGGATGGTGCTCCCGGGAGCACCCACAGAGCCCCAGGGCGGAACCACGGAGCTGGGCCACGACTGCACAAGGAGGGACCCGGGCTGGAAGCACTCGTGCGGCTGTTCTGGCCCCTGGCAGGGAAGGGCCCTGACCCCGGGCCCTCGGCAAGGGGGCTCCGGGCTCCGGGAGGCCCAGCATAGAACTGCCAAGTGTCCGGCCCCACGTGTCTGCGGGCAAACGGCACAGACGCCACCAACAGTGGTGACAGCTGACAGCACGGGTTCCCCCCCCCTGCAGGCCCTGGATGGTCACCGTCTGTCTGGCCCCACGGCCCCGTGATGGGCTGTTACGACTCGCACTGGCAGGGGAGGAAGCCAGGCGCAGAGAGGTGGACACGGTAACCACGGTCACCGAAGGTCCGGAGAGCAGATGGACCCGGACGCAGGGCGGTGGCCTCGGGGCGTGTTCTCCACCGCCCGCCGGCTGCGGCTCCGGGAGCACCGAGGCTCGGCTCAGTGAGTGGGAGCGGCCCTCTGGCCTCCCTCGCCTCCTCCCAGAGGAGCCAGGCTGTCCTCTGTAAAGCGCGGGCTGATGGAGCTCCCCGCCTGCTCGACACCTGCAGTGCCTGGCGCTTCCGCCCCGGTCCAGGCAGGAGGCCCTCAGGACCAGGGGCCGCACGTCACTCTGGGCCTGGCCTCCGGTTCGTTAGATGCATGACCAGCACGTGTCTATCCCCACCACCCTGTGAGCACGGCCATATGCCCATTTCACAGCCATGAAAGTGGAGGCTCCGGAAAGCTGGGCTGAGAGGTTGAGAGGTTGCCCAAGTTCCCCCAGCTATGAGAAACGGTGGAGGTGGAGGGAGAAGGAGGGAGGGAGGGTGGGAGGGAAGGGGGAGAGAGAGAAAGAGAGAGAGAGATCAGTGTAAGAGAGACACATAGATTGGTTACCTCTTGCACATGCCCCGACCAGCGCTGGGGATCAAACCTGCAGCCCAGGTACATACCCTTGACCGGGAAGCAAACTTTTGACCCTTTGGTCCACAGGCCAATGCTCTAACCACCGGCCAGGGCGAGTTTGGCATTTTTTAGAAGCATCCTGGTGACGCGGCTGCCACAGCTTGGTGCAGGAACCACTCTCCGTGAGAGCTGTGCTCTGGTCCCTGAGTGAAGGAGCCACTGAGGGAGGAGGAGGATGGGAGGGTGGAGGGGGAGGTGCTGGCCACGACCACTGCCCTGCACATCCTGGGTCCCCAGCAGGCGTGAGCCCGGAACTCGCCAAAGTGTTCCGAGCGGTTACTAACTCTGCCTGCTCCTTGCTGGGACCTGGGGAGGAGCAGGTGGGGTGAGAGTCTCTGCCGATCCACCAGACCTCCGGCTGGGATCCTGGGCCAGCACAGGGGGCAAGCTCAGCCCCGCCCCTTCTTAGAGAGCGAGCAGTGCCCGGCGAGCAGGCGGCAGAGGAAGCCGGCAAATCGGCAAACCGATGAGGTCCTGCCTCACCGGAGACCCCACCTGCAGCCCACGGCCCTGGCCCGGCAGGGGGCCCGGAATGGAAGCCAGGCTCTCCACACTTCCTTTGGGGGTGGATCTGAAAGATGAGACCATCTTTATGAGCCATGAGCCTTCTCTGAGCCTCAGTTTCCTCGTCAATAAAATGGGCTGGATAATATCTACCCCCCAAAATGAGTACCGGGTGTAAATAAATAACAAGTAATTGGCTTTTTATCCAATGTTTTCATTTTAGCCTTACAATAGCCAAAGTCAGCCGAAACTGGTTTGGCTCAATGGATAGAGCGTTGGCTTGGGAACTGAAGGGTCCCGGGTTCGATTCCGGTCAAAGGCATGTACCTTGGTTGCAGGCATATCCCCAGTAGGGGGTGTGCAAGAGGCAGCTGATCGATGACTCTCAACGATGTTTCTAACTCTCTATCTCTCTCCCTTCCTCTCTCTGTGAAAAATCAATAAAATATGTTTTAAAAAAAAAAACAATAGCCAAAGTCAGCAGCCGGCACCTGTGAGCTGTCACCTCTGTCTTCCAGGGCTGGGAGCTCGGAGTGGAAGCCCCAGGGGCAGGCAGTCGCTGTCACTGTTTGTCAGGGGCGCGCTCACCCAGCCCCGCGAGGCCCTGCTGGAGGCGCCGGGGACGGCAGAGAGCGAGGCCGACCGGCCTGCCCGTGGGTTTGCGCTCACTCACCCACACTCACAGATGCGCCCGGACGGTGCCAGGGCCTGTGTGTTACCCCTTCAACCCCCCCAGGGTGAAGTGACATGTCCTCTTCTGGGCTCCTGCTCGTTTCTCAGAGGAGGACACTGAGATCGGGGAGGGAAAGCCGTCAGGTAGGCCGGCGAGAGGCAGGAAGGAGGAATCTCTTGGCGGTTCCCTCCGGCCCGGAGCCTGAGTCAGAGCTCCGTGGAGGTTAATTACAGCGACAGCACCTATAAGATCAGATGGGCCACCTTCCAGGAAGCTGGAGGAGCGAGGGAAAGAGGCATCTGTGTGCAGAGTCAGCCGCCGCCCCGATGCGCCGTGGCCAGTCCATACATGGACATCCCCGTCCACCAGCACCGGCCGCCCAGGAGGCAGCGAGGGGCCCGGTGGCGCCCTGAGTGTCCGGAGGAACTGAGCCGCCGAGCCCAGCCTGAGGCCGGGAGCAGCAGGCGGTGCTGACACAGCGGCCCCGAGGCCACGGAGCAGACCCGCCTTCTCACCCAGCCCACCAGCAGCCACCAGCCCGGTCCACGGAGGGGGCGGTCACACCACTCCCTCAGCTCCAGTCCCTGAGCAGCTACGAGGGCCCAGCAGCGTCCCTGGGCAGAGATTGACCGTTAGCAGGGACTCTGGGTCACAGCTGAGCCCATTGCCTGGCTGCATTTTCCCCAGGAGCCTCAGCATTCCCATCTGTGCAGTGGGCAGGTCTAATCCCTCCCCATAGAGGGAGGACGGAATGGAGTGATCAGGCAGCCACTCCGCACGCATTACACCACACAATGCGTGCCATTGGCGATTCGGTGCCCATGAGGAAACAGGCTCAGAAAAGGGGAGTCCCCGGCCCCAAATCACACAGCCGGTCCGCAGCGCACAGTCCTGTCTGACTCCACAGCAGGGCTCTGGCCAACGTCCCCAGCACACAGTAGGCCCTCACTGCTTGCTCTGCCAGGTGCTTGCTCTGTACACGTCCGTCCCTAGCAGCTTCCGGTTTAGCCCTGCCCGTGTCCCGCCGGAGGGCGAGCTCTGAGCGTGCGGGCTTGTGCTTGCTCCCGGAAAGCCCTGGAAGGCTTGGGAACTCAGATGTACTTGTGAGATCCAAACAGGGGCCTTTGTTCACGGCCCACAGTTAGCGGGACAGATAGACCCCCGAGGCCTTCCTGCCGAGCAGGGAGAAGGCTCTTTCCAGCTGCTAGAGCCCTGAGCTCAGTGCGGGGAGGACAGGTGGACAGCCCTGGCTCACACACCTGTTCCAGACACAGGATCCGGACAGAGACGTTCTCATTGCACAACCTCCCCACCCCCTTCCCTGACCCCCAGCCATGTCCTGCTCGGAGGCGAGAGCTTCAGGGAGCAGGCAGTGCGGCCGCAGAGGCCGCCTTCCCACACTCAGTCACCCCCCAGGCACGGGTCGGGGACTCGCATTAAGTACTAAGAGGGCGACAGAGAGAGCCGGCCAGGACCCACTTTCCAAGCAGTGAGTGGGCTGCCTCAGTTTCCCTAGGCCAGTGGCCGGCAGAGCCAAACATCAACAGGACAGCGATTGACATTTCTTTGGAGAGCCACATTTTTTTTAAACGTAAACTTCTTCTAACGCCGCTTCTTCAACATAGACTCGCCCGGGCCGTGGCATTTTGTGGAAGAGCCACACTCAAGGGCCCAAAGAGCCGCATGTGGCTCGCGAGCCGCACGCAGTGTGCCGATCACGGCCCTAGAGTGATCGACCTTGGGGATGCCCAGAGCAAGTTCAAGGTTTCCTGGCCACAGGCCACCAATCTCCCACCGGGTGGCTCCTGGCAAGTGCCCTGAGCCCGGTGCCATGTGGAGGGGGCACCTGTTGCCAGCGTTCTGTGAAAAGGATGGCTCCCGCCTTCCTGGCCCGAAGGGGTAAGAGTGTCACTGGCCGGTCCGTCTCCAGCGTAACCCCTAAAGGTTCCCTGGTGCCCCTGCAGGCCTGGGTTCAAATCCCAGCTCGGCCTTTTCTCCCCTGATGGCCTTGGGCCGCTCAGTTCTCTTGGCTGAGCCTCCGTGTCTCCTTCTACAGAATGGGGGTGGGGGAGGGGTGGCTCGGGGGTGCGTGGGGGGCACCAGACAGAACGTACGCCAAGGGCTGAGCCCGGGCCTGGAACAGGACAGTCATTTGAGAGGCCCCGCTCTTTACGACGGCCACCCTAAGCCCCGGTGGGTGGGGAGGACACCCTTGTCCCAGGTGGACAGAAAGGATGGGGATGGAGACCCTCACGCTTCACCCTCTGGGCCAGGCCTCTCCCCCGCTGAACGTGGCTCGTCTGTCCAATCACTCCCTGGACATTCCTCCTTGGCTGTTACATAAGCAACTCACCCTTGACATTCACCAGGCTCAGCTCCCCGCCCCGCCCCACCTGCAGCCTTCCCCATCCCGTCAGCGGCACCTGGACTCCCACTCGGGCCCACACTCAGGCCCACACTCTGGAGACCAGCCTTGATTTCCCTCTCCAGCCCACAGCTAATTCCCGTCCAAATGTGCCCAGGGTCCGGCCGCCTTCCCGCCTCTTCACGTCCACCGCGCTGGCCCAAGGCCCACGTCCCTCCCAGGGATGATGGTAATGCCTCCGGACCGGCCTCTCTGCTCGGACACCCCTCTCGTCAGCCTCTGCAGAGGGGCCGCAGGTCAAGTGAGGTCACAGGGTGGAGCCTGAGCCCATAGGGTTGGCGTCCTTATAAGAGACACGGAGTCCCCGCCGTCTCTCCATGTGCACAGAGAAGAGACCTGGGGGTGGGGGATGGTGGGGAGGAGGGGGGGACACAGCGAGAAGGCGGCCGTCTACAAGCCCGAAAGCAAGCTCTCCCCGGAAACGGGCCTGGGCCTGTGCTTCCGGCCTCTGGGGCCGGGAGAAAACCCATTTCTGAACGTGCGGCCGCCGTGCTTGGTTATGGCAGCCCCAGCAGGCTTTAGTTGTGGAATCCACGTCTGGTTTGGGGCACCTGTTTGTTTGTTTGTTTGTTTGTTTTCATTGTTTTTCTTTTGGTGTTCGGCGCTCCTGTTTCTAAAAGGAGGGTCTGACTGCCCTAACCCCCTCTGGCCGGCTCCTCCTCAGCACCCCCCTCCCCCCCTGTCTCCTCTCAGCCCGGGACCCGGGTGGTGCTCCACTGAGATGGGCAGAGGCTCCAGCACAGGCCAGGCCAAGGCAGGGCCGGCTCCGCGGGCGGGCGGGCGGGCGGCGTGGGGCAGGCTGAGTCAAACAAGGGTCCCTCTCCTGGCCCCCGAGAGCCCCCACCTACCCTCCCCCGGGTGTGCCGGGACGGCTGGCCGGGCGGTGAGGCCGCTCCTACCTTGCAGCTGATGGCAGCTCCTGGCCTTCAGCCCGCCCCTCAGGGCCAGGGCCTCGAACCCCACCCGTGGCCTCTGGAGAGAGGGCCCCTGGATGCAGGGCCTCTGGAGACACGCTCTCTCCATGGTGGCCGTGGTCAGGGCCCCCAGCTCGGCCGCACCCCGGCCCCGGAGCCGCACCCCGGGCCTGGGAGCCGCAGAGCGCAGTGCAGGCTCTGCACGGGTCTCCGGCCCCTGACGCCCACCCGGGGCAGAGCCTGGAGAGCGAGGAAATCCAAGAGGGTAACCAGAGTGGCTGCCAATGCCCAGGGGACAGCCCGCCCGCAGCCACCTGGCCCCCGGAGCCCAGCTGTCCTGCCGGAAGCACAGGCGGGGAGCAGCGGCCCGCCGCCCGATGCCAGCAGGCCTGGGCCTCTCACCGGGAGGGCAGCGAAAGGAGTGGAGACAAACCAGTTGCCAGCCGCCCTGGACCAGGAGGCAAGCCCTGGGCTGCGCCTTGCTTTCCTCCTCGGTGAAGTAGGGAGAGAAGGACTCAGCACCTCCCTTAAGTCACCCTAGTCCTGCCCCGGGGAGAGCACCCCAGCTCTGGGTACGGAGCAAATGTGGGAATCGGGGCGTGACGGCCAAGACACAAAGCGGTTAGATTGGATTCGAGTCATTAAGTGCCCGAAGGTGACACGGGACACTTCTGCGGGCAGTTCCCAGCACGCAGTCCTACTGTGTGCACACACCCGGACCACCCTGGGGTTAACCCTGTTCGGCCTGGACCCCGCTCTTCCCGGACAGCACCAGCCCCTGAGGCTTTGTGGGTGAGGGGAGCTGTGTGGCAGAGGTTACTCAATCACATACACCTCTCAAAACTCAGCAAACGGTGCAATTAAAACGTGTGGATTTTAATTCATACAGATTGTGCTTCGATACACCTGACTTAAAGGTGTACACCCAACAAAGCATTCATTTGACAACAGCATGCATTGGGCGTCTACTCAACAGGACGGACGAGCGTCTGCTTGCCACCAAGCCGTGTGCAGCACAGTGTGTGTGCATGTGTGGGCCGCGGACAGTAGGTCTGCCGTTTCCGTGGTTTGAGTCCCTCTAGTTTTTTGTCTGCTTTTGTTTACTCTGGCATCTCTGAATAGCTGCTCGGAAATTGGTCCGAGTGCATCGTCGCCGTGAGTGAGAGGATTCGTCTGGTACAAGCTACGCCGGCTGGACCAGAGCTGGGTCTGCAGCGAGATCAGAACGTGGCCGCTGAGGACTCCGGGACGACAGCAGACAGGTGGCAGATGAAGCAGCGAGGCCTCGGAGCCCGCCTGTTACCCGGGCATTCTCCATCGCACAGCCTGCCGGCGGTCCCACGGGCACCCGCCTCGTCAGAAATAGGAGATGGTGAGGGTGCCCACTTTCTAATAAAAATGCTCATTTGTTTAGCCTGCATTCAGCAAACATGAGCTGGGGCAGGGCCAGGGCCCGGCAAAAGCACACAGCTCCTTGTGTAAAGAGCAGGAAAAGGTCCTGTTACAGACGGGCACCTGGACAGCCTCCTCTCCCTTCCTGGTCCCCCTCTTGACAGGTCACGTGCTTTTCATTGGCGGTTTGGTGTCACTCTCGGTGAAGAAATATGCAAATGTTTAGGAAATGCAAATTTCAAATGATTAGCATGAATTTTCTGTTCATCGGTACAGGGTGTGCCTCCGGTTTTAAACGTATACACCAAGGGATCGAGGTACGTATAGATAAAATAACGGCACTTCTTCTGTCGTTTGTATTTTGTGGCTCATCCCAGGAGGGTGCCTGGAGCGAGCCACGGAGACCACCGAGTCACTCACGGGAGGCTGGAAGCAGAAAGAGAGGATTCTGAGCCCCCCCCCCCCCAACACACCCTCTGCTCCCCCAGGCACTGAGCTGGCAGCCGGAGCGCTCCGGGTCAGGATACCAGTGGGGCAAGTACAGGAAGCCACAGGCACCTGCATCCCTATTTGGGACGGGTGACATCCGGCCGGGCATCTCTCCTTCTCCCCATCCCCTGCCTGATCCCACTACAGATGGGCAATCCTTCAGGACCAGGCTAACCTTGTTGAGACACGGCCACTGAGCAGACCACTGCTGTGCTTAGCCCAGGGTGGAGACCATGCCCGCTGCAAGAGACTGCCAAGAGGGCAGCAGCGATCAGGGGCAGGGGTGGGAGAGGGAGGCTGGGCAGTGTCCTGGGCACCATGGGGCTGAGGAGGAGGTGCCCAAGGACCCCTCCTGAGAAGGCAGCAGGAGGTGGGACTGCACATGAGCTCCGGTCCCTGTCCCCTGTGCATGCCCCACCGTCCCCTGCACTTCACTCACAAACCACACATTCAAAGGTATCATCAGCCCTCGCCCGTTTGGCTCAGTGGATAGAGCCTCTGCCTGCGGACTGAAGGATCCTGGGTTCGATTCCGGTCAAGGACACATGCCCAGGTGGCAGGCTCGGTCCTCAGTAGGGAGCATGAGAAAGGCAGCTATCAATGATTCTCATCAGCTCAAGACCATCCCCTCAGCCCAAGCCATTTCCTCCCTGTCCAGAGCTTCAGCTTCCCAGTTCAGGGCGGGCAGGAATAGAGCCTCTTTCCAAGAAGTGCCTTTGCAAAGCCCGGATCTCACTCTGATTGGACTAGCGTGGGTCACATGCCCACATCTGAGCCAAAATCGTTGTGGGAGGGAGGGTCAGTATATTGACTGGCAGGTAGAGAGCAGAGGGATGGGCGGGTCCCACTGCTATTCATTTCTGGCTACAGGGTGGCAGAGTGGGAAGAACACCATTTGGGGGATGAGCCTGTCCTGGGTTCTAGTTCTGGTTTCTCCGCTGTCGGTGGATCTGCGGGCCACGCCTCCCTGAGCCTCAGGGCCCTCTATAAAAACCCAAACAAGAACATACAACAAGCTGTGAGGATTACCTTCATGTCAAGTGCGTGCTAATTAGCAGCTATGCAAACAGCGGTGTCTTGCACCCACTCAGGTGCGCAGCCTTTAAAAGCTCCGGCTCATGCTTCTGGAATGTCCTTCTCTTATCGGCACATCGCCTCAAACCCCACTTTCCACCCCTCAGCCCCCGCGGCTGCCTCCTCCGTGTGCCCCTGCAGAGCAAAGGCCCAAGTTCAAATCCGCTTAATGGTGGTGAGCTCCAGTGTCGTCCTTTGTAAAATGGCATCGCAATACCCCCCTCCTGGGTGGTCTGGAGAATCTGGTGAGACCATTCAGGCCAAGACCCCCCCCCCCCCCAGGGGCTCAGGGAAGATCGGTCTTTCCCCTCCTAGCTCCCTGTCAGATGCCGGGCTCTCGCAGGGAAGCTGAGCTTCTGCATGGCCCAGCTTCTCCCAGCCGCCCCTGCATTGCACCCACGACCCCCACCCAGAGGACGGTTTCAAACTGGGACTCTGCACATGTGTGTAGGGTGCTTGGCAGGAGGCCAGGGCTCACTGCAGGGAAGCTGCCTGCCTTCTGTGAGGAGGCGAGGCAGCCCATTCTCTGCCCTTCCCACTCACCCCCTCACTCACCTGCCAGCTGCTGCCACCGCCCGCCCTGGCGATGGGTGGGAATGTCAGGAGAACAATCTCCCTAATTCTTCTCCCTAGAGCTCCCTTTCTCCATAAAAGCCCGTGTCCGCGACGTCCAGGCCAGACCCCTGACTTCACCACCAATACCTGGATTTTGGCTTTGGAGTTGCAAAGGAAAACAACAGGTAGAATGCACTGTGTCTCGGGCCTTGGGCACCATTGGAGCCGTTTTCTCATTGGTTCCTCAGGACCCTCGGGTGAGGCCGGACACCATGACCAGCAGCACTTTGCCGCAAGGTGACGTCATGTGATCCCCCTGCTAAGAACGGGCGGGACCGAGGTTTGAATTCCAGTCACCCCATAAGAGATAGCTCTTCTTTTTTAAATATATATTTTATTGATTTTTTTACAGAGAGGAAGAGAGAGGGATAGAGAGTTAGAAACATTGATGAGAGAGAATCACTGATCAGCCACTTCCTGCACACCCCCTACTGGGGATGTGCCCACAACCCAGGTACATGTCCTTGACCGGAATTGAACCCGGGACCTTTCAGTCCGCAGGCCGATGCTCTATCCACTGAGCCAAACCGATTTCGGCAGATTGCCAAAAGCGGGGCGTCTGGTCACCTTAGGTTAACTGCAAGGTACACCCTGATTTCAGAAATGTAAAAGCCACGCCATTCTGACATGTGGTGCATACATGCTACAGCCTTTCGCTCGGGGGTTCCTGGGGAGTGGAGGCTCTGCCCCGCCATTCCCCTGCTCCTCCGCCTCCTGGCCACCCCATGCCCCTTCCCCAGGCCGCCCGTTCCTGTAAGCCGCTCCTTTCACAGCAATGGTTTCCGTGTCTGCCTCTCTCCCTCCGCCCGGCGAAGACCAATCCCGGGTACATGTGAGGCTAGCAGGCCCGGGTTCGAACCCCAGCCTCGCCACTCTCGGGCGGTGGGACGTGGGCAGTCATTTTTCTCTTTCTGAGCCTCCGAGGCTGCAGTGAGAAGATTCGGGATGAGGTCCACAGACACCGCCTCTTCGAGGGGTTGTTTGGAGGAAGAGTGTGAACGCCGAACAAAAGGAAGCCCACACGCTCTGAAAGCAGAGCCACTCCGTCCCTATGACTATGACTGGGGTCGCCCTCACCAGGAGGGGAGAATGCCCCCGGCAGAGCATCAGGGGACCGTGGCTTCAGGTCAAGGCCGTAGATCTGTGGTTCTCCACCTTCCTAAGGCCTCGACCCTTTCAGACAGCTCCTCATGTGGGGGTGACCCACAACCATAACATTATTTTCGTTGCTACTTCATAGCTGTAATGTTGCTGCTGTTATGAATCCTAATGTAAATATCTGTGTTTTCCGATGGTCTTAGCTAGCGGTTCTTGACCTGCGGGTCACATAGAAAAGGCCGCCCTGATGGGATCACACTCCTGAGCCCTTAAAAACCAGGGGGCGAGGAGAAAGGGAGACCCAGGAACGTTTCCAACCGAGTGGAGCGAGCCACAGGGTGAGGGAGCCCCCGTCTGTTCCCCAAGTTCCCCTCCCCTGCCCTGGCCCCTCTGAGGACTCCACGAGGACCCGGGGCGGGAAGGGGTGGGAAGGGGAGACAAGGGGGCCTGAGAGAGGAGACGAAATGGAGCTCCAGAAGGGTTACATCAACTCCCCGCATTCAGCTGCCAAGGAGCAGCGTCCGCGCTGGGCTGTGCGCACGCCTGGCTATTCTCTGCTGCGCTGACAGACCCCCCCCCCCAGCAGGTGCCGGCCATTAATAACCTCCAGAGTGGGCGACGGGGCAGCGAGAGGGGCACCCCCTGCCCTGTCAGACACCGTGTAAATGGATGCTCCTCCTCAAGTGGCACTGAGTACCCAGCGTCCTAAAAGGGCATGTTATTCTCCGGTCCGCTGCGGATTTATCTGCGGGTCTGCTCAGACAGGCAGCCTAAGATGTATACACAACGCCATCCGTCACGGCCGTGTTTATAAGCGCCGAATGCTGGAAATGATCTAAATGCCCCATCAATAAGGGGCCGTCCAAACACAGTGTTACCTCCCTACTACGGCACGCCACGCCGCCGTCTGAAAAGGATGCTGCAAACTGCGCGCGCTGCAGCGGGGCGATGGCCGGGGTGTGCGGCCGAGCGGGAGAAGGGGGTGGCGGCCGCGGAACAGCACGCATAGCCACGGCGGCGTGGGATCAGAGGGTGCCCGCCCATCCATCGACCCGAAAACCTGCAGAGGCATGAAGCGCAGGCTGCCCTGTCTCCGGGGGGCGATACTTGGAGGGGTGGGGGTTGCTTTCCTCTTTGAGTTTTTGTACAAGACACAGACCATTTTATTGGGCAAAACCCCTAGGATGGAACCTTGTGCCTCTGCACGGGAAAATCGGTGATGGAGCCGGAAGGTTTTGGAAAGCGCAGGACGGTGCTGTGCGTTGCAGGGTGTTTGGCCGCACCCTGACCTCTGCCCCCGGGTGCCAGTGGTGAGCCCCTGCCCCTCCCAGGAGTGGCCCGGACCGGCCAAAGGTCCCCTGGGAGGCGGGAGCAGGCCCGGTTTGGGAACCATTGTCCTAGGAGGCGCAGGGGGAGGGGGGGAGCGCGGGAGGGGGTGCTGCTCCGAGGGAAGGCTTAGGAGGGAGAGCAGAAGCCACTGCGCACACTCCCATCTGCTCCCCCAAAGGGCTTCCGTGGGGGTCGAAGTCCTGAGCGAGCCCGGATCTGCCTGGGGAAATTGTGATGAGGCCGAAGCATGCAGGCTCGATGCAGGGACAGGGACGTGGGGGCCAGTAGGAACTCGGCCGAGGGGTGGCCACATCGCGAGAGCGCCCAGCTCGCCTGGCCCGTGAACTTGAGGCTCTGGGCCGTGAACTTGAGGCTCTGGCCGTGAACTTGAGGCTCTAAGTTGTGAACTTGAGGCTCTGGGCCGGTGACGCTGGGAGCTGCTGAAGCAGAGTCTGAGCAGAGTCTGAAGCAGAGTCCCGAGCCGGCAATAACAGCGCCGCTGGGTTACTCCGCTGTCACCGGGGAGCCTGTCTCCGTCTGAAGCCGGCTCTGGCGTTCGTCAGGGCTCGGTGCCACCGGGGCCCGCTGACTAATAAAAATCACCGCCACTTATTAAGACGGGAGCCGTGTGCCAGGCCCTGCTCATTAGGAGCCTTTATGTGCTGCGTTCACCACCTTCACAGCAGCCCTGGGAGGCTGTGGCCATGCCCACAGTACAGACGGGGAAACTGAGGCACGGGACAATAAGGGACGCCCCCCGAGGCCCCCTACCTAATGCGGGTCAGGCGCAATCAGGCTTCAGATCCTGCATCTGCAGAATCCCGAGGGGCCTGCCGGAACCCCGAGCAGGAGTGACAGCGCCATCGGCCTCTTGGCTGCACCGCCTCTTCAATGAGGGCATTTCCGTTAATTAGTCCGGGGCTCCGCAGGCGCCGCTACAACAGGAGGAGAGGGAGAGAGAGAGAAACATCAATAATGAGAATCATTGATCCGCTGCCTCCTGCACGCCCCCTACTGGGGATGGAGCCCTCAACCCGGGCCTGTGCCCTGACCGGGAATCAAATCATCACCTCTTTCTTTTTTTTTCTTTTTCTTTTTTTTTTTAATATATTTTATTGATTTTTTACAGAGAGGAAGAGAGAGGGATAGAGAGTTAGAAACGTCAATGAGAGAGAAACATCGACCAGCTGCCTCTTGCACACCCCCCACCGGGGATGTGCCCGCAACCATGGCACATGCCCTTGACCGGAATCGAACCTGGGACCTTTCAGTCCGCAGGCCGGCGCTCTGTCCACGGAGCCACACTGGTTTCTGCTTGCTTCATAGGTTGACCCTCAACCAATAAGCCACACCAGCCAGGCTACATACACTATTTTTTTTTTTTTTAAGCTTAAATCCTTTATTGTTGAAAGTATTACAGGAGTCTCCTTTTCCCCCATTGACCTCTCCCCGGCCCCTCCCACCCCCCAGCACATGCCCTCACCCCCCTACTCACAGGACGGCCCAAGGAGGCCCCCGGCACTGACACAGAGGGCCCGACAGTCCAGGCCAGGAGGCGGGGAGGGCCCCGTCCTCTGCTTTCTTGCTCCATCCTCATCACCCCATCCCATGGGCCCCGCCCTTGGCGAGGCACGGTCGGGGAAGCCTCAAATTGAGGCCCGTCCGGCCTCAGCCCTCCCCTCCTGTCCCTGGTCCCTCCCTGCCGTGGGCAAAGCCCCGGCCCAGCCGGATACAGAAGCCCGTGCCCAGCTGGAAGCCTGACCTCCCGCAGCAAGGGCGGCTCATGGGGGCCGTGGAAGGCTGCCCGGGGGCCCCAGCCGGGAGGGGTTCCAGCGGACAAGCTGAGGGGCTTTAGGGGGGGAGTGTGGAGCACATGGAGCAGGGACCTCCCTCTCCTGCACGGCCTCACCTGCCTGTTCCATCCCAGAGCTGAAGCGGCGTCCTCGGAGGAGGAAGGAGGTCACACCGCCAGCCCCCAAAAAGGAAACTGCGGCCTCCACCGCCTCCCCCCGCGCCCCAGGGTCCGAGCGCCCCAGGCCCGCTGTGCCCAGAGCCGCCGCCTCCGCTGCCCCGGGCAGGAGCAGCATTATGGGCCCAGAGCTGGCCCCGAAGGGGGGGAGGGTGGCGGGGGGGGGGGGGGGGGGGGACAATGGGGAGAGCATGCAGCTGGCCTGGGAGGTGGCTTTTCCCAGAAGGAAGCTCAGGCAGGGAATCTCACAAAGAAGTGTTATGGAGCTCGACTGGCGTGGCACAGGGGTTGAGCATCGACGTATGAACCAGGAGGTCACGGTTTAACTCCCGGTCAGGGCACATGCCCGGGTTGCAGGTTCCACCCCCAGTAGGGGGCGTGCAGGAGGCAGCCGATTCATGGTACTCTCTCATCGTGGATGTTTCTATTTCTCTCTGCCTCTCCCTGCCTCTCTGAAATCAATAAACATATATTAAAAAAAAAAAAAAACCGTGGCCCACAGCAGCACGGCACCACGGCTCCGAATGCCACGCAGAGGCCGCGTCCTGGAAGGGTCAATGTGTGGAGGCGGAGGCCCAGGCAGAGAGTTAACACTGGGAAAAGGAGACCCTCAGCGGGGCCTGTGCTGGGAGGAGGGAGGGAGCGAGTCTCCGCGAGCCGCTGGCAATGACCTTTGGCGGCTGCTTCCTGTGTCAGGCGCTGCGAGGCCGTTTGGACCCTTCTCTTTTCTCCTGCGCGCCGTGGCCTTGTGAGAGGAGCGTCACCAGCCTCTGGTCACACAGCCAGGAACCCAGACCTCTGAGCCCCCCCCCCCCCCCCCACACACACACACACAGACACACACCCACACAATCCCTCCGAGAGAACCTGCCTGGGGGTCCCTGTTCGCCTCAGGCCCTGCCCTTCTCCCCAGGGACCGAGGGCTCGCCTCTCTGACGGGAAGCCATGCAGCTGTTCCCCACCCCCCCTGCCCCCCTACCCCTCCCCCACACACACACACACACAGCTGAGAGGCTGTCTCCAAGGGAGGAAGCACTCTCTGGCCAACCCAGCCACACCCAGGAAAGGGCTCCTGAGTGGCAGGATCCCACCCAGCCTCGCGCCTCTGACGCTGGCGTTGGATCCGGCCACTCCCGGGAGAGGGCCATTGGCTCCCGCCCTCTCCCATCTGCAAACTGCTCCCCGAGGGCGGGGCTCCGCGTCCTCCCACCCGCCCGGACCCACTCCCTGGACGGGCGCCCGCTCCCGCCCCCGTGCTTATCGCGAAGTTAACGGAGATCAATAGGCACCTCTGTGAGTCATCGGACTGGGTGCCAGGCTCCCAGCAGGGCCGGTGTCCGGGCCTGGGAGGCTGGCACTGCGGTCCTCATTGTCGATACGGGAGTCTGAGGCTCAGAGGGGTGAGGGACGGTGCCCCGGGCTACAGCCGGCAGGGGCTAAGCCGGGATCCGGCCCGCCACGCATCCCGAGCCAGGCACCGGGCTGGCCCCCCAGGGCTCAACCACAGACACGTTCTGAGTGGACGCCCCCCACCCCCAGGTCTGACCGCAAACCTCCGCCCTGCCTCTGGGCTTCAGGGTCCTGAGCACAGGCCAGGCCCCAAGGCCCCAGCCCCCGCTCCCCTGGCCCAGCCCCTGCCGCTGAGCTCTGGGTTCCCAGCCTCGCCCGCCACACCCGGCCTTGCCCAGGTGGGGGGAATGGCCGGAAAGCCTCAAACCCTGATCCCTCCGACGGTCTGCTGTCCTCTGGGCAGCCCGGGCCTGGAGAGAGGAAGAAGTGGGAGAAGGGGCCGCGGGTGGGGGTGCAGCTGGGCCAGAGAACAGAGAGAACTACTTCTCGGGGAGAGAGAGAGAGACGTGGCTCCGTGCGGCTCAGGCCCAGACACATTCGCCTGCGCCGCGGGCGGAGAAGCAGGTCCGTGACACTCGGTTCCGCAGGCGGGACCGCGTGTCCACCGCGTGAGTCAGGGCCAGAGCATGCGTGGAATTTTGTTTGGTTGTGTCTTTTTGCAAGTCTCGGGATTCCTGTGAAAACTCCAGCAGCCGTCCGGCTGGTGTGGCTCGGCAGTTGAGCATTGGCCCAGAAACCAAGAGGCCATGGGCTGGATTCCTGGTGAGGGCACATGCCGGGGGTGGGGGGGGGGCGGGGGCGGGCTCCAGCCCCAGTGGGGGTGTGTGCAGGAGGCAGCCGATCAATGCTGTCCCTCTCTCATCCGCGCTCCTAACTCTCTACCCCTCTCCTTTCCTCTCTCTAAAAATCAATAAAAATGTTGGGGGGAAAAACTCCAGCAAACAATTTTAGGAATAAGGCGAGAGGGGGCATGAAGGAGGACTGGGGAAGGACAAGAGCAAAGCTGAGCGTCGGGTGGGAAAGCGGGTTGCTGTACTCCGCCCCCCACTTCCCTGGTGTGTTTGGAGCAGGGACGGACATTTATTTCTCACTCACAACGTCCAGTGCTCAAGCTCCTGCTCCCTGCACCCCTGGGGCCTTTCTCCGATGGTGGTGCCAGGACACAGGCCCTTCCTTCCCTTCTTTCCTTCTTTCCTTCCTTCCTTCCTTCCTCCCTTTCTTCCTTCCTCCCTCCCTCCCTTCCTTCCTCCCTCCCTCCCTTCCTTCCTCCCTCCCTCCCTTCCTTCTCCCTTCCTCCCTTTCTTCCTTCCCTCCCTTCCTTCCTCCCCTTCCTCCCTTCCTTCCTCCTTCCTTCCTCCTTCCTCCCTTCCTTCCTCCCTTCCTTCCTTCCTTCCTCCCTCCCTTCCTTCCTCCCTTTCTTCCTCCCTCCCTCCCTTCCTTCCTTCCTCCCTTCCTCCTTTCCTTCCTTCCTTCCTCCCTTCCTCCCTTCCTTCCTCCTTTCCTTCCTTCCTTCCTCCCTTCCTTCCTCCCTTCCTTCCTTCCTTCCTCCCTCCCTTCCTTCCTCCCTTTCTTCCTCCCTTCCTTCCTCCCGCCGCCGGTTCCTCACATCTTCCGCCGCCTCCCTGCTACCTTCCTTCCTTCTCCCTCCTCCCTTCATCTCCCTTCCTTCCTCCCTTCCTCCTTCGTCCTCCCTGCTTTCTTCCTTTCTTCCTCCCCCTCCGCCCCAGCCTTCCGTCCCTCCCTTCCTCCCTTCCTCCCTTCCTCCCTTCCTTCTTTCCTTTCTCCCTTCCTCCCCTCCTTCCTCCCTCCCTTCCTCCCTTCCTCCCTTCCTTCCTCCTTTCCTTCCTTCCTCCCTTCCTCCCTTCCTTCCTCCCTTCCTTTCTCCCTTCCTTCCTTCTTTTCTTCCTTCCTTCCTTCCTTCCTTCCTCCCTCCCTCTCTTCCTCCCTCCCTTCCTCCCTCCCTCCCTTCCTTCCTTCCTTCCATGGCTCCTAGGCCACCGTGTGGTCGCAAGGTCGGCCTGGAGTCACCCACACACCACGCTGGGAGAAGGAGAGGATGGTTTACCAACACTTAGCGCCTAACCTTGGGAGTGCCGAGCATCACATTGCATTGGTGAGAACTAGTCACATGGCCACCAATTGGTGGGAACTAGTCACATGACCACCAGGGCTGGTTGTCACGTGTAAAGGGGTCACTCTCATGCTTCTACTACCCGCCCACACCCTCCCCCACTTACCCCGTTTCACTTAGTCAGCCACACAGATCCTTCTAGGTCCTGCCAGGCCTGGGGGGGGAGGGGAGACACGGGTCAGACATGTGTGTCCGTGGAGAGGCCTCGGAGCCTCCGTGTTCTCTCCTGTAACATGGAGGCAGGCACCATGCCTCGCAGGGTTGGGAGGAGGCTGCAGGAGAAGCCCGGGTGGGCATGCCTGGTGCAGTCCAGTGAGCCCTTGTTCCCCCCCCCCAGAAAGCCCTCCTCCTGCCACCCAGTGGCCCTGCTTTTCCTGCCTTTGAATCTTTTTTAATATTTTATTTATTGTTTTTAATCCTCAACTGTGGATATTTTTCCCATTGACTTTCAGAAAGAGTGGGAGGGAAAGGGGAGAGACACATTGATGAGAGAGAGAGACATCAATTGGTTATCTCTTGCACGTGCCCCGACAGGTGTCGGGTATCAAACCTGCAACCCAGGTACATGCGCTTGACAGGAAATCAAACCTGAGACCCTTCAGTGTGTGATCCAACACTAACCACTGAGCCACACCTCCTGTGTGCTTCGCATTTTATATACGCAGGGTGTCCCCCCAAAATACACACACACTTTCTTCTGATCGCTCAATGGCTATTTCTTTTCAGCTTTAACCCACAGGAATTAATAATCGTGCAAAGTGTGTATACATTTTGGGGAACACCCTGTATTTTCTAACTTAGTCCTCGTTACAGTTTTTTAAAGGACTCTGTCTTCACTCCTCAGCTTTGCAGAAGAGCCACCCCTGCACTCAGGGGCCTCCCCTTCATTCTGTCACCTCAGCATCCGCCTTCTTGAGCGCCCTCGGCCACCGGCCAGCGCCCCTGAGCACTCTGAACCGAGCTTCTCTCTGTCTCTGCAGACTCCCCGCCCTCCAGCCTGCCTCCTGACGGCTGTCCCCAGAGGCTCCCAGCCCCACAGGCCACGGAGAAGGATGAGATCATCGGCGCTCTGGGCCTCGGGGCCCCGTGTTCAGGCTAAAAATGGAAACGCCTGACATTTTCCCACAGGAAAGCGTCCTCCTCCCTCCTGGGGGTCTTGGCAGAGTCCCCATGAGCGCGCCCTTCAGGTACCTTTTTGAATCCACGGCAGGCCCTTCCGGCTGCTCCCAGCCCAGCATGCCGGGAACCTGACCGCCCCAAATTCATCTCCTGCCCCGTGTCCCACCCCCTGCGTGGTCTTGGGGCACGAAGCTGAGTGCACTTGGCTTCTCCTGCCTGGACGGACCACGGCGTACGGACCCGTTCTCCGGCTCACTGTTACACGGGGGAAAGAACGGACATCATCTCACGACATCCTTCTAACAGTTTCCGAGGTGCGAGCATGATCCCCTTCTTACAGAGGCGCAGCCAGGAGCAGAGAGAGTTTGACAGCTGTCCAAGGCCAAGGTTAAAGGGTGGGGCCGGGGCCTGGTTGAGATCTCTGCTCAGGGGGGCTCTGAACAGCCCCAGAGCGGCCGAGAGGTGGGAAGGCTTCCTGCAGCCCAGACAGGCCCAACCGGAGGGTTGGGGGAAGGGAGGGCCAGGTGTCAGCAGATCCCCAGGTCCCAGAACCGTCTTGGCCATTGCCAGGGCCAGGGCAAAGGTAAGGTGACCAGACGTCCCGCTTTTGGCCGGACAGTCCCGATTCTTAACAATTTGTCCTGCCTTCCGCGGCATTTTAAAAGTTTTAAAATGCTGTTTTAAAATGCTGCGGGATGCGGGACAAATTGTTAAGAATCACAAATTGTTGCCGGGACCGATTTGGCTCAGTGGATAGAGCGTCGGTCTGTGGACTGAAAGGTCCCAGGTTCGATTCCGGTCAAGGGCATGTGCATTGGTTGTGGGCACATCCCCGGTAGGAGGTGCACAAGAGGCAGCTGGTCGATGTTTCTCTCTCATCGACATTTCTAGCTCTCTATCCTTCTCCCTTCCTCTCTGTAAGAAAAATCAATAAAATATATTTAATAAGAATCACAAATTGTTAAAAATTGGGACTGTCCTGCCAAAAGCGGGACATCTGGTCACCTTAGGCAAAAGGAGAGTCTATTTCTCAGGACTCAGATTTCCTGGCTATAAAATGGGGTGGCAGTCCCCACTGCAGAGCTATCAGGGGGTATGCTTCCCGGACCCCCCTCACAGGCCAGGATTCAGCACCCCCACGTCTCCCCTGCGTTGTTCCCTGGTGGTGTTTTTCTTTAAGGTAGGGGTGTCGAACTCAATCAGAGAAGGGGCCAAAATCTAAAATCCAGCCTAAATCGCGGGCCGAATGGTTTACTGAACAGTCATAAACTGTCATTGTGATGGAAACGCAGCGGAGTGCAGTGATGACAGCGCAGTGCGGGCCACATTGCAAGGCCTGGCGGGACGGATTTGGCCCGCGGGCCTTGTGTTTGACACATGTGCTTTAAGGGATCCGGTTTAACATCCATATATACTTATTGGAAATACACTGAACCAAACCTCCTCGCTCTGCCCTCCACGGAAAGCCGGGCATGCCTGCCACACACGGGAGGTATTGGCAGAGACTCCTGCAACTGAGAGTTCAAGACCCACTGCCCCTGGCCGGCCTCCCGCGCACTCGCCCCGTCCTGACCTCAGGTTGGGGTACCTAAGGCCAGGTTCGGGGAGCTCTGGGCGTCCCGCCGCCTCCTTTGGAGCACAGAGCGGCATCCTGGCTGGTGCACAGTGGGTGCTCGAACCCTGAGCTCCGCACCAGCCCCCCTGCCTGGAACAGACATCCCCCAGGGCCCAGCAGCCGCAGCAACAACCTCCAACTAAACCCCACTCCCTCCCAGCACCCTGGCTGCTGAGGGGGGCTGAGGTTATTGCTGCCCGTGACAAAACGTGGCATGTGGCATGTGGCGTGGCAGGCCACGTCCTGTTGCCCCTGGCAACCGTCATAGCCTCCTGACCCCGGGCAGTGGCTGCTGTGAGACCAGGCAGCTGCTGTGCTCTGCGGCCTCTCAGGCTCCCTGTTCCCCAGACGAGCACGGCCACCTCATCTCCCGCGTCCTCGCCGCCCCCACGGGTCTCCGCCACCCACACCCCACCATCGGAACCCTCCCTCAGCCGAAGGCCTCTGGACCCTGGGAGGACCAGAGCCTCTACTTCATCGGCTTGTCCGGATCCTAACAACAGAAGGTGCTCCTGGCTGGCCTCACGGCCGCCGCGCCCCCTCCGGCCACCCCAGCCCGCACTTTTCCAGTCTGCGCTGGTTTCCAGCACGCCCTCCTCCTCCCTGGGCCCACTCCCCCTCTCCCCCTGTCCGCCCTCCCTCCCCGCCCCAGCCCCACTCAGAGTGCTCTTCCTCCACCTCCAGGCTCAGTGACCACCATCGTGCCCAGCTGTCAGCTTAGAATGGTCTCCTCCAGGAAGCCCTCCCTGACTTCAGAGGAGCCTCCTCAGAGCCTCTCAGGTGATCTGAGCTCCAGCCCCACGCCTAGGCTCTCTCTGTGTGGCCAGGCTCTGCGTCCCTTGTGTTGCCATGGTGGCCCCAGAATGCTGTACCCCGCCTAGCCCAGGGCCGGAGCTGAAGGATTAGCACCTGCCCCGCCCCCCAAGCCTGGGAGGAGTAGCTGGGGTGTCCTCCCCTCCATCCCCGGCTCCTGCCGGTGCCCCTGCAGTGCATGTCCTTCCCTTTCCTCTTCCCCATGACGCACACCCCATTGGGTACCATTCACAAGGCTTTGCATCCCTTTGGATCTGTTTTTAGTGTGTAATAACCAGAGGCCCGATGCATGGAATTCGCGCGAGAGTAGGCCCTGGCAGCCGCGGCGGCCGCCTGGATCCCTCCCTCGCAGCCACTGTGGCTTCCTCGATCCTGTGGCCGCAGCCCCAGCTTCGTCCGGTAGGACACCCGGTCTAGTTAGCATATTATGCTTTTATATTACAGATATCTGCTATAGTATAGATATAGACTTTGTTTTCTTAATGTTTTTATGGATTCAGAGAGGAAGGGAGAGGGAATGAGAGAAACATCAATGATGAGAGAGAATCACTGACTAGCTGCCTCTTGCTTATTGGGGATCGAACCCACAACCCAGGCACGTGCCCTAACAGGGAATCAAACTGTGACCTCCTGGTTTGGCTCATAGGTCGATACTCAACCCCTGAGCCACGCTGACCGGGCTTCTCTTTGGATCTCCACAGCCGACTTGGATACAGAAACCGATCCTCCCCACCCCCGCCCCCGCCCCCTGAGTGAATGGGACTTGCCGGAGTCCCACGGCTGAGAAACGGCCAGTCCTGAAGCCACCTGGGTCTTCGGAGCCCAAGTTTGCAACGCAGCCCGGGTTCAAGGGTTCTTCATTGTTTTCCCCCCCTCATAGTTCCTCTTTTATTCTGAAAGCTTTAAAAATATGTACGGTCTGCACATTTACAATGATAAAAATGTCACATTGTTGTACAAGTCTTATGTACCAGCCTATACACATGCACACACACCATTCTGAGATATACACTGAGTGCCCAGGTTATTATGAACTCTGAATGCATAATAATCTGGCCACTCAGTGTATATCCTATATAATAAAAGGCTAATATGCAAATTGTCTCCTGGACCAGGAGTTCGACCAGCAGGCAGGCCAGCCAACTTCTCATGTCTCCTCCCCCTGGCCCGGCTGGCCAGACTCCACCCATGCATGAATTCATGCACTGAGCCTCATTCATTCATTCATTTGTGTGTGTGTATATACAGTATATATACTGAGCTGCCAGATTATTAGCATCCAGATTATTATTAATCTGGCCACTCAGTGTATAGTCCTGTATTCATATATCTAAATATTTGCTAGGCAAACTTATAAACACTCAGGCATGTTATTTTATTTGTTCTCAGCATCAAGAGATAGGAGTATCTCTTTAATGGGTATGACAAAAAGGACATATGAGGAACAGGACAAATCTGAAACCTTACATAGGAAGTCATAGATCTATAAATCCTATGTATAAATCACAAGATGAGCGCATTGGTAATTTTAGGCCCAAAGTTGGCCAGAGGAGTTTCCCGTGCCTTTAGCATTATTACAGACAGTAATTTAAGGCCACGTTTTCCCAACTTCTTTGGGAAACAACAGCAGCACGTATGTGAGTCTCTCTCGGATTGTCCTGGAGTCCTCCCACATGCGTCTTTCTCGCTGGCTCTCTCGGCTGACTCTCCCCTACCCTCCGGTGGGCCGTCTTCCTTGTGCAGCGTGTGGTTTTTTGCTGGAAGCTCGTCGGTTCCCGGGGCTGTGATTTCTAGGGGAGTCGCGTGAGCCCAGGCTGGAGGAATGTCTTGGAAAGCCAGCTTCCCGTTTGCTCTTTGTAGGTTTTCGGAGACCCGTTGTCTCAGTGCTGTCTGGGCCCGGGCATCCTGCCCCCGGGGGGCAGTTCAGTTCCGTCTTCACTCACTCTCACAACACAGGCCTGCGAGTTCGCTTTCTCAGTATCGAGTTTTTATTTTTACCCGGAGCCCGGAGCTGCGGCCATATTTGGAGTGAGGTTCCCCAAGCCTCCTCCCCCCATGGAGGGCTGTGGCCTCGGGTTAGGGGAGGTCACACTGGGGCAATAAACAAGCCCAAAGTCCCCTGGCTTCCCAGCTTTATCTCCAACTTCCCCTCCGCGTCTGTCAGGGAGGAGACTCTGCTCCAGTGTCTCACCCAGGGCCCCGGCGGATGGAGCCGCCATGCTCTGCACAGACGTGTAGATGCTCTGGAAAGTTCTGCTGAGCAATAGGAGGGACCCCACTTTGTCACGGCCTCTCAGTACCCCTCCCCTACCCCACCCCCACACACTGCACCCGTGTCAAGCCATGTCTCTCGTCCCAAAGGGAGATTCCCTGTATTAAAGTTGAGCGCCGTGTTTTTAATACTTTTGTGTGCATTGCCCAGCACTTCTAGATGTTTCTGTGATTGTTTTGAGGAAGGAGGTGGCAGCTCAGGGTGCCGGGTTGTCAGAACCAGAAAAATGGACACAGGTGCCGAAACCGGTGTGGCTCAGTGGATAGAGCGTTGGCCTGTGGACTGAAAGGTCCCAGGTTCGATTCCGGTCAAGGGCATGTACCATAGTTGCGGGCACATCCCCAGTAGGAGGTGTTTCTAACTCTCTATCTCTCTCCCTTCTTCTCTGTAAAAAAAAAAAATCAATTAAAAAAAAAATATATATATATATATTTTTTTTTTTTTTTTTTTTTAAATGGACACGGTTTCTTCAAGATTGGGGCGGGCTGTTTTGTAACCCTTTTCCATTTCATAACAGATGGTAATGGTTTCCCCGTGACCTTACACGTTCTTCAGGAGCGTCACTTTTCATGGCTGTGCATTTAAAACCTTGCACATGCCCCTCCTCCAGCCAATCCCCTCGCGCTGGACACGTAGGCAGTTTCTGCTCCTCCCTGTGGACGGAGGGGATGCAGTGAGCACCGTCAGAGGCAGCGGTGACTTCCACCCTCTGTGACACCTGGACGGTCTGGGCGTGGGACGGGCAGCGGCCCCAGAGGGCACGCGGCCACAGCGTGTGTCCCCACTGCGTGTCCACCCGTCTTTGCACACACCTGAGGTTTCCCCCGGCGAGGTTCCCAGAGGCGGGAGTCCCGGGTGGCCCAAAGGATAAACGGGCATCCGAAGACGTCGGACACCTGCTTCTAAATGGCTGCAGCCTCTCGCTCTCGCTCTCTGAGGGACCCCGGCTCCATCCTTACAGCTGCTCCCATGGTGGCGGGCCAGGAAGGTGCTGGGACCGAATCACTCACCAGATGCTCCCTGGAGGCAGGCCTGCGGGGCCCTATCAGAGCTGATAATGCTAATGGCTAAGGGGGTGGTGGGGGGTGGTTCTGCAGAAGTCTGAGAAGGGGAAGCTGGAGATGGGAGCCCCCGGTGCTCTGCCTGAGCAGGGAGGGGGCGTGGAGCCCATGGTCCGGGTAGGGGTGGGGTTAGGGGGGCCAGAAGCAGCCGGGTCAGGGTCCTCAAAGCATCATCTCTCCTCTCTGGGCTCAGACCGGCTCCACTTGCAGCTGTGTGGCTTGGGGAAGTCCGTTTGTAACATGGGGGTGCCTCTCCCATGGGGGTGTCTCTCCTGCTGAGAGACACACTCAGATAGGTAATGTGCTTGCCCCCCCAGGCCGGGTCCTGGCGGCCGCGCTGAGGAAATGGCAGGGGCGAGGCGGAGGACGGTGGCAGCGGCTCTGATGGTGGTGCAGGCAGACTGTGAACACCTCACGTTCTCCCGCAGGCTGAGCGTGCCTGCTTTCTTCGCAGTGCTCGTGAAGAGAGGCGGGCTCACTATGGGCAGCAGGACTCCATGGTATTCATCCATAAATGCCTGTCCTTGCCATGGCTCTCAAGGTCCCCGTTCTGACCCCGTCTCCCCCTCTGACCCTGTCTCCCGCCACCCTGCCCTCCCTGCACAACACTGGCCCTTCTGGCAATGCTTTGAACACACCAAGCACCCGCCAGCCCCAGGGCCTTTGCAGGTGCTGTTCTGCCCGGCAGGAATGCTTTTCTGGACCTTTACAGGGTTCAACGCAAACGTCACCTCCTCAGGCCTTCCAGGTCTGTCCCTCCAAAATGGCCGCCTGTCCCTGCACACCATGCTGTCTCTCATTCCCTGTCTCCTCAACCCCATTTGTTTTACTTCATAGCACGTGTCCCTGCTGAACATTATGTCACACATTTCTTTATTGATTGTTTATTGCATGTCACCACACAGATAAAAAGCATCCAGCACAGTAGATGCTCGACAAATGTCGATCCCCTTTCCTACTTGATTTCCTTTCATTCTTTCCTGGTTTGGCCGTTTCATAGCAGTGTGTGACCTTGGGCAAGTCACGTCTCTCTGGTCCTCAGTTTGCTCATCCATACAATGGGGCTAACCGTCCATCGCACCCGCATGGGGACGGGGACGGGGGGTGCGGGGGCGCGGGCACCACAGCACAAAGGGTGCTGCTCAGGGGGGGTGAGTGGACCTGCTACTGCTTGCCCCTCCCCATGCCAATCCTCTGGAAAGGGTGGCATGAGTCCCCTCAGAGCCTCAGCGTAGCTTAGCCCAGGCTGGGGAGGGGCTGCCGTGGCCTGAGGCCTCGCCCGCGTCTCACCCCGCCACTCCACCCCGCTCCCCAGTGGGGCTCTCCCCGGGTTCCTTCGGGCCGGGAATAATGAATGAAGCGCGGGTCCCTTCGGAGCTTCTCACGATCGATCCCCGGGGGGAAGAAGTCTTCCTCCCTCTTGTTTCGATCCGCGGCCTTGGCCTCCCTCTCCGCCGTGAGTCACTCGTCTTTATCCTGCAGCTCATCTGGCGGCAGCCTAGGGCCTCCCCGCGGAGCCCCGGGGGCAGGGCTGGGCAGAGCCTGCCCAGAGTGTGGGTGGCCAGTGGGCAGACCAAGCCTCAGGAGAGGTGTGCCCAGGCTGGCCTGGAACATTCTAGAAACAATTCCAGCCCACCTGCTGAGGCCAGGCAGGGCCCACATCCCTCCCTAGGAGGAAGCCTGGAGCGGTCCAGAGTGCAAACGTGTGCCCGGGATGGCCCCTGTTACACACACACACACACACACACACACACATACAGCACAGTGACCGGGCACTGGCCATGGGCGGGCATCATGCTGGACCCTTCACTCTCTGCCCCCTGGAGGGATGGGGGAAGGGGTCTCCTTATCCAGCTCCGGAGGCAGCAAGCACAGATCTGGGTGGCTCTGCTTCCTCGTTCTTTCTGACACCAGATAGACAACACCGTGATCCGGAGACCGTTTACGGGGTGTGGGCTGGTGGCCAGGGCCTGGGGCCACATCCCCAGCCAGGTCCCCACGCCCTCCCCGCCCCCCAGGACAGTGAAAGGACACCCCAGGGTGATCCCACCGCACCCCCCATCACCCACTTAGGAGCATTTATCCCCCCCAGCCCACCCCGCCACCCCCAGGGGTTCTCCCCTCTGGCCGGGAATTTCCTGGAGAAGAGGCTTCATGGGAACCAGCATCTTCTCACGGCCTCGGGGCCGCGGAGTGTGGGGGTGTCTTCATTTCCATCTTTCCTCACCAAATCCAACACGCGCGGTGGGGGCGGGAGAGGAAGCTCCCGGAGGAGAGGTCGGGTTTTATGAGGTCTCAGACCCAAAAGAGAAATGTTTTTCAGACAAACCCAACCCCGGGGTCAACGAAACCTTTCGTAATGTTTTTAAAAACATTTTTTATTCCGGCCCTCGCCAGCCCGGCTCAGTGGGTAGGGCATCGGGCCTGCGAACTGAAGGGTCCCGGGTTCGATTCCAGACGAGGGCACATGCCAGGGTTTCGTGCCCGATGCCCAGGAGGGGGGCGTGCAGGAGGCAGCCGATCCGTGATTCTCTCTCATCATGAATGTTTCCATCTCTCCCTCTCCCTTCCTCTCTGAAACCAATAAAGAAATATATTATCTTAAAGACGTTTTTATTGTGTTTTAATTACACAAGGAACATATGGGAAGATTCACTTAGAATTCCAAACGGTTCCTATGGCTCTGCTGGGCTTAAGCATCCTGTGGGCTTTGGTGATTTTAAGCATTTCCTCTGCGCTCTGAGCGTGCCCGAGGGGGGGGTCCCCCATTTCCTCTCCAACGGGGCTTTCCTGGGGTCTCTGTGAGAATCAGCCCAGTGGAGGGTCCCTCCCCCATCCCTTCGTCCCCACCTCCAGCCCCCTGGTGGTCCCAGCTCCTCCCACAAGCTTGTGACAGAGAATACACAGCACCAGGAGCTCCGAGGTGGCCTTAAAATAGTAGCTCTGTGTCCCTCGCATGAAGCAGCCACGCCTGGTTCTGTCTGGAGCCATCTGGGAAGGGGGACAATGGCCCCGCACACTGCCTCCAGCGCCCAGGAGCGAGGGCCGGAGAGGGAGGCCTGGCTGCATGCTCCCACCGCCAGCAGAGGGCGGTCACCCCTCCCCTGTCCTGGCTGCCCCCCAACAGGGCTGCCCCCCACCCACAGGGCTGCCCTCCCAGGGACCCAGGGTGGTGTGCCTGAGCACAGCTCCATCCCCCACAAGGTACACCCACAAGTTTGTTTATGACGCAGAGACCCTGTGGGGTGGCTTCTGCTACTGCCCCCAGGTGGCAGAGGAGGAGCCTGCAGTAAGGCCCCAGGTGAGCACAGCTGCTCGGCGGCAGGACCAGGACCAGGCGGGCGGTTCTCCAAACCACGAGTCTCCACTCCCCCTGAGCGCCCCTTGGAGGGGATGGAGGAACTTTTCCTATTGGGAGCGGTGCCAGCAAGAGGCCTGAACCCCACAGGACCACGCACATACGCGAAGAGCCATTTATGAAGCCTCAGAGGCATGGGCTCCCATCACAAGCGTTTCCTCACCCCAGGACCTTTGCACATGCTGTGCCTGGAATATTTCTCCCATCCTCCCCACCCTTCTTCCCTGGTGCCTATTTCTCCCCATGACTAACCTCATTTTATCTTAAAAAAAAAAAATACATTTTTATTGTTTTCAGAGAGAAAGGGACGGGGAGAGATAGAAACATCAGTGATGAGAGAGAATCATTGATCGGCTGCCCCCGGCACGCCCCCTCCTGGGGATCAAGCCCACAACCCAGGCATGTGCTCTTGACCGGGAATGGAACTGTGATGCTCAACCACTGAGCCACACTGTCGGGTTCCTTTCATCTTCTATCTAAGGAGTCAGAGTCACTCGCTCTCGTTTTATGTATTCTTTCATTCACAAAATGCACATGGCTTCTCTGCGCCAGGCACGAGGCTATCCACCAGACAGACACAGCATCTGCCCACATGAGGCTTGTAGACCAGAGGTGGGCAGAACACGGTCGGCTGAGGGACCTGCACATAGTAGGTGTTCAGTAAACAGAAGGCGGATCTGGAGGTGCCGCTGAGCCGCTGGCGAGGAGAGGGCAGCTGCCTGGGAGGGCACTGAGCTGGCACGGGCACCGCCTGCCTCCCCCGGCCGCCTCCTGCTTCCGGCGCCCTCTTTCCCAGATGCCGAGAACAGAAACTGCCTTCCCTTCCTCCCTGCGTCATTTCACAGAAAAATCGCTTCCACGCCGCCCGGCGCCTCCGAGGGGCCAGGCTGCTGGCGCTCTCTACGCTGCGGTTGCCATGGCAGCCACGTGGGTGCCACCCACCCCGCATCCTGTGCATTGCACAGACTCCCTCCTGTTCTCCGAGGTCGCTGTGTGCGGGGGCCGTGCCAGCCGGGCACACGGAGGACAGGGGGCGCTCCTGAGCCCCAGGGGCCTCGCAGGGGAAGACGGGCTGCTCCACTCACAGGCTGGACCCTGAGCCGGGCCCGTGGGAAACCCAGGCACTGGGCCTGTGGGGGGAGAGGCAGACGGGCCATCACTTCCGCCCTGTGGGACTGCCACGTGGACCAGCCAGGACAGCGGGAGACGCAGGTGTGGGTCGCGGGGCCATCTCACAGGGCCACTCCGCACTCCGGGTTGACCTCTCCTCCTCCCTCGCTGATAAAAACCCAATTTCAACCCGACGATTCCTCACGAACTCCACAAGAGAGTTTGACCGAGTGGAGTGCATCAGGTAATCCCATATTCCTTACCTGGAATTGTTTTACTAATATATATATATATATATTTATTTTTTAATTTTTTTTTTTTTTTACTGATTTCAGAGAGAAAGGGAGAGGAGGAGAGAAAGGGAGAGAGAGAGAGAGAGAGAGAGAGAGAGAGAGGAGAGAGAGAGAGAGAGAGAGAGAGAGAGAGAGAGAGAGAGAGAAACATCAGTGATAAGAGAGAATCACTGATTGGCTGCTTCCCGCACCCTCCACACTGGGGACTGAGCCCACAACCCAGGCATGTGCCCCCACCGGGAATCAAACCGTGACCTCCTGGTTCATAGGTCGACACCTAACCACTGAGCCGCACCGGCCGGGCTGGAATTGTTTTGGGACACGCAGATGACCCAGTCCTGGCCGAGGGCACCTCAGGGGCTGGAGAAAGGGCCAACTGCAGGACTGCCGTTTCCAGACTGCTGCCTGCTCCATGAAATACATTTCTCCTTGCTCCGCCTGCTGTTAGCTGCACATTCGGTTATGTTCTGCCCAGCGTACGCTCACAGAAACGGGCGCCTTGGCAAACGCTGGGCAATCAGGGCAGGCTTTGGGAGGAAGCGCTTTGAGCCGGGCCGCAATGAGCGACTGGGAGTTCACTGGGCCGGCCAGAGGGAGGAGGCATTCCAGTCCGCGGTGAGGCCTGGCAGAATGGTTCCCGGACCAGCAGGCACGTGAGAGTGCATGGCAGGGCAAGGCTCCATGCTGGGGTGAGCAGGGCCTGGGTCAGGGGGCCCCACCTGACCCAGAGCAGGCTAACATGGCTGGACTTGATCCAGGGGGTGATGGGAGCCGCAGGGGGCAGGGGCACCCCTCGAGGCAGCGTGGCAGGTGCAGAGGAGGCAGCAGGCAGGATGGGCACGCCGCCCAGGCCAGGAGTCAGGCTCACAGAGTGCCACGGGGACACCGAGGTCCCAACCCCTGAGAGCTCAGAGGGACTGCCCTCTGGAGAGTGGTGAGTTCAGATCCCCTCGTGATGCCCCTTGCTCTAAACCATGCAGTGCTTCTTGCACTAACAGTAAACTCCCAACCCCCCCTGGCCTCACAGCCCCCCCACCCCACCCCCGGGATCTGGCCTTGGCCCGTGGTGCTTCCCGCCTTGCAGCCAGGCCTTTCCTGCCCACACGCTGCAGGCACCCTGGCCCTGCCCCGCACCTTTCTAGACTGTGAACGACTCACTGAGGCTGGAGCTGAGTGTCCCCCACCTTTTACCCCCTCCTCGGCATCCGTGGGGCGCAGGGAGCCGGAGGCAGAGGAATGGGCTGAGTGAGCCTCTTTAACTATCAGCTTCCTGCTCCCCACTGCCGCCAGCTCACCCCCCTCTGGCATGGGGTATCTGGGGGAGCAGGGGGCCTGGAGTCGGGGGGCCAGTCCCCACCACAGGGACCTGAAAGTGGCGGGACCTTGAACCCGCGTAGCAATTGATTGAGACGCAAATTAGAATCTGATGGGTTCGCCTGGTATTTGGGACTCGGTCTGTCTGTCTGTCCGTCCACCCAAGGATGCTTTTAGGAGAGGGGACCAGCCCTCTGGTGGCACGTTCGCCCGCCAGGGGAGGAAGCGTTCCCCGGCGAGTGGGGAATAAGAAGGCAGAGGCTGCCCCCATCTGGCAGGAGCCGGGAATGCAGGGTTGGTTACAGAGCCAAGAGCCCCCACGGAACAGCCCGCAGCGGCCACAAGAGCCAGGGAAGCACCACCTTCGAATGGCCGCCTGCCCCCGGCCAGGCTCTCCTCGTCGGCCATCGCATTGCATCCTCCGAAGAGCCTGTGAGGGTCCGTTCTCCGGACAAGAACGTGATGCTCCGAGGGGTGTGCTGTGGTGGCCAAGGTCACCCAGTCCCTCAGGAGCAGGACCAGGGTCAAACCCAGACCTAGGAGTCCCGAAGCCAGGCCTCTAGCTTTTTACCCCGAGCACAACAGGAGTTTGGGCTCGTCATGGATGGCCTTTGTGAGACTGAGCTGCGTTCCTTGTGCACCCAATTTGTTGAGCTCTTTTATCAAGAAAGGATGCTGAAGTTCTGTCTTCTGCCAGATCCATTTGGGCCGTGTTGACCAAACCCTCTGCTTCCCTATCAACTCTCTGTCTAGTGGCCTATCCACACTGCAAGAGGAGTGACATCCCCAACTATTTCTGCGCTGCTATTTGTTTCTCCTTTTAGTTCTGTTAGTACTTGGTTTACATATTTGATGCCTTTCTTATGTGGAAAAAAAAAGTATACAGTATTTAATGTATGTTTCATATACGTATATAATTTTATCCTATCTAATAAAAGGCTAATATGCACATAGACCGAATGGTGGAACAACCAAACACTAAACAACCGGTCACTATCAGGTGCGCTGACCACCAGGGGGCGTGCATGAAACATGGCGGGTGCAGCAGGTGAGCAGGGGCACCAGACCAAGGTGGAGCTCTGGTCCCTGTCATCAGGGAGAGCCTCTGGTGGTTACTGAAAATTTTTTGCTCCCTCGAGACACAGTTCTGCCCAGCGTTCACACCTGCTGCCATTGCCAGCCCTACTCGCACCCACTGCCAGTGCCTGGTGCCAGTCCCAATCATTTGGCACCATCAGCAGGTGTGAGCGGTGGCTGCCAGCCCTGATTGCCCCTGAGGGCTTCTCCAACTCCTCCTACTCCTGAGGTACAATCAGGGCAGCAGCCACAACTCATACCCGCTGCTGGCGCTGGCCCGAATAGCTCTGCGCTGTCAGGGGGTGCAAGCAGGGCTATTGTCGTCAGTGTGTGAGGTGTGTGAGAGCAGCAGTGGCAAGAGCAGAACTGCCAGCAGACAGGACTGGGGCTGCAGCAGGAGGGGCCAGACGGGAGCACAAAAGATTGGCTGAGACTCACCTCTGTGCCTACCACAACCTCACAGCCCACAGTCCCGAATTTGTGCACTGAGCCCCTAGTATTTACATATTTATATGCATCATATCTGCATAAATATATAGGATAATATATTGTATATAATACCTTAATATACAGACTATATATATGTGGAAATATATAGACTATATATATGCATATGTATATAAGTACAAATGCATATATATATATACTGTATATATATATATATATATATATATATATATATGACACATAGTGTATATGGTGTGTTATATGGTACTAGTGGCCTGGTGCATGAATTTGTGCACATTTAAAGGAAATTAATTAGAAGAAATATTTTAATATCACTATTCATCCTTTCTCTATAATAAAAGTGTCAACCAAATTCACAATTAACTATGACAGCATGTGATAGGTGCCAGTGAGAGCTTTATATGTATCATGCATGTGCGAATCAACTTAGCCTTTTACATGTATAGAATAAACTTGCTTAATTAGACCTGCTTTCTGATTTAGCTAAACTCTTCCCAGCCCAGTGAAGCACCCCAAGTTCTCTTTCAGGTAATTGTTAACAACACAGCAGTAAATACCAACACAAAGCAGATTATTATTGTAGATCATGCAAGGAGAACAAAGGGTGAAATATTTAACTGCAGCAGTGTTTAACTATATTCTGCACAGTGAGAAAACCAGAAGTCATTTTCAAGTCCCACCATTTCTTACTTCTTTTCAGTCGGGTCAAGTTTCTAAGCTTTCTAAATCTCCGTTTTCTGGCTAATGAAAAGAAAATAGGATTCCCCTGAGTTTCCATCTACCTACTCCAGGACTTCTGTGAGGTTCAAATGAGATGAGGCACGTGAAAGTGCTTCACAGACATTTGGTTAAAGTGTAAAATGTTTGCACCTGGCTATAAAGCAAGTCGTGTTCCTGGGCTGCAGAAACTCCAAGGAGGCTAGCCACTAGGGAGAGGAAGCCAGGTGATGCTATGTGGCATAATTACCTGGTACCCACAGCGACCATTTCCTGATTGGGCTGGCTGGGCTGTGGGCCGCATTTTGTGCCATGGGGTCTTGGCAGCATCTACTGTGATTTGATGGGGTGTCGCTCCGGGGTGGTGGTGGGGCCTGTGTCTCGCTCGGGAGAAGCTGAGTGTTGCTTTGTGGGCACCAGGTCTGCAGTGCCACCTCTTTGTAAATGGTCAGTGCGCATCACGGCAGCTCCTGAGTTGAGTGTCTGCCCCTTGGTGTTCATTGCACGTCATAGCAACTTGTTAGACAGTCAGACACTTAGCATATTTTATATATATATATATATATATATATATATATATATATATATATAGTATAGGTACATCATAGAGTATATATATACTAATGTATATAATAAAATAACAAAGTACTAGTTCTACAAGAATGTATGTAACACTGGTAACTGTTGTTGCCTCCAGGAAGAGAATTGAGTACTGGGACTTAACTTTCACAATACACATTTTCTGTACTTCTTAAATTTTGTACCTCTGCTTCATAGAATGTCAGGAGATAGAAATAGAGTTATGTGCCCCCCTTCCAAAAAATTATGAAAAGAAGCAAATATGCAAAAGAATTTTCTCAAACAATGAGGTGTCCAGTGCACTAAAGGCCCCACTGGCTGTGTCTGAGAGCAGAGCCCGGCCTGCCCAGCGTGTGGCCACATCCCTCCCCGAGCCCCTTTCTGGGCACCACACTCAGGACCTCAGGCGCTGCAGGCCCACGGCCCCACGAACAGCCCAGGCAGGATGCAAGCCTTGCAGGGAGCGGCCAAGGGCAACCCCTCGTGTGAGCGGTGCCAAACGGATGTTCGGAATGCCTCGGGCACGATTATACTGCCCTGTGTCCGTGACTGGAGGGCAGAATAGCCCTGGTTTGATGCCATTTCATTCTTCCAGTCCGGTCTCTTTCAATCCATAGCCATCCTTATTTCAGCTTCCTTTCCATTTGTTCCAGACCCTTCCTGTGCTGGCTTTTAAATACAGCTCAATTATTCATCTTTCTCTAATTGAAGTGTTCCTTTTCCCTTTCTAATTACCTCCCCTCCCCACCCCGCAACCACCCCATTTCCTATCTTATGTCTGTTTGCTTTTCATGCAGAATCTTGATGATCTGGGCCCAATTCCACGCTTGCTTCCTGGCCTGTTCCACTGAAAGCAGCCAATATTGATCTCCATCCACAGAGTGCTTCCCAGTTGTCCCCAGCGCCACGTAATGCATCCATTGTACAGCGTCTGTCTTCCTGAATCCACTTCCCTTCTGACTAGCTGTACCCTAAGGGCCTGTTGCCACGGTCCAAGCCATCCTGCTCCTGGCTCCACTCCCAGGTGGCTCTTCTGCCCTGGCCTCTGTCCCCGGGTCATTCTGTGCCTCTCGGGGCAGTGGGACCCTCCACTCCTGTCCTTAGCCTGCTGAGAAGAGGAGATGGCCCTGGGGGTGCCGGACACTGAGGAACGGAGGCAGGACACGAGGCAGGAACGTCGACAGCTTCTTAATCCCATGAGAGCCCATGGATGGATTCCCTCCTGGGTCCAAAGTCTGTGTAAGAGAACGGCTTTTGTCTTCTGGTTGTTGTTGTTCCAGAATGTGGGAAGGCATTAGCAAATCATGTAGGTGAGAAGGGACTTATATCTAGAACAGATCCAAAATCCTACAATTCAACAAAAAAAGACCAACAAAGCAAATTTTATTCTTTTTAAAAATATTTATTGACTTTTTACAGAGAGGAAGGGAGAGGGACAGAGAGCTAGAAACATCGATGAGAGAGAAACATCGATCAGCTGCCTCCTGCACACCCCCTACTGGAGATGTGCCTGCAACCAAGGCACATGCCCTTGACCAGAATGGAACCTGGGATCCTTCAGTCCGTAGGCCGACGCTCTATCCGCTGAGCCTAACCAGCTAAGGCTAATCATAATGTTTTTAAAAAATATTTTTATTGTTTTTCAAGGGAGACAGAGAGAGAGAGAGAGAGAGAGAAACATCAATGAGAACTGATGGGCTGCCTCCTGCATGGCCCCCACTGGTGATTGAGCCCCCAACCTGGGCATGTGCCCCGACTTGGAATCAAACCCGTGATCTCTTGGTGCATGAGACAGCGCCCAACCAACTGAGCCACACTGGCCGGGCGATCATACCTTTCTTCAATGGCAAATAACAGATGTTCGCAAAGACATGGAGAAAGCGGAGACCTCATACACAGTGATGGAAATAAATGCAAAATGCCACAGCCCCTGGGAAACACGGTCCAGCGGCCAGCAGCTCCCCTCCTGGGTACATACACCAGCAGAATTAATTAAAAACAGGCACTCGGACAAAAACGCATACTCCTGCGTTCATAGCGGCACTGCCCACAATGGCCAAGAGGTGGAAACAGCCCACGTGCCCATCACCTGATGAAGCGATTACACATTCATTCTTATACGCCCGTGCCACTGGCGTGCCGGGGACGCCTGTTAGAACGGCTGGAAGTTAAAACAGTGGCGATAGAACGCTGGAGGGGAGGCAGGGAAAGTGGATCGCTCACTCATTGCCGTGAGAATGCACGAGGATAGACCGCCGCTCTGGAAGGTAGCTGCAGTTCCTGCAGAAGGTGCAATGCCTATCAGACGCGGGAGGCATTTCAATGCCCTCGGACTGAGCGTTTCCAGTGGAAAATGAGATTGCAGGTGTAGTTAGAAACCCGGCCTTCTCTCCCGAGGGCAGAGAGAAGCAAGGAGGAAAGGAAGGCTGGCAATGTGCTCCAGCGAGGGGGCGGGAGGCAGCTGGCGGTGGCCGCCTCCTTCTGGCTCCGACTGGAGCTGGCCGCTGCACCTGGGATATTAAAGGAGCCCGACTCAGTAGGAGACAAGGAGGATGCAACCCGATGTCCTCCTGCTTAGGTCTTCCACCCCTCCGTCTGGCCTCCGACCCGCCTCCCAGGCGCATCTCTGGAAGACCTGTAGCTATTGCTCTCAGCGTGAGCTTGGCAGGGTCTTCCAGGGCTCCCTCCCCTACCGAGGGCCTTATCTGCCCGCCCCTGGCGTTGGTCTCTTTAGGATTCCCCTGGGAGCCCTGCTCTGAAGGCCTACCTGCCCTTCAGCCTCTCTCCAGGGGGAGGGACCGGGCACAGAGCCCTCAGGGGCCTTGGACCCTGGGCAGGGGGCTGGAGGGCGGCTCTAGCCCCGCTCCCTTCCCAGGGTGTGCCCTGCCTGGTCCCTCGTTTCCGCCTGGTTCCGGAAGTGGAAGCTCTGCCTCCGGAGCCCCCTCGCTGGGCTCGGCCTTGTGAGCTGCTCCAACCAGCCACAGCCCGCGGCATTTTCTAGAACAGAGACCAGCTTCCGTGGCTCTGGGCCCCACCTGTCTCAGTAGGCCCAGGCCGTGTTCTCCAGGGGACTCCTACCCCATCCCAGGGCCGTCCAGGGCCAGCACACCTGAGGTTGTTGGGAGGCGATGAAAGAGGGACCAGTCTCCCCCTGGGTGACACCCCCGCTCTCCATAAGCGTTGTCTTGAAGGCTTTCTTGGTTTAGGGGTGGAAAGAGAACCAGAGGAGAAAAGGGGAACATAACCCCCAAACCACTTCCTTTACAGAGGCCCTCCCCCTCTGGGGTGACCGGGGGTGATGACTGACGGACCCCCTTTTATCCGCGGGCATTTATTTCTTCCCCGGGCCCCAGGCATACATGGCGGCTCTGCTCCAAAAGCGTTGGCATGTGTATGTGACCATGTCCCTCTCCTTAAGGACTTTCCAAAGGCTTCTCGGGTTCCTCTGGATAAAACCCAAAATGCTGAACACCACTGCTGACCCCAAGAAAGAAGAGCCCTAACAAGATTGCTCCCAGCAGCTAACTGAGCTCAAATGTCTACACTGAGCCTAGAAGGTTCAGTACAGGCTTCTCCCCCAACCTGCCCTTTGGGGAGAAGCCTGTACTGAACCGCCTGCCTCCGTGCTCAGCCAGCCCTGATAGCGGAGTCCCTGGAATCTCCTCTTAACTAATAGGAGGGAGGCTTTCCAATCTGAGACACATGGTAGCGATAGCCTCGTTAGCATCTTCACTGACCAATCAGAGCAGCTTCATTTCAACCAATCAGGACAGTGGGTTTTGGACCAATCAAACTGTGAGTACAGACCAATCAGGGACCAGGGGAGGGGACTTCTCTCTATATAAGCCAGCTCCCTGCCAGAGTTGCTTATTGCCTTTCCACAGACCACTGAAGTGTGTTGTCTACCAGAGAGGACCAGAGCCGAGGAGAGCAAAGCAGAGATGTTTCAGGAGAGGGCCCTTGCCTGGGGGAGGCCTCACTCCTGGCCTCCCAGAAGGCCTGGTAGCCATACTGTATCACAATCCAACCGTTTGCTCTGAAAGTTTCCATCTTCACCACACCCCAAATTGGGAATGCCTATTGGTGGTGAATTGGAGCCAAGGACCAGAGAAATATTTTAAATCTTCCGCCAAAGCACCAAAGATCAAACAGTGTAAGTATCCCCAGGCCCAGGGGACCAGCTTTACCTGGAGGCGTTTGCTAATCTGAGCGGCTGAATTGCCCTTTTGTCAGCCAGAGGGCTAGGCTTACACAGCTAGGATCAGAGCTCGGCCTGAGATTTTGGCAGGCTGCCTCCCCGGAACCAGGGAGAACCAGAAGGAAGCCAGCTATGGGGTAGACTGCAGCCCGGTTCTGTAGCAGCAAGCCTGGAACTTAGGCTAACGGACCCACAATCCTACACGAAGGAGGATAATGACATGGTAGGCCTCAAACTATTTCTATAATTACTTCCTCAAATAAGGTGTAGCAGGGAGGTAAATCCAACTTAGGAGGAGACAAGACAGGATGAACTACAAACAGCAGAAACAACAGACCACAGAAATAGACCCAATGATTTCCAGATGCTGGAGTTCTCAGACACAGGCTGTGAAATACTGTGTTTTATCAACTCCGAAGTGCCATTCATTGTAAAAAATAAAAATAAAAAGGCATCATTCGACGCTCTACTAAATTAGGCCGCCAATAGTCCCACTAGCCTCTCACTGCTTTGACGTATATTTCACTTTTCCCTGCTTTCCATTCCATTGCTTGATGAATGGTGGGCAATCCTTCACATGATCTCAGTATCAAACTGTGGTGCAGGGCCTCCAGCCAAGACACAACCCGGAGACCAGATTCACCCTCCCCTCTGCAGCAATTAAAAAATAGGCCAGCCGAAACCGGTTTGGCTCAGTGGATAGAGCGTCAGCCTGCGGACTGAAGGGTCCCAGGTTCGATTCCGGTCAAGGGCATGTACCTTGGTTGCGGGCACATCCCCAGTGGGGGGGGGGGTGCAGGAGGCAGCCGATCGATGACTCTCTCATTTATGTTTCTAACTATCTCTCTCCCTTCCTCTCTAAAAAAAATCAATAAAACATATTAATAAATAAAGAAATAGACCAAAATACAGGAAACGATGGCAGTCAAGACAATGAACACAAACAACACAGGACAGTGGCCCTTAAGGGACAAAAAGCAAATGAGAGGAGCCCTCCAATGCCCTGCCCGCAGTTCGGGGAGGAGCGGCCCTGGCCGGCTTTCTGGGAGGACAGCTGTAGCTTGCAGGCGAAGACTCGGAGAGGAGGGAGAGGCTCAGAGGGAACTCTAAGCTCTGCAGAGGGGCCCCGTGGCTGTGCAGTTGAATGTTATCAGCACATGCACACGAACACCCCCACGGCAGGGGAAGAATCACCCTGAAAGATGACGGGGGAGTGGGCACAGAGCTCACACACGCCTGGGAACGGTGCCCATTTCCACAGCAAGGGCGGAAACCCTCATAACTCCCGGAGCATCATGGGAATGCCTAAGAAGGCGCTTGCCTCAGTCGTGGGGGAAATTAACCCACATTAAATGCAGCCGGGTACCGCCTAAGACACATAAAGACAAGACTCGCAGGCGTCTTCAAACTACGGCCCGTGGGCCACATGCGGCCCGCAGAGGAGTCTGATCCGGCCTGCCAGGTTTTTTGGGCAGTGAGCGCAGCCGAGGTGTTACAGTAGGAATTAGTAGTTCATATAGCCCGGCCCTCCAGCTCTCTGAGGGACCGTGATCTGGCCCCCACTTTAAAAAGTTTGAGGACCCCTGAATCAAACTGTTCCAAACAACTGTGTCCCAGAACGAAGCTCAAAAACATTTTATTTTTTAAATCATTTTTTTTATTGATTTCAGAGAGGAAGGAAGAGAGAGAGAGAGAGAGATCAATGATGAGAGAGTCATTGATCAGCTGCCTCCTGCATGCCCCACACTGGGGATCAAGACCCTAACTCAGGCATATTCCCTGACCGGGAATCGAACTGTGACCTCCTGGTTCAGAGGTCAATGCTCAACCACTGAGCCACGTCAGCCAGGCTGCTCAAGAACATTTTAATGAACTTGACCATTTCCACCCCCCATCATATCCAGAACACACCATCCTCTTCCACTCTCTAAAAATCAATGGAAAAATGTCCTCAGATGAGGATTAAAAATAATAAATAGATAGATAAAATTGCCTCTGCTCCTCCCACCTCGCCTCCCAGTCCCCATTAGCTTGTGTCACTTTTATTTTGTTCGTAGCACTTTTTGCCTTCTAACGTGCTGTGCAGTCTCCTTATATCCGATGTTTTTGCTCACTGTCTACTTCCCCACTGGAATGTGAGCCACAAGGAAAAGGATCTTTGCTGTTTAGTTCACTGATATATCCCAAGCACCTCGTACAGTCCCTGGCACATATTAGTTGCTCAATAAACCCTTATGTATACAAGTGATCGATACTTAACGTAACTAGATAATAGTGAACATCGAACGGCTCCCTGCACTTTGGGATCACACTCCGATGGACTTCATCTGAGCAGGCAAGGCTGAATGAGCCATGGCCTTCATTTCCGACAGGACAAACTGGCGGGATGACTAAGCAGTCAGCCTCACTTGGGAACGTGGGAAGTGGGAGGCGCTGAAGACAATTAAACAATAATTGTGGCTCTTTGGGGACCAAGGGGTGGTTGGCGTGTATAGAGGGCAGCCAGGACAGGCTGCCACCTTGTGGTTTAATGAGGAAATGCACTCACTCTGACCAGGAAACTGTTCATGGACCAGCGTGATCTTTGTGACCAGCGTGATCTCCCATAGACTCATGCAGCCACTCACTCCTCCAACAAACGTTTGCCCAGCAGTGATGAGAGGGCCAGACATTCTGAGGAGGAAGAGGTCCTGTCTCTTGGAGGGATGGAAAAAACAGCACCCGCTGATTCCATAACTGTCTCCCAAGTGCCCCTGCACTGAGCTGGCCTTGGCGATGATCATTAAAGGGACAGACAGGACTGCCGCATGGAGCTGACCTTCTAGCTGACAGGTAAATAAGAGGATAGCAGCGCAGGTGTGGAGAAATGCCCATGGGAGAGAGAGATGACATTTCCACGTTAGAGAGGCCTCCGAAGAGGTGACCTTTAAACGGAGGTCTGGATAGGGAGCAGCAGGCTGGATGAGAGAACAGCACCCCGGGGAGAGGAAGCAGATGTGCTGAGTGTTCTGGGACTGGAGAGGCCAGCGTGGCTGGAGGGCAGTATGCATGCCTGGGCGAGGAGGGCAGGGGGAGGTCAAGAGGTCAGCAGAGGCTGGATCCTGGTGGGCCTGAGGGCTGTGGAGAGGACTTGGCCTCCACAGATATGACCTAACCTGCCTTTTCTAAAGACCCATCCAGCTGGAGGTAGGGGACGGCTTCAGAGGGTAGCTTAGCCCGTGTGGGCTGCCATCACAGAATGCTCCAGACAGGCTGGCTTATAAACAAGAGATACTTATGTCCCACAGTTCTAGAGGCTAGGAATTCCAAGAAGAAGCAAGGGAGCCGTGTGGAGTCTCTCTCATAAGGGCACTAATCACACCCATGAGGTCTGCACCCTCATGACCTCGTCACCTCCCGGAGGCCCCCACCTCCTAACACCATCACATGGGTGGGGTGTAGATTTTAACAGGAAACTTGGGACGATACCAACATTCCACCTATAGCAGAGGAGCACCTATGTATGGAGGGGAGTGAAGACAAACATTTAGAAGACAACAGTCCAGTCCTCAAGGGGGTTCTTGTTCCAGTGGGATGGTCATGGGTCAGGTAGCTCAGTCCATCTGAGTTCAAATCCTGGCTTCACCACTTTCCTGTATCATGACCGTGGGCAACTTCTCCAAGCTTTGCTTTCCTCACTTAAAAAATGGGGGGAGGGGAGAAAATCATGCATTGCAGATGTGTTGGGCAAATTAGACAGAGAAATAAATATGGAATGTCTGGTGCTGTACATGGTATGTGCTCAGTAGAAGTCATATTATAACACACACACACACACACACACACACACACACACACACACCTTTACAAAGCAGGAAGAAGACAGATGTACCCCCAGGTGATAAACACCCAGCAGAGATGGAGGCAGTACCGGAGGGACCGGTGTGGTGGCCTCGAATGCCAACCTAAAGCACAGGAGCCTCTGTGAGCAGTGGGAGCCACTGAGCAGAGAAGCTTCATGAACAGAATTTCCTTTTCAGTTATAATCCTCACCTGAGCATATTTTTTCCATTGACTTTTAGGGAGCGTGGGAGAGAGAGGGAAGGACGGAGAGAAACATGGATGTGAGAGAAACATATCCATTGGCTGCCTCCTGCATGAGCCCTGACCAGGACCCAGGCCGGGGCGGAGCCTGTAACCAACGTGCATGCCCTTGGCAGGAATCGAACCCGGGACCCTTTGGTCCACAGGCCGACCCTCTATCCTATGGGTGTCGAACTCAATCAGAGAAGGGGCCAAAATCTAAAATCCAGCCTAAATCGCGGGCCGAATGGTTTACTGAACAGTCATAAACTGTCATTGTGATGGAAACGCAGCGGAGTGCAGTGATGACAGCGCGGTGCGGGCCACATTGCAAGGCCTGGCGGGACGGATTTGGCCCGCGGGCCTTGTGTTTGACACATGTGCTCTATCCACTGAGCCAAACCGGCTAGCGTGAACAGAGCTCCCTTTTAGGAGGAAGACACTGCTGACAGCCAGGAAAGGGGAGGAACTAGAAGGAGGAAAAGTGTGACCCCCTCCTTCCCGCTTCTGAGATGCGGCTTCTCTCGCCCTCCTCCGGCCCCTGAGCTCCGCCTGCAGCCGGGCCCGGAGCCTCGCTGCGGGCCTGCTTGCTTCCAGCCGTGATCTGTTTCCCAGGCCCCGGCGCCGGGCCACGGAGCGCTTCCAGGTCTGGCCGTGCGAATGACGAGCCTCTCGCCAAGCCCGCCGACCAGACAGCGTCTTGGAGGGAACGCGTCTCTTTCCCAGTCCCCTGCCTCCTTCGTCCTGGCCGGCCGCCTGCTTCCTGCTGGAGGCGGCGGGCGGGAGCGGCGGGAGGGGGCAGGCCTGGCGTGCTGGGCTTGGCCATCGTCCTGCGGACTTGGGGTTTGGGAGCGGTGCAGCCGGCCAGCCGGGCAGTCACCGGGAATCACAGAGACCAGGACCTAACTGACTCGGGGTGACGGATGCGGGGCCTCTCGGACAGGCAGCCCTCCTCCCCTCTAGACCTGCCGTGTGGGAGGCTGCGGCGCTGTGTCCGCTCCGGGACTGACTTCCGAGGGTCTGCCGCTCTCCGGCTCGCACAACGTGCTTCTAGAAGAATCTTTAGAATAAAGCAGCTAAGGCAGAGACTGGCCTCCTCCTCTGCTGTCTTCTCCACACCCCCATCGCGGAGAAGGACACATTTATTCCCAGAAGCATTTGGACACAGGGAAGCTTGGTGTGACGAGATGGTGGGGGGGGGGGGGGTGAGGGACGAGCACAAGCCCACCCGTGAGGACTTAGTTCCGAGTGATGGAGATGCACACGGGCTCATTCCGCTCCCAGCATCCCACTGAGGCCTCTCCCTGCTGGTCTGTGCCACACGCCAGGGACAAGTAAGACCCACTCAAGCTCCCGGGAGCTCAGAGCCCGGCAGAGGAGCCAGCTCAAATAAAAAGCCAACAATGGCTGTGATGAGGCCCGGTGACAGCCAGCCAGGGAGGAAGCACACCTGGGATGAGGGCTTCCTGGCGGGAGTGGCATTAAGCTGGGCTTTGACGGCTGAATAGGAGGTCGCCGGCAGGCAGCGCAGGGAAGTGACCAGCTATGGCAGGCACGTCGGTAGGGAAAGCACAGAAGATGTTTCCTTCTGGAGATCGCGAGTCGTTCCTATCGTTGGTGCGTGGAGGCAGCGATGGGAGAGGAGGCGGCACACACCAGCGAGGGCTCACGTGGTCAGCACTCGGAGAGAGAGTTAGGGTTGAATTCGGCTTGGGATTTGAATGCCGTTAAAGAAAACACTTAACTATATCGGATTGACCAACAGCAGATAAAAAAAACATGTGCCCTGGCTGGGTGGCTCAGCTAATTGGAAGGTCGTCCCATAAGCCAGAAGGCTGCAGGTTCCATTCCCATCAGAGCACAGAGGTAGGTTTGGGGGGTTCCATCCCTGATCAGGGCACATGCTGGAGGCAGATGATCAATATTTCTGTCTCTCTCTCTCTCTCTCTCTCTCTCTCTCTCTCTTTTTAAAAATCAACAGACATACCCTTGGGTGAGGATTTTTTTTAAACCAACAATAAAACATAAAAATGCATGTGGTTTCCCTGTATTATCTCACTTAGACCTCAGAACAAGCCCAAGAGGTCGGGGGAGGGGGAGGGGCAGAGAGGTCAGTGACTTGGCCAAGGCACACACGTGGAAGGGGGCAGGAGGGGCAGGAGGGGCAGGAAGGGCGGTTAATGTTTAACCGGTACAGGGTTTTCATTTGAGAAGATCCAGAAGGTTCCGGAGATGGACGGTGGTGATGGTTGCACAATGATGTGGATGGACTTCATGCCACTGAACTGTGCACTGAAAAAGTGCTAAAACAGTAACGTTTAAGTCATGTATATTTCATTGCATTTTAAAAAGAAAGACAGCCCTAGCCAGTTTGGCTCAGTGGATAGACTAGTGTCGGCCTGCAGACTGAAGGATCCCAGGTTTGATTCCGGCCAAGGGCACATGCCCTGGTTGCGGATTCGATACCCACTAGGGGGCGTGCAGGAGGCAGCAGATCCATGATTCTCTCTCATCATTGATGTTTCTGTCTCTCTCTCCCTCTCCCTTTCTCTCTGAAATCAATAAAAATATATATTTTTTTAAATTAAAAGAAAGACAAAGGAAGGGTCTGGAAATGCATCTTCACCGACAGCCAGTGGGGAGGGTAGCTGGACTTCCCTGCTGCAGGGAGGAGGCGGGCACCTCAGGGCCCGGATTGGCTGTGCTGCCCTGTGCGCCTCTGGGGGCAGGTCTCTGCTGGGCGCAGGTCTCCCCTGGGCGCAGGTCTCCGCTGGGGGCAGGTCTCAGGGCCTTTCTGGGAAAGCCAAGGAAGCCGGCTGATTCAGATTTCCTGATTCAGATTATTTCCAGCGGCTGCCATCTGCGGCCAGCCTTATTAGGAAGGCTGGGCTGGTACAGAGAGAGGGTGAGGTAAAAGGCGCCGAGAAGCCAGGCTTTGTCACCCTGGACATCCCCCATCCTGGGCCTTACACTGCGCGTCCGGAGAACGTGCGGGACAGGAAGTCTGTCCGAGAGGGGCCTGGAGAGGGACAGCCACCGTGCTCCCCCTGGCCACCAAGGGGGCATCCTTAAGAGGCTATTCACAAAGGTGCAGCAGAGCTGGGCACCCAAAGGGACCGGGGAGCAGCCCAGCAGGACTGTGCCCGCCCTCAGCGGGGAAGGCTGGTGAGGGAACCCCGAGGGCGCCAGCGTGGGGAAGAGCCGCTGGTAAGGAGGTCCCTGCAATAAGGGCGCTGGGAAACCAATACCCAGGCCGCTCTCCTGCTGTGGGCCAGGCCCGGCGGGCAGCCAGAGAGCAGGGGCCCATCAGTGAAACCACGCGAATCCGGACGGGGTGAGGGGGCGGGGGGGAGGAAAGGTAGGCACGCAGACAGATAGGAGCCAAGCGAGGGCCACCTGCGGGTGCAGAAGGTCACTGGGGCAGAAGCCCTGGGCACCTTGAAAAACACCTGGAGGGACCTCGCCCCAGGGGTCGCTGGGCCTGCGTGTGGGCCCCTGGCCTTTCCTCCCACCATAACATCCAGGCCCCGAAAAGCCACAAACGCAGACAAGCACTGCCAGGGCTGCCCTCGGGACCAGCTGCCCTGAATGCTGCCCCTGCCCCCTGCCCTGGCACCAGCCCAGCAGCGGAGAATAAGGCCCTGAAGGGCACACCTGGAAAACTGCTAAACAGGCTGTGACTGCTACAAAGGCGATGAAAACTTCCCCGTGGGACCCCCACCCGTAAAGCCACGGGACCCAGGGCCCAGCGAGCTCTCCTTCCCGGGAGCCGGGCTCCCCGTTTCCCTCCTGCTCTGCCTCCCCCAGGCCCATTCCCTGGACCCTCCTCACCTCTGAGCTCCGAGGGCCCTCCCCTTCCCTCCACAATGCGTTTCCTAAGCCCGTTTTTATTTCCTGCAAAACACTCCTTCTACCTCCGTGATTTCCCAAACAGATGCCCTCTGATGGTGTGAGGCTGGGCTCTGAATTCTTTCCCGGCCAGAACCCAAGTGCCGAGGCTGCTGGACCAGGTCGGGCCTCACCTCTGCGGTCTGACCCTGGTGCCATTCCCGCCGCCGCCGCCAACAGTCAGACCCCGCGGAGGCGCCGGAGGCCCACGGAGGAACTCATCCCGAGAGAAAAAACCGGACTCTGCCTGGGCCTGGCCAGGGCTGCGGGCAGCGTCCCCCCGGGTGGCCCTGCCCCCTCCCAAAGGCTGACCTTGGGCCCAGGGTGAGAGGGAGCCGAGAGGAGAGAGCCCCGCTCACCGGTGTGAGGGCCTCGGCCAGGGCTCCTGTCCGCCGGTGGCTGTACCTCCACTCACCCGCGGCTCAGCTCCCCTCTCCTGGACTAAGGAGCCCTGGATGAAGCGGGGAGCAGCCCAGCGCCCCGAACTGCAGGCTCCCGGACTCCGGAGACCCCTCTCCCAGCCCGGAGGTCCGGCCTCCGGACACTGGGCCGGCCAGCAACCTCTCCCTCCCAGAGCTGTCCTGAGGACTCAGACATTTCTGAAAAGAGGGGGCGCCGCCGCTGGCCAAGGAGGTGCTCCCCCACGCTGTGGATTGGCGGCTTTGCTAGCAAGCATCCACTGGCCCCTCATTCATTCATTCACACACACACACACACACACACACTGCCCCTCATTCATTCATTCATTCATTCACACACACACTGCCCCTCATTCATTCATTCATTCACACACTGCCCCTCATTCATTCATTCACACACACACACTGCCCCTCATTCATTCATTCACACACACATTGCCCCTCATTCATTCATTCATTCATTCACACACACACACTGCCCCTCATTCATTCACACACACACACACACACACTGCCCCTCATTCATTCATTCACACACACACACTCATTCACACACACACACACACACACTGCCCCTCATTCATTCATTCATTCATTCACACACACACACTGCCCCTCATTCATTCATTCACACACACACACTGCCCCTCATTCATTCATTCATTCACACACTGCCCCTCATTCATTCATTCATTCATTCACACACACACACTGCCCCTCATTCATTCATTCATTCATTCACACACACACACACTGGGCCCCTCATTCATTCCATTCACACACAGCACCTGCCCTCAATTCAATTCATTCACAACACTGCCCCTCATTCATTCAACTCACACACACAACACTGCACCTCATTCATTCATTCATTCACACTACTGCCCCTCATTCATTCATTCACAACACACACATTTGCCCTCATTCATTCATTCATTTCCACTACACTGCCCCTCATTCATTCATTCAATTCACATCAACACACCACTGCCCCTCATGCATTCATTCATTCATTCACACACACACACTGCCCCTCATTCATTCATTCACACACACACTGCCCCTCATTCATTCATTCATTCACACACTGCCCCTCATTCATTCATTCACACACACACACACACACACTGCCCCTTATTCATTCACACACACACTGCCCCTCATTCATTCATTCACACCTTCACACACAGACACACACACACCCCTTACCCTGCCTCGCACCACTGTTGCGGTTATTTTGTTTGCTTTGCTGGGTTTTCCTCTCCCGCCTCCCCTCGCAGACTGTAAGCCCGGAAGAGGCCCCCCACCCCGCCGCCCTCGGATCCTGGGCTGGGCTGGTTTGTCCGTGTCACACACTGGGCATCCCCCTGACTCCCATGCCCTCTCTCGCCGGCTCAGCCCGGGTGGGGCAGCACCGCGGGCCCTTTATAGACGGAGGAGCGGGGCCAGCGGTGCGGCCCGGCCCCGGTCGCAGGGCCGGACTCTGCCCCGGCAGCCCGGCCGCTCCCCCGGGCGCCGGGCCTCACCGCTGGCCCCGGGAGCCAGGAGCCGGCCGAGCGCCGCGACCCGCGACCGGGCGTCCTCACGGCGGGGCCCTCCGGCCCCTCCCCGGCCGCGGCGGGGCGAGGGCAAAGGCCCGGAGGCCGGGGCGGGCCGGGCCGGGCCCGGGCGGGAGGCGGAGGCGGGCGGCGCGGGGGGCGGGCCGGGCCGGGGCGGGAGGCGGCGCGGGGGGCGGGCCGGGCCGGGCCGGGGCGGGGGGCGGGCCGGGCCGGCGGAGGCGGGCGGAGTCAGGGCGGCGGCGGGACTCGTGCTCGGCCCGGGCTCCGCTCGGCGCTCGGCCCCTGGCTCCCGGCTCCCGGCTCCCGGCTCCCGGCTCCCGGCCCCCGATCCGCGGCGGCGGCGCCCCCGCGCCCGGCCCGGAGCAGCCATGCCGCCGCGGCGCAGCATCGTGGAGGTGAAGGTGCTGGACGTGCAGAAGCGGCGGGTGCCCAACAAGCATTATGTGAGTGCGCTGCCCGCCCTCCGAGCCCGGGCCGGGCCCCCGGGAGCCCCCTCCCCTCCGCCCCCTTCCCTCCTCCTTCCCTCCCCCTCCCCCTCCCCCTGACCCTCCCCCCCTCCCCCGCCGCCCGCCGCCGGGCCCTGCGCCTCCCTCCCCTCCCCCGCCTCTGCCGGTCCGCGTCCGCCTCCCCTCCTCCCTCCTGGCCCCGGTGCCGCTTCTCTCACCCTGTCCACCACCCCGGCCCCACTGCATCTCCCACCCCCCTCCACGTCCCCCGCCCCCTTCACATCCCCCCTGGCCCTTCATCTCCCTCCACCCCCCTCCACGTCCCCCGCCCCCCTCCATTCCCTCCAACCCCCCTGCCCCCCTGCACCTCCCCCCCCGCACCCCCTCCACCTCCCCCCGCCCCCCTGCAATCTCCCCCCCCCCCGCACCCCCTCCACCTCCCCCTGCCCCCCTCCACGTCCCCCTCCCCCCTCCACCCCCTCCAACCCCCCCGCCCCCCGCCCCCCTTCACCTCCACCCCGCCCCCTATCTCCCCCCCGCCCCCTCTACCTCCCCCACCGCCCCCTCCACCCCCTCCATCCCCCTGGCCCCCCTCCACCTCCCCGCGCCCCCCTCCATTCCCTCCTGCCCCCCTGCACCTCCCCCCGCCCCCCTCCACTCAGTCCTGCCTGGCCCCAGCCGATGGAGGGACAGGGAGAGGCGCCAGCCTCGGGCCCTCCTGGTCCGCAGGCTCCCAGGCGCAGGGACCAGCCACAGGTACCCCTCCCTGCATCGCCAGGTCCCGCTGCGCCCTTTCGGGGGAGACAACCTGTGAGATGCAGGGGAAGGGGGTGTGTCTCAGAATGGGTCCCCAGAGCGCCTGCACCCTAAGAAAATTGAAAAAGAAAACAGCCCCCCCCCCCCCAGTAGCTTCTATGTTAAAGTGTACAAAGTTTTCTCCGGTGTCTCCCTCTGTGCAGAGGGACTCTGGTTTAGGGCTGGCGAGGACATTAGGCCCATTCTGCAGATGGGAAGGCTGAGGCTCTGAGAGGCCGCAGGTTCTGGAAGGTGGCGCTGGATTCAGGTCTTCCCAGCCGGCCGCTGGGACGTGCCTGGGCAGACGGTGGCCCGCAGGGGGGAATGGCTTTCCCAGCCGCCTGGGGGCTGGATCTGGGGCGGCGGGGGCCCGAGGGGCCCTGGGACCGCCCAGAGGTTGGGGTGGAGGGGTGGGGGGCTGTGGGGGGCTGTGGGAGGCTGCCCCGCTGGAAAGCAGGGAGCTGCGTGGCTGGTGGTGGGAAGGGGCCGTGGCAGCGGCTGCTGCGGAGTTCACCAGGAAGGAAAAAAGAGGGAGAGGGAGAGGGAGGGAAAAACCCAAACAAAGAGGAGGAGAACAATGAGTAGCAGAGGGCGTTGGCTGGCCAGATCGGCTCCCTGGCCTCCCCGAAAGCCAGGCCATCGTGTGCTCCCGAGGCCGGTGCCTGCGCCGCGATCGGCGTGCCTCCGCCGGCCTGTGACGCCGGGCCTCTGCGGGAAGGCTGTGCCCTGTGTCTGTATTGTTATTGGCCGGCCGCTGGCTGTCCAGCCTCCGCCAGGCGGCGGGAAGCTATTTCCTGGACCTGCGGCATCTCTAAACAGAGGAAAGTTTCTCTGGGTCCCAGCACTGAGCCGCACGGCCCGCGTCCCCCGCCCCCTCTCTGTGGGTGACCCGTCTCAAGGGCTGCCAAGCCCGGGGTTTCTTGTTGGAGCCTGTTACGTGCATAACCCGCCTGGCTCTCTGCTGGGCGACAGACTCGCCAACATGGCAGCAGGCGGAGGTCGGAGATGCCCCATGCCGCCTCCCACCGGACCCGGGAGCCGGCAGAACCAGGACAGAAACGGCCACCGCACACGGGCACCGGCGGCCACCGCTCCCTCCCGCCCTTCCCCGTCACGTCATGTCAGACAGAGGCCCTGGAGCCCTTTTACAGGTGGGGAAACTGAGGCTCGGAGCGGTGAGGACCTGTGCCTGAGCTCACAGACAGATCCAGGTCTGCCGGGCCCCACGGGGGTATTCCACCGGGTGGCACCGCTGCCCAGACCCCGCCCCCTCCGCGCTCCCCGAAGCCCGGTCCCCGAAAACGCCGGGAAGTCTGCCATCGTCTGTGACCACCCTGAGGCTTTCCGTCTCTGCTTAGTCAGCCCTTCCTGCCAGGTTTTTTTTGGTTTTTTGAGGGTTCTGCAGCTTTGAGGCGTCTTTCTAAGCTTTCAACCACTGTTCAGGGCCTCTCAGGACAAGCCTCTAAATGTTCACACGTGGGTCTGGGTTCAGTCTTGGCCTCGCAGCTTGCTAGCTGTGTGGCCTCCCAGAGCCTCAGTTTCCTCCCCTGTCAGCTGGGGGTGTGTGTGTGTGTGGGGGGGGGTTGAGGGTGCCCACTTCCTAGCGGGAGGGACCATGTGACTGGCACGGCTGGCTCCGTAACACGCAGATGCCTGCCTCCCGGCCCCGTGGTGTCCGTGTCACCCTGATTGGAAACACGCTAAAGTCACATGGGGAGCCCGTTTCTCTGTGTGTGAACCGGGGTTAGTCACGCTGTGATTCAGGTGGCCTCCCTCCCTCTGTGCAGGCTCCGGGCTCCTCGGAAGATGGCTGAGCCGCAGTCTGAGTTGCCCTCAGGAACCGGGCAGATGTAGTGCCGGGACGGCAGGGGTGTGAACCCACCAGATCCTGCCCCCGCCATCCCCACCCCACCGCCCCGGGAGGAGTGGGTGTGGAGGCAGAGGTGGGCCCGGGTCCGCACTTCTCTTCCGTTCGGGAGCGCCTGTCCGAGCCCGGCCCGCCGCCCGGAGAGCCTGTGAGCGGGCGCTGAGCGGTCCTGGGCTCGGCCGCCGCCTGCGTGTGACCTTGGGCTGGTGCACGGCCCTTCCTCGGCCCCTCGCCTGTGATCTGTACGTTGTACGCACGGCCACTGGCCTCGAGGGCAGAATGTCTCAGCCTCAGGCTGCTGCGTGCGGACCAGGTGGTGGTTTGCTGTGCGGCCGTCCTGCGCGCCGTGGGGTCAGAACCGACCGTCACTGGGACCGGGCCGCCTCACTGCCTGAGCCCATTCGGCAGAGACGGGGTGGGATCATTGTGAGCGTGTATTCCGATTCGCCCACAGCGTGGGGGAGCAGTGGGTCACCCCCAAACGCCTGTCCGCCCCCACCAGGAGCCAGCTGCTGAGACTGGGCAGAAGGACAAACAACTCTGTCCTATGGGGAAGGGTGTGCCAGGTGGGCAGTGTGTAGGTGACGGGGGTTGGAGACCTGCGTGGCCTGCAGGTATGCAAGGGCTGGGGTCTGCACAGGGCTGGCGGCTCTGGTGTCTGCACCAGGGTTGTTCATCCGTCCACCCTAACAGGCAGCTCCCTGAGGGGGGGTGGGCTGCATGTCCAGGTGAGCCCCCAGGTCCCAGCCGGACCAGAATGTGCCTTTTTCGCCGGAACAGAGCAGTCGCGGTGAACAGGGCCTGGTTAACGCTGCTCACAGCTACAGCGGGTCCCCAGGGTCCTGCTTCTGCCCCTCTCGGACGTGCAGTAGCATCTCTGGCTTCTACCCACTAGATGGTAGGGCATCCCCCTCCCCAGCTGGGCCAACCAGAAGTGTGTCCAGGAGACATGCTCCCCGGGGGTCCAAACCACACTCATCCCTCCCCTCCAGCCGCTGCATGAGAGCACACCGCTCAGCCAGGGAGCACTTCCGTCACCAAGACCCTCCGTCCCCTCCACCCTCCCCTGCTTTGCTGCTGGTCCGGCCACCTCCTGCTCATCCCTCCGTCGCCTGGGCGGGTCAGGTCACCGGTGCTGGAGACAATCCCTGGGGAGCTGCGCCTGGAGCGTGGGGCCGCCCACCAGGCTGGGCCGCCTCCTCCTCCTGCAGTGGCTTCTCTCCCATGATCGGGGTGGCCTCCATCCCGTGCCCTGCCCCAGCCTCGTTCGCCTGTGGGCAGCGCCACGGGCCAGGCCCGAAGGTCGCAGGGGCCTCTGAGATCCCAGAGGTTGGGTAGCATTACTCTTGGTGATAAATTCAATGATATTATTGGGGGGGGGGGGCTCCCCAGAGCTGCTGCCTTTCTCCGCCGGCACCTTTCCTGCCCAGAGCCAGGGCTCTGCCAGTGTGCCCCCCGCCCCCTCGCCATAGAGAACCTCCCGGCTGGGTTGCCTTCTGGCCTGAGGGGAACGGGGAGCGCCCCCTGTGGGTGTGCGGGTGTATTGATTGCCCCATTTCCGGCACTGGAGTGGGCTAGCCAAGCCTTGTGGTTGGAAGAGGCTTAGTCATCAGGGCCCCAGGTGCTGGCTTGCTCTGTCAGGAGTTCCTTAGGTCGGTGGTCGGCAAAGTGCGGCTCAAGAGCCACATGCAGCTCTTTGGCCCCTTGAATGTGGCTCTTCCACAAAATGCCACGGCCCGGGCGAGTCTATTTGGAAGAAGCGGCGTTTGCCGAAACCCGTTTGGCTCAGTGTATAGAGTGTCGGTCTGTGGACTGAAAGGTTCCAGGTTCGATTCCGGTCAAGGGCATGTCCCTTGGTTGTAGGCACATCCCTGGTAGGGTGTGTGCAAGAGGCAGCTGATCAATGTTTCTAACTTTCTTTCTCTCTCCCTTCCTCTCTGTAAAAAATCAATAAAATAAAAAATAAAAAAAGAAGTGGCGTTAGAAGAAGTTTAAGTTTAAAAAATCTGGCTCTCAAGAGAAGTTTCAATCATTGTCCTGTTGATATGTGGCTCTGTGCACGGATGAGCCTGCCGACCACTGGCCTAGGTGCTAAGAGGAGCATGGTGGCCCCACCTGTGGGGCTCCTCTGTGGAGCTTCGGCCCAGCAACCAGGAGGTCACCGGTTCATTTCCGGGTCAGGCCATGTGCGGGCTCCATCCCCTGCGGGGGATCCTGCCTGATGTTTCTGTCTCTCTCCCTTCCTCTCTTTCTAAAAAATCAATAAAAACATATTTAATTGGAAAAAAAAAAAAAGAAGAAGAGCATGATGATTGTAGTTAGAGCAGCAATGTTTATAACAGCTGAGATTGAATCGGTTGTGGCCAGGCCCTGGATCAAGCTCTCTGTGTATTTAGTCATCACAACAGCCCTTTAGTGATATTGATACACTATTTTTTTTTTTTAATAAATTAAAAAAAAAATACACACACACACACACACACACACACACACACACACACGCTAAAGGCCCGGTGCATGAAATTCATGCACTGATAGGGTCCCTAGGCCTGGCCTTTCAACAGCCAGCCCGGGCCTCCCTTCCCCAGCTGCTGGCTGCTGGCCAGGGCCTTCCTTCATTCCGCACCACCCCCTGGTGGTCAGTGCATGTCATAGCAAGCGATAGAACTCCCGGTCTTCCAGGACGGGTGTTGCTGGCCCTGGGGGTCTGCGTGTTCGCCTCGTTCCCATCGCCAGGAACAGGGTCCGTGGGTGCCTTGGCTGTGTTCTTGCCAACTCTCTTGAATTGTGGGACTCTTCAGTGTTTGCCAGTCTGGGGGTGCGGAAGAGAACCTCTGGGTGGTGTTTGCTTTTCACGCCTTTACCAGCCAGTGGAGTGTTCTCTCTTTTGCCCCCTGTTTGGGGATATTTAATGTGTGCAGTGAATTTATACATTTGGGGCCCTGATCCTTCAGGGCCTTACATGTTACATCAGCATTCCCACACTGCCCACTGTGACTGGAGGCTCAGAGAGGTGGGCAACATATGGCCTATTGGCTAAAATTTATTTAAAGTAACAGTGAACTAATAATAAAAAATAACCTGTTAATTTAATTAAGAGCAAATCTTGGTTAAAAGCACTTTGAAGTGAACAGGGTGTTAATTTTCACACATGACATGCCAGACCGGGAACGGTGTCCGTTACACCGGGGCCCGCAACATCCAGGGCTTCCTGTGACTGCAGTTCCACGGGGCCGATGTGAGGGTGAGGCGGGCCTCGCGTGTGGGAAGGACCGGGTAACTGCGCGCTGTTGTAAGGCAGTGAGTGTGACTGCACGCTGATGGAGTGTGCGAGCACAGTACCGTCTGGTTAACGGGGTAACCGGGCACGCCCACCAGTGGAGAAGGAGGTTTGAAGGATGCTCCTGCGTCCTGTCGCCGCCGCTAGAGTGCCATCGGACGGCTCCCGGCTCCCGGCTCCCGGCTCCCGGCTCCCGGCTCCCGGCACAGGAAGAGGCAGAGTAAGCGCTGGCTGCAAAGCGCAGACAGGCCGCGTCCCGCTGGTGCACGCTAAGGGTGGGAATCTGCCTCCGTGAGCACAGAAATAGCTGAGAAAATAAGTCACTTCTGTTTCTGCTTGTCTGTGCTTTTCTGTTTTCCAAACGTTCTGGGAAGACACATTCCTGTTTTTAGTAAAAGTAAAAATAAGAAAACCGCGGGCTCCTCTGAAAAAAGCAGCCGTGTCAGGCCGTGGGGCCCAGCCCGGGCCACATCCTGTCCCCAGGCCTCCCTGAAGCCGGGCTTGTCCCGCTCCTCCAGCGCCCGTCCCCCCAGGCCCGCCGCCGAGGGAGGTCTCTGCCTGCAGCTTCCCCATCTCTGAGCCCCGGGAGCGGAAAGAAATGAGTTTAAAATACCCCGAGGGAAGAGGGCTGAGCAGATGCTTTTCCAGCGCAAACACCCCCTGCTCAGCAGGCCCCAGCCCTTGTCTCATAGCCCCTGCAGCTCAATAGATAGCGTGGGAAAGAATTGCTTGTCTGAGTTAAATACCCTTCAACGCCAAGGTCAGAGGGCACTGGGAAGGCCGTCCAGGTTAGGGCTGTGTCCCACCCCCCACATCCCCGGGCATTCCATACATCCTCCTGTCCCCCACCCGGGGGTGCGGGGGTTGGCCAGCAGCACGCCCTGCCCACAGTTCGGGGAGCACAGTGGTCACCGCGCTTCGCGTCCGGGACACGCCAATCCTGGTGCCATGGTGCCCGCTCTGTCCTCGGAGAAGATGCTGTGGTCTGAGGCGTTGCTTTGCGTGACTCAGTTTCTCCTTCCCCTGGGCGGGGGGCAGGGGGGCAGCTGAGGGTCCCTGCAGCTCCGGGAAGGGACCTTCCTGTCCACCTGGTGGGTGCGGGCTGAGCCCCGGGCACCCGCCTGGCCGAGGGGAAGAAGACGGGCTCGTCAGGACGGCCGTGTGGTCGGAGGGTTCGAGCCCGGCTCCCGCCCCAGAGACCAGGTCCTGTTCTGGATTCATTCTCCTCTCGCTGCTGGCGCTGAGCCTGTTCCTCCGGGAAGCGGGGGGCCTGGGCGGGGACAGTGAATGAGCTTTTGTGCAGCGTGCCGGAGGGAGGGCGGGCAAGGCCCCGGGGACCCTGCAGTGGGGTCAGCCAGAGCCCGTCGTGGCATGGGAACGGCAGTGGTGGCCTCAGGAGGCGCAGTGTTTCCGTGGCCAGCCAGCGGGCAGGGCGGGTGTGGCCCTCTCCCCCGGAGGCCGCCCCTGCCCGGAGCCCGCAGGCCATGGATCCTCGCCCGGCCTCCAATCGCGGGTGTTCTCTCCCCGTCCCCGCGGGCGGGGAGCCCAGGCCCGGGCCCTCTTCGGGGAGTGAGGGGAGAGGGGCTGGAGGCGCGTGTGCTGGGCGTGTGGGCAGTGCTGCCCCGGCCTCCGCCACAGGTCCGAGGCCACCGGGACTCCGGGCTGCCTGACTCACCAAAGGGAAATGCAGGAAGCCACGTCACCTCTGAATTTCGTGTGAGCACGCAGTATTGGGGACGTACGCCAAAACCACGTAGTCATTGATAGTCCACGTCGCAGGAGGGAGGTATAGTCCTCGCGGGAGATCCGGGGCCCTGTTGATGGGAAGGGCGTGGAGCCTGGGCAGGTGGGGAAAAAATAGATGCCTGCAGCATGGGTACCATTACTAGCCCATTTCACAGATGTGGAGACAGAGGCTTAGAAAGGGGAAGTACTCTGCCCAGCATCACCCTTGGCTCTGCTTGCTCTCTGTCGTTGACTATAAATAGGGTGCAATCAGCCCACCCCAAACCTCGAAGGGAAGCATTGCCTTAAAGCACGTACGGATGATAGTTTCTCTTCTGCTTCGTTAAGCAGACTTGCACGCACCCCCTGCCGGCTGCTCTGGCAGAGAAAACCGGGAACCCAGCGGTGGCGTCACCGTTTCCTGCTCCCCGGCCAAGGTGTGAATCAGCAGCCCGTGGCTGCGGGCCGCCCTTGGCCGCCGTCCGTCGCACAGATGTGGGGTTTTTGTCCTCGGCCAGGCCTGGCCCTCCGCCAGCGAGGCTGTGATGACCGGGAAGCCTTTGTCCTCATAGGGGTCACCATCTGGGATGTGTCACCTGGAGCCTAAGGCTGTGACGGGGCCTAGCGGGCTGTGGGGCCGGGGCAGGGGTCTGAGCCCTGGGACAGCTGTGCTCGGAGCTGGGCTCCAAGGAGACAGCGGGACTGGGAATAGGCACGCTGACTGGTAACGGGCTTCCTGATACGGGTAGAATCCAGAGGACTGGAGGGGGAAGGATATATGTAGTCTGACCTCCATCATTCATGTAGCGCTGCCTTCGTTATAAATGAAGGCAACACCCGCGGTGATACCTGTGACTTTGTCACCGATAGAAACTCACCGACATTTTCAAGTCGTTTTATGGTGTTTTCGTAAATCCCAGTAGATCGTTTATACTCATCACTACTTCAGAATGGTGATGTTCCTCAACCAACTGCTAGGTCTTGTTACTTATTCCAGTAGTAAATGTGTGCATATTTTTAAAATGTGTTTCTATTGATTCTTAGGAGTAAGAGGGAGGGAGAGAGAGAGAGAGAGAGAAATATCGATGTGCAAGAGAAATATCCGTGGGCTGCCTCTTTCCCATATGCACCCTCTCTGGGGTTGAGCCCACAGTCTGACCGGGAATTGAACCAGCAACGTTTTGGTGTATGGGGCAATGCCCAGCTAACGGAAGCCACACCGACCAGAGTGGTGTACACATATTTATAATTTCATTTTTTGAAACATTTTTATTATAATCCAGCGTCATTAGCTCCTCTTAAAACCCCATGAGGTTCGTTTTGCCCGTTTTAAATGGTTCTGAGGGAGGGTCCGTGGGTCTCGCCGGATGCCTGAGGGTGTACGGCAGAGAAGACAGAGGAGACGGCTGGGCAGAAGCTCAGAACTGGGGCCTGGGAGCCGGCCGGCAGGGGTGTGGCCTGGCTCTGCCCGTTACTGGCTGAGTGTGGGGCCTGATGAAGGGACTTCACTTTCTCGGTGCCTCTGTTTCCTGGTCTGTAAAACGAGGGTAAAGCATAGAACCTGCTAGGAGTGACTTTGCAGTTAGGGCTTAGAGCAGTGCCTGCTGCATAAAAGTGCTGGGTGAGTGTTACTTATTAGTACCACCTTTACCATCATCCGCAGCTTTACACAACTAACGATGTGCATTAAAAAAAATTGTTTTTTAAATTGATTTTGGAAAGGAAGGGAGAGGGAGAGAAAAATAGAAACATCACTGATGAGACCCTCTTAGCTGGCCTCTTTCTGCCTGCCACCCAGCGGGGGGGAGGGGGCTGTCACCCAGCGGGGGCACCGTCACCCAGCGGGGGGTCACCCAGCGGGGGGCCCGTCCCCCAGCGGGGGCACCGTCACCCAGCGGGGGCACCGTCACCCAGCGGGGGGTCACCCAGCGGGGGGTCACCCAGCGGGGGGTCACCCAGCGGGGGCCCCGTCACCCAGCGGGGTCCCCGTCCCGCTCACCCCTGGGGACCCAGAGAGCCTCTCGGAGCTCCACCCTCAGAAATAACGCCCTCACCCCCGCTCCCGTGGTGGCTGTTCGGTGCTGTCGGGGCACCTGCGACCTGGGAGAGAACTCCGATGTCTTCTCACGAGCACCTGCTATGCGCCAGGCACCGTGCTGGGCCCTTAGTGAGAACGGAGGCCCCTGTGACCCCGTGTCCTGGGCTGTCCCCGCCATGCCCCAGCGCGGGCTGGTTTCTGGCTGTTCCATGCCGGCTGTGTGGCCGTGGTGAGCCAGCCCCCCTTCCTGCCCTCCAGATCCCGTGACATAACCTCCGTGAAGTCCTTAGTGTATTTCCCAACCAGCCCTATCGATGTGGCCCATCTTTAAAACGCCACGGGACGCGGGGAAAATTGTTAAAAATCGGGACTTTCCCGCCAGAAGCGGGACGATCTGGACTGCTGACATAGGCGAGGCCCCGACTTGAAATCTCCCAGCTGTTTCCTGTGCCGCCCAGGGCTCCTGGGAGGGAGGGAGGGCGGGAGGGAGGGAGGGAGGCCGGCCGGCCTGGCAGCCTCGGAGGTCTCCCAGCCCTGAGCGCCTGCCCTGGAGGCTTTCCTAGAAAGCCAGCCTGCAGGTTGGTGTCGGCCGAGCCTGGGCTCCAGCTGCCAGCGCCTCTGGCTGCCATCGGAAAGTTCCCGCGCCGCTCCCGCCAGATGTGTGCGAGGACCGGCGCTGGCAGCCGGGGCCCGGCGGGGCTGCGCGCCCGGATCGGGGTGTTCCCGCTGGTCCCGTGCGGGGGAGAACGGACGGGAGTGGCTCCCGCCGCCCGCCCTCTGCCTGAGACCTGGCAGGGAGGGGGCCGGGGCGGGCAGCCCTGAGTGGGTGGGTGCACAGGCGGGGGCAGTCCTGACTCTGCCTGTTAACACGGCTTATCTCGAAAGATTGGCGAGGGCCCAGGGGAGACAGACGCCGTCCGAGCCTCTGGTGCCCCACCTGGGAACCGGGGTTACCAGCGACGCCACTGCCCGCTGCCCCTCGCCTGGTGTGTGCTCCCTCACGTCATCCTCAGCCGGCCCGGGAGCGCAGGCCCTGTTCGTCCTGCCCATCGCACAGATGGGAAAGTGGAGGCTCGGGGCCGTGACAGGGCTAAAGAGCCGAGGGGCCCAGCAGCTCAGAAGCGAGTGCTCGGCCTCTTCTTTCTCCTGAACGACACGAGAGCATGAGCAGCATTTAAGTGGTTAATTGACACGCGTTCAGGAACATCCCCTTTTTTGGTTTAGCGTGGCAGGAGGGTTTGGGGACCACCAGCACAGCCGGGATGCAGGACGGTCCTGTCGCCCCCAAAGAACCCCCCAAGACCCCGGGCCCTCACACAGCACTGTCCTCTTCTCCTCTGCCGGCTTAGAGCGGCCGTGGGCGGACGGGGCCTTGTCTCCGGGGCCGGCCCCGCCCCCCTCCCCCGGCATCTCCCGTCACAAAGCGGGTGCGTCCAGTGCCCGGAGCAGCTGAGCTGTTCGTTCAGCCGTCTCAAGAGCACGGTCACTCCGGGCGCCAGGAGGCTCTGGCTGCGCGGCCCTGTCCGGGCTTTCGGTCCGTCTGCCTGTCTGTCCACCTGCCAGTGTGTCTTCCACCGGACAGTTCCGGAAGGCCCTGGGAGGGCCGTGGCAAGCGGGGCAGACCTCGCCCCCGCCCCTTGCGGGCTCCCAGGGGAGGGGGTGCCGGGCCCCCACACAGAGCAGCACGCCAGAGGAACGGGAACAGGACTGACACCTGCGAGAGGAATCGCTGAGCGGGCCAGGAGGGAGGCGTTCCCGCCCGAGGCGTGGCGTGTGCGGGGCCCGGCGTGGTGTGGTGGCGTGTGCGGGGCCCGGCGTGGTGGCGTGTGCGGGGCCCGGCGTGGCGTGGTGTGGTGATGTGTGCGGGGCCCGGCGTGGTGTGGTGGCGTGTGCGGGGCCCGGTGTGGTGGCGTGTGCGGGGCCCGGTGTGGTGCTGTGTGCGGGGCCCAGCGTGGTGTGGTGGCGTGTGCGGGGCCCGGTGTGGTGGCGTGTGCGGGGCCCGGTGTGGCGTGGTGTGGTGATGTGTGCGGGGCCTGGCGAGGCGTGGTGGCGTGTGCGGGGCCCGGTGTGGTGCTGTGTGCGGGGCCCAGCGTGGCGTGGTGGCGTGTGCGGGGCCCGGTGTGGCGTGGTGTGGTGATGTGTGCGGGGCCCAGCGTGGCGTGGTGGCGTGTGCAGGGCCTGATATGGCGTGGTGGCGTGGTGTGACAATGTGTGCGAGGCCCGGCGTGGCGTGGTGTGGTGGCGTGTGCGGGACCCGGCGAGGCGTGGTGGCGTGTGCGGGGCCCGGCGAGGCGTGGTGGCGTGTGCGGGGCCCGGTGGCATGGGAGGTCCTGGCCAGGCCTGGGCAGGAAGAGCCGTGGTCACGTCTTCCCGGACCAGGCAGAAAGTGCCAGAGGGCAGGGCTCTGTCTTCCTCATCCACAGCCGTGTCCCAGCCCTCGGCAGGGAACGGGCAGGCAGTGGGCACTCTGTCTATTGGTGAATGAATGGAATGTCTCCATGGAGCACCGAGACACAGTCCGATTTTCACTTCAGAGAAAGCGCTCCCCCCCCCTCGCCCCTGCCTCCCCTCCCCCTCCCCCTGCCTCCCCTCCCCCTCCCCCTGCCTCCCCTCCCCTTCCCCCTGCCTCCCCTCCCCCTCCCCCTGCCTCCCCTCCCCTCCCCCCTGCCTCCCCTCCCCCTCCCCCTGCCTCCCCTCCCCCTGCCTCCCCTCCCCTCCCCCCTGCCTCCCCTCCCCCTCCCCCTGCCTCCCCTCCCCCTCCCCCTGCCTCCCCTGCCCCCCCTTCCCCTCCCCCCTGCCCCTCCCCCTCCCCCCTGCCTCCCCTGCTCTCCCTCCCCCTGCCTCCCCTCCCCCTCCCCCTGGCTCCCCTCTGCACCCAGGCAGGGTCTGCCCTCAGCTCCACCTTCCGCCTGCGCGTTCACCGCGCACCCCACAGCGGGCGCCGAGCCCACAGCCCGAACCACAGCATCTCTCCAGCCGCTCACACCGCAAGCATTCGTGCTCGGGCCGCTGCCAAGCACTCACTTAATTGAAAAGACAGAGAGAGAGGAGAAAAGCTGGCAGCTGGCCACCCCAGGGTGGCACTGGCGGTGGCGCAGGAGCTCAGTGCCTCCTGAGGCTGACGGGGGCAGCAGGGCCCGGCCTCGGGGAGCTGGGCGGAGGAGAGGGCATCGCAGAGCCGAGGGGCTGGGATGGAGTCTAGAGTCAGCCGCCCCCCAGTTGCATGGCCTCAGGCCTGGCCTGGCCGCCCTCTCTGCCTGCGTCTCCTCCTCTGCACCCCATGGCGGGGCCCGCCAGCCGGCCGGCCTGCCACGGGGATGGCACCCGAACCCCGTAAAGCACCCAGCACAGCACCCGCGTGGCCGCACAGTCCCCGCTGACTGTCTCGGGTCCTCAGTCACCGGGATCCCACCTCACTCCGCACCCCGTGCTCCCCTCCTCGGCCTCCCAGGCGCCGTGGCTCTCGGCCGCGTTTCTCCGGGAATCTCTTTAAGAGAGAAACACGCGCCCTAACCGGTGTGGCTCAGTGGGTAAAGCGTCAGTCTACATACGGAAAGGTCCCAGGTTCGATTCCGGCCAAGGGCATGTCTAATACCTTGGTTGCGGGCACATCCCCAGTTAGGAGTGTGCAAGAGGCAGCTGGTTGATGTTTCTCTCTCATTGATGTTTCTAGCTCTCTATCCCTCTCCCTTCCTGTCTGTAAAAAAAATAAGTAAAATGTGTTTTTAAAAAGAGAGAGAGATGAGCACGTGCTCTCCGACACTCACGGTGGCGGCGGCGGGAACTCACTAAGCAGGGCTGTTGCAATTCCGAACAGCGACTGGGAGCGCTGGCCCATGAGGGCCAGATGTGGGCAGACCGCGGGGGAGGCCGACAGACGGAACCACAGGGACCAGCACAGTTATGTTTCCCGTCAGTGAAGCCGGCAGAGCCATCCAGCTGCCTGTGCTCCCACCTGCCTCTCTTCTCCTCCTCCTCCTCCTCCTCCTCCTCCTCCTCCTCCTCCTCCTCGCTCTTGCCCTTCCTCCCCACCTCCCACCCCCTCAGGGTGCTCTCCCCCACCCCGCATGCTGCCAGGGAGGCGATCTGAAGCCCAGCCGGTCATTTGCAGGCGGCTCCCGGCATCTGCCCACCGGAAACCCAGCCAGCCCGGACCCGATGGGGATGGGGCTGGACGGCACCTTCTTTTTAAAACTCCTGGGCGCCCTGGGGCGTACTCCTGGAGCCTTCTCTGCAGGGAGTGGGTGCTGCGGGCTAAGGGCTGCCCGGGCTGTGGTGTGTGTGTGGCTTGGCCGTAGCGGAGGACAGCGTGAGTTGTCCTGGGCGAGGGTCTTGCTGCAGGAACCGCCAGGCCTGTGAGCGGCGGCCGCCCCTCCAGGGCTGTGTGAGAGCCCGTTTTCCTCCCTCCGAATCGAAAGGGCTCTGCGCTTTCTCAGGTCCGTCCCAGGCCTCCTCCCCGCTTGCCACGTGGCCGCCCTGACCTCGTCATCCCATCTATACAATGAGCCATGGTCTAGAGCAGCGTTTTCAAAACCCAGGCATGGACCCTTGGCTGCAATCGAGCCCGGGACCCTTCAGTCCGCAGGCCGACACTCTGTCCATTGAGCCACACCAGCTAGGGCTGGTTCGTGTCTTTATTTGTGGATGAACTTCCCCCTTGTGGCTGTTGTCACTCGGAAAGGGAACCGAACCTGAGGGCACTGGTGGCCCCCTCCCGATGGGCTGGGTTGGACCTGCCGAGGGAGCTGAGGATGAAGGCTTAGCATGCGTTCGTCGAACATCCTCCCTACAGTCCGGCTGCAAGCAAAGATCCTAACCAATGTGCATTCCATTCCTGGAGCTTTAAAAGTAATCGCATTGTGTTTACAACCCCTCCTACCCCAGTGCAATAGAAAGGACAGGCACCCCGTTTTCCTGAGAAGGCAGAAGCTCAGAGTCCCAGGACTTACGCCAACTCTGAATGAGGTCAGGGGCCAAGGCCCCACACCCGCTCCCCTCCCTCCCACCCCCACACTCCCACCCCGTCATCAGCGGGCAGACAGGGCGGTGCAGCCGTCAGCTGTGACTGCGCACAGTAGGTGCTCCGTGACCTGGGAGGATGGTGCAGAGGGACGGTCTCTTGAGTGAGCAGGGGCAGCAGAGAAGGTGGCCTGGGGTTCAAGGCCACAGACATGTTTCTTCCTGTCCTCTTAGGAAAGTGACTCCTCCCCCCACCCTGCTTATAAAAGGAAATACATTGTAGAAAATCTAGAAAATATAGAATTTTTTAAAAGTCCTACTTATTCTTACTTACCCAGAGCAAACCATCCTACATAATAAAAGCCCAGAGACCGAAACGGTAGAATGACCAGAGACCAAAACGGCCACAGCCCCTCGCCCTGGCCAGCCCTGCCCCCAATCCGGGGCCCCCATCAGGGCAGGCCAGCCGGCCCCCACCCATGCACTGGGCCTCTATCCTATACAATAAAAGGGTGATATGCAAATTGACCCTAACGGCAGAATGACCAGAACGACCACTCGACCAGTCACTATGAGGCACACTGACCACTTCTTAGTCCTTTTCCCGGCCAGCAGGCTCTGATCACCCAATGGCAAACAGGGAACCGGGGGTGGGGGGCGGGGCCAGCTGCAGGCAGCCAGGGAAAGTGGCCTATCGCAGGCCAGGCCTAGGGACCATACCCGTGCACCGATTTTGTGCACCAGGCCTCTGGTGTATAGCTCTTGGTGCTTTATATACGTCCACACATATATGCAGTATGGTCCGTCTGCATTGTCCACTGATTGCGTGTTTGGGAACTTGCCTGCTTGCTGAAATCTATCTGCAATCCAACATCCATACTGTCACTCGGACATGGCGTGTGCACAGCAGCAAAGCAGTGGTGTGGGCCGCTGTGCGTGCTCCCGGCTGAGGCTGAGGCGGCGACGCTCTGCCTTCCCGTTCCGGCTCTTGTGCTCAGAGCAAGCGCCTTTTCCGTGCTCTCGTCCCCGCCACGTTGGTCTTGGCGTGTGTGTGCTTTCTGTCAGCCATTGCCCGAGGTGCGGTCCGTTCCCAAGCCCAGGAGGGCCGGGCCGGGCCTCACGGAGAAACACGCGTGTTCGGTGAGCTTCACTCAGGCGTGAGCTGTGGCACCGCTGGCCATGAGGTCGCTGGTCCCAAATCCACATACGTTAAAGGAGGTGTCTTCCAACAGGCGCCTGACACTCGGCCTCCCCTGGAACCGTGGTCGGCAAACCGCGGCTCCAGAGCCACAGGCGGCTCTTTGGCCCCTTTGCATGTGGCTCTTCCACAAAATACCACGGCCTGGGTGAGTCTATGTTGAAGAAGTGGCATTCGAAGAAGTTTAAGTTTAAAAAATGTAGCTCTCCGAAGAAATGTCCGTCGTCGTCCTGTTGATGTTTGGCTCTGTGGGCTAATGAGTTTGCCGACCCTTGGCCTAAAAGCAGAGGTCCAGTGTTCGCTAAGTCCGTGTTTGTCAGAGTCTGTAGAACATAGCTGCACACGTGTATCTTGTTTGAGGTTGAGGGCACACTGATTCGCCTGTCCCTTTTACCTGCCACAGTGCCTGCACTGCAGGAGGATGAGCAGCCACCTCCACTGGCCCCGGCCCAGCTGTGCCCACAGGGGCTGTGGGGCAGGGGCACGGCGCCTGGGCAGCAAGGCCCCCAAGGTTCAAGGGAACCTCGGTCAGGTCACTGCACTCCTGGGCCTCCATCTGCTGCCAGGAAAACGTGGGGAGGGTTCGGCTGGCCCGGGGATCTGGGCTCAGCCCCACCCCGCAGCCCCTCGCCCCCAGTCGCCCTCCTGCAGGACTCGGACGAGAAGGAAACCCAGACATCAGGGCCTTGGAAACCACACAGGCCCGCGGCCGCGGTTGTGTAAGAAGGGGTTTTCAGCGGAGGCCGCAGACAGCCTGTAGTCGGTGCTTCCTCATTCCCAGGGGAGGTCCCGCCGCTCTGGGCGGAGGTGGGGTGGTGAGGAAGCGGGACAGTGGGCAGAGAGGACAGGCCGGGGCTGGGACGACGTGAGAGACGCTGCCCGGCTCCCTCCCCGCAGACCTCCGGCCTGCCTCCACTCTGCGAGGGCCGGACCCGGCGTCTGGGCTTCTTCCTCGTGGATTCATTCAGAAAGCACAGATTTTTCCGCCGCGCTCAGCGCCGGGCGCACCGCGCTCGGTGAACAAGACAGGCGTGGCCTCTGCTCTCACGAAACGTGGAGCCTCGCGGAAAGCGGACCCTCAGGCGGTTGCAGGAAAGGGTGCTTGTCCGTGTGATGGGGAAGTGGGTGCCCGGGAGACACGCAGCAATGTTGGAGGGGAGGGAGCAGTCCGGGAGGGCTTCCTGGAGGAAGCAGCATCTAAGCGGTGCCCTCTTCGTAGACTTGTGGGACGCCCCACATTCTGATTATTTCTTTCTGGGGCCATTTAGTCCATTCCTCTACCTCCTTTACTTCCAATCAGTTGGAACTTTAAGTCAAGAGGCTCAAGATGCAGGTTAAATGTTTGGTTGACAACATTTGCCAGGAGACTGTGTGTATTTCTGTCTCTGTGAACCTGGCCGGCCTGGGTACTTCCTGTAAGTGGAATCACACCGTATTTTTGTCTCTTGGAGACGAGCCTGTTGCCCTTAGCGCAGTGCCCTCGGGGCATAGCATGTGTCAGCATCTCCTTCTTTTTCTGAGACGGAGTCGTGTTCCCTTGCATGGATGTGCCGCACTGTGCGTTCTCATCCCTCCGTCCCTGGACACCAGTCTGTCCCACCCTTTGGCGTGAAGAAGCCTGCGTCCCATTTCCGAACGCCGGGCCCCCGAATGTCACCGTGGGTGGGGCTGTTATCTGAAAGCCGGGCCCCGGTGTTATTCGGTGGCTTTGGCTACAAGTGACAGGCACGGACTCCGATTGCAGGAAAGGGGAGGTGCCGGCTTGCGTTGTGACGTGTCCAGGATGCTGGGCCGGGGCTCCCAGGAGGCCTCAGTTCTCTGCCCCTCTGTCCCTCTCACCCTGCTTGCTTCTGGGTGCAGGTGCCTCCCACACGGTAACCCCTGGGGGGCGTTCTCCTCCCGGCAGCCGTTGCCTGGGGGAAGGGGTCTCTGCCCTGATCGCGCCGTCCGAAGTCCCAGAGTGGAGTCCCCTCGGCCCCCCCTGAGCCATCGCGTGGCCGGCTGCAGGCAGTGCTCTGGTGGGCCAGCCCGGGGACCCGCCCCCACCCCCCTCTGGCAAAGATGGGAAGAGGGAGAGGGGTGGCCCCCAGGAAACAGGGGCTGTTAGCAGCAGAAGGGGGAGGGGACCGGGTGAGCCGGAACAACGGCTGCAGGGCCCCACGGACGCGAGCCACGGCGGTGAATCAGGGAGGTCACTGCCCCGTTTCAGAGAAAGGGGCGGCGCGGCCAGAGCGCTCGGCGCCCTGTGAGCCACCCAGCGGTGGAGCGGGCGTTGGCACCGGTGAGCGTGCTCCTCGCCCGGCCCCCACACGCCCGGCAGAGCCAGAGCCTGGTGGGGGCAGTTCTCGGTAAAACGGTTAGGCCTGGGCCTCCGAATGCCGACCGTGCACGCCTGCTCAGAGGCTGGCTCCGGGAAACCCGTTAGGCCCGTGCAGAGCCCTGCGCTGCGCATTGCGTGCGGGGCTTGAACTTTGCAAACAGGGATCAGGAATGAACGGTGTAAGCAGATTTCCCCCTGTTTATGAGTGTGTGTGCTTTTTATTGGTTTTGAGAAAAACATAAAAACCTTTGATGACATTTTCTCTCTTTTTCCCCCTTGTTTTTTAATATGTGTTTTTTAAATCCTTACCCGAGGATATGTTTTCATTGATTTAAAGGAAAAAGAAAGGGGGTAGGAGGGGAGGGGGGGAGAGACACAGAGAGAGAGAGAGAGAGAGAAAGACACCCCCATGGGTGCCTCTCATATATGCCCCAACCTAGGATTGAACCCACAACCTTTTTACTGTACAGGACGAATCCACATGGGCTTTGTTCTTGGCAGCAGGTCATCCAAACTTGGCCTAAACATCCCCTAGAGACGGCAGCTTTTGAAATGCTGGTCTCTGGGCTGCTCTCTGGAGAGCTGGGACTGAAGTCCAGGGCTGACCCCACGGGCTCTGCCTGGCCTGGCCCAGGCCACCTGCTCCCTCTTCCCCGGCTCCCCATGGGTTCGGACTCGCACCACCTCCGCATCTGAGACACTATCCGCCCGGCGGGGACGGGGCTCCCGGGGGAGAGACACGGTGCTCTGCGGGGGAGAGAAATTAATCCGTACCGGGCAAAAAACGACATACCACTGCACACACGTTATTTATCTCCACTCGTGTGTGTCGTCTTTCCAGCTGACCCTCGGCTCATGGAGGGCCAGGGCCCACTGTGTACCCCCCGGACCTCTGACAACACGGGACCCCTCCTTTTCAAGCAGCATTTCTCTGTCTCCAAAGAGCTTTCACAGAGATACATGCTTTGTAATGGCCAGAACAGCCCTATAACCACGGATAACTTGTGTGAACCGGAGCGGGGTGATGGGTGCTGACTCCTTAGCCCGGGAGTGTCCGGGCCACCAGAGTCCCCAGCCAGGTGCCTCTGGCCTCCTGCCGCCACTTCGCTTTGGACTTCAATCAGGACCAACGTTTTAAAAATGACTCTGATAGCCAAAGCCGGTTTGGCTCAGTGGTAGAGCGTCGGTCTACGGACTGAAAGGTCCCAGGTTCGATTCCGGTCAGGGGCATGTACATTGGTTGCGGGCACATCCCTGGTAGGGGGTGTGCAAGAGGCAGCTGGTCGATGTTTCTCTCTCATCAACATTTCTAGCTCTCTATCGCTCTCCCTTCCACTCTGTAAAAAATCAATAAAATATATATATTTTTTAATGACTCTGATAACCCTGCTGGCATGGCTCCGTGGTTGAATGTCAGCCTATGAACCAGAAGGTCTGGGTTCAATTCCCAGTCAGGTCACATGCCTGGGCTGCAAGCTCGGTCCCCAGTCGGGGCGTGCAGGAGGCAGCCCATCAAGGATTCTCTTTCATCTTTGATGTTTCTCTCCCTCTCCCTCTCCCTCTCCCTTCCTCTCTCTCTAAAAATCAATAAAACATATATTTTAAAAAAGAAAAAAGAATGACTGACAAAAAGAGCCTGCCCCGCGGCTCTCTGAATCGAGTGGGGAGCAAGACACCCTTGCGCTGCCGACAATAACAGCACCTCCTGCTCCGAGCAGGATGCTGACGCCTTCCCACGCTCGGTTTCCCTGAACTCTGTGCACAACGCTCTGGTGGAGGTCATCCTACCCATTTCGTTGAGGAGGAAGCTGAGGCTCAGAGAGAACGAGTAGCCTGTTCCAAGTCATACAGCCGGTCGGTGGCGGAGCTGAGATTCAAACCCGGGTCTTTCTCACTCTGAACCTCGTGCTTGGCCCCCGAGGCCCCGTGGTGCTAACGCCTGTCTCCCTGCTCCCCTGCAGGTCTACATCATCCGGGTCACCTGGTCCAGCGGCTCCACCGAGGCCATCTACCGGCGCTACAGCAAGTTCTTCGACCTCCAGGTAAGGACGCGGGGCTCCGGGAGCTGCGGGCACGAAGGACTTCCGTTGGACTTCCTTCCCGCATGGGTGTCAGAGCCCAGACCCTCGCACAGCAGGCGGACGGTGCTCCGTTTTCACCCCTAGAATTGAAAGCGCCGTCCGTGTGCCCGCTTCGGCGGCACACGCACTAAAATTAGCACAGTATGGAGAAGGGGAGCGTGGCTCCTGCACGGGGTGACATGCACACGTGTGGGCATTCCGCATTAAGGAGAGAAAAAAGGTGCCCGTCGCTTTGGGGACATACTGCTTTGTGCTGCGATCGTCCGTGTTTCCCAGATAAAGGAAAGGCTGTGTGTGGGCGGCTCCGGAGCGGAGCGTGACATTGGCGTGGCTTTGGCGTGCAGATGTTGAGCTTGTGTTTTCGTCAAGGACTCAGGTGTGTCCGGCCACCTTTGGTGAATGAATGAATGAATGAATGAGCTCACAGTCCCATAGGGCACCCGGCCAATGTGGACCGCTCGGCGTCAGCTCACCCCCATGGGGTCAAAGAACTAAAAGAACTGCAGCCTCCGGGACCGTCGCTTTATCTTGATGTCACCAAGGCCAGCAACTCAAAGGTGTCTGATGAGAAGTCACGGGGCCCAATATGACAAAATACAGTTCTTTATAGAAAACACAGGTCTCAAGAACCTACTGGGCTTCCCGAACCAGCAAGTCCTCCCTGCTGTGTGGTGAGGGACCCGTGCTGAGCTGTCTCCCTTTCCTCTGTGCCTGTCAGGATGCTTCCGCTGCAGGAAACCCCACTCACACGGGCTTCAGTCGGTGGGGAGTTGGGGGCTGGTGTAACTGCATGTCCCAGGAGAAGAAACCAGATGGGCTTCAGGCACTGCTTGATCCAGGCTTCTCCACTGTGCCCTTCCACCCAGCTCTTTCCTCTCATTCTGCATGTCTGCTTCCATCGAGACGGCTTCATCCTCAGCTCCCACGTGGTTGCAAAATGCTCTGGGCACACGATCAGCAGGAAAGAGAGGGAACGGTCACTTCCCAAAGTTCCAGGGAGCACGGGGTTGTGTCTCATAGGCTCAGCTGTAAGCCTGTCGAGATGGTGAAAGAATGTGATGACCAGTGGGGTGGTCGGGTTCCTGCCCTGCCCCCAGAGTCTGGGGCGGGACTGAGCTGGAGAGAACAGTTGTGATGTGTGTGAAGTAGGTGTTGTGGGGCCGGCAGGAGAGAGCCTTGTCCTCCACACACCAGCCTGTCTCCTGGGCTCCCCGTTCTCTGAGTGTTGGCTGATGCTCACCACGGGCATTCGTGGTCGTATGGACCTGATCTGTTCCTGAAAATGGCCAGCGGAACAGCCGGTGCTCATTCTTTCCGAGGGGAAGTTCTCCCGGCCTGTTTCCGTAGCTGCCGGCCTCACGTGTGAGCTATTGCGTCACCCGGGGCCTCGCTGCTGAACGTGGAATGAACATGAGGTTCTGTGTTCACCGTGCAGCAACGCCGAACGGGATCACACACAAGTTACACGTTTCTTCCGGTCCGCAGCGAGCATGCTCTGAATGTAAACAGACACGTGTGTGCCGGAGGGCCGGATTCCGTCCACAACGGGCTTGGCAGGAGCAGCCGGGGCAGGGAAGGAGAGGATGGCGGCGATGCCAGCGCCAGAAGCAGGAGGCACGTCCTGTGTGATGATGACCGAGACCCACACCCTCGCAGCCAGACCACGGAGTCTGTGCAGATCCATTGTGGCAGGCCTTCAGTTCAGAGAGTGTGAACTGAGTCCACATTTTGCAAGTTGCTGACTGGCTGCGGGTCTGTATTTGGCTTCCAGAGGCCTCTTGCCTGCGTGATGCTTCCAAGGAGGGACACGGGGCAGAGAACAGGGGCAGGCATGACGGCTCGCTCAGGGATCACTGACACCCACAGCGCAAGCATCCACTCAGCCAGCTCAGACGGGAAGAGAGGGGGCTATTGATGGCGAGAGGCAGGTGTGCCCAGGGAAACGGAGCAGCAAGCGCAGCCGCCCGCCGGGGCTCAGGACCATCAGCGGGGTGACCCTGCGCAGGCCCGGCGGGTCACTGTCCGCAGGATCTGCCGTCGAGCCTGCTTCCTCTCCCCAGCGACCTCTCCAGCCCAGCTTCCTCCCCTGCCTGTTGGCCCACGTCCCCCAGACGGCACCTTCGCCCCCGAGGGGAGGTGTCCTTCCCTGTCGCAGATGCTCTGGGGTTTCCAGGTGCCGATTCCGGCTCCCGGTTGAGAATCTGATGTCAGAGACCTGGTCCGTCCCCCTGACCTGTGGGCTGCAGAGGGAGCGTGGGGTTGTGGGTGCTCAGGGCTGGATGAGTAGAGGGGAGCAAAGGGGGGAGGCGGCCCCGGAACACCGGGAAAGGCAGGGGCTGAGGAGGTGGGCTGTCGTCAGCTCCCTGTCCCAGGACAGCCCCGGCTTCGGACCCTGACACCAGGGTTAGACAGATGGCTCCAGAGCTCAGCTTAGTGCCTCTAGGTTTCAGCTCGGGGACGCCGCTATATGTTTCCGAGCCTCAGTTTCCCCGTCTGCACACAGAGAACGAAAGCACTTTCTGCATGCATCAGGTATGACAGCTGTCCTCTGCTGTCCCTCCGCTCCGTCGGGACTTCCTGGGGGGACCCTGCCTGGGAAGGCCGGCCAGGGGCCAGGGTCGGAGCGCAGGCTCCCCCGGGGTGACTCAGCGCTCAGATTCCTACCAGGATTGAAAAGGGACGTTTTTCCGCCCGCTCAGTATGGTTGGTAATGATTGGGGGTTTGCTGTGGCCTAAGCAACGGCCTCAGACCGCCCTCCTGCAAGGAAGTCGTCAGAAGACAGCGCTTCGGCCTCCTCTAAGGAGTCCCGATGGGCAGCGGGACGGGAAGGCGTGGGATTCCGGAGGGTCCCCCTCCTGGCACCGCCACCGCCCCCGCCGCCCAGGGCGGGCAGCTGGAAGGCGTTAGGGCCGGAGCCAGCTGTTCCCAGGCCCCGGCGAAGGCCAGCCCGTGTGGGGCTGCAACACCCTCGATGATTTCACGATCCCACCCTCCCCGCCCCTCCCTCCTGGCTGGCCTCGGGGGTTTGTTTTTGTTTTCAGAAGAAACTTGGCTCTCACACACATCATCACTTCAAAAAATAAAAATAAAAAGCACGGGAGGGCCGAGCTTGCGGGAGGAACAGCTAATCCCGTGGGGTGTCATGGAAAAAGCCCGGAGACCTGGGGCCCAGCCCCCTGTGCTGTGTGGCCGTGGGCACGCCCCGTACCCCTCTGTGCCGGATGGCTCTGTCAGTGGCGTGGAACGATGAGAGCAGAAACAGCTGGCTTTCCAGCGCTCGGACGGCCAGCTCAGCATCCAGGAGCCGGGATTCACGTCATCCTCATATGGAGCTCATCACCGCGTGCCGAAGGAGAAACCCAGGCTGGGAAGGGGCATTGGGTGTGCCCGGGTCACACCGCCAGGGGCATCGGAGCTGGGATCGGAAGCTGGGCCGGCGACAGCACAGACCACAGTCCCAGCCGCTGTGCTGTCCGTGCCCCCGGCGGCTCCTTGGCCGGGTTCCTACGGAGTTAAAAGCGCTGATGTGTGTGGGGAAGAGGCGAACCCACAGAGACAGGGCCGATTAGTGGTTGCCAGGCGCTGGGAGGAGGGGGGAAGGGAGAGGCGGATGGCCACAGGGCTTCGCTCTGGCTGGAGGAAAATGTGCTGGAATTAGTAGGCGGGATGGTTGCACAACCTTCTGACGGTTCCAAAACCCACTGGAGTTTATACTTTACGAGGGTGCACTTTCTGGTGTGTGAAGTGTGTCTGAATTTTTATTTTATTTATTTATTTTTTTCCGAAGGGATGATGTGTGTGAGAGCGGTTTCTGGGGATTATCGGGAATTGGCAGGGTGTCGAGCGGGGGATGGTGCCAGGTCCATAGAGTGGGTAAGAGCTGGGCCTGGGTCCCAGTGCTGCCTCTTTCTGGCTGGGAGGTCTTGTTGTAGTCATGACTATTTTGGTCGCAGATGACAGAATCCCGGTGGAGATGGGTTCTTCACAAAGAACGTGGCTGAGCTACATCTACCTGAGAGGCCAAGGGGAGTTGGCATCAGGTCTGGCTGGATCTAGGGGCCGCCATCTGCTTTCCTTCACTTGACTGTCTTCATCTCCAGGCACGTGGTGGCCACGGGCCCACATGGTGTCCTTGAGTTCTGTTCGCCGCCTTCCGGGAAAAGAGAACCCCACAGTTTCAGCAAAAGCCTCGTGGATCCATTGTGGGTCCCTGGGCAGCCGGTCAGGGCCATCCAGGCACGAGTGAAATGAGCCTCCCGCCCATGTGTGTCACCAGCAGGAGTTCCCCGGAAGAAAGCAGACAACTGCTTCCAGGAAGGGCGAGTGGCGTGTGGGGAACAGAGAACAGTGACTGTGCCCTCTGGTGGGGGCAGGGCATTCGGGTAGAGGGAACCGTCTACAGGGAGGCGGTCTTGGGTAAGGAAGCTGTGGGGCTCAGGCTCCTTTGTGGGCACAGAGACTTAACACCAAACACCAGCGAAAATGTCCCCTTTAAGATGGTTCACTTTCTATACACACACACACACACACACACACACACATACATGTATCTATTTTATTGATTTTTTTTATAGAGAGGAAGGGAGAAGGATAGAGAGTCAGAAACATCAATCAGCTGCCTCCTGCACACCCCCTACTGGGGCTGTGCCCACAACCAAGGTACATGCCCTTGACCGGAATCGAACTTGGGATCCTTCTATCTACTGAGCCAAATAGGTTTTGGCAACAGTTCACTTTCTGATGTGACTTCCTGACTCGCTTGTCTTGGAGAATCTGGACCCCGGTCGGCCGCCGTCACTACTGGCTGGCATTGGCCATGCGTGTCATACACATGAGGGTGTAGCCAAAGAGCCCGGGCCTGGAAGGGAAGCCTGGTGTCAGGGCCCAGCCGGCGGTCTTCGCAGCCATGGCCTTGGGCAGGCCTCTCTGCCGCCCCCCTGTCTGCCCCCGCCTGGCTCCGTCAGCGTGTGGCAGCGGGCAGCGGGCACCGGGATGATCAGGTGCCATGGCGCTGAGGGCAGTGCCTGGCAGTAACGAGGGCTGGTTGAGGGATGTCGTTAAAGATCTGGAGGACCGGTTCCTGACAGCACAGGTGCCCGCGCTGCGTCCTCCCGGTCAGTCCTCACGGGCAGGAAGCGGGCATCGGGCCCACACCGCAGACGGGGGAGCGGACGCTCAGAGGGCAGTCCCACGCCCGGAGGGCATCACGGCTGGGATCTAAGCCTACGGGGGGCCAAGTCGGAAGCTGCACCCCGATGCCCTCTTGGGGCCCAGTCCTGCCTCCAAATCGCTTTTCAAAGATAGGTTTGCTCCTGGAGTCCTTCCTGGCGCTGCCCTTTGAAGGCCCAGCTGGCACCTCGCTGTAAGACGCGGGCGGTCTGCCCCGCAGAGAGGGCTGCCCTGGGCCATACCCCACCCCTTCAGGAAGGGGTCTCAGGTGTGCGGGGGTCTCCTGTGCTCTGTGCCAGGCGACCTTTACCCTCTGAGCTTTCCCGCCGGCTCAGCGTGCTCCCAGGCCCAGGGTCATGGCCGCCGCTGGAGCCAGGGCCTCCCTGGGGAAGCACAGCTAAGCGTTTGCTGAGCCCGAGTGACTCCAGGGGCTCAGAAAGGGGCTCAGGCCGGGCTTGCTTCCCGGCGGAGGTGACATCTGAGCAGGGTTTGGACCCTGAGCAAGGAGGTGGCCCGCAGACAGGGTGGGGAGGGCATCCAGGTGGACACCAGGTGTGCGACGGTGCAGGGCGTGAGGGAGTGGGACGGCAGCCCGGCACCTGCAGAATCCCGACAGCGGGCGCGGAGCCAGCGGGCACGGAGCCAGCGGGTCGCTGCGCCTGGCAGGGGCCCCGGAGGAACACCAGTCCCCGTGTCCTGTAAGCGGGAACACCGCGTGCTGCAGGGACCAGAGGGACATTTCTTTTGGGAGGAGCCGTTTCTGAGCTCAGCGATTCTTCCCCCTCTTCATCTCCTGGCACACACCGGCTAATTACTAAAATTCTGAGCACACCAAAAAATACATTTTTTGCCGATCTGACAAAAAAATAAGAGTAATTTTGAGACATTCATATCAAATGGCTATTGTTGTGTTGGCTATTATATATATAAAATATGTATACATATATATATACACACACTCTTTATTTGTAAAATATATGTATTGTTTTCAGAGAGGAAAGGAGATGGAGAGAGAGAGAAGTATCAACGATGAGAGAGAATTAATGATGGGCTGCCTCCTGCACACCCCCACTGGGAATCAAGCCTGCAATCTGGGCATGCGCTCTGACTGAGAATGGAACCGTGACCTCCTGGTTCACAGGTCGGTGCTCAACCACTGAGCCACATGGGCCGGGCTGTTGTAATTTTTTTATTATTATTAGACAGTCTAAGGGAAAAGAGGTCAGTGTCTCTGACTAAATAGTAAGGTTTTGCATGTTTTAAAAATTGTTGGGGCACACCTCTTGAATGTCCTAGACTCACCAATTCACAGAGCCTACCCCATGCTGCATAATAGTTGAATGTACTTAGCATCGCTTAACGCCTAAGATGGTTGGGGTCATGAATTTTAGGTTTCATATACGTATCAATAAAAAAATAAAATAAAATAAATAAAAATAAAAAAACACAAACCACTCAAACTTGTTCCCAGATAACTTTCCGAAGAAGAAATTTATTCTGCGCAATATACAGGCGATGCATTATAGAATTGCACACCTGAAACCGATACCATTTTATTGACCAGAGTCACCCCAATACATTCAGTTAAAAAATGTAGATGTAGTTTGGGCACAGCGCAAGGTGGATTTCTTCACCTAGGCCAGTGGTCGGCAAACTCATTAGCCAACAGAGCCAAATAGCAACGGTACAACGATTGAAATTTCTTTTTTGAGAGCCAAGTTTTTTAAACGTAAAACTTCTTCTAATGCCACTTCTTCAAAGTAGACTCGCCCAAGCCGTGGCATTTTGTGGAAGAGCCACACTCAAGGGGCCAAAGGGCTGCATGTGGCTCGGGAGCCGCAGTTTGCCGACCACGGACCTAGGACGTCCCGGAGAGCTCCCTGCCAGCGGGCTGTGTGCCTCCCTCCGCGGACGGGTCCGGCCACGGCCACGCAGGCCCGAGGAGGCGCCGGGAAGCTCGGGGCTGCCTGGCCGGGGGTAGGGCATCTGTGGTCAGAGGCCGCAGCGTAACCCAGGCCTGCTGCCTCCCGTTAACAAGCCCCACTTCCGCCCTCCGGGCCCGCCCCTGTGGGGAAAGCAAGTCGGGACAAGGCGTGAGAGCACAAGCTCGCTCTCGGGATGCTCCATGTTGGCAAACGTCGTCGTCAATAAAATGGAGAAGGGAAAGAGGATGGTGTTAGACAAATCCTGCCAACACTCGGCAGAGAGCACGTGCTCGCCCTGCTGCTCACCTGTGCGCGGACCAGGACGCCTGCCTCGTTTCAAGCCAGTTTTTCGTCTTCACGTGACTCCAGCACTGTTCCAGGGAGTGATGGTTGACAGAGAATGGCATTTAGGTGAAGGGACTCGCACTGGCTGGATTCCCACGGGGCTGTGTGACCTGAGGCTGTTCCCTGTCCCTCTCTGCTCCCCAGTCTCCCCTTCGGTGACGTGGGGCTCATACATGTATTTATTTCACAGGGTTCTTGTGAGGCCAGGTAGAGCCCCGTGTAGGAGAAGGCTTGTTCACAGTCAGCTGCCCATCACACATCAGTAGGGATTGCTCGTTATTATTCAAGATGAGTAATACGAATGTCATTCATCAGGGGCACTCGGCAAACATCTCCTAAAGCTGCCCCCCGACCCCAATCTTGCTCCGTGGCATCCATCGCTTTAGTCGGCTTTTCGTGAGCACCCGCTAGGGGCTGGTGTGGAAACGCTGCTGGTTCACACCGGCAGCCGCCTTTCCCAGCCAGGCCCGCTGTGGCATCACCGGTCGCCGGATGACGTGGACCGAGCATTTCCCCATCACCACGCGGCACAGGCGGGGCCCACAGAAAGCCACGAATGAGCCGAAACCGGTGTGGCTCAGCGGGTAGAGCGTCGGCCTGCGGACTGAAGGGTCCCAGGTTCGATTCCCGGTCAAGGGCATGCACCTTGGTTGGGGGCACATCCCCAGTAAGGGGTTGTGCAGGAGGCAGCTGATTGATGTTTCTCTCACATTCATGTTTCTAACTCTCTATCCCTCTCCCCTCCCCTCTGTAAAAAATCAATAAAATTTATTTTTTTAAAAGAAAGCCACAAATGAAACCACAGCCGCGGCGGGCAGCACTCCATGGTACTGGCCAAGCTGAGCCAGAGCCCTACCCAGGGGCAGCACATCCCAGGAGCGGGGGTGGCAGGAGCGCCAGCCGGGGTAAATACTGTATTTTTCGGACCATAAGACGCACTTTTTCCCCCCCAGAAGTGGGGGGGGGGGGGGAAGTCCCTGCATCTTATGGTCCAAATATAGCCTACACATATACTTTTAAAAAAAAGTTTTTTTACTTGCCCGGCTCTGTGTGGTCTCTGTGTGCTTGCCCAGCTCTGAAATGGTTCTAAATGCTGCTGTTTACTTTACAGCACATGTGTCAAACACAAGGCCCGCGGGCCAAATCCGTCCCGCCAGGCCTTGCAATGTGGCCCGCACCGCGCTGTCATCACTGCACTCCGCTGCGTTTCCATCACAATGACAGTTTATGACTGTTCAGTAAACCATTCGGCCCGCGATTTAGGCTGGATTTTAGATTTTGGCCCCTTCTCTGATTGAGTTCGACACCCCTACTTTACAGGGTTGATTACATGTGTTTATGACTGTGATGTTGGGTTTTAATGCACATAAAATATTTTAGGACACTATTTGTTTCCGAATCTTTTTTTCTTCATTTCCCTTCTCTGAAAACTGGTGCGTCTTATGGTCCGGAGCGTCTTATGGTCCGAAAAAATACGGTAGTCCTGACTGTCTTCTTAGCATCCCCGAGGCGGAGTGATGGCTGGAAGCAGACGGTGCAGCCCCGGCCCCGCCTCTCGCTGGCTCAGGCTCAGGAACCTTTCTCCACTTCTCTGGGCTGAGGGCGCCTGGGTAGCCGTGCCCAGTGTGAAGGAGAGCTCTGAAGATTCAGTGCGAGAACGTGTCTGCAGAGTCTGGCCCACGCCTGGCGCGCACACACACACACACACACACACACACACACACACGTTTCTCATTGCTCCAGGCCCTCCCCCTCCCCCTCCCCCGGATGCCTGCACAGGAGCCGTGTTTACTCCTCAGCCCGCCAGAGCCACACGTCCTGAGCGCCCGGCGGCAGCTTCCCCCCCGGCTGCCGTCCTGGGCGCGGGCCGGTCAGGCTGGGTTAGGATAGGCGGCCACGACAAGCAGCCTCGCTGGGTGGTGAGCGTTTACTTCTCACGCGGGCTGGGCTGCCTGTCCCTCAGGGGTGGCTGGGATCCGAACTCCGGGACCGCATGGGCGGAGAAGCTGCGGTCCGGGGCAGAAGGAGGCGGACCGTGTGAGTCACGCATCGTTCGAGGCTCTTCCGTCCCACTTCGAGGGGGCGGGGCCTCCACGCCTGCCAGGGCCTCGGAGAAGGACCCGGTATCTGAGGGCCGCGCCCATGACCCCGCAGCCCGCTTTAACCTCAGGCGCCCCCCCACGAGGGTGTCACCTCCCCGGACCCCGCGCAGCAGTCTCTGCGATGTTGTCGATCGGGTCCGATCTCTCCCGTTCATTCCTTCCAGCGTCAGAGGCGTCTCTCGCCCTCGGAGAGGTTTCTGTTTTTGGACCTCGGTTCCCGCTCCTCCTCGGTCCCAGGGCGGCCCACGCCTTCCTCTCGCTGTGCTTCCGACGCCACCCCGTAATGGTCCGCTTCCTCTTCGGCCGCCTCTGTAATGGCTGTCGCCGGGCCCTGAGCTGTCTGCAGAGCCAGCCTGGGAGCGCTGAGTGGGGTGGGGCGGTAGGGGGGGGTGTCACAATTGGGTCTCAGTGGTTTGGTCCTTATCACCACCCAGCAGGTCTTAGGAGACAGAATGGCCTGCCACCCGTGCACTGCTGGTGGCCCCGGGGGTGTGGCCGCCGTGCAGGCCCTGTGGCTGGTGACCCCTGGGAGGCCCTGGAGTGGCCACGCCCGGCTCTGGGCCTTCCCCGACCGGGCAGCTTCACGGAGACCCTCGGTCCCATTGACACGGACTTACCGTGCGTGTGGGCCTCTGGAGAGCTGCACGGAGCGAGCGTTAGGGTGTCCGGTCACACGTGTCATATAATTCCTTCCCGTGTCAGAGGTGCACGTGTCACATCTCTCGGTATTTTTCTCCCCTGGCAGATGCAGATGTTGGACAAGTTTCCCATGGAAGGGGGACAGAAGGATCCCAAACAGCGGATCATCCCTTTCCTGCCAGGTGGGTGAGATGTAAACTCTGAGAGAGGGCCTGGAGGCGGGGGGGGGGGGGGGGGGGGTCGAGCGTTGCTCTGGATCTCTGGCTGGTCCTCCGTGGGGCCCTGTCCCAGGGACCAGACACTCCCCCTCTGGGAGCCTCAGTTTCTCCTGCCTCTAAAATGAGGGTGATTAAGCGCGTAATGTTTTATAACGAGCGGCATCTCGTATGGCTGCTCTGTCATTTTTCTGTTGCTCCGTGACAAATTGCCACCCGGTTAGCAGCTTACAATGGCACCCATTTGTTCTCTCCCAGCTCTTCTGGCCGGAAGTTCCAGAGGCCTCCACGGGGTACTCTGACTTAGCGTCTTCTAAGGCAACATCAAGGTCGTGGCTGGGTCTGGGGCAGAATGCAGTTCCTGCCGCTCTAATCCGGTTTGAGACGCCGGTTTTCTTGCTCGCGTCAGCCAGGCTGCCTGCATCCCCGCTCTGTGGCCCCTCCATCCGCAGGCCGGCAGCGAGGCACCGAGTCTCTCTTGGGCTTTAAATGTCTCCAGCTGCCCCGGCTGCTTACCCCCCCACCCCCCTGCAGAAGGAGCTGCCTGCTTTGAGGGACTCATGTGATTGTGTCGTACCCGCCAGGATAATCTTGAAAAGAAACCGTGTCCTGAAGCAATCCCATCATAGTCACGGCTCAGGGGTCCGGGTGGGCCATCTTGGGGGGGGGGGCATTATAGAAATTCCACCTGCCTTCCTGCCACGGACTTTCCGAGGGCCGGGCCCCACTGCAGGCGCTGTGGAGGAGTTAGCGTAATGAAGGCGTCCGTGTCCCTTCCCTCCTAAAACATTCCTCACCAAAGGAGTGGCATCAGGCCTCAGCTCAGAAGGTTCTATTCCTAGCTGGTTAGGCCCAGTGGATGGAGCGTGGCCCTCAGGCGCAGAGGTGTCCGGAGGGTCGGTGAGCTCTGGCGCAGGCTGGCAGCCGTCAGGGCGGACGGTCGCCTTTATGTACAGAGCCCCGCAGACGACACCGCCCCAGTCACACGCACTCTGAGCGGAAAGGACCCTTCCGACCTTCCTCATTCTGCAGAAGAGGGAGCAGGCCCCACAGCGGGGGAGACTCCCGGGTCACTCAGGCGCCTAGGCTCCCTCCCCCACTCCAGGGCCTCCCCTCCCCCACTCTAGGGTCCCCCCTCCCCCACTCCAGGGCCCCCCCTACTCCAGGGCCCCCCCCCCCCCCCTCTAAGGTCCCCCCTCCCCCAGTCCAGGGCCCCCCTCCCCCACTCCAGGGACCCCCTCCCCCACTCCAGGGACCCCCACTCCCCCACTCCAGGGTCTCTCCCCCCACTCCAGGGCCCCCCTCCCCCTCTCCAGGGCCCCCTTTCACTCTCCAGGGTCCCCCTCCCCCTCTCCAGGGCCCCCCTCCCCGACTCCAGGGCCCCCCCTCACTCCAGGGACCCCCCTCCCCCTCTCCAGGGCTCCCCTCCCCCACTCCAGGGTCCCCACACACACTCCAGGGCCCCCCTCCCCCACTCCAGGGTCCCCCTCCCCCACTCCAGGGCCCCCCTCCCCCACTCCAGGGTCCCCCTCCCCCACTCCAGGGTCCCCCCCACTCCAGGGCCCCCCTTTCCCACTCCAGGGTCCCCCCCCCACTCCAGGGTCCCCCTCCCCCACTCCAGGGTCCCCCACCCCCACTCCAGGGTCCCCCCTCCCCCACTCCAGGGACCCCCTCCCCCTCTCCAGGGCCCCCTCCCACACTCCAGGAACCCCCCTCCCCCACTCCAGGGCCCCCCTCCCCCACTCCAAGGTCCCCCTCCCCCACTCCAGGGTCCCCTCCCCCACTCCAGGGCCCCCCCCACTCCAGGGCCCCCCTCCCCCTCTCCAGGGCCCCCCTCCCCCCCCTCCAGCCCCCCCCACACACTCCAGGGTCCTGCGGGGGGCACAGGAGGGGGCTCTCCCAGGTGCCGCCCGGGGAGCGGGCGTGGAGACTGGGCCGAGGGGTTTTCCAGGCCCCCGTCCGCTGGGAGGCTCGTTTGCCTAAAACGGCGCGTGTTTTAGTTCTTCCACGGGGGGAGTGTGCAATCACGCTGGGATTCTCTCCCGTTGGAGAAAAGCCGAGTGCCCGCGGCGGCAGCCAAGAGCCCGCGTCCCCGCGGGGCCTCGCCGTCCCCGGCCATAAAACGGGACACGGCCCTGCCTCCCACGCTTCTCCCGGACACACAGTCAAGGCAGAGCCAGGGTCCCGCGACTTTCCTTCGGAGCTTCTCGGTATTTCATCTCTTGGAGGCATTGCTTAAGTGCTCGGCCTGAACACTCACATGGGACTGGGCTCTCTCTGCACGTGGGTTTTTTCTCGCCCTAGCCGGTGTGGCTCAGTGGGGAGAGCGTTGGCCCGTGGACTGAAGGATCCCAGGTCCATCCCGGCCGTGGGCACGTGTCTTGGTTGCAGGCTCGATTCCCGGCCCCGGCCGGGCACATGCAGGAGGCAGCCAGTCGATGTGTCTCTCCCACTGATGTTGCTTTCTCTCTGTCTCTCCTCCTCCCTTCCACCCTCTCTAAAAATCAACGGGAAAATATCCTCGGGTGAGGATTGACAACAACAACAACAACAAAATTAAATGTTAGGTTTTCCTCCAAAGCGGTGAGGTATCAGGCTTACTATCTGACGAAAGGCAAACCCAGCCAAAACCAGTGTGGCTCAGTGGATAGAGTGTCAGCCTGCGGACTGAAAGGTGCCAGGTTTGATTCCGATCGAGGGCGTGTACCTTGGTTGCAGGCACATCCCCAGTGGGGGGCGGGAGGGGGGGTATGCAGGAGGCAGCTGATCGATGTTTCTAACTCTCTCCCTTCCTCTCTGTAAAAAAATATATTAAAAAACGAAGAAGAAGAAGAAAAGAAAGGCGAACCAGCTCTGGAAAAACTTCCCAGGAAGGGAAAGAACTTGAGCCCACCCTCCCCCAGCCCCTGGAAGCTTTTCTGATTACGTAATTCTCTTCCACCCACGAATTCATGAAAACGCAGCCCCTTGTCCCTGCTCAGGGCACCCCTGCAGCTGGGAGAGGCCCCGCCGGGCCCCCGGGCCGCCTCTGAGCTTCCCCTCGCCGCCGAGGCCGAGGGCAGGGGCCTGGGGGAGAGGGTCCCCCTCCTAAGGTCCCTTTTCTGCCCGCCACGTCAGCAGAACAAAGCGAGTCCCGTGAGCACAGAGGCGGGGGGAGGGGAGCCGCCCGCCCAGGCCTCCTCCCCGGCCAGAGCCCGGCCAGCCAACTTGGCAGCGGCCGCTGCTTGAAAATTAAAAATTACAGTCTGGCCTCTTCCACTGCGGAAAACAAAGGGCCGTTCTCCGCCCCAGGAGGGCTGGCCCGCAGCGAGGGAGGGGGCGGAGGGAGGGCTGGCCCGCGGCGAGGGAGGGGGCGGAGGGAGGGCTGGCCCGCGGCGAGGGAGGGGGGCGGAGGGAGGGGGCGGAGGGAGGGCTGGCCCGCGGCGAGGGAGGGGGGCGGAGGGGGCCCGGCGGAGGGGGGGGGGCTGGCCCGCGGCGAGGGAGGGGGGGGCGGAGGGAGGGGGCGGAGGGGGGGCTGGCCCGCGGCGAGGGAGGGGGGCGGAGGGAGGGGGCACGTTCCCTCTCTTCCCCGTGACTCAGCCCAGGAACGCTTTACCTTGGATGCAGACGAGGGGTCCGGCCCCGCCAGCCTTTCCCCCGGAGGGACCGGCCACCCCGTGCGGCTGCTCACGGGACGCCAGCTCTGCTGCCCGTCCACGGCCGCCTAGCCAGCGGGTGGCAGGACTTCAGAAGCAGAGCTGGGGCCCTAGCCGTGTGGCTCCGTGGATAGCACGCTGACCTGCGGACTGAAGGGTCCCGGGTTCGATTCCAGTCGAGGGCATGTGCCTGGATTGCAGGCTCCGCCCCTGGCCCCCGGTCAGGGCTCTTGCGGAGGGCAAGCGATCTGGGCCTCTTCTCAGATCAGCGTTTCTCTCTCTGTGTGACTCTCCCCCTCCCTGCCGTTCTCTTTAAAAATCAATGGGAAAGTATCCTCAGGTGAGGACTATCGGAAAAAAAACACACACACACACAAGAAAACAGAGAAAAGAAACAAAGCTGGGAGCAGAGTGTGATGCAGTATCACCTAAACGGTTTGAAAATAAAACAGAAGCCAAAACCGGTTTGGCTCAATGGATAGAGCGTTGGCCTTTGGACTAAAGGGTCCCGGGTTCGATTCCGGTCAAGGGCATGTACCTTGGTTGCAGGCACATCCCCAGTAGCGGGTGTGCAGGAGGCAGCTGGTCGATGTTTCTCTCTCATCGATGTTTCTGACTCTCTATCCCTCTCCTCTCTGTAAAAAATCAATAAAACATATTTTAAAAAATAAATAAACAGAAAAAATCACGCCCCTCCCGTGAGGGCTGAGCCCCGCGCTGGGTTGAATGGAGATTGTCTCCGTGGAGAGATGCGGCTGCCCGTGTCCCACGGCAGCACCGTGGACACTCGGCTCCCGTCCCCCTCGCTGGCCGCACACCTGACGTGCGCCCAGAGCCCCCTGTCCCACGGCCGCTGCACAGGGAGGGGAGGGAGGCCGTTGTCATTGTGTCACACCCCCTCCCGGGACCCTGGCGGAGCCTGCGCCTCCGTCCTCAGCTGTCAGCACACGGTGAGGACACGGAATGGACAGAGGCCAGTGGGTCCCTATCTGGGCAGAGCCCACGCCTGGTAGGGAAGGAGGCGAGCAGATGGATAGCGTGGTGTGTGCCGTCAGCGATGACGGGAGCTGTCAGCCCAGTGAACAGGCCCTAGTTTCCCCCGGGGACGGTGGGCGAGGTTGGGTACTCCACGCAGAGGGAAGGGGCAGAATGGTGAGACAGCGTGGTGTGCTGGGCACGTAGCTGAGAGCAGAGGGAAGGTGGAGGCGGCAGGAGGAGGAAGGGAGCGGGGCTGTTGGGTCAGGGCTCAGCTGCGGTTCGCTGCACCGCCCAGGGCAGCCTGGGGAGCCGGGCGTTGGACCGAGGACCTCAGACCTCCGGTCTACCCTCCTCCTCCGCCGGGCAGGAGCGCCTTCCCTCCGCGGTGTGTCCCTGCCTCCTTTCACTCTTCGGAACCTTCCCCCGGCCCCACCCGCCAGCCTTGGCACTAGAACTGTGAGCCGGGGGACCTGCCTGGGGTCATCAGGCCCCGGGGGTCTCCAGCAGGGGGTAGAGATGGCAGCCAGGGATTTGGGTACCACTCAGGCCTACAGGAGGCACGCACATCACACCCCCCCGGTGCTGCGAGCTGGTCGCCGCTCCTGCCAACGCCCTGTGTGCTCTCCTCTGCAGGCAAAATCCTCTTCCGGCGAAGCCACATCCGGGACGTGGCCGTCAAACGCCTGATACCCATCGATGAATACTGCAAGGTAAGCCTGAGAGCGGCCAGCAGCCCCTGCCTGCGTCTGCCCTTTTCCTTTCCTGCTGTAAGATGCTTGTTATGAAACTCTGTACAGTCGAAAGAAATTTAAAAAAAAAAAATCCTCCATAATCTTTCAACTCAGAGGCAACAAGGATGAAGGTTTGTGCATATTTTCTTTATTTTCTCTCCTGCACGTGTTTCTTTATGGTGTTGAGACCATCCCATTGGTGTTGTTTTCGTTGCTTTTTCTCTTTCCTTTAATACTTAATTCGAGGGACCCGGTGCATGAATTCATGCATGGGTGGGGTCCAGCCAGCCCGCCCCCATTGGGGCCATTCGGGCTGGGCCAGCCAAGGGGAGGGGCCCTATGCAATTGGCCAGCTAGCCCCGCCCCCTTGTCGAACTGCCGGTCAAGGGGACAATTTGCATATTAGCCTTTTATTATATAGGATAAGAATTTCCCATGCAATTAAAAATCTTCTTGAGCCTACATTTAGTGGCTGCATAGTATCCCTCTGTGCATGAATGACCCAAAGCTATTGAGCCACCCCTGTTGTTGCATATGGCAGCTGAAGGGTCCCCAGTTCAGTTCCAGTCAAGGGCGCATGTCTGGGTCACAGGCTGGACCCCCAGTGGTGGGCATGCAGGAGGCAGGCAGTCCATGATTCTCCCTCATCATTGATGTTTCTCTCTCTCTTTCCCTCTCCCTTCCTCTCTGAAATCAGCAAAGATATATATATATATATATATAGTTTTTTTTTTAAAGCTACAGTGATCAAGATAGTGTGGTATTGTCAGAAGGAGAGGCATACAGGTCAGTGGGACAGAATTGAGAGTCTAAATTCTTATAGGCAACTGGTTTGCAGCAAAGGTGCCCCAAAATCCAATGGGAAAGAACGTTTTTAACAGTGTGGGTTACTGTGATATCCAGATGCAAAAAAGCAGTACTTGGACCCTATCCTCACATCATGCAGGCGGCATCAACTCAAAGTGGGTCACAGAACTAACCATAACAGCCAAAACTATAAAACTTCTGGAAGGAGAAAACCTTCGTGACCTTAGTTTCGGCAAAGAGGTCTTAGAAGGGACACTCCAAAAGACAAGCATGGATAAACTTACACACTTCTGTACCCCCGTGCCAGGAAGCAAGTGAAAAGATGTGCCACAGGTTAGGAGAAAATGTTTATCAATCCTGTATCTGATAAGGTACTTACATTGAGACTACATAATGAACTCTTGCAACTCCGTAATAAAAGGACCACCCGGCTTACAAACGGACAAAAGATTTGAATAGAAGGAAGCTCTCCCATGGTGAACAAGCCCTTGAAGAGGTGTTCAGCATCGTTAGTCATTGGGACAGCGCAACATAAAGCTGTAAGGAGATACCTGCACGGCTGCTAGATGGGCCGTAATCGGCAGGACAGACAAGACCAAGAGGGACGGAGGCGCAGAAGGCGCAGAAACCGGAGCCTTCGTGCTGCTGGAACCGCGGCGGGAAGCCGTTTTGGAAAACAGCTTGGCGGTTTCTTCAAAAGGAAAATTTATCACACGGCCACTCCTAGGTGTATACTCAAGAGAATGAAGAACTTATCTCCACACAGATGCAAATGTTCACAGCAGTATTAATTCCTAACAACCCACAATCCAATCCGGATGTCCATCATGAGGTGATGAGGTAAAACGCAGGGAAGTACTGATAAGTGTTGCAATGTGGGTGAGTCTCAAAAAACATGGAAAGAGCCAGATGCAGAAGAGTGCACAGGGCATGACTTCAAGTGTGTGAAATGTGCAGAGGAGGCAGAATGGGAGAGCCGAGAGCAGGCCAGCGGTTTCCAGGGCTGGGCGGTGGGTGTGGAGACCCGATGCGAATTAGGCTGGGACAAGCTTTTGAGGTGATGGAAGGACCTAAAACTAGACTGTGGTGATGGCTGCTCCACTCTGTAATTTACTGAAGAGGGCTGGATTTAGTGTGCTTACGTCGGCTGGTTTTTATGGCGCATAAATTACACTTAAATAGGGGCTCAGCCCATCTGGTCTCCCAGATGACCTAATAAATTCATAATCCCTTACCAAAAAGAATTTTTAAATAAATGTAAAAATGTGAAGGGGGGGCTGTGAGAGGATCAAGTCTCTCGTGGCCAGAGACCTCCTGGGAGGGTAGACAATCACCCTCGATGGCTTGTCTGCTCTTTGCCAGACATGACCTCGTTTCCTCTCCCCAGAACCTTGACAGGAAGGTTTTACTGTTCCGTTGTGTAGAGGAGGACATGAAGCCCAACAAAGCAACTCACGGTAGCAGTATTGGCGGGTTTGGGTGAGGAATTGGGCCTCTCTAGAAAGTAAAAATTCAAGAGGCCGGAATATTTAAGCATGTATTTCCCAGAGGCAGCTACGCTCCGGCTCCACTCTCCTTAGGAAGGGGCGGGGGGGAGGGGGGGAGACAGGGACAGGCACCAGGTGCAGACACCACTCCTGTCCCCCAGCCTCAGAGCCACGTACGTCCCCAGCTTTTCTGCTTTGGACCTTGGGTCGCTTCAGCCGGTACTTTCCCCCGAAGCTGGTCTCTGAGCCCAGCGTGCACGCTCCTGCTTCTCCCCCAGCCTGGTTCTGGCTCGGCCATGTCCCCTGCCTGCCTGAGGCCCTGTTCTCTGGAGCATTGTTCCCTGCAGCCAGGACGCGGGTGGGAGCAACCTAAACGTGGTGTATACATGCACTCAAATACTGGCCGGTGGTTCCGTTGGTGGGAGCATCGTCCTGTACACCGAAAGGTCTCGGGTTCAATCCCCAGTCAGTGCACACACCCAGACTTCCCGTCCCACGATCCCTGGTCGAGGCACCCATGGGAAGCAGCCGATCCAATCCACGTTAATCTCTCACATCAGTGTTTCTCTCTCCCTCTCCCTCCTCCCTTCTTCTCTCTCTAAATTCAATGGGAATATATCCTTGGGTGAGGATTAACTAATAACAATAATTTTTTTAAAAAGAGAAGGAAACCCCACCACCTGTGACAGCCTGGGTGGCCCTTGAGGACATTGTGCTGCATGAAATGCGCCCGTCACAGAGACACAGACGCTGTGGGGTTCTGCTTGTCTGTGGTTTCTGGAAGAGTCTGATTCTTAGAACGAAGAAGTGGAATGGTGGGCGGGGGCTGAGGGAGGGGACGGCGGGAGTTACTCACCAGCAGGCACAGCGTTTCCGTCAGCAGGATGCAGAAGCTCAGAGATTCCCAGTACACCAGCCAACAGCACCGCGCCGTGTGCTTAAAGTGTGTGAACGGGGAAGATCCCGTGCTAAGTGCTCTGACCCCAGTAGAAGAAGATTTTCAGCTATAAAGAGAGAGAAGTGTTGACTCTCGGGGGCATTCCTTTTGAAGTGGAAGAGGACTGGAGAGCCCGGGGAAACGGCCGAGCCCAAGCCTCGTTACTTACCACAGCCATCTTGCTGACTCGAGAGTCCTCCCTGGAGGCCACCACAGCGTTGTGCTTGCTGCAGTCCAGCCAGCCCGGCGGTGAACACATGGGCACCGAGCACCTGCACACGCTGGGACCCCGCAGCCACTTCCCCGCCTGTGCTGTAGCTCAGTCCCCCAGATGGGTTGGTTATTTCCGTTTTACGGAGGAGCACACGGAGGGTCAGCAAGGCGCGGGACTGGCCAGAGCCAGGACCAGGCGCTGGGTCTGTCCGACCTTTCCTATCCCCCTCGGCCAGTAGGACTTGATCTCCTCTCTGCCCTACGACCAGCCACCTCTGCCCAGGGCCAGCGTCCACCCAGGACAGAAGGTTTTCGGGGAACTGGTGGCTGGACTTCGCTGACCAACCACGAGGCGCCTGGCCTCTCCCAGAAGCAGGACTCCTTCCCTGCCCCGGCCACGCTGTCACTGTCGCCGCCCGTCCTTCCGCCCCGGAGGGCGCACATCCCAGCGCCCGGTGCTGCCGTGCGTTAGTGACTGGGCTCCTTGCGTGGTTGGGGGTTTGGTTTGGCTTTGACTTCCTAGGAATTGCTCAGAACCGAGAGAGAACTTGGCGCAGGTGGGAGGTTTCCGTGGGGCTCGCCGCCCCGTTCAGAGCCTCCGCCTGTCTCAGCAGGGAGCACCCGGGAGGCCCCCCTGGGCGGGGACCCTGGCACCTCAGGGCCCACCCAGCTGGCCCCACACAGGGCCGTGGGGCCACCTCGGGCCTCTTCCCCGGTCTCTTGTCCAGTGGGTTCTTTCCACCCGGTATGGGTCTCCCCAGCGGCGTCTGGACATGCACATGCCCCCGCCCCTTGGGTTTGGGATGGAAGTCCTGGGCATGACCCCCGAGCGTCCACTCCCCATCTCTGAAAGGGGCCAGCCCTCCGGGAGCTCGGGAGGCAGCACCGGCGACCGCAGTGCGGGGCCTCCACGTGCTGAGCCGACGTGAAGGACGTGTTCCTGCCGTCCGGGCCCGGCCGTGCGGTTCTGCCCATGAGGCGGCCGGGACGCGCCCCGGCCAGCGTGTCATCAGCGTCTTCGCCGTGCGGCTCCGACCGCGGGGGCTGCAGGATCTCAGAGGACAGACACCCCCGCCCCTCGGGGCCCGGGACGCAGCTCAGCCTGAGCGGAGCGGGAGCCCAGGCTGCTCTGAGCCAGAAAGGGGGGGGGGGGGCGCGGCAGCAGGAGGCGGTCGGAAGGGGGGCAGTTAGGAAGGGGCAGAGCTCTCTCCCTCTTGGGCTCTCTGCCTCTGGCCTGGGGCAGCTCGGAGCCTGGGGGTTTGCTGGAATAGGGATCACGCGAAGCTAATGCAAAACGGGAATGAGCCGCCCCTACGGGGTCAGCAGCCTCCAGCCCCGGAGGGAGTCGGCAGTGACCAGGGAAGGCGCCTCCCTAAAAGGTGAGGTGCACTCGGCTCTCAGGGTTTCCCACTCGAGGTCCGGGCCAGATCACTCAGGGGCAGGAGGGGCGTGAATCCAGAGCCTGGCTCAAAGGTCATGTGGGTGGAGGTCAGCATCCCCTCAGAGTGCATGATGCACCCATACAGTGGAATATTGTTCAGCCTTCAGAAGACAGGGAATTCCTGAGGACAGGACGCTGTGTAAGAGGCTGGTCACCAGGGGACAGACACCTGCCCTGCCCCTGAGGGCTCCCAGGCTGTGGGAGGGGGCAGGCCAGGCTGAAGGACCCCACCCCCACCAGTGCGTAAATTTTCATGCACCAGGCCTCTAGTAATTAATAAATAGTAGTAGAAAAAATGAAAATAATAATAATAGAAGAATAAACTGTTTTTGCGTGGTCACAACTGTAAACCTACTTTGCCCCCACTCTGTACATCCATGGGGTGGGGGGTGGGGGGCTTGGGGGATCCCCATACCAGCAGCAGCAGCAGCAGCAGCAGCAAGGACTGTTAGAAATGTATGTTCTCACCAGAACCGGTTTGGCTCAGTGATAGAGCATCGGCCTGTGGACTGAAAGGTCCCGGGTTCGATTCCGGTCAAGGGCATGCACCTTAGTTGCGGGCGCATCCCCGGTGGGGGTTGTGCAAGAGGCAGCTGGTCGATGTTTCTCTCTCATCGACATTTCTAGCTCTCTATCTCTCTCCCTTCCTCTCTGTAAAAAATCAATAAAAAATTTTTTTTAAATGTTTAAAAAAAGAAATGCACGTTCTCACCGGAACTGGTTTGGCTCAGTGGTAGAGCATCCGTCTGTGTATTGAAAAGTCCCAGGTTCGATTCCGGTCAGGGGCATGTACATTGATTGCGGGCACATCCCTGGTGGGGGGTGTGCAGGAGGCAACTGGTCGATGTTTCTCTCTCATCGACGTTTCTAACTCTCTATCTCTCTCCCTTCTTCTCTGTAAAAAATCAATAAAATGTATTAAAAACAGGCCTGAATCAGGAAATCTGGGGTGAAGCCCTCGCCATCTGTGCTTTAACCAGCACACCCTCCCTCCCTGCTTCTGCTGCCTTCGCACTCACCCCGTCTCTTCTCCAGGCCCTGATCCAGCTGCCCCCCTACATCTCCCAGTGTGACGAGGTGCTGCAGTTCTTTGAGACGAGACCTGAGGACCTGAATCCCCCCAAAGAGTAAGTTGGTTTGTGGGCCTCCCCGGAGCGTGCCCAGCCAGCCCCAGGCAGAACCAGAGGGAAGCAAAGGAAAAACCAACCGATGCTGTGGTCTGGGCCCCCAGTGGGCCACGCTTCATGCAGCCTCACCCACACCCGGTGGGTGAGACAGTCAGCGTTCACAGGGGAAGGACCCTGACTACGGGCCCCGAGGCCCCTCCCCTCCCACCCTTCCTGCCTCCGTTGCTTCATCTGTGCAGCGAGATCATGTCGCTTGCCCCATCCACCTCATGGGGTTATTGGGGGCCACGTCCCTAGGGCTGGCTTAAATTTTATTCCCTGCCTGGAGACTGTGAGAAGGAGAATCTCAGTTTTCTAACAGACTAACATGTCAACACCCAACAGGTACTGACTCTGGCTCTTTCTCACCATTCTCTCCTTACAGGGAGCATGTTGGGAAAAAGAAATCTGGTAAGAGTATTTTCCATTTTCTCCTATTCATCCAATGTTCAGCAAACCCCCACTAAGCACCTGTGATGTGTGTGCCAGGCCCTGGGCTCCACACCGGGGATGCGGCTGGATGGATTAATGGATGACGGATGGATGGATGGATGGATGGATGGATGAATGGATGTTAGATGGATGGTTGGATACTTGATTAATTGGTTGATACCACATCCTGTTTCCCCCCAAAAAAATGATTAGCGGGTGTTCCATCTTTGGTGAATTTTTATTTATTTATTCTTACTGATTTTAGGAGAAGAAGAGAGGGAGAAACATTGATGTGAGAGAGAAATATCGATTATTGGTTGATTAATTGGTTGATACCACATCCTGTTTCCCCAAAAAAAAAAAAAAAATGATTAGCGGGTGTTCCATCTTTGGTGAATTTTTATTTATTTATTCTTACTGATTTTAGGAGAAGAAGAGAGGGAGAAACATTGATGTGAGAGAGAAATGTCGACTGGCTGTCTCCTGGGTTATAGGTTCAATCCCCTCTTACTGGGGATTGAACCTATAACCCAGGCATCAAACCAGGATCGAACCAGTGAACTCTTGGTGCATGGAACGATGCTCAGTCAACTGAGCCACACCAGCCAGGTGGTTTCCTCTTATACAAAAAAAGTACAGAGTGGGTGAGACCTATCTTTCCCAGAGAACAGTTTGGAGGGGTCTGTAGTGTGTTAACTGCCCCACATTTGTAGTGTGTTAACTGCTCCACATTTGCAAAGGCCCAACCCAACATGTTCTCAGAGTTCCCAGAATTCTAAGTTCTTTTGTTATCTGGGACTCCAGGAAGTTTGAGGAAGTTGATAAAAATGGGGGGAGAGGCCCTAGAAGTAAAAAAGGATGCCCCCTTCCATGGGCCTCGGTTTCCTCATCTGAAAAATGGGGATAACAACAGGATAAATCCACCTACAAGGATGATTATATTACTAGAGGCACATCGCATGAAATTCATGCAAGAGTAGGCCGGCCTTCTCCCAGCTTTGTCTGGGAGGATATCCGGTCTAATTAGCATATCACACTTTTGTTATTATAGACAGTAACACCTCTAAAGCACTCAGTGGGAGCAGTGCCCGGCGTGTTGTAGTTGATACGTGTTTGCTGCTGTCTATTCTGCTGCTGAGAATGCAGAGTCCGGGGGTGGCCTTCAGAGCAGCGTCAGTAGCAGCTTCCACAGCTCTGGTCCCCCCGGCAGGCCCCAGCGCCATTCTCGCCAGGGAGCGTGGAGAGGTCTGGCTGTGGCATGAACTCTGGCCCCGTCCCCAGCAGCCTGTTTACCGCTCCTGTCTGGTCTGACAGGCACTGGCCCCGCTGCAAATAGCCCCAGAGCCCGGGGTAATGACACGTTTCCCAGAAAAGAGCGGAGCGGCCGCTGTCGGCTGGTCACAGAGGTCCCGGCGTCCGGCGTGCAGGCCTTTCCTGGAAGGTGGGCGGGAGGCGGAGGAGGACCGCTCCGGCCTGCGGAAACAGTGTCCCGTCGGGCGGGCTGGGTGAGGGGACTGTCTGGGAGTCAGAGGAGCAGCTCTCATTTGCGGCAGCCGCTGTGGCATCCCCCTGCAATGATGGGGCCGGGTTTATTTATAGTCCCGCCGCTGGAAGAGCATCTTCCTTCCTTCAGACGAAGGGCCCACGCTGGACGTAGCCTTGCTTTTCAGCTGACCTTGGAGCTCGCCCTTGATGTTAGGCCCAGCCTTCTTTTATATATATGTATACATATATAGTAATTTCAGAGAAGAAGGGAGAGGGAGAGAGACAGAAACGTCAGTGATGAGATAGAATCATTGATCGGCTGCCTCCCTGCACGCCCCCTACTGGGGATCGAGTCCGCAACCCGGGCACGTGCCCTTGACTGGAATCAAACCCAGGACCCTTCAGTCCACAGGCCAAAGCTCTGTCCACTGAGACCCAGCCTTCTTGCTGGAATTTGAAAGGGACTTAAGATTGACAGCCAAGCCCTGAGATGTCTGGGCCAGAACGGAGCTGGAGAAGGCTTATCTGTCTCCAGAATTTCCCAGGCCTGGCTGGCGTGGCTGGCTCCTGCAGACTTTGGCTAACGTGGTCTCCAGTTCCGCTCATCCTGCCGGAAAAAACCCTCCCCCAACATGTCACAGGTCGTGTGATTATCTAAGGAGCATCTTTCTTCCTGATTTTCCTACCCTCTTCTTATTTATCTTATTTTTATTTTTATTTTTTTTTTGGTTAATCCTCACCCATTGATTTTTAGAGAGAGTGGTAGGGAGGGGGAAAGACAGAGAGAGAGAAATAGTGATATGAGAGAGACATATCCATTGGTTGTGTCCCAATGAGCCTGACCAGGGCTGGGGATCGAGCCTGCAGCTGAGGTGCATGGCCTTGACCAGAATGGAACCCAGGATCCTTCAGTCCCCGGGCCAACACTATCCATTGAGCCAGACCAGCTGGGACTCTACCCTCTTCTTATTGAGGTATTCTCTCACTTACTGACGCGGAGCAAGACTGGCAGTGTTATGTGGTAGATCTGGAAAGAATAGTCTGCTTTGCTATTTATTGCTCATTGTATTGGTTTGCTGGGGCCGCTTAGAGAGCAGACGCTTGCTCTCTCTCAGAGGTGGAGGGGATGGTTGGGGTCTGGAGAGAGGCCTCTTCCCGGCGTGCAGCCTGCTGCCTTCTCGCCGTGTCCTCACATGTAGAGACGGAGAGCACTCTCCCTGGCCTTCTTACAAGGGCACCGACCCCCGCTTGAGGGTTTCATCCTCATGACCACATTTAATCTAATTTTTTGGTTATCAAGAAATTAGGACCATCACTTAGTGGTTAGACCTTCACCAGATGGCTTTGGGGGTGGAGCAGGGAGAAGAGTCCACTTTTATCCATAGCAGTTATTTTTAAATTTCAAAACATGTCATCTTGAATCAAAAAACATAGCCAGTGTGGCTCAGTGGTTGAGTGTCAACCTATGAACCAGGAGACCACGGTTCAATTCCCGATCAGGGTATATGCCTGGGTTGCAGGCTCAATCCCCAGTATGGGACGTGCAGGCGGCAGCCAATTGATGATTCTCTATCATTATTGATGTTTCTATCTCTCTCCTCCTCTCTGAAATCAATAAAAATGTATTTAAAAACAAAACAAAACATGGCCAACTAGAAAATTCTGGGGGTTAGGCACTTGCTTCTTGAGAATATTTTATAGCATTTCCTGGATGATGAAATCACCCGTCCTCTGTGGGATCTCCTCCTTTCTGCTCGCCTTTTCCTTCTATGTCCACTTTAATGTCTAGGTATTGCCCTTACTGTGCGTTATAGAGCTTGGCTGCAGTATCACAGTCCACCAGCAGGTGTCTCTGCATAACACCTAAATGGCCGGGAGCCTAGTTTGAGAAGCTGGTATGTCAAACCCTGGTGTGCCTGGCTTTGATACGCTGAGCGCTGAGCACTGAGCACGGTGGGTGAAATGCAGGCAGCAGCTCTGGAAGAGCTGGTGTAGAAAAAGCAACCCCACGCACCCTCTTCTGAACCACTCCTTAACAGGGAACGACTCTTGTTCACAGCGAGTCCCATAATTCCCTGATTTTGTCACTGCTTGTAGTTATCCCAGATCCCGTTGGCAGCCTGGTTAGGAGAGTTGGTGCAGAATGGAGAGTTTCTAGAAGTTTCCATTTGCCCTTTGTTCATTCACTTCACAAATGTCCATTGAATGTATCTGTGCTAAGTGCTGAGAGAACAAGACGACCATGGTTATGCATTCCACTAGAGGCCCAGTGCATGAAATTCGTGCACAGTGCGGTCCCTAGGCCTGGCCGGTGATTAAAGCGTGAGCGAATGGCATGGGAGGGCAGGTCCCAGCTGACCTCTGGGCCGCCCCCCTCCGCCTGAGTCATGGTGCCCGAGTCCCCACACGGAGATGCAGTGAGTGCGGCCAGATGCCATGGGCCGCCCAGCAGTGCCACACACAAGCTGGGCAGGCAGCACGCTCTCTCCTGGACAGCCTTGCAGACTGGCTCCTGTGCGGTCCTGGCGGCTGCGGCCCAGCTCACCCAGAAGCCCATTGGGGCCGCCAGCACCTCCACTGCCGCCTGCTGCCAGTGCCTCATCACCTATGCCCGCCATGTTCCGCGCCGCCCCCTGGTGGTCAGCACTCGTCACAGTGAGCAGTCGAACACCTGGTGGAGGGGACAATTTGCATATTAGGCTTTTATTATATAGAACGTTTATTAAGCACCTACTGTGTGCCTGACGGTACTCTAGGTCCCCTGGGAATGTGAAGGTGAGCGAGATCTCGTGGGACGTTTTCTCCCGCGCCTGGAGGAAGGATAGCGGTGACCCTTCACCGGGCTAGCACGCTCTGCTCCGGTTTTCCACATGAAGAACCCGCAGTGGCCGGCTCTAACAGAGCGCTTCTGTGCTGCTCTGGACGCCCGGGCCGGAGTGCAGGGCGTGCTGGGAGCGACCTCACAGGCAGCTTCTGGTGGTCACCCGGCTTTGTAGCATGTGCCAGCTCCGCGGTAGCAGTGCTCCCACCGCGGCCCATTGCAAGCGACCCACTGGACGCCACCCGAGAGAGTCGGGGAGAGGAGCAGGAAACGGGCTCGGTGTGAGCCGCCCCCGCCCCCGCCACGGGAGTGTTGGGACAGACTGCGGGGTTCCGGGATGTTCCTGTTGTTTATGGAGACAAGAGGAGGTACTGTCTTGGATCAGAATGTGCAGGGCACGAGGGCCCGGTGGCCACAGATGTCACACGGCCCTCCCACCGCGGCCAGCCTGCTGCTCCAGACGTGCGGTCCCCTGCTCTGGGGCCCGTCTGGACTCGTCTGACCTTTCACACCACACGTGGTCTGTGGTCTCTTTCCGTTTATCTATCAGATCGTCTGAGATCTGACCCAGGGCCGCCCAGCTCACCGCCCACACTGGACACTGCGGCCTGGGAAGTGGCCTCTCCTAGGGCCCCTCCTCCCCTCCCCCCTCCACCCCTCACTCTGCCCTGGAACAAAGCTCTGGCCTAACAGCTTCGTGACCTCCATCTGGTTCTCCTGCTTCTTTTGCTTTTCCTGTTTTTTTGTTTTGTTTTGTTAAGCCTCACTCAAGGATATTTTTCCATTGGTTTTTAGAGAGAGTAGAAGGGAAGGTGAGAGAGAGAGAGAGAGACACGTCGATTGGTTGCCTCCCACACATAGCCCTGGTTAGGGCCGGGGATCAAACCTACAACCAAGATAGGTACCCTTGACCGGAATTGAACCTGGGACCCTTCAGTCCATAGGCTGGTGCTCTAACCACTGAGCAAAACTGGCAAGAGCTGGTCTGCTTTCTTCCTTGCCAGCCTCTAGCCCATTCTCCATGAGGCAGCCAGAGTGATCTTTTTAAAGATCAGAGTGTTACTCTCTTCTTAAGTCCCTTTCTTGGTTCTTTAGGGGTTAAAAAAAAAAAAAAGTGTTTGAAGTCCTCCCTTCTGGGCCTCAGGCACCCTGGCCTCCCTCCCGGCCCTGGAAGGCTCCAGGCCTCCCCCCGTCACAGACACAGCCGGCCTGCCCCGTTCCCTCCCCATTGTCCTCCTGGCTCCTGGCCTCGGGTCTCTGCTTTATGTCACTTCCCGGGGAGGTCTGCTGACCATCCATCCCATTAACGTAGCACTCCCTATCTTGTTTATCCTGTGTTTCCACAAAAGCATGTATCCAAAATGAATACTATTTTCCTACATGCTTATGGATCCCACGCACTGAAAATGTGTCTCTCACCCCAACTAGACTAGGTTCAAGAATTCTCGGAGTCCTGTCTGTTTCGTCCACTCTAGCACCCCCAATCAGCACCTAATAAGAGTGTCTCGAATCTCATTGGTGACCCCATGAATTAATAGATGAGTAAGTTTGGGTGGCTTAATTCACAACTTCATGGTTGGTGAATGATTGGGAAAATGAGTGACGGATGATAGATGGATACACGTTTGGTTGGATGGATGACGGATGGGTGAATCGTGGCTGATGCTGAATGGGTAGAGATGAGTGAATGAACGTTCCCCGTAGGCTGTCTGCTTCTTCAGGGAAAGTACCAGATCTTGCTCTGATCCTCCCATGCCCGGCACAGGGCCTGCACAGGACGGGCACATGGTAAATTGTGGTGGTCGAGTGAGCAAATGAATGGGAGAATGAATGGCTGAGGCGAGTCCTCTAACAGCTCCTCCCTCTGTGTAGAACGCTCTCCTGGCCTCCCCTCCTCCCAGCTCCTGCTCCTGTACACCGGGCGGGGGCCAGCTGTGGCATCTGATGGGGTTTTACATCCACAGGGAGCGACCAGACCTCGGCGGACCCCATGGTCCTGGAGCAGTACGTGGTGGTGGCGGACTACCAGAAGCAGGAGAGCTCGGAGATCAGCCTCAGCGTGGGGCAGGTGGTGGACATCATCGAGAAGAACGAGTCAGGTGGGCACCCTGACCACCCCTTTCCCCGCCCACCCCCCTCCCCAGGCCCCTCGGTCAGGAACACGGGGACGCGCAGAGGCTGTCGCCAGTCAGGCCGGCCCGTTTGACCCCTGTTGGGTCCCAGCGCTCAGATCTCCTGCTTGGGTCAGGTGTTACCCATGCGTTTTGAGGTTCACTTTCACGAACATTCCTCCTGGCTTCAGAGCACCTGGAGACACAGAATCTAGCGTTCCACTGAGAATTTGCCCTGGTGATTTCATGACTAGGGAGTCCCATCAGCTGGGGGCTCTGGTATGGACCGGGCATACCGCTGTCTCCCCAGCGCACCTGCCCTCCGCGGCGACCACGGGTCATGTTCCCTGGCCAGGACCGGGACAGACGGGGTACGATCAAGACCCTTGGCCTGGGCCTTTGTCTGAAGTCTGGACTTCACAGCAGTCCAGTGGCTGCTTCTCTCATCTGTAAAGCAAAGGGGGAATGAGATAGCATATGGGGAGTTGAGATCATATATGCTGGGCACACAGTAGGTACTTAAAAGAGTGAGCTTCCTTCCCTTTTGCCTTCCGTAGCCACAAAGCAGCCATTGGCACAGCTAACGGCAAAGAGCGGAGAGCAGAGGCCCAGTGGATCCCCTCTAGGAAACAGTGAGCCAAGTCTGCTGGCTCTGTTGTGACTAAAATGTGACATTGGCCATAATACCCATAGCAGGCCGGCCTCTGCGATACCCCGATGGCCCGTTAAAAGTCCAAAAAATGAGGGAAAGGTTCTGTTTCCAGCAGCACGTGGATTCCATTCCCATTCGCGTGAGATCGGGATAGCCGACTGAAAGGTCTCAGTAACTCAGTCCGGCGATGGCTGCCCCTGCCTCACAGCCGAAGGGGCAAGACTCCCGGTGACTCGGTCTCTCTCCCTCAGTCTCCCAGCAGGACCCGGGGCTGGGATTCCTGTCCTGTGCCAGCTGGCCACAGGCCACGTGGCTTTCCGATCCCCGGGAATGAGTTCATGCCGATCGTTGGTGTGGCGGGTGCTCCTGGGGACGGAGGAGGGCGCACCCGCTCCCCCGGGCTGCCTGCCGAGTGAAGTCAGAGCAAATGCGTGGCAGGAGGAGCGTGGGAGCCAGGACGGGGTGGGAGACCAGCCTGGTGTGTCCACAGGGCAGCGGGGGGCGGGGGGAGGCAGATAGTGAAATCTTCAAGTAAGAGTTATTACTTATTGCCGAAACCGGTTTGGCTCAGTGGTAGAGCATCGGTCTGCGGACTGAAAGGTCCCAGGTTCGATTCCGGTCAAGGGCATGTACATTGGTTGCGGGCACATCCCCGGTAAGGGGTGTGCAAGAGGCAGCTGGTCGATGTTTCTCTCTCGACGTTTCTAGCTCTCTATCCCTCTCTCCTCCTCTCTGTAAAAAATCAATAAAAAATGTATATATATATATATATTAAAATATATATATATATATTTTTTTTTTAAGAGTTATTACTTATCCACATACACACAGATACATTCCCCTGGAAGCATTCCTGATGAAGGGGAAGTCTGTTTTTCCCACCAGCTTCAGCCCCAGTCCTTTTCCCCACCCCAGATCGCCCTTCTATCATGTTGGTATGAATTCTTCTTGATCGTTGTATGCACACAGCACACATGTATGTGTGTGTGCCTAAGGTCACGCCTTCGCGGTACTGCGTGTCTGCTTCTACACCGCCGCAGTAAATACCTCAAATGTTACAGTAAAGCGATCACACAAATTGGTTTCCCACGCCCCAGGAAAGTCATGTTTACACTATACTATAGCCAATAGATAACACTAGGGCTTAAAACCGCACATGCCTCAAGTCAGAAATAGTCTGTTGCTAAAAAAAAAATGCTAACCATCCCGAGCCTTCAGCCAGCAAGCGACATTTTTGCTGGTGGAGGGTCTTCACCTTCAATTTGTAAAAAAAAAAAAATGTGCTGTCTGCAAAGTGCAGTAAAGTGAAGCGCAAAGAAAGGTGTGCATGTGTGTGTGTGTGTGAATGTGAGTGTGTGAATGTGAGTGTGTGTGTGTGTGAATGTGAGTGTGTGTGAGAGTGTGTGTGAGAGTGTGAATGTGTGAGAGTGTGTGTGTGTGTGTGTGAGTGTGTGTGTGTCTGAGTGTGTGAATGTGTGTGAGTGTGTGTGTGTGTGTGAGAGTGTTTGTGTGTGTGAGTGTGTGTGAGAGAGTGTGTGTGTGTGTGTGTGTGTGAGAGTGTGTGTGTGAGTGTGTGTGTGTGTCTGTGTGAGTGTGTGAATGTGAGTGTGTGTGTGTGAGAGTGTGTGTGAGTGTGTGTGAGTGTGTGTGTGTGTGTGTGTGTGAGAAAGAGAGAGAGAGAGAGAGAGAGAGAGAGACAGAATGGCAGCCCTTCCTCCATCCGCCAAGCCAGCAGTGTGGTGCGTCTTCCGTAGCCACAGCGCCCCCTGCCTCTCTGCCTCCCTCTTCCATCGTTCCCAACCCTGGCGATGACGTGGGCTGCCAGCTAATCCAGGGTCATCTCCCTGTTGGAACGTCGTCTGATTAGCAACCTCAATCCCGTCTGCCACCTTTCATGTGGTCACAGGTTCCGGGGACTCTGGGTTATCTCTGGTGGGTCATTATTCTGCCTTGCACAAGCTTCCTGAGACTTTTCTCTGAAGAGGGGGGGGGGCCTGGGTCTGGGTGAGGCCTCTCAAACAGGTACCCTGCAGCCGGCTTGACCTTGACCCGGACGGATGCTCAGCCGGTGCATGACGAGGGCAGAGGCTTGGGCATCACACAGCCCGCAGCCCATCGCAGCCCTGCCGTCGCCGGGAGAACTGGGACAAGCCTGTCTGCCCCTCCGGGCCTCGGTTTCCTCCTCTGTGCGTGAGGTCGATCACGTGGAGATGCTAAAGGACGGTGCAAGTACAGTGATTCGTACCGGGTGCACCTTAGTGAATGGCTCTCGCCCTTCGGGACGCCCTTGCCCTCCCTGTCCCCTCCGCAGCCGTCAGTGGGACGGCTGGCTGTGTCCCACCAATAGGAGGGGCCCGTGAGCCTAGCCTGAGTGTGACGCTCTCAGTGCCTGAATGTGCCATCCTTCTCCGACACCCAGACCTCACGCTGACCCGCTAACACCGCCTGCGCTGTCTCCCCAGGTTGGTGGTTCGTCAGCACCGCCGAAGAGCAGGGCTGGGTGCCCGCCACCTGCCTCGAAGGGCAGGACGGCGGGCAGGACGAGTTCTCCCTGGAGCCGGAGGACGGTAAGCGGGAGCCCCAGCCTCGCCCCAGCCGGGGAGCCCCGTGCTGGTCGTCACCATGGGGGGAGGGGGCGTCGCCCCCAGAACCTTCTTCACGTCTGCCTCAGAGGAGGCGTGAAGCCGGGCATGGGGTCGGGGTTGATGGGGGGCCTTTGGGATCTGCGCCCTGGTTTCCTCCCTGGAATGAATCTGGTGGCCAAGGTCCTGGGGCTGCTTCTACTCGTTCGCAGGCCGTCTGAAGCCATCAGCCGAGGGCTCTGCTTTCTCTGCTGGCAGAACAGCCCTGACTGAGCGTCAGTATAAAATCCTGAGCGTCAGGACTGGGGCTCACCCCCTTCACTCACCCCCACACACGCCTCCATTTCCCCGAGAACTTCCCCACGGGTGTCCCAAAGCGTGGCTCCTGCCGTGTCAGAAGCACTGAGGCCTCCTGACTCCCTTCCCCCCAAAAAACAAGAGGATGCGGTGTCTTAGCCGGTAAACAGAGGGTGGGAGGGCCAGGCAGGCGGGAGCTCAAACCTCCACTGCCCGCTTGCTGACCGAGTGGACCTGAGCCAGCGACGTGACCTCTGCCGCCTTTTCCGAAAGTGGGCGTGACGTCTGCGCCATGAGGTTCTCCTTTTTGTTATTCAATGAGATCCACCTGCAGAGCCCTTGACACAGAACCTCCACCCGTAATTCAACGCGAGGGCCAGGGATCACACAGCCGCGCCTGGCCTGAGCGCCCAGCGCGTGGGGCTTTGGGTGACGGCTTTTGAGAAAGCGCAAAGCCTGGTAAATAGATACGTGTCAGAACCCAGGGTGAGAGGGAGCCGCATCTCTCTGTGCTCAGAGGTCAGCAGCAAGAGTCACACAGGGCTTTGCGATTGGTTTCATAACGCCCACGGCCTCAGAGGAAAATTCAGACGTCTGTCGGCTTGCCCTGTTTGTGGACCCGAGAGGCAGTAGGGACCAGGCTAGCCTGGGAACACTGCGGAACCAGCGGGCAGGGGGACCCCCGCCTGGAAACTCAGCTCCCCCAAACAGTTCGTGACCGCCACGCCGCACGCCTCTGCAAGGGGCTGGGCGTCACCCCCATGTCACAGGTGAGAAAACAGGCTCGGAGGGGTGGAAAGCCCGCCTGGGGCCACCCAGCTGGAAAGTGGGGGGGGGGGGAGACCACTGCTTCCCGGGGTTTGTACCTTTTCTCCCCTCTGCCATAGGGCCTCTCAGAGGGCCTCGTCGTCATGCCAGGATAGGATTATGTCTGGCAGGTGCCTCTTCACTCAGCGTTAGGGGTAATGCTCAGGACCTTGGGCCTCGGGCGACCCATGGGCTTGGCGTCGACTCAGAAATAAGTGCTCTTCGCCAGGAAGGTGCGCTGGTGCCCTTGGTGCCCTTTCTGCTGGGAGTGCCTTCTTCTCACCTCTGCCTTCTGCCCTTCACCCCCACATGCTGCCCGGCCAGGCTCCTGGAGGTACTGGTCTCTGCCCCGGCCCCTGGGCCGCCGCCGGACCCTGGGGGACTTGTATGCCATCAGCTGGCGGCAAGGTGGTCACCGCGGAGTCTTCTTCCCGGTCGGGGCTGGGAGCCGGGCCCTCGCGTCTGCATGCGCCTCCTGCTCTGGGCAGCCTGTGCCTGCTGCATGTGAGAACGGGGTCGTGTCTGTGCCGTGTGTGTGTGTGTGTGTGTGTGTGTTGGCATGTAGGTTTGGGAGGAGGGAGCCTGGGGTTAAGAAACGATGTCTGGGGGCTGAGCCGGTGGCCTGTTCCTTTCCTCGGGCACAGTTGAGGGCAAGGAAAAGAAACGCACGTCACACTGGCGTGAACAAAAAGGAAAGTGTATCCACTCATCGCAGAAACGCCCAGGGTAGGGCTAGCTTCAGGCATGGCTGGATCCAGGGGCTGAGCCTCACTCTCGCCGCCTCTGCTCTACTCTCTGCCTTGCTGGAACCGTTGTCTCACGGCGAGCTTAGTTCCAAGCCCCTCCAGGGACACCCACTGCAGACGGTGCTTCTCCTTCAACACAAATCCCAGGAAGTTCCAGCTGCCCATGGGGGTCCCACACCATCCTGTATCCATCACGGTGGTTGGGGGGCGGTGGTCGGAGGGATGCCAGGCCAGGGTCACACTCACCCCTCTCCCTCCAGGAGGTGGTGAGGTTAGCCTTGCCCACACCCTGTGGGTGGAGTTGGATGGGTAGGTGGGCAAGACGCGGTGCCATTAGGCGCCACCGTTCAGTCTGGAAGGTCTGCCTTAAGCTTTGTTAGGGCCCCGAGGCTCTGGGTGCTGGAGAAACCCTGTGTGATCCAGCTCACTTGGGGTACTGGCCCCTGGAGTCCAGGGCCCGTAGGACTAACTGCACTGAGTCTGGGGCCCCACCAAGCAGGATGTCTGTGCACAGACAGGGTTGAGTTACCCCACCCCCCGCCCGCAGCTGCCTGGAGGAGGGGAGCAGCTGACGCTGCTGTGCACAGGATATGTGCAACCCGAGTCAGCTCAGCCCCGCGGAGCAGGTCAGTGGGCCAGATCAATAAATAAATAAACGCCCTGGGTGTCTCCCGCCTCCCTCTGCACCAGCTGGGCAGGCCCCAGTGTTTTCCCACAGGCAGAGTCAGCGCCCACATGCTAACCAGCCCACCAGCCCACAGCTGGCTCGCCGCTCCCCAGGGGCCGGGATGTAACCAAGACCGGAAAGCCCTCTCCCCCGGTTCCCCTGGCGCTCAGCTGTCGCCTGGCTCAGCAGCCGCAGCCCGCAGGCTGGGGAGGAAGCTGTTCTCTCTAGAGGGCCTGGAGCAGGCGTCTTCAAACTACGGCCCGCGGGCCACATGCGGCCCACAGAGGAGTCTGATCCGGCCCGCCAGGTTTTTTGGGCAGTGAGCGCAGCCGAGGTGTTACAGTAGGAATTAGTAGTTCATATAGTCTGGCCCTCCAGCTCTCTGAGGGACCGTGATCTGGCCCCCACTTTAAAAAGTTTGAGGACCCCTGGCCTGGAGTGTGACAACAGCCACCTTTGCAGCAGAGGTGGGAGGGGCGGGCTGGAGGCAGCTCTCGGAGGAGGCCGGAGGCAGGTGGTGCCCCAGGAGGGAGCGGGAAGGGAGACCAGAGAGTGGGGCGGAAGGCGCCCCCGTCATAGTAATGAAAATTGAAGCAGGCAGTCATTTTGCGAGATGCGTACGTCCATGGGTACAGATCTGATCATCATGATGCACACCTGAAGTTGATAGTGTTCGCTGCCAATTCTATCTTAATAAAGATATTCATTTAAAAAGTGAAATGGAACTTCAGGCATGGTCGGTTCCACAGGCTGAACATCCTGGAAAATGAAGATCCGTTCCCAGGCTCGTCATGAAAATGACCAGCCGTCTGCCTGGTAGCGACCTCGGCCTGAGATCAGGAGCTGCCAGAGCAGCTTGACCCCTGACCCTCCGCGGTGAGGGCTGCGGAGGGGCGCAGGCCGTTTGTCCCCCTGTGACGTGAGCAGGTGGCGCCCGCCGGGCCCCCGGGACCGTCCGCTCACTCACCAGTTACTCGGTATTCCTCGTGTCAGACTCGGCGTTGCAGACAGAGGAATGAGCGAGACAGACACACGGATCACTGCCTCCAAGGGCATTCCTATACCAGCAGGGCAGACAGACCCAAAACACGAGGAAGCATAAGTTTATGGTGTGTTAGGATGGAATTCCTTGTATTGGGGTGGGGAGGGGGGAGAGAAACGAACCTGGGTAAGAAGGAAGAGAATGCGGTGGGACTGAGCATTGCATGAGGCGAGGTCACGGAAGGTGACCTTGAAGCACAGACCTGAAGACGGCGAGAGGAACGTGTGACGCTGAGGGATGGGGGCCTGGGCCCTGCGTCCTGTTGCTGCATGTACAGGGTCGTGGGGGGCTACGTGAGGGCCTGCGGGTGCGCACAGTCGCCTCTGGGGGAGATCTGTCCCTCTGATGGGCAAGGACCGCTCACGGTCCTTGACTTTACCCCATCGCCCCTTTGTCTCTGCAGAAGAGAAGTACTCGGTCATCTACCCGTACACGGCGCGCGACCAGGATGAGATGAACCTGGAGCGAGGGGCCGTGGTGGAGGTCATTCAGAAAAACCTGGAAGGCTGGTGGAAGATCAGGTACCCGCAGCTGCCAGCCGGCTGGCTGGGTGGGCTTCCGTCGGGTGGGCTCCGGCCGCACCGAGGTCCGGAAGCCTGGGCGGAGGGGGCGAGGTTTGGGCCCGAGCCCTGAGAGGGTGTTTCTCCTCCGCGCTGTCTGGCTTCCCTCCCGCCTCAGATACTTCTCTAAAAACCCATCCTAAGCAAAAACCGTCTCCAAACACAACGAACCGCAGGTGGCTATCACCCTGTTGAGCAAGACTGGCCCCCACCTCCAGATGTTCCTCTCCACAAGGAACTGGGGGCTGGGCCGCCGTGTGTGGGCTTTCCCACCGCAGCCCCGCCCTGCGGCCAGTATGGCGCATAACCCCACACGGACAGAGCCCATCGTTTGCCCTCGTCTCTGAGTCTGGGGGCAGGGGTCCAGGGAGAGGGGAGAAGCATTTTAAACGCTTCGTCCCAGCGCCTTCGTCGGTGTGGTCACGTCAGAACCCATGAGCAGGGAGAGCGGGCCAGCTCGTGCTGGTCTGCCTGGTTCCTTCCCCAGGTTTAGCAATGAGTCCTGGGAACCCCCTCCTAGCTCACCCTAGTAACCAGGCTGTGGCCACAGGAAATGTGGGCGAGAGAGGAAGCCTGGGGTCCCCGGGACCCAGCATCTGCTGTGCTGTGAGGCTGGACATTAGGGCTACTCACGGGGAGCTGAGTGTGTGGCACTCCGTTCATTCCACAGACACACGCCGAGCGCCGAACTGGGCGTTGGGGACTTGGCTGGGATAACCACACTGCTTCTCACCGGCAGGCTCAGGAGCAGGGGCATCCATAGACCCCGGCCAGGGTGGCCCGCAGGGTGCTGGAGAGACACACGGAGAGCGGGGAGCACCAAACAGGGCTTCCTGAGGGAGGGGAACCCCAGAATTGGGGTCTGTGGAGGAGCATGACGGCGGTGCATAACATCTTGAGCGTATATGCCATCTTATCGCACGACACATCATCCTGGAACCTGGTGGCTCTGGAATTCAGGATGACATGTAGATGGCTCCGGGTCCCTCCTGAGGCTGCAGCGTCATGCCAGCCAGGGCTGCGGCCATCTGAAGGTTCCACCAAAGCTTGACAGGGACAGTCAGGATTTGATCCCGTGCCTCCCTCACCCAGAGCCCACGCGCCTCTGCACACGCTGCCTCCCGCTGGGGCTGCGGGTGGTATGCAGCTGACATTTCCCAGCCCAGACAAGGCTGATTCCTGCGCAAAGGGCAGGTATTTTAGAATTGGCGGACACCAGACTCTTCAGATTTCTATCTCCTTATAAATAAACGTGCTTTCAGTTATAAAGGACCTTTTTTCACTGTAACACGGTTCTACTTAGTTTGCTCAGTAATGTTGTTGTTGTTGTTGTTAATCCTCACCCGAGTATATTTTTTCCTCCATGTTTTAGAGAGATTGGAAGGGGGAGGGAGAGACCGAGAGAAACATCCATGTGAGAGAGACGCGTCAGTTGGTTGCCTCCTGCATGCACTCGGGCAGGGCCACGGAACCTGCCTTCCAGGGTCCTTGTTAGATGTCAGTGATACTTGCCCTTGACCGGAATCGAACCTGGGACCCTTCAGTCTGTGCACTGACACTTTGTCCACTGAGACAAACTGGCTAGGGCCTTACTTGTAATTTTTTTTACAGTAATTCTTTTTTTCTTTTTAGGCCACCAAAAATTTGGTTGTCTCCCCAAAAAATAAAATTGGGAGAGAGAGGGAAGATTCCAGTAATTCTTAATAAGATACGTGGCCCTATCCCCTATCATTGCTGGTCAGTTAGGTGTGTCCATTCCCCCAAAGGGGCGGGCCCCTAATTTCCGCTGACCAGACCAGCGCACGCAGGTAGGCGTTTAACCATCGGCTCTCCAAGGAGAAAATGCTCTTGAGTTGCGTGCTAACGTCCGTGGTATAAACACTCCCACCACGGTCAATCTCACGCGCCCCGCGCGATGTCACTGAACATGGTTGTTCAGAAGAGCCGGGCACAGGTGACCGTCACCAGCCGTGTGTGCGGCTCTAGGACGCCCGTGATGCAGACCAACCCCACTGGTCTGCCATTAAACTGAGTTCCACGCGGAGAATTACGGGATTCTAAAGCCGTGGTCAGCAAACCGCGGCTCGCGAACCACGTGCGGCTCTTTGGCCCCTTGAGTGTGGCTCTTCCACAAAATACCACACGTACGGTGCGACTGAAATCAGGCGCAAAAGTCGGTTTTTGGCTCTCCAGAGAAATGTCAACCGTGCTGTTGATATTTGGCTCTGCTGACTCATGAGTTTGCCGACCGCTGTTCTAAAGAGAACTCAGTGAGCTGGGCCGTCAGGGTCTCCATCACTCCACGGTCCGGTGTCAGCCTGGTGACCAGGAACCAGCTGACCAGGAACCAGCCCCCACCTGCCTCATCCCCCATCCCCGTCGGAATGCAGGAATGCGTGTGTAACCAGCGGGAACAGAGCTCGCCCACCCTGTGCCCGGGGCTGGAGGAGCTGCCAGGGAAGAGGCAGCAGAGCATGGAGGTTAGGGGCCCAGCACGGTGCCAGCCGCCTAGGGCTGAGAGCCCGTCGGCCACCTCCCGGCCTCGGATGGATGAGATCCATCGGCCGCTCCAAAGCACAGAGCCCGGGGCAGCAGGGGCCCTCCCGGTGCCCGTTACCGTTACCGTTACCGTTATTGCTGTCCCTGCGGCGATGGCTGTGAGGGGACAGGCATGTTAGCGGAGGCCACGTCCCCGTGCCAAGCCCATTGGCAGTTTTCCCTTTTACGGATTCGCCTCACTGGCACTGAGGCCCTGCGCACACAGAGATGCAGCCAGCCTGGCCTGCCCAGAGCTCGCGTTCCACCTGGGAGGCAGAGCGAGGGCAGCCGTGTCACAGGCAGTGGAGTCGTGGCCTGTGCAGGCCACTGGGCGCTGTGGAGGGAGGGCTTTGCTCTCCGTGAGGCCCGGGGAAGGCTCGGAGAGGACGTGGTGTAAGCAGAGCTGGGAAGGAGAAGCAGGGAGGGGCGGGGGAAGGGGCTTTGCGGGCAGAGGGTCTCCAAGAACGGGGGGCACAGGGGTTGAAAGCGCGTTTGGGAGGCTGCAGGCTGAGCAGGGTGGGTGGGACATGGGGGCTGTGTGAGAGCCGAGGCTGGGAGGCACGCAGAGACCACGTCGGAACGGCCTTGCCTGCCGAGCTCTGAGGGCTGTGGCTTTGCCAGGAGGCGGCAGGCAGCGTGCCAGCCTCCGGCCCTGGGCCCTTGTAACCCTTGCTCCCGCCATCTGGGCCCGGAAATGTGGTTCACAGCAGGCGTGTGGCTTCTCCCTGTGGGCCTGGCAGAACGACCTGACCAGCATCCTCCTCCTCCTCCTCCTCCCAGGTACCAGGGCAAAGAGGGCTGGGCCCCAGCCTCGTACCTGAAGAAGAGCAGCGGGGAGCCCTTCTCCCTGAAGCCGGGCCCCGGCTCTCCCGCCCACACAGGCCTCCTGGACCTGGATGGGGTTTCCCGGCCGCCGAACGCGGCGGGCAGGGAGAGGGAGCCGCTCAGCAGCCAGAGGGACGGCCGCTTCGAAGGCCGCCCGCTGCCTGACGGCGACGCCAAGCAGAGTGAGTGACAGCCGCCGGGTCCGGAGGCTGAGGGGCTGGGGGGCGAGGTTCTGGGCTCTGCTCCTCGGGCACTCCCCTCCTCCTGCAGATAAGAAAGTGGGGGCTCAGAAACCCCAGGTAGCTTGTTCCAGGTCATTCCGCCAGCAAGGCGCAGAGCCCGAGTGGAGAAACACCGCTTCCCTACTCCAGATCCTGTTTTCTCACGGTCTCACCGCGATCGAGACCTTGTTTCTCCAGCCCCTACTGTGCGCCCGGGATCTTTTTCTTTTCTTTTTTAATATATATTTTTTACAGAGAGGAAGGGAGAGGGATAGAGAGCTAGAAACAATGAGAGAGGAACATCAACCAGCTGCCTCCTGCACACCCCCCACTGGGGATATGCCCGCAACCAAGGTACATGCCCTTGACCGGAATCGAACCCGGGACCTTTCAGTCCGCAGGCCGATGCTCTATCCACTGAGCCAAACTGGTTTCGGCTGTGCCGGGATCTTACCATCATTCTCATGGACTCCACATAACCACCTCTGAGGGACTTCCTACTTTAATTTTTAAGTAATTCTTTAAATATATTCTTATTGATTGCAGAGAGAAGAAGGGAGAGGGGAGAGAAAGAGAAGCATGAGAGAATTACTGATTGATTTCATCTTGCATGTCCCCCCCCGCCCCGACCCACTGAGAATCGAGCCTGCAACCTGGGTCTACGCCCTGACCGGGAATTGAACCGTGACCTCCTGGTTCATGGGTCAACGGATGCTCAACCACTGAGCCACGCCAGCCGGGCACTAACTTTTATTTTTCAGATTTGAAAACAGAGAAATGAAGTGGTTTGTCCAAGGCTCCCCCAGCTAGTCAACGGTGGGGCTGGGCCTTGAACCCAGGCCCACCTGGCTCTGCACCCGTGCTCCCTCCACTGGCCCATTTCTGAGCTAGAGGAAGAAACAGCTGACCCTTTTAAGTTAGGTTCACGCCAACATTTCTTTATCCATCTTGCTCTCCGAGGCCCCCCCTTGTATAGTTTACGGCTTAATATCCCCAGCACGCCCGAGGGCAGGCCTCATTCCTGACGGCCACATCCCAAGGCCCCCATCTGCACGCCCGGAGCTCTGTCCGGGTGTCCAGAGCAGAAGCTAGTTGGAGGAGTGAAGTCACTTGTCCCTGGCTGGGCTGCTCCAGCTGTGTATAGAGGCTCCTTTAGTCCAAGAGCTTCCTGAGTTCCACCTTCTCTGCCCCCCCCGCTCGGAGAAAGCACTGGCGAGCCGTGGCAGGGGTCTGCCCAGCACCTGGTATCTGTGATTCTGTTCTTCCGTGGCCAAGAGCACAGGAGGGTCCCCATGAGCCTAGGGGAGCAAATGGAAACCGGAAACCTCGTGTTGCGATTGGTTCAGGTGCTTAAACAAAGACGCCCCCCACCACCATCACCAGCATACACCCTGTAACAACGGTGGCTTGAATAATTTAGACGTTTCTTTTTTTTTTAATATTTTTTATTCTATTTTTTTTTTTAGCGGGTGTTTATTTCTTAAAAAGTTCAGATACATGTCACGGGCTGCTATAACAACTGCGTGCAGCCAAGAATCTTATCACACTGCACCTATCGTGTGGTGCCCTCATCCCTCTAGCCTAGGATGGTTCACCACTAGTCCAACCAGTGAAAAGGAGGCAGAGAGAAGCGGCAGGCTTGACTCAGAAGCTGCCCCATTCCCGTTCTCTCACATTCTATTGACCAGAACTTAGTCCCATGGCAATACCTAGCTGCAAGGGAGTCTGGGAAATGTAGTCTTTATACAGTCACCTAAGTGTCTGGCTAACCTGCTTGCTATGTATTATAATAGAAGGCAGAGGGGAGATAGTTATTTAAGAGATGAGCAGTCATCTCCACAACCCAACCACCAAACTACGCCTCTGCGCAGACCCGTGCTAACCCAGCTCTGGCAACGCACGAGGTGCCTTTCTCATAGCCTGCCTTTAGCCAGTCACCCTCTTCCTGACCCTGAGGCCCTGAGGGAGGGCAACCCCACCTCCAGAGTAAAAATTCCTCAAGTCGTCAGCCCACGTTGGTTTGGTTCTGTTTACATGTTTGAAGTAGGTTTGCTCTAGCCCTAACCGGTTTGGCCCAGTGGTTAGAGCGTCGGCCTGTGGACTCAAGGGTCCCAGGTTCAATTCCAGTCAAGGGCATGTACCTTGGTTTGCGGACACATACCTACTAGGGAGTGTGAGGGAGGCAGCTGATCGATGTTTCTCTCTCATTGATGTTTCTAACTCTCTATCCCTCTCCCTTCCTCTCTGTAAAAAATCAGTAACATATAAAGCCTCCACGTTTGCCCTTCCTCTAAAGCTTTCCAGCGTTCCAGCACAGGCTGTGTCCTGAGCCCCTTCCGAATCCAGCTCTTCCCATGGGAAGGGTCACACGGCTCCTAACGCCTGTGCAGGCCGTTCTGCCCCACCTTGTGTAGGTCGGAACAGGCCTCCCCGGTGTCCCCTTCAGGAGTTTTATCTGCAGAATTCCGCACGTGTGTGACACACGCTCTCCTCTTTCTATAGGATCACCCAAGATGAGGCAGAGACCCCCTCCTCGCCGGGATATGACCATAGTAAGTAGCCCCTGCTTCTGGGGAGTGAGTGTGTGTGACACCAGCCCCTCAAACGTACCTCGCCCTCTCCCAAGATGCCTTCTTCCCGGGCACACCGCGGCCTGGAGAAGCAGGCTGGCAGGTGGCACGTGCCACTGACGGGTGGAAAGACAGGTTGCCCGTGGCTTTGTGGCAGGCCTCAGGCTGTGCCCTCTGCTTTCTGGGCCCACCTCCCTTTGTCTTATCTGTCTCCTCAAACAGGGTCACTCAAGACCGGAACTGCGATGAGATACAAATATCGTTTGTGGTGCCATTCTGATATTTGACTTGCATACATTTTTTTAAATTCTTTGTGTATCTTTCTTACCAATACGTTGAAAAATGAGCCCCCTTTTTTTCACGCCTGCCACTTAGTGAGCACCTGCTGCATGCCATGCAGTGCACTGGGTGCTCCACTCCATTCCCGTGTGGAGTGGTTGCAGTGGCCCCACCAGGCTGACCCTGGTATTAAGCCCATTCCACAGGAGAGGAGACTGAGGCTCCAGAAGGGGTGTGGTTTGTCCCCCGTCACACACAGAATCGGGAATAGATTCTCACCCAAGATGTTCTTTCCACCGCCTTCGCTGCCTCTGCAGTTCAGGGAATATTGTCTTGCCTCACATTTTCATGACTGTTGGCCAATGTTTCATCTCTGCGTTCTCAGGCCGAAGGGCCAGTGACCCATCTAGGAGACGATGATCAGAGTGATCTTCTTTGTTTGGTCCATGGGTCCACCAGCGCCCCTTGAGGATGATCGTGTGCCCGAGTCCCTTAGTGCGAGTACACACACACACACACACACACACACACACACACAGCATCTCCCCTCCCCCGGCGCCGTGGTAATGAGCTTCATGGGACTTAGCCCTGTGTTTCATCATTCCAGCCTCGGGGTCTCAACCTGCCCAAGCCCCCCATCCCACCCCAGGTGGAGGAGGAGTATTACACCATCGCCGAGTTCCAGACAACCATCCCCGATGGCATCAGCTTCCAGGCGGGCCTCAAGGTCGAGGTGAGCGAACCTGGTGTCCTACCCTTGATTCTTTTTTTTTTTTTCCTAAGTTATTGTAGTAACATCGGTTAATAACATTGTATAAACATTATATAAAGTTTTTGGCTTAACCAAGTCTTTTTTTTTTTTTTTTCCTTATGGTAAATTCTGCATCTTCTGTTTTCCTCTTCTTTCATTTTGCTTCCCAGTTCGTTTCAGTATCGCATTAGCCTTCAGAACTCATGGGTAGAACCACATTGTGTTAGCAGTGGCGCGACCAGGCGCTCCTGCCTCCTTGCCTGGTCTACGTGTCTTCCTAACGTGTGTAATGATGATGATGTAGGCACCTCTCTGTGCCAGGTCTGTTGCATACAAGTCTTCACAGGAGTTCCGAGAGGAGTCAGTATCTTCAGCCCATTTCACAGATGTACCTGAGACAAAGAGAGGCTAGGTACATTGCTCATGTTCCATAGCGAGTAAGTAGTGAAGCTGGGATTTGAACCTAGGTGTCTCTGGTTTTGAAGATCAGGCTCCTTTTCTTTCCTCCTTGCTCTTTTGATTTTGAATTTGCTTTTACTCGTAACAGCTCTGAGCTTCTCTCTAGTAAGTGAAAACTCCCACAAGTCATCATTAAGAACACAAATGTTTAGCGCTTTCACAACAGTACTTTGTACAGAGTGTAAGCTTGGCAAGTCCTCCCCGATGTATTTCATTTTGATTACTCTTAGTACGCACGATGGTTGAATTCACGGGTGCACCCACCATGGCTTGCATGCCCAGAGTCGTCTTTAATTGTTACCATAGCTGCCAAGTGTTGGAGGGATGCCAGTCGCCCTCAGGTGAAGGGCTCCCGTGTATCGGCGCCCTTTCTGGAGAGCGTCCAATGGGACTTAGGCAGATGCCTGCCACGTGCCCTGCTCTCTCGGTAATCCCTGCTGTAGCTTAATAAGAGGCAACGTCTGCCTTCCCGCACCAGCCACCTGCTGTGTGCGTGAGCTCCTGTGGCCAACGTGAAAACCCACAGCGGGTGTCACTGTTCTTACCACTGTCCCTTTGGTGTGGAACCTCGGCAATGTGGTTTGTGCAGGGCCATCTGGGCAGTAAGTGGTGAAGCCAGAACCAGAACCTGGGACTGCAGGCCCCGGAGCCCAGCCTCTGCCCCCTCTCCGAGCTGGGCGCAGCGTGCAGCAGCTGAACTGTGCCCGCATTTTATTACCCTGGCACGGCTCCTCCCCTTTCCGGGACAGGGCCAGAGAGCGGGAAAGCCTCAGGCTCTGAGCCCACCTGCACTCCCGCCTCAAGAGTCCTCAGCTCTCCTGAGGCTCAGTGCTGCATCTGTGAAATGGGATCATAACCCCCATGTCATGGGGCAGTTGTGAGCACGAGTCAGATGGCAGGCACAGAGCCTGCCAGAGAACCGGGTATTCATTGGCGTGGGCTGCCCTCACAGAAGACCAGTATGGGTGGTTTAAACCGCCGGTCCGCGGACCCCTGGTGGTCCGTGAGGTCCGGAAGTTGGCGACTGCTAGTTTAAACAACAGGTAACATAAGATCTTACATACGGAGGGGGAACCCACCCAGCCTTCCCCTCAGTGCGTGTGTGTCCCAGAGGGGGAAGGCGGTGAGATGACAGTGAGTTTCGCCTCCATCATCATCAGCTCCCCTGTGTGTACACTTGAGCAGGGTGAGGTGCCCACCTTTAAGGATACACATGTCTCATGCAGCATGGCCGTGAGCACCCGTCAGCCACTCCGTCTGTGCTCAGCCAAAGGAGCAGCGGCCAGGGCTGCTTTGGGCGGCCTATGCCTTTCCCCTTGAACTTCAGAATTGTTGCAGACACCACGGGAGGGCCCGTCCTGCATCCCAGCCACCCGAGTTGACTTGTAGCTGCATCCAGGTCCCCGCAGCTGACGGCTTCCTACCCCCCAGGTTACCTGAGGGCACCCCCCGGAGAGAGGGGAGCAAGCCTCTGGGGGACAGGACTGTGCGTCCCGGGGTGACTGCCCCCCCCACCCCCACACCCCCTGTGGGGAGGTCTGATTCTGCATGGTCTCTCGGAGGGTCCCTGGTGGATGAAGCCCAGTTGCCCAGAGCAAAACCTGCTCATAACAGGCCCTCACGCTCCCTGTCCCCTCACCCGTGACCTCCTGAAGCCATCGCCCAAACCACCTGCCTGTGCCCGTGTCCGTGTGTCAGGGCCTGCTTCCGGGGGAATCCAGAGTTAGACCGGAGCCCGCCTGCACGGCCGACGTTGCTGACACAGGATAGTCTCAGAGGCTGCTGTCCACGTAGACGTTGTCCGGGGACCTGCTGGGTGCCCATCCCGGCTTCCGGGACTCGGGTGCACGTGGGTCTCCGACACCCTCTGTTCCCCCGGCTCTGGAATCACACCTACTAAGTGCTTTCCTCTCCCCCCCCCACCCCCCGCCCAGGTGATCGAGAAGAACCTGAGTGGCTGGTGGTACATCCAGATCGAAGACAAGGAAGGATGGGCCCCGGCGACCTTCATCGACAAGTACAAGAAGACCAGCAGCGCCTCGAGGCCCAACTTCCTGGCGCCCTTGCCCAACGAGATGGCGCAGCTGCGGCTGGGGGAGGCGGCGATGGAGGGCGGCGCGGGCGGGGAGGCCGGGGGCCCCTCTCGGCCCCTGCCCGACGCCCCGCTCCCGCTCGGGGCCGCGGACCCCGGGGTGCCGAGGCCCAAAGACTGGAAGGGCGGGAAGGAGGGCCTGAGGAGGGCGCCCCCCGACGTGCCCGGCACGGGCTACGAGGAGATCGCCGACCTCGCCCCGGAGGAGAAGCCCAGCCTCCCTCCCCGGAAGGAGTCCATCATCAAGTCGGAAGGGGAGCTGCAGGAGCGCGAGCGGCAGCGGCTGGAGCAGCTGCGGGGCTCCTCGCCCAAGCCCCCCGGCGTGCTTCTGCCCATGGTTCCGGCCAAACACAGCCCCCCGGCCCGGGACGGCAAGAAGCCGGAGCCCAAGCCTGACAAGAGCAAGGTGTTCCAGCTGAGAAACGAGATGGGGCTGGAGTGCGGCCACAAAGTGCTGGCCAAGGAGGTGAAGAAGCCCAACCTCCGGCCCATCTCCAAACCCAAGGCCGAGCCCCCGGAGGAGAAGCCGGAGGCCGCCCCCCAGAACCCCTTCCTGAAGGCCAAGCCTCAGGTGAGGCCCAAGCCAGCCTCCTCCCCCCGGGTCGAGGCGCCTCCGGGCGAAGAGCAGCTGGACATCTGCAACCTCAGGAGCAAGCTGCGGCCCGCCAAGCCCCCCGAGAAGCCCCCGCCGGACGGGGAGAGCGGCCCCCAGGCTGCTGGCGGCCAGGACGCCGGCCCCAGCCGCGGCTTCCTCCCCGGGGAGGGGCCCGGTCGCGCTCCGGACGGGACGGGCAAACAGGACGGGCTCGGCCCCAGGGAGGTCCCCTGCAGGCCCCCTCCGAAGCCGGCCAAGGCCGCGGACGCCGCGCCCAAGAGTGTGCCCGTGCCTCTCCGAGAGGCCCCCCAGGAGGCTCCCCAGCAGAGACCCGTGATCCCGCCCCGCAGACCGCCGCCCCCCAAGAAAGCCTCCGCCTCCCCCCGGCCCCTCCCGGAGCCCGCGGGGCCGCAGCAGCGCGAGGCCGGCGAAGGCAGGGCGCCCCCTGCCCCGGGCCGGGCCCTGCTGGTCCCTCCCAAAGCCAAGCCTTTCCTGGCCAACTCCTCGGGGGGCCCCGAAGACCCCCGGGGGAGAGGCGGGCCGGGCCCGCGGGGGGCGGGCAGGCTGATGGGGGAGAGCAGGGAGAAGGCGGCGGCCGCCCCCCTCCCCGGCGCCGACAGCCCGAGGGACCTGTACGTGGCCGTGGCCAGCTTCGAAGGGGACGAGGACGCCAGCAGCTTCCAGGAGGGGACGGTGTTCGAGGTGCGGGAGAGGAGCAGCAGCGGCTGGTGGTTCTGCCAGGTCCTCGGCGGGGCGCCCGCCTGGGAAGGCTGGATCCCCTCCAACTATCTCCGCAAGAAGCCCTAGCCCCCCGCCTCCCGGGGCGGAGGCCCCGAGCCCCCGCCGGGCCCACCCACGTATTTAATACGCCTCTTAATTTATCGTCCTCCGCGGCTTCGAGGCAGGCAGGCAGGCTCCGGGGGGCTGTGGTGCCTTCCCTCCCGTGGGTGGAGACGGCCCCGGAGGCGCCTCGGCCCCGCCCTGGCTTTCTCTCCACTCGCACCCCTGCCTTAAGGCCGGTGGCGTCGCCACCCCGCTTCCCTGCCCGCCCGGCAGCGGGACCGTGACCCCCCAGGCCTCCGGGACCCGAACCCGCCACGTGGAGAACCCGCGGAAGGACTCCCGGTGTGTGGATCCCGCGCAGCGAAGGGCAGACCCGGGCAGCCGTCCAGCCCGTGGCAGCTCGCTCCACGTCCAAAAGGCCGGTGACTTTCTCACCCCGTTTCCCAAACGCCCGGTACCAGGAAGGACTTTGCTCCGTAGAGGGGGGCACAGTGCCCGATCCCGGGGGGTGTCCTTCTGTCCGAGGCCTCCGGCCCCCGGGCCTCTCAGCTGCCCCCCGAGTGCGTGGGCCTGGGGGTCCGCGCGGGCCGCCGCCTCCCAGCTTCTGTCCCGGGAGCCTGGTCCGTCCTGCAGGGGCGGGTCCAGCCTGGAGCAGGTGCCAGCCTCCGGACAGTCCCCGCCCGGGGCACCCCGCGCCTGTCCACTCAGAGCGAGGATCTCCGTGTGTGTCTGAACGAGGAGGACCGTGGACAGCCGTGCTCCGTGCCGAGCGCCCCTCTGCCGAGTAGCGAGTCGGTGCCAAACGGTACTTGGCACTCCGCGTTCGTGTTTAACCCGCACAGCAACCCTCTCTGGTGATATGATGACCATTTTACAGAGGAGGGAACTCGGGGGCTAGGAAGGGGAGGGAGAGCCTTGGGTGCTGGGGCCCCGGAGGGAGAGAGCGTAGGGAGCAGATGGAGCTGGCTGGGGTGGCCTCACATGCCAGCCCGGAGGGCCCCTGGTGGCTCCGAGACCAGCCGCTGGTTCTCCGTCAGGCTGAGCATAGCAAGCAGGGGCCCCCGCAGGGGTCAGGGGCCCGAGGGCCAGGCAGCGCCTCCTGTCCTCCTGCTGCTGCTGCCCGCTCCTCTCTGGCTCTCCTGGTTCCCTCCCCTCCCTCCCCCGCCGACGCCCCCTGACTGTCTCACCGGGAGGAACCCAGGCAGCCCTCCCACCCACGTTGATGGTGTGGCTCACGTGGAGTCACGGCCACATACGGGACTAGAACCAGGACCCGGGGTTTCGGGCTCCTGGCCCAGAGCTGCCTGTGGGCCGGGCCGCCTGAGGGTGAGGGGGCAGCCTCCTCCCCACCCCCCTGCAGGAGAGGACTGGCCCTGTCCTGCCCCAGAGGCTCCGAGTCGGTGTTCATTGGCTGCCAGGCCTCTGGGACCACAAAGCCGGCTTCCCTGGGGGTGCTCGCTGCCCACCTGCAGTGCCAAAGCCCCCCCCCCCCCCCCCGGCTCTGGCTGTGTCTGCAGGAGGAGCCTCCTCAGACCCCAGACCCTCTCTTCCCTTCAGCCCGCCTGTAAGTCCCATCCCCGCAAACCAGGGGGCGGGGCCCGGAGGTGCTCCCCGCTGCCCCTGCTCGCCCCCTGGCCCCTAGGGGAGGGGGGAGAAGGGAGAAGGCTGGAAGAGGGCCACCCCCTCTTCCTGGTCCCCACCGTGGGAGGAGGCCCCATAGCATGTTGTCCTGCGTGTTTGATCCACTTCGGTTCACTCCCCTGTGATGAGGCTGTTACGCAGGGTTTGACTACATTTCAAGACAGAACTCTTAAATTTTTGTGTTTTTTGTCCTGGTTCACTTTCATGGAACTTTCCAGGCTCTGCCTGAGTTCCTACCGCGCCAGGCGCGGGGCCGCCAGGCCGGCGCGGCCCCTGCCCGGCTGGAGGAGCTTCGCCCTCCGTTTGCTGACTCCACTGAAGGTGCTTGTCTTTGACCTCATACCCTCCTCCGGGGATCAGCCGGGCGGGCAGGGACGTGTTCTTTCTCTGGGCAGAATGATTTTCTGCAAGTGAAAGAACCTGCCTTTATTGTTGTTGTTGTTGTTGTTCCGATGGGAACTGAAGGCCCTAAAGCCACATTCCTCTTGTTCACTGCTCTTTCCTCAAGATGCACTTGAGTCCTGAGACCCCTCCCTCTGCATCTGGAAGGGGGGCCTTGGTGGCAGTGGCTCTCCCTCGCTGACCTTGACTGTGGACTTATGTTCACACCCTCCAGGACTGTGGCCTCTCTTCTGTGAGCAATTGGCAGAGCCAATGCAGAACTCGCCTGGAGTTCCCGCCATGGGGATCGGGGATCGGCCTCGGGCTGTAGCAACAGCCCCCACCCAAGCTCCGGCAGGCCACCGGGGCTCACTCACGCACACACACACACACACACCCCTTAGCATGGTCCTCGAGACAGCCCTGGGAGGTGCGTGAGGTCAGCCCCGGTCTGCAGTGAGAAAATCCAGGTTCAGGGGGTGAGGCCACATTCCTGTCTCCATGCAAATAGCAGCAGTGACCGCGCTGAGCCTGGGATCCGGGGTTTGTCTCCCACGCCCGGGACCTCCGCCCCCGGGAGGCGGGGACCCTCCCTGTGGCTTTGAGTCTCTCCTCCACCTGCCCCATGATTACAGGCCAGTGCTCCTCTGCTCCCCTGCTTGCTTCCTGCATTTCATCTCGCATCTTTGGGTAAAACTGCAGCTCGGGGTGCCACCACCATCTTTGGAAAATCCAAGTTTTAGGGTTACCACAAGATGAAACGGGCCTTTGCTGACATTTTTCCGCTCGGAGCCTCTTTGCCGTTTGGTGGGGGTATGTCCTTGTCCCCGGTAGAGGCATGGGGAGGGCCAGAACCGCTTCTACAGAATCCGAGGCCCCCTCCAGCTTCAGCCTTTGTGACCCCAACCCCCGTGGTTTCTCAGGCTGCGTTCTCGGCCTTAAATATCCCTGAGCCCACAAGGGATTCATTCCCGGGAGGAAGAAGAGAGCAAAGGCCACATTAAAGGGCAGGTGCGGCTCTCCCCGGGTCTGGAAGGCCTTGGCCCGTACCAGGTACCGACCGGCACGGGGAGCTCCCGCCCTCACAGAGCGGAACTGGACATCAAGAAAGAGCAGGTCCGGGGCTCGGCCTTCATCCTTCCGCTGTGCCAGGTCTCCACCCATCGGGTCCCCCTGCTCCTGGGAGGTCCTGCCCTTGTCTCGGGACTGTGACAGTGGGCGCATCACAGCCTTAGCCATCCACGGGCCATCCTTCAGGGCTTCTGCTGCAAGCAGCCATGCCATGCCATAGGCCAGTGGTCGGCAAACTCATTCGTCAACAGAGTGGCAAACCGCAACTCGCGAGCCACAGTATGCCGGCCGCTACCATAGACCAAAGATGACCTAGTGTCAAGTGCTGGCCCGAACGAGTGGCCATTGGCTCATGCGGAGGAGGCCTGAGGGTGCAGGGCGCCCTCCACTGGCCTGGAGGAATTGCTCAGGAGGCGCCACCGCCCATGCAGACCACCTGCCGAGGACCCTTCCCACCGCCCTGACCATCCGACCATCCGGCTCTGTGGGGCGAGGCCTGTTTCTGGCGCTGCCCTGCGCTTCCACATTCTATCCTCCTCTCCATTTCTGCCCTGACCTCCGGAGGAGGCCCCCTAGTTCCCGCCAGGGACCAGGGGGCTCGATCTCTTTCCTGGAGGAAGCCAGACCCAGGGCCACAGCCAGCACTTTTGGGGTCTTCTGTAGACTCGAGGTGCCCCGCCAGGCTTGTGAGAGCAATAAGCAATTCTGAGGCCACAGGGGGTGTCCCTACAGTCCCCCTCTATATGCCCGCCCATGCCTCTGTGCCCATCTCACTGCTCATGGCGCCCCCTCCACGTCCGGGGGTGGTGAGGAGCAGTGGTCACCTCAGCCACAGACACGTGTCCCACATCGGGAAGCCGTCACGTCGGCGGGCCATCCCTGCGTCCCTCCAGGAGCGGCGGGCTTCGGCGTGTCCACTCCCAGGACGATGCTGGCGGTCCCTGGACACTCCCCTCTCCTGTCCCCTTCGGCAGATGGACACATTCTGGTGGCGCTTTTTGTTTCCTTTTTAACACAGAAAAAATACGTGAGGATATATAATGTGAGGGGGGTGGTGGTGAACCATTAGCTGTAGCATGTATAGACTGTATACTTACCATTAGACTTTTTTCTTTCCCATTTTTTTAAATAAAATAAATAGTGCTTGACTGGTTTCAAGCGTCCTTGTGAAGATGCCGTGTCTGTGACTTATTGGGCTGCGGAGCGGGTGCACAGTTTCTGGCCTGCGGGTTTGAGGTCCGAGAACGGCAGCGGATGTGAGCGTTGCTGTGTGGGCATTGCCCGGGAACAGGGCTGACCTCTCTCTCTGGGCCCTGTGCACCTTGATTCTGCCAACAACGTTGTCAGAGAACCAAAGAGGAACTGTGTCTCCCACATGGTAGCTCCGCCCACACTGGAGCACGTGGCATGGCCAGGGAGTCAAGCTCCTCCTGTTGCCTGCCAGGCAGGTGCGTGTGGGGCAGACTGGGGGATCTGCAGGGACTGCCCAGGCCATCTGCTCCTGGGAGGTGGAGGGTATTGCCTGAGCTTTTTTATTATTATTATTATTATTATTATTATTATTATTTAATATATTATATTGATTATTTGACCACAGTAAAAAAAACACACAAAAAAACAAGAAAGCAGCTTAGCAAGTCCATGTTCACATCAGCTCTACCTTGAATTCTCTCTGAGCTACAACCCTTAGCCAGTCCCTCCCCCTAATTCCAGCTGTAACTCTCCCCACTCAGGGCAATCCAGCTTTAATACTAGTGTTCACAGCATCACAGGACCCTATACTTCGAATGGACAGCTGCACATGAACTTGGAAGTCTACTTGCTATTGGCCTGACCCGGAGAAATCCGAATGGATTTCCCCATTGTCTGTTGGCTGCTGACTAGGCTCATTTCAGCTGATTCATTATAATAAAATAATTAAACAAAACTAAGAGTGTCTAAAGGATAAGCTAAAAAACTTATAATGAAAAGATCTAATTTTCCACTGTGCTTCAGTGGCCAGTCTTAAATGCGTCTGCCTTGGGCCCACGGACCCCGCTTTGTAAACCGCTGACCAAGGAACGGTGATGGGTGCTGGGTCAGACAGAGCTCGGTGTGAGGCTTCGCATCCCCATCTGTAAGACGGGGGCCAGAAAGCCTTTCCCACGGAGCTGGGAGGAGGCCTGGAAGTCATGTGTGCCTCACACGCGGAATTAATATTCTCCAAACGCTCTCGCTGCCCAGTGCAGGCGTTGGCAAACTGCTTAAAGAGTCAAATAGTAAATATTTTGGGCTTTGGGAGCCACGAGGCAAAACCAGAATGTTATGCAAGGACTTACATAACTGCTCAAAAGGCAGCCATTTAGCCTGTAAAAACCATTCTTAGCTCTGTACGAAAACAGGCGGCTGGCGGGGTGAGGCCCTGGGGCAGCAGTTTCCCACCCCCACCCCCCCACCCCGGCCCAGGGCAGCTTCATCGCCTATTTTATTACTTTCCTCTAAATGCAAGTTTTTCCACCGCGCGTTTATGGAACATCGGCCCCTCACATGATCATGGCACAGCATCGTGTGGCCAGATCCACTTGGCAACCACCGTGCGAGCATCTTCCAAGCCTCCTCCTCGGGGACCCGAGTCACACGCCGCCTGTGAAAGGCCCTGAGAAGCTGCCATCGCGAACCCGGTTACCCTGCGCTGATCCCGTGTTTCCTGATGGCATCTGACCACGAAGTTCTTTTTCTCCACCCAACGCCGAGGCGCATCCCACAGAGCGTGCTTCGGGAAATGCCGTCGTAGATCCCAGAATTTCATCATTACTCAGAGCGTCACGGAGGTCAGCTGAGTCCAGGCCCCATCGAGCGAGCATCTGAGGACTGTGACTTGGCCGGTGTGTCTTAGGATCTTCCGCCGAGTAGCCCGGCCAACGCTCGGTCTTCCTTTGGCAGGAGCTGTGCTCTTCTCCCTGGGTGGGTCTCGGGATCGCGTGGAGGGCATCGGGAGGTCCCTCTGCGGAGGGTCAGGTGCCTGAGAGGGCACGTGGGCACGGTGGGAAGTAGGCAGCAGCCACTGGGTGTCCTTGGAGGAGACTGGAGAGCCAGGTCCTGTCTTTGCTGATGTGAACATGGACTTGCTAAGCTGCTTTCATGTTTTTTGTTTTTGTTTTTGTTTTTGTTTTTTACTGTGGTCAAATACACTGCTTCAGAGAACTCACGGGTTTTGGGGAGGGCACTCTTGTGGGTTGCAAACTGCTCTCTTCTTTTTTAAAAAATATATTTTATTGATTTTTTACAGAGAAGGAGAGGGATAGAGAGTTAGAAACATCGATGAGAGAGAATCATCAAGCGGCTGCCTCCTGCACACCCCAAACTGGGGATGTGCTCTCAACCAAGGTACATGCCCTTGACCGGAATCGAACCTGGGACCTTTCTGTCCACAGGCTGACGCTCTATCCACTGAGCCACACCAGTTTCGGCAACTGCTCACTTCTTGTTGTATCTTCACGTGGTGGGAAGAGACCAAATTGGCTCTCTGGCCTCTTCTCAGAAGAGCACCATTCTCACCTATCAGGGCCCCACCCGCACGGCCTACTCACCTCCTGAGAGCCTTGCCTTCACATATCACATCGGGGATTCGATTTCAACATATGAATGTTGAAGGGACACAGACATTCAGCCCATAACATGTGGTAAGTCAAACTTGGTTCTCTTCTCATCAGCCCGTGATACTGGGAGTACCAGCCCGGGGCTCCGGTGTTTATAGAACGCAGTGGTTGGTGGAGGTTGGCATTCATATGCCTATTCCTCTTTTTTAAAAATATCACCAAAATGGAAATGCAGAGTGTAAATGTTCCCACAGAGACGTTTTATACCCGAGTTAAGAAACACTGTTTCTCTGTTTCATCATAACCCAACTCTGCACGGGGCCAGGCCCTGGGGCTGAGCAGACAGACATTCTCACTTGGAAAGTCTCTTTGCCACCAGCCTCTCCGCTTCCCGTCAGCAGCCTGGGCGTGTGGAAGAGGGTGCACAGAAGCTCTGGGTTTGTTCTGGAAGGCACTCAGCAGTGCCGGGATCACCTGGTGACTCAGGTCCACGCCGGGGCTGGCTCCTGGGGGCAGCACACAGCAGCTGTGCGCTGAGAGATACCCAGAGCCGCTTCTGGAACTGCTTGTCTACCCCAACATTCGTCAGTGGGGGAGGGAGGCAATTGGGAGTCAAGATTGAAGCAAGTTGACCAACAAATTATTTGACACATGTTTATACTAAACAGGGATGCGTTGTGCAATAGAATATAAAGCTTGCCTGCACTTTTAAGAGAAAACTGCAGACTTTGAAGAAATGGTTTCACTGGGCAGCTCGGGGTCAGCCCCAGGCCCCAGGCCCAGGCTTCTGAGGGAACTTAAGAAGGTCAAGTTTGAGAAGCTATGTGACTCATCAGCAAGGAGCTTTAGACCTTTAGACCTTCCGTGAAGGTCTTAATTTCGGTCCAAACCAGATGCCCCATGGAGGGGGGAGGAGCTTAGAGTGACCCTAGGAGTCAGGACACTCCATGCCAGTGCTTACTGCTTCTCAAAGCAAATGCTTTTTTTTTTTTTATTATTTTTTTAATATATTTTATTGATTTTTTTTTTTTTACCGAGAGGAAGGGAGAGGGATAGAAAGCTAGAAACATCGATGAGAGTCCTGCACACCTCCTACCAGGGATGTGCCCACAACCAACATAACATGCCCTTGACCAAAATCGAACCTGGCACCTCTCAGTCCGCACGCCGACGCTCTATCCACTGAGCCAAACCGGTTTGAGCTAGTTACCTCTATTTAATTACCTTAAGAAAACAATGTGGGCCTAGCTGGCTTGGTTCAGTGCTGGAGTGTTGACCTGTGAACCAGGAGGTCACGGTTCGATTCTCCAGTCCCGGCCTTTTCCCCGGGTTGTGGGCTCCATTCCCAGGGTGGGGCATGTGCATGCAGGAGGCAGCCGATCAATGATTCTCTCTCCTAATTGATGTTTCTATCTCTCTCTCCCTCGCCCTTCCTCTCTGAAATCAATAAAAAATATTTTAAAAAAGAAAACAACTTGTTAATTTTTCAGCTAAGGAGTACCAGTTTGGGGGTGAGGGGTGGGGGTAGAAAGGGAACACCTGAATGCCCACAGGTGCACCTCCAACATGTGGCCTCAGGACCTGGGACTCCTGTAAGACCAAGTGACGTGCAGGTGCTGTTGCCATGCCCTGCCTCTCCTCACCCACTCACAGGCCCAAGTTCAGGGAAAAGGATAAGGGTTCCCACCTCTGTGCTTATCACTCATCATCGAAAGCTGGATAGTCCAGCAATAACTGGATAGTCCATCATCGAAAGCTGGATATTCCACGGCCCTTCTGTGTGGGTTGAAAGACAGCTGCCCTATGGTAGGCTGGCAAGTGGCTTTGGTGGCAGGGAGAAGGGAGAGCTGGCATCCCTTCAGACTACTTGCCCTCCTCCAGCCTGGAGGGGCAGTATGCTCCCTGCAGAGCCAAAGTCCGACCATCACCTCCAACAGCGGGTCCGTAACATCGGCAAAGAACACACACTAGCCGCTCACGTCAGTTATGAGCGCAACATGCCCTGGCTGAGGTGCCTGCACAGGCATCCCTGTGGCCCCCAGCAGACCCATGACAGACGCACTTCCAAGGGACAGAACTGCCTTGGCACAAGATGACTGAGTCTAGAGCCCGTATGGACATCCTGACACCATCTTCCTGCGTGAGAGCAAGGAACGGCCAGTGGAATCCTGGGGCTGCTCCGGCCAGGCGTGGTGCTGGGAGCGGAAGATGGAGGGAGATATGACTAAGAGAAGTATCATCTAGCCCAGTGGTCGGCAAACTCATTAGTCCACAGAGCCAAATATCAACAGGACAACGATTGACATTTCTTTGGAGAGCCACATTTTTTAAACTTAAACTTCTTCTAATGCCACTTCTTCAAAATAGACTTGATGTTTCTATCTCTCTCAGGTCGTGGTGTTTTGTGGAAGAACCACACTCAAGGGGCCAAAGAGCTGCATGTGGCTCGAGAGCCGCAGTTTGCCGACCACGGGTCTAGCCACAAAGGCTGACCTACAAACAACCGCAGGAAACGGGAGAATCCTAAAAGAGCAGCTACACAAGATGTTGGGAGGGAAACTCGCCTCGGGGTGAGGATCAGGAAAAGCTTTCTGAAAGGCCCGAAATCGGGAACTCTCACGGTGAGGGCAGTGTTTCCTAAGCCCAAGCTGTTTGAGTAGCACCTCACAAATGTTGCCATGTCCACATCCCACCTGCTTCAGCATTTACCTCCTATTTTACTTTAAGTTGATTAACTCGGCCCAGCCAGGGTGGCTCAGTGGTTGAGCGTCCACTTAAGAGCCAGGAGGTCACACATGTCCGGGTTGCAGGCTTGATCCCCAGAGTGGGACATGCAGGAGGCAGCTGATTAATGATTCTCTCTTATCATGGATGTTTCTATCTCTCTCTCCCTCTCCCTTCCTCTCTGAAATCAATAAACATATTTAAAAATAAATAAATAAATTGACTAACTCACAAGTTAAATATAGTTCTTTGAAGGGAGGCATTCTATCATGACAATACATTGAAAAGCTGTGTAGTTTTCCATTATTAGTGGGCAGCTCTGAAAGTAATGAGTGGAAGTGAAATGGTGGTCAGCAAGGTCCAGTTATTGGATAGTTACCTATAGAAAGTTATGACTTTGATTTCTCTCTCTCTCTCTCTCTCTCTCTCTCTCTCTCTCTCTCTGTTAATAGAAGATTATCATGTGTTAAGGACGTGTCAAAGACAAGCTAACACCAAACTGGGATTTTATAGTTCTAAAAGGAAAAGAATTGCAGTACGAAAAAATGGTTCTAACTGTACGCTGTAATTTGATGTCATTTCATGAATGTGGAAATACCACCCAAATCGCCTTTCCCACGCTGGATTAATTTGAATGCTTTTGTTAGGTCAAGGGGCACGAGACAATTGAAGCCAAGCACAGACTAGCCGTGGTGGGAGAATGTGAAAGGGTAATGACGGCACTCTGGGCACTGGGAAGCAGCGCATTTTCATAACTGCAAATGAAATCTGAACAGAACCACCCCGTTTGATTACCCTTTTCAGGATCTAATAATGCTGTAATAATGCTAGAAATAATTTTGATTTTAATTAAAATTCTTTTGTTGGCAGTGATAACAGCATCAGGCATTAGACGGGTGGAGTCAGCCTGGACCTCTGTTCAGCAACCTCAGTACTTGAGTTCTGGCTAAGAAAGAATTCAGAGCCCAGACTCAAACTATAAGAGCAGTTTATTTAGAAAGGCAAGAGGCAGGCAGAGAGAAAGAGGGGGGTGAGAGGAGGAAAGGAGAAGAGAGGAGAGCAGAGAAAGAAAAAAGAGAGAGAGAGAGAGAGAGAGAGAGAGAGAGAGAGAGAGAGAGAGAGTTAGAGTTTTTCTGGACTTACAGCTGAAACAATTAGGGCCTAGATGTATTTGATTCTGGTCAGAACCTCATGTCCTGGGGGCTTAATGCTTAAGGGCTATGTTCTACTGGGTCCCCATGTTCACTTCCCCTTTAAGGGCGTATAACCTGCATGACTAGCAACATGACAGGGGAGGACAGGTCAGGGAGGGTCTGAACCACATGACCATTCAGGGGAAAGGTCGCATGACCAGGGATATGCTAGGGGAGGGAAGGTCACCCTGGAGGCAATGTTCCAGCCCAGTTTTGCCCATTGCTAGGTAACCAGGGCTTTCCACGCTGGTGACCTTCCATACCTGGCCTGTCGTCCTTGCTACGCTCACGCTGTCTAACTGCCTACCACTCTTTGAGCCTCTTTTCATGACACTACTGAATTACAGTAAGACTGCTTACAGCCTTTGTGTGGAAGGAAACAAAAGCAAGAATTCTTAACACCACATCGCACAGTAATCCTGTGTTTATGTGTCTGTCTTCCCATCAGGCTGGCACCCCTGTGAGCAAGGGATGGGATCTGTTCCTTTTCTGTCTCGTTGAGTATGTGGTAAAGATGGGGGTGGGGTGCATTATTATAGTGCTCAGTGTCAGCTGCCTGAATGCGCCCACCCAGTTAGGGTAGCGGGAGGCAGAAAAAAAAAAATCAAACAAATATTCCAGTGTAATGTGAGACAATGTAGTATGGTAATTAATTTGAGTTTAGACAGAACGAAATTCCCACCAATAAAGTGAGAAGAATAGCACCTGCCGCGCAGGGCTGGTGTAAGGATTACATGAGCTGATAGGTGTAGAGTCATTAGCACAGTGCTGGCACCTAGTAAACACTCCATTGTTGGTAACTATCATTATTTTGTTGTTGTTATTGATATAATCACACACACAGATTATCATGGTTGTTTGTTTGTTTTTTTAATATGTTTTTATTGCCCTGATAGGTTTGGCTCAGTGGATGGAATGTCGGCCTGCGGACTGAAGGGTCCCAGGTTCGATTCTGGTCAGGGGCATATACCTTGGTTGCGGGCACATCCCCAGTAGGGGGTGTGCAGGAGGCAGCTGATCAATGTTTCTGGCTCTCTATCCCTCTCTGTGAGGAAAAAAAAAAATCAATAAAATATATATTATACATATATAATTGATTTCAGAGAAGAAGGGAGAGGGAGAGAGAAACATCAATGATGACAACAGGGATCTGCAGCATCCTGCACGCCTCCTCGTGGGGATCAAGCCCGCAACCTGAGCATGTGCTCTGACCCGGAACCTCCCGGTTCTTAGGTGGAAGTTCAACCTCTGGGCCACGCCAGCCGGGCCCAGTCATCACGCTTGAGGGGAGTGGACATTGTGAGTTGCAGCGGCCGGTAACCCACCTCCCTTTCTTCCTTTTCCTCCGGGCACCCATCCTCCCTTCGTCTCCGTCCTGGTGATTTGAAAGGCATGGGCTTCGCTCATTGGCTGCGGGCGATAGGCACATGATCCAGGCCTGGCCAATCAGCACAGCCCAGGCCACTGGCTCCCATTGGCTCAGAGCCAGCCAATGAGGCGCCGCCTCGGGAGCCTCGCCGGACATTTTGGGGGAGAGGAGCTCTTCTCTGCCCCGAGGTGTTGCGGGCGGTCACCCCTGTGGGCGCAGTCCTCTCGGGGTGCAGTTTGGGGTGGGGAGGCGTTTCCGGGACTCACCAAGCCGCGGCCCTCTGGCTCACGTACCTGCAGAGGGAGCTGTTCTGGCTCCGTCTTCCTGGCGAAGGAAGGTATGTTTGGTTTTTTGAAATCTTTATTGTTGAAAGTATTACATCACTCCCCCTCTCCCGCTGGAGGACTGTTCATTTCAGCTGGGTGGGCGAGGAGTGAGGGGCCGGCGGTCCGCACTGCCTGCACCCTTGGAGCTCTGGACTCGGTGCCCGGCGGGTCCCCGCTGCTCCCGGCCCTGCGGGCAGGCCTACCCTGCGGGGCGTGAGCCTGCGCCCTCTCGCCCGGCCCACGGGTCCCCAGCGCATGCGCCACGCATGGTTCTACCGGCTCTTGGGAGACAACATGAAGTAACACCTGCTTCCTACCCCCGCAAGCAAGAGGAACTCAACTCGGACAGGCGTACAGGGATTCAAACGGAAATGCACTGATTTAGGGAACTAAAAATTTCCAGGGGCAGATTCAGGCGTCGCTGGATCCAGCTCAGATGATGCTCAGGACTTGGTTGTTTCCTCTTTCTCAGCTCTATCTCCCTCCGTGTTGACTTCCCCTTTGGGCAGGCTCTCTCCTTTTGCAAAGTGGCCCCCATTTTTCCCCTTCCTGGAGGGCTCTCAAAACTCCAAATTTACAACACCCCCCTCCAATTCATGTTCAGAAAAAAAATAAAACAAGATACTTTCTTCTAAAAAAGGAAAGCCGAAATCGGTTTGGCTCAGTGGATAGAGCTTCGGCCTGAGGACTGAAAGGTCCCAGGTTCGATTCCGGTCAAGGGCATGTACTTTGGTTGCAGGCACATCCCCAGTAGGGGATGTGCAAGAGGCAGCTGATCAATGATTCTCTCTCATCAATGTTTCTAACTCTATATCCCTCTCGCTTCCTCTCTGTAAAAAAAAAATAAATAATTATATATATATATGTATATATATGTATATATATGTATATATATGTATATATATTTAAATAATAATAAAAAGAGGAAAAAAAGAGGGGGCCTGAATCTGACAGTGATTGGTCACATACACATCCTAAACCCTTCATGTGTTTGGAATTACACTGATTGGCTCAAGTCTGGCTATCAGGAGCACCTGGAATAGGGAGGGGTTGGAGCAGGCTCCATCGGAACCATAGGGACTGAATCATGATGCACGCAGAGGGCTCAACCTGTGTTGGTGCAGTTGGCTGTCTTCTTGCACCACCGCCTTAGGCATGAAAAGAATGTACCCTGTTTAGCATATTGCTCGGAGGAGAATGAGAAACATCTGAAGCAACCCTTGACTCAGCCCTCAGCCAGGAGTGAAGTTGAGTTGATCCCAACTGTATCAGTATGCCAGCTGACCCAAAGACACAGGGGGAACCACCAATTATTTGGAAACTAGAGGCCCAGTGCATAAAAATTCATGCACTTGGAAAGGGGGGTCCCTCAGCTTGCCCTGCCCCCTCTCACAGTCCGGGAGCCCTCAGGGATGGGAGGTGACCCAGTGATCCGGGGAAGGCAAGGTCCCATCACAACTCTGCTGCTGCCACTGCCGGCAGCGCAAGCCTCGGCCGGCCCTGTTACCTGAGCCTTGGGCAGCCCTGGGTGGCTGGGCAGCAGACATTTGAGGCTTGCCTGCACCTTGGGCCGGCCCTGGGAAGCTGGGGGGGCTGAGAGGACTGGAGGACTCCAGAGGCAGGCACCTGACAGGGCTAAGGGGACTGAGTGCCGCCATCTGTGGCTGCGGGTGCCGCCATCTTAGAGGGCATGGCAGTTAATTAGCATATTCCCTTCTTATTGGCTGTGGGCACTGCCATTTTGTGGCTGTGGGCGCCACCATCTCTGAGGGTGGGGCAGTCAATTGGCATATTCCCTCCTTATTACCGTCTTTCCCTGAAAATAAGACATCCTCCGAAAATAAGACCTACTTACAGGTTTCCTTCTGAGTGAAATATAAGGCATCCCCTGAAAATAAGGCCCCACTAGGCTAAACATGAGAGATTTGGTCCACTGATTCTGAAAGAAATGGAGTCACAAGAAATTCACCAGGAAATCAGGAATTGGATTGTTAGGATGATGTTCCAGAAGATGATGACATGATTGTCATTGAATAAATGAGTAAATTCTTGATACTGTAGGATTCACAGTTTGTCTGGTTTGTGTTGACAACTACAGTACTACCGTACCGTATACAGATAATAAATTTCCTTTATTTTCATTTAACAATAAATGTGTACTGTATTCTTTTCATGGAAAAAATAAGACATCCCCTGAAAATAAGACCTAGCGCATCTTTGGGAGCAAAAATTAATATAAGACACTGTCTTATTTTCGGAAAACAGGGTAGCTGTGGGTGCTGCCATCTTTGTAACAGTATGAGGGTCAATTAGCATATTCTCTCTTTATTAGATAGGTTGATTTTCAAACCTGCAGAAAGTTGCAAGAGCAGGCCAAAGAGTACCTTTATGTGGATGTACCTATTGTTAACATTTTTCCCCACTTTATCATTAGCCCTCTTTATGTGTAATTTTTCCTGAAACATTTGAAAGTAAGTTATGTGTACCGTACTGTATCTTTTTTTTTTTTAATCCTCACCTGAGAATATGTTCCTTTGATTTTTAGAGAGAGGAAAGAAAGAAGAGAGAAACATTGATGTGGAAGAGAACCATCAATCGGTTGCCTCCATCTGAGGATGGAACCCACCACCTGATCAAGAATTGACCTCAAAAACTTTTGGTGCATGGGACAACACTCTGGCAACTGAGCACCAGGCCCGGGCTGTATTGTATCTTTTTGCCCCTAATTCCACCACTGTGTTTTACCTGAGCATAAAAATGTTCTCTTTCATAATCACAGAGCAATTTTTCACTGCAGGAAATTGGACATTGATAATTTTATCTACTCTACCACTCACATTCCAATTTTATCAATTGGTCCAATAATGTCCTTTATAGAATCATGTCTCTTTGGTCTCCTGTAATCTGGAGCAGTTTCTCAGCTGTTCTTTGGCTTTAATGACATTTATGTGTGTGTGTGTGTGTGTGTGTTTAAATCAATCTTTATTGCTCATATTGTTACAAAGGTTCCTCATTTCTTCCCCCCTCCACCAGGTTCCCACCCCACCCTCCGCCCCCTCCCCATCCCCCATTGTCCTCATTTATAGGTGCAGTTTATGTTCAGTCTCTTCCTCCCTCCCTTTCCCCGATAGTAAATCCCTTTTCAGATAGTAAATCAGTTACTTAGCATTTTCTCATATCAATAATACCACCACATGCCCAATGATACATTTCACACAAAAGACATTTCCAAATAGGTCAACCAGCCTCATCCAGGCCCCACCCAAGGCACTCACAGATCAACACCCCAGCCCTATACTAACTCAACACATCTAGATCTAAGCCTTCATCACTTGATTCAGCAGACCCTCAAGTTCCCACAGAAGTTTCCAGCCATGTCTGAGAGGCCGCCGTGGGGCAGGGGCAGGCGAGAAGCGAGCTGTTTCGGGCCTGGCTGCTCCAGGCCTGGCCTCTGTTGCTCTGGTTCGTTCCACAACCAGCTGCTCCGGGTCTGGTCACTGCCGCTCCCGACCTAGTTGCTCTGGACCTGGCTGCTGCTGCTCCGGGCCTGGCCGCTCCGTGTTTTTTTTTTTGTTTTTTTAATGTAGCCTCTCTCTTTATGATTGTATGTCCTCCATTTGTATTTGACTGACATTTACTCATGCTTCCATTCCTCTCTAGTCAGAGTTCTACAGAAGAAGCGTTGTCATTCTCAAGGAATCCCATTTGGAGTCAAACAATGTCCGCTTGGTCGTTTGATCAAGGTATTGTGCACTTTTTCTTGTGTTATCACTGTTTTCTGCTTGTGATGTCTGTGGGGTGATAGTTTAAGATAATGCAAATATCCATTCGTGCTTCATCAGAATTCCTTCATATATTTCACATTCGTTGGGGATTTTTGCCTGAACCAACCTTTGCTAATGTATTAGATTAGGCTGCTATAACAGAATGTCATAGACTGCGTGGTTTAAACAGCAAACATTTATTTCTCATATTTCAGGAGGCTGGAAATCTGAGATCAGGGTGCCAGCATGGTCATGTTCTGGTAAAAAAAAAAAACAACAACAACAACAACAAAAACCTTCTCTCTTTGTATTCTTACAGAAGAGAGAGAGAGAGAGAGAGAGAGAGAGAGAGGGAGGGAGAAAAGACAGGCTCTCTTCCTTTTAAAAGGGCACTAATAACGTCATGGTAGCTCCACTTCCATGACCCAATTACCTCCCAACCGCACCGCCTCCAAGCACTATCACATCAGGGTTTCAATATATGAATGGGGGGAGGGGCTTAAACATTCAGTCCGTAGCAACTACTATGGTTGACAAATGATGAGTTTCCCACTCTGGCACTTCCTTCAGATCCAAACCCACTCTTCATTGCCTGCTCTGTGAAAATGGACATGGGCCCTTTAAATATTGTGCCTTTGCCAGTTGGCACAATGTTTAGCTTTGACAGTAGAGGGCACTGGAGAGACGCTGCCCTAGGAATTCCCATTTACTGGCTCAGTAGGCTCCCACAGCATGGGTAGCTTCTCCAGGGCCAGGCTCCTGGGGCGTGTGCAGCCTGTCCATTGCCCAGCTTCTGCAGTGCAGACAGCATCTCTTCTGTAGCAGCTTCAGGATGCAGGGCTGCTCCAGCAGCAGGCTCCTGCAAGACACAAAAGCCCCTCAGGTAGTTTTATAGCATAAAGCTCTGGTGCAATACCGCCTATGATATCTTCCCAGCACCCTACAGGATGGATTTCCAGTAATTTCATTGATGTCTCTTGCTACTGTTCACCAAAGCAGGGCCATGTCCTCTTTGAGGAGGTCTGGCTCTTCACCCTAGAGCAGGCATGTCAAACTCAGAGGCTAACACGAGCCGAATAAAAAGGTTTAGGTGTATGTGGGTCGCAAAAAAACCCCAAAACCTCTATTTTTATAGAAACGTAGGTTTGTACAATAGAGACGTGCTGATAAAGGGCTGACATAAATGAGTCATCATTAGCATAAAATAATAGAACATTTTAATAACAATATTTTTACTTGAACATTCACTTACCAGACACTGAATAACTGCACAAAATAATAACCGTAATGCAAATAAACCTATTATCCTTATTCTCTGAAAGCAAAATATTTCTTGTTGCACACACCAAGTCAGTACAAGACTAATGACGTGGCAACTGGCTGCTAAGATATTCGCTGCTGGTATTAGTGGAGAGAAATGGTGCACCTGTGCGTAAGGGAAATGAATGCAATGCAATTATAGTAGTCAGTCATTTGCGAACGCTGTAGTTTTTTATTAATAATTATGTATAACAGGATATTGTAAAAATTAAGTTACGAAATTTTTATAAAAATGTTTCTTACACACCATTATATTGGCTGGGCCACAAAAATATTCGTTGTGGGCCGAATGTGGTCTGAGGGCCCCAAGTTTGACGTGCTTGCTCTAGAGTCCCAGGCGTCTTCAAACTACGGCCCGCGGGCCACATGCGGCCCGCAGAGGAGTCTGATCCGGCCCGCCAGGTTTTTTGGGCAGTGAGCGCAGCCGAGGTGTTACAGTAGGAATTAGTAGTTCATATAGTCTGGCCCTCTAGCTCTCTGAGGGACCGTGATCTGGCCCCCACTTTAAAAAGTTTGAGGACCCCTGCTAGACGGACCTCTCCCTTAGTGTACCTTCTCAGCCCTGGGATGCTGCTTCTTAGTCAGCCACCGTCTATACTTCAGAGTTCCTTTCCCTTCCATGAAATTGAAATATCAAAACTAAAGAAAGAACTTTAAAGAAAAACAACTATAGACAAACATTCGTCATAAATTTAGATGCAAAAATTCTGAACAAATTTTTGGCAAATTGAATGCAACAGTGTTTTAAAAAGGACAAACATGGTCAAGTCAGATTTATCCAAGGAATTCAAGATTAGTTTAATATTTGAAAATCCATCAGTGTAATTCATCATAATAACAAACTAAAATGAAAAGGCCATATCACCTTAGTATATGCACAATCAGTCATTTTTCAGAACACTTCATCTTACTGATGCAAAAAAGCATTGGCAAAATCCAAATCCATTCTTGATTTTTTTAAAAATATTTTTTAATTGATTTTTTACAGAGAAGAAGGGAGAGAGATAGCTAGAAACATCAATGAGAGAGAAACATCAATGAGCTGCCTCCTGCGCACCCCCTCCTAAGGATATGTCCACAACCAAGGTACATGCCTTTGACTGGAATTGAACCTGGGACCCTTCAGTCTGCAGACCGACGCTCTGTCCACTGAGCCAAACCGGTTTCGGCCCATCCTTGATTTTTTTTTTTTTTAAACAACTCAATAAACTAGGAAAGAGAGAAATTCCTCAGTCTAATAAAGAACATCTATAATGTCCTTTATTAGATATATTAGACAATAAAGAGACTTACATCTAACTCTTACAATAAAACAAACAAAAAAAAAGCCAATTAAAAATGAGCAAAGGGACTTAAATAGACATTTCCCCAAAGAAGATATGCAAAAGACCAACAAGCACATGTAAAGAGGCTCAACCACATTAGTCACTAGGAAATGCAAATCAGCACCACAGTGAAGTACCCCTGCATATTCAATAAGGTGGCCATAGTAACAATAACTAACAATTCAGAAAATACCAAGTGTTTTAAAAAAATACAGAGGGAGAGAGAAAAAAAAAAGAAAATATGGAGAAATTGGAACCCTCAGACATTGCTAATGGAAAGGTAAAGTGATATAGCTCCTGTGGAAAACAGTTTGGTGGTTTTTCCATAAATTAAACATTGAATTACCGTATGACCCATCATTCCTACTACCAAAAGCATTGGAAGCAGGTGTTCAAACAAAACAGCACTATACACAATAGTGAAAAGGTAGAAACCACCCAAATGCCCATCAACTGATGAATGGATAAAAAAAAATATAGTCTAGTTACACAGTGGAATGTTATTCAGCTATGAAAAGGATGAAGGACTGATAGATGCTGCAAATGTTTGAACCTTTAAAACATTATGCTGTAAACATTATAACCAGTCACAAAGGATTCTGCTTAGACAAAATGTCCAGAATAGGCAAATCTGTAGAGACAAAAAATAGATTAGGGCTGGGCTGGGTGTTGGTAGGAAGTGGGGAGTGACTGCTAAAAGGTGTGGGATTTCTTTTTGGGGTGATGAAATGTTCTGAAAATGACAGATTGTGCATATACTAAAAACCATCAACGTATACACTTTATTTTTTTTAAAATATATTTCAATGATTTTTTTTTACAGAGAGGAAGGGAGAGGGATAGAGAGTTAGAAACATCGATGAGAGAGAATGTACATGCCCTTGACCGGAATCAAACCCGGGACCCTTCAGTCTGCAGGCTGTGCTCTATCCATTGAGCCAAACCGGTTTCGATTGGTGTGAGATATATGGCACATAACTGATCCTATATAATAAAAGGCTAATATGCAAATAGACCAAACAGCAGAACAACCCAACATCTGGTTGCTATGATGTGCGTTGACCACCAGGGAGCGCGTACATGGTGGGTGTCAGCAGCAGGTGGCAGAGCATGGAACATGGCGGATGTTGGCCGTGGTGGGATGGTGGAGCAGGTGAGCAGGGGCACCAGACCAAGGCAGGGCGTTGGTCACTGTCATCGGGTTGTTACTGAAAATTCTTTGCTCCCACGTGCCATGGTCCGCCCGGCGCTTCCACCTGCTGCCAGCCCCGATGGCCCCTCAGGGGGAGGGGGAGGTAGAGAAGCCCTCTGGGACATCAGGGCTGGCAGCTGCTGCTTGCCCCCGCTGACAGCATGGAGCAATTGGGGCTGGTGCCGTCAGCAGTGTGAGTGGGGCCTGAGCAGTCAGTGCATGGAAGTGGTGGCAGAGGGAGTAGGGCTGCTGGCAGACAGGACTGCATCTGTGATAGGAGGAGCCAGGCAGGGGCATGGAGGATGGGCCCAGACCAGCCCCTGTGCCCACCACAGCCTCGCAGCCCACAGTGGCTTTTAAGGTGCACCAATTTGTGCACTGGGCCCCTAGTGTCTCAATAAAGATGTCATAAATAGTAACAGAAAAGTGCACACACACCAAGAAGGCACTTTCTTGGAAGGTTCTAAGCGGATTCGGCCTCACCAGAAGTTTAGATAAGTGAAGTTCGACTTAAAGAGCCCCCACAGAGTTTGGATCAGTTATGGCTGGATTTCTTAGGAGAAATAGCAGCGTGGGAATTTAAGGTCATATAGCTAGTCCAGGATGGAAGACAGTCCGAGCTAGGAACTATTGTAGATGCCAGAGTTTGTGTCCTTGCTCTTGGCTAACAGCTGAGAACATCCATGACTGCGAATCTCAGTGAGATAGCTCCCTTTCCCTACCGCCAACTCCACGGTGCTCATCAGAAAGCACTCATCACTTGGGTGCCACCATCTGTTCAATAGGATCCCAGAAGTCTTGGATTCAGCAATTTCTAGAGCAAAAATCAGGACAAAGCAATCCCTTTGAAGATATTCAGCATGCAGCTTCTCTCCTCGGGGAAGTGATGTCTGCCCACAGGAACACTCAGCTGAGAATAAGATAGAAGGCTGTGTGACATAGTGCCCGCATGTCAGAGCAACCTGTGCACACTCAGAGAAACAGCCGCATGTAAGCTCTGCTGACTGTTCATGACTATCCAGGGCAACACTAATTCATCGGGATGGATTTCAGATAGCAGACTTTTTAAAATATATATTTTATTGATTTTAGAGAGGAAGGGAGAAGGAGAGAGAGAAGCATCAACGATGAGAGAGAATCATTGATTGGCTGCCTCCTGCATGTCCGCCCCCCCCCCCCCTCCCGCTAGGGATCAAGCCAGCAACCCAGGTATGTGCCCTTGGCCGGAATCAAACCTGTGATCCTTCAGTCGCAGGCCGACGTTCTATCCATCGAGTCAAACCAGCCAGGGCTAGCAGAGCTTTATCTCACAAGATATTTCTGTGCTTTAAGTATATGGGTTTGTTTGCTGAGCCTTCATTTTTATCTGATCATCAAATGAATAGAAGGACCAAAATCTCTGTCTGCCTTTGGATTATTTCTGTGAGATAGATTCCCATGTATGAAATAATCCCAAGTCAAAGGGTGTGAGCATTTATAAAGGTTCTTGAACCTCATTGCCACATTGCTTTGCAAAAAGATGGAACCAATTTACACTCTTACCAGCAGTGTATGAAAATATATTTAAATGCAAATTCCAAACTGCGGAGAGGCTCCTCCTTGGGCATTTCACTTAAAATTTTGTTTACTGCTAAGCAAACAGTGACCTAGGGTGTTGAAAGAAGAAAGTCTGACATGGAAGTGGAGCAGGTAGTGAAAACGGCTCTCAAGCCGAAATGAGCTTTAGAAAGGCCGGAGCAGGATAACAATTGTAAGGCAGCATCACAGGGACCATTAACCATTTGGCTTGGATTGGATTGGCAGCTGCCAAGAATGTGGGGCGTGGTCCATGTACCAAATTCTAGTTGAGAAAAAGGAGTGTATTTTATGTATTTACACTTTACGCTGTTCCACACACAATTTTTAAGATTCCGAAAGGCAGGAGAAAGGGGCATTGTGTATGAATAATCAATCTCGTGCAAGTGAGAGGAACCCACGGCCCTGGAACTACTGTCAAGTCTTATCTCTCCCTGCGGCCCCGCCCGGCGGGTAAATCCCCAGTTCGGTTTGCAGCCGCAGTGACCGCCTCTGCTAATCCTGGGCGCGGCGGTTTAGGGGGCACGAGGGCGGGGCAGGCGGGGAAAGCCCGGACTCGGGGTGCCAGCCCACCGAGTTCTGCACAAACTCATGTGGTGCTGGCGCCTCCACCTTCGGCCGGGATCCCCCTCTGCCCGTTACAGCAGCCGCCCGGCCGGCCCGCGAGTCTTCCAGGACTTGTGGGGCCCCCGCCGGGGAGAGCTGGCTCCCGAGGGGGAGCCGGACCTCACTTTCTCACTCTTCCCCCGTTCCTGCTCCCTCTCCCTCCTTCCTTTTCTTCTTGGCGTCTCCCCTACCCCCTCCTCTCCTCCCTCCTTCCTCCTCCCCTGCCCCTGCGCCCAGGCCGACCCTCCCCTCCCCTCCCCTCCCCTCCCCTCCGCCTTCCCCTCGCTCGGAGCCCCTCTCCCTCCCCTCTCGCCCCGCCCCTCCTCCCCGCGCCGCTCTCGGCCAATCAGCGCGCGGCGGCCCGGGCCCCGCCCCCGCGGTTCCGGGGCCTGCGGAGCCGGCCGGGGCGGAGGGCGGCGCCGCGGGGCGGGGGCGGATGGGGCCCGGCGGGCGGGGGTCGCGGGCGCGGGGCTCGCCGGGACGCCGGCGCCCGGGGCCGTGAGGACGAGGCGGCGCGGGGCCTGCCCGGCATGGGCCAGCCGCGGCCTGGCGGGGCCGAGCCGGCGGGGGGAGCGCGGGGCCGGGCCTGCGGGGCGGGCGGCCCGCCCGGGGGCTGAGGGAGAAGTGGGCGCGGAGGAAGGGGCCGAGCCTCGGCGGTGGGTGGAGCGGCGAGGGGGCGGGGGCTGGGCCGCGGTGCAGCGGAGCGGGCGCCTGTCCGGAGCGCGGCGGCGGCGCCGGAGGAGGCGGAGGCGGCCCTGACGAGCGCCCGGAGGTGGCGGCCGAGGCGCCGGGGGCCCCATGGGCGGGTGTGTGGGCGCCCAGCACGACTCCTCGGGCAGCCTCAACGAGAACTCGGAGGGCACCGGAGGTAGGTGAGCGCCAGGGGGCAGCCTCGGCCCCCCATTGTTCCCGGCCCGGGCCCGGCCACCTGTCCCGGCCCGCGAGCCCGCGGCCGGGGTCCCGCGCCCCTTTGTCATCCCTCCTCCGCGTCACTGCGCCCCGCTTCCGGCCGCCCAGGCCGCGGGGTCCCCCTTCCCCCTTCCCCTCCCCTCCCCTCCCCTGCTCTCCCGCCCGCCCGCCCGCCCCGCAGAAAGTCCTCCGCCCGGGCACGCCGCCCGCCCTCCCGACCCCGCGCGCGGCCGGGACGCTCGGCCCGGAGCTGCCCCCCGGCCCCGCGCCGGCGGTGAATTATGCAGGAGCGGATGGCGGCGCGGCGGGGCGGGGCGGGCCCACTGCCTCCCCCGGCCCGGCCCGCACCTTCCCCGCGGCTCAGCTTTCCGAGGCTCAGGTGACAGCCCGGCCCCTCCCGTTGGGCCATTTAAACCCGAGTCCTGAGCCCGGGGCCGCGGGCTCTTTCCCGGGGGCGGGAGCGGGCGGGGGACGTGGCTGCCCGCTGCCCGGGTGCGGGCCAGCTCGCCTTCGGGGTGGGCTAGTCAGATTCCGATCCGGCTGACGTCAGGGAAAGATGTAGGATAAAAGCACAAATGCACGGTGTCCGCCTTCCCGCAGGATCGGGTCCTTAAAAGTTTTCCTGCACGGAACGCGCTCCTACTTCATTGTATCCCAAAGAGTTTGCCGAGGAGAGGTCCTTAATTCATTAATCCTGCCTTTCCTTACGTGACCTTTTACCGAATCCATGCCATAGCTGTGTGCAGGGTAGTGTTTTACTTACAGAGGAAACCTCTAGGGATAACGGAGGAGTCGGTGTCGGTTTGGGTGCAACCTTATATTACGTAGATGTCTCCCATGAGGGGCCTATATGTATACGTTACTAAATGAAATCGTTTGGGGATAAAAGAGTTTACAACTTTTTCTTAGACTAAAAGTTGTTGCTTGCCCTATCCCTTAAGCTCCGTCCATGAACCAGGCGCACACCTAACTTTCCGCTAATGAATTTCCTGAATTGCATGATGCTTAGCCTCGCCACTTGATTAAAATCTCTGGGTGTCCTGCGTGATGGCTAAATCTTGGGCAAATAGTTGGAAAGGTCGGTGGAGTGTTTCTGAAAAAATTGTCCAGGAAAACTACTTTAGAGTGCATTTCAAGTCATACCAGACGTTTTTGGTGGCATATTAACAAAGATCCGCAGCGACAACAAAGCAGGAAGATAAAAAGTGTATGATTTAAACCACAAAACAGCCTTGGGTTAAGATCAAATTGGGGGTCACAGTGATTCTTCTTGCCATTAAAGTGGTACTTGTTATAGGTGGTGTTTAGTTTTAATTGTTTTACACTACGTTGAAATTCAAATAAACATTTTTTCTCTTCTTGGTAATAAACTTGAGCCAATTTATTTCTTGTGATAGTGTGACTTAATGACCAGCCATGTATGTTAGTGTGGGCTTTTAAGAGCATGAAGTCTTGGGTTTTGGCTATTTATCACCAGTGGTATCTAGTTATTTCGATAGATGGCTGTAGTATCAGTTTCTTTGAAAACTGAGTTCTCTGGACCTTAAGCAGTGCCATATTTTTCCAAATTAAAGTTTAGAAAAAAACTTTTTTTTTTTTGTTTTCTTCTGGAGAGAAGGCGTGGCCTTGGGGTGGAGAAAGGAGCTGTGAAGGATAAAGGATTATTTCTGGGATTTAGTTATAGAAGCCTCTATTCTCCATTATTGTCCTGATAGTTAGGAGTTAATTGTGGTTTAAAGGAATTAGTTCAGGTGAGCGGTTCAGGTTAACAAATTAAATAGCTCTTGCTTAGTACAGTAAGCTTTTGGTGGGAAGGGAAAGACTATTCTTCCTAAGAGTGTTGGCACAGATCCTTTGCATTTCAAACATTTAGTAGTGGTTAGTAGTTGTAATCTGGACATACGGGTTATGAAAATTTCCTTTATCAACATGGAATAAAGTACAGACTTCTGATGCTTTTCATGACAGATTTAAGATTTTCATGACAGATATACATTCACAGTTGTCCTGCAAACATCATATAATGGCAAATAATTGTGTGTATACCGAGAAAAATTTCCTTACTAGGTACAATACTTGTTTAAAGGAATTTGAGAAATTTTTGCAAAAAGACTAGAATGTGGAAATGACTTAATTCATGAAAGATTTGTGTTATTTGAAATCATTTCTAGCATCTTTCTTTGGCATACCTTGCCTAGAATTCAGTTTTTGAGTTTTAGCTACTTTGACCATCTTTTAATGCCTAATGTTAGTCAAGACAGATATATTTTAATAGGATTTAACAATTCTCTCCACAATTTCATGCTCCTAGGATTTTCTGTTGTTTTGACATTTTTAGATAGCATATTCTGTATGGTTGTCTGCCTTATTATGATGACATTGTGATGTTTAGGACGTCTAGATTAGATTTTAGCTCATGGTATTTGCTAAGGAATTAAATCTCGTACGATTTTTGAAAATAAGAATTATGGGGTGGGGGATTAATAAAATGAAATTAATTGAAGACAGCCAGCTCGATCCTTTGTTCTCTTTAATGACCATAGTGATGTACAAAGATTACTTGCTGCGTGTGTCATTTTCCATACATTGTGATATTCCAAAAGGACTGGCCTTGATGGTCACAAGTTTCCACGTTTACAGGAGGATAACAGAATAATGTACATTCACTTTTTAGTTTATGAAATATATTCTTATTGATTTCGTAGAGGAAGGGAGAGAGATGGAAACATCAATGATGAGAGAATCATAAGTAGGCTGTCTCCTGCATTCGCACCTGCATCTCCTTCCCTCCCTCCCATCCCCCCTTCCCCTCTGGGGATCAAGCCTGCAACCTAGGCATGTGCCCTGACTGGGAATTGAACCATGATCTCCTGGTTCATAGGTCGACACTGAGTCTGGAGCTAGTTTCATTTTTTTTTTAAATATATATTTTATTGATTTTTTACAGAGAGGAAGAGAGGGATAGAGAGTGAGAAACATCGATGAGAGAGAAACATCTATCAGCTGCCTCCTGCACACCCCCTAGTGGGGATGTGCCCGCAACCAAGGTACATGCCCTTGACCGGAATCAAACCTGGGACCTTTCAGTCCGCAGGCTGACGCTCTATCCACTGAGCCAAACCGGCGCTAATTTCATATAAAATTTGCCATATTAAGCCCTTATCAGAAATACAATTTGCAAATATTTTCTCCCATTTTGTAGATTATCTTACTTTCTAAAATGAATTCCAATTTATTTTTCCTTTTGTTACCTGTGCTTCTAGCTTAGTTTTATATATGTTTAATCCTTTGTTTATTGGGAGAGAGTAATTCTGTAATCAGTAATTCACAAATTTTTAACATTCTTTTTCTTTTTTTTAAAAATATTTTATTGATATTTTACAGAGAGGAAGAGAGAAGGATAGAGAGTTAGAAACATCGATGTGAGAGAAACATCGATCAGCTGCCTCTTGCACACCCACTACTGGAGATGTGCTCGCAACCGAGGTACATGCCCTTGACCGGAATCGAACCTGGGACCTTTTAGTCCGCAGGCCGACGTTCTACCCACTGAGCCAAACCGGATTCGGCTTAACTAACATTCTTAACTATGAATAGAAAGTTAAAATTTTAAGTTTATTTCCTCTGTCTAATCTGGTAAAAAGGTTGATTAGCATTGAAATGGTTTTTAGAAAGTTGACAAAGCTACCTTCCATTGGGCTAGTCCCACTCTTTTTAATTTTTACCTCCAAATTGGTACTCATATTTTCTATGTTTTATATAAAGTATAATATATTTTATAACTAGTGGCCTGCTGCACGAATCTGGCACACTAAGAGGAAATTAATTGTGCCAATAGTTGGTCTTCAGATACATTCTGCCGATGATGCTGGCTTCTTCAGCTTCGGAATGTTAACAAAAACAACAAAATTCAGGATTGACAATGATAGATCGAAACACACATGGAATTGGCACCTGTGAGAGCTTTATATTGAAATATGTATCATGCATGTACTACCCTGTTTCCCCGAAAATAATACAGTGTCTTATATTAATTTTTTCCCCAAAGTTGCGCTAGGTCTTATTTTCAGGGGATGTCTTATCTTTCCATGCGCTAGGTCTTATTTTCAGGGAAACACGGTAGTTAATGTTTATTTTTAAATTGTACCGACTGGTCGGTCAGATGGATGATTGGTCACTTAGACACACACACACACATATATGAATTTCTATATTTTCCATTCTGTTTTATATTTTTAACACCAAGAGTTGAAATCTCTTCCACCCACTCCACCCCCAGTTAAGATTATATTGGAATTTATGTTAGAAGGGATTTCAGAGAGGAAAGGAGAGGGAGAGAGAGATAGAAACATCAATGATTACAGAATCATAGGCTGCCTCCTGCACACCTCCTACTGGGCATGGAGCCTGCAACCTGAGCATGTTCCCTGACTAGGAATCAAACCATACCTCCTGGTTCAGGGGTTGATGTTCAACCACTGAGCCATGCTGGCTGAGCTGGAAAGGCGTTCATTATTAAAGAAGATTCTTATTATGGATATTAAATGTACTGTTTTTGTTTTTTTTTGTTTTTAATTCTGATTTTATTTAGGAGTCAGTTGCTAGTGCTATATATTGTACTATGGACAGAAGCTTTAAGCTTTTAGAAATGTTAGGAGTCTTTATTCCTCTGATTTTTGATAGCTTTAGTTTATATAACACCTCTCTTATGCAGCAATTTTAATAGATTTTATTTTGAAATCCTATCCTCTTACTGTAAATGCAAAACTTTGGCAGCAAATTTTGAGTGGTACTGTACTCAGTGAGTCTCCTAATGAGAATGATTATTGAGTATTAATCAATAAGGAACTTTTGCCATGATGTTAATGGTTAGTTATCTCTCATGTGGCTTTTGACCAAAACACATTCTTCTCTCGTTGCAAGAAAGCAGTGTGTTGGTTTTGGTAAGCAGCATGATCATGTTAATTGGGCATGGTGATCAGTTTGCCGATTTAGTGATTCTCTCATTTTTCCTTACCGCAGACCACCTGAATGGTTTATCTTCATTTGGTGGACCACTGCGCCTGATTCTCCCGTCGCCCCTCACCATCCTTACCCAGCTTTCTGCTTGTACTTATCGGGCAGTATTAGGCTACCAGTAAGCTCCTCATGATTCACTGGTAGTTCAAGGACCATAGGTTCAGACTTTATTAACGCATATGTACTTAAAAATGCATGTGTGTTGGCCAAGAACAATCAGTATGTATTCATCTTGCATCAGGTACTTTGACTTGCAGTCAGCAAGAATCAAGTTTGTTTCTGAGTATATTCCATCCGTAAATTGAGCTGAGAGGTTAAATATTGCTGAGTATACATTGGGTATTATACCATATTTTTGCATGTTTGAAATAGAACTTGTAGAAGTTTCCATTGTAGTTCTGTTTTCAGACATGAAATTCTGTTGAAGTTGGATAGCAAAGAAAAAATGTGTGAAAATTATTTAAAATAAATTTTACTTGTGTGGGGTCTTAATGATATATATTTGCTGAAGACTTCATTAGGAAATGAACTAGTGAGTTTGGGGCTTCTCTAAATTCTTACAAAAAACCCTACAGATAATTTTTGCATTGGTTCAGATAGTGCTATGTGAAAGAGTATCAAAGGGACAGAGTAACAAATAGTCCAGAACATTTAAGTGACAAATCTGGTTCATGATAAACTGTCATATTCAATTGGGGCAGACATTTTATTTTTTAGGTGAATTAAGGTGGTTCCTCTGAAACTTTAAAAATAGCCAGCCTCCATTATGTCTGATTTCTGCACTGTGAAAGCAAGTAATTTGTGATCTAATGGAGGAATCATACACTTAGATAATTAGGAAAAGTTTTAAGTCACTATGGCCATGCAAAAAGTAGTAGTAGGAAGTTCAGGGAGTAGTAATAGAGCAGGGCCAGAAAACTTAGCTAAAGAAGTGGCATAGGAAGTTGGTCTTGAAAGAGGAGCAGCCAAAACCGGTTTGGCTCAGTGGATAGAGCATTGGTCTGCGGACTGAAAAGTCCCAGGTTCGATTCCAGTCAAGGGCATCTACATTAGTTGCGGGCACATCCCCGGTGGGGGTGTGCAGGAGGCAGCTGGTCGATGTTTCTCTCTCATTGATGTTTCTAACTTTCTATCCCTCTCCTTCCTCTCTGTAAAAAAAAAAAAAAAAAAAAAAATATATATATATATATATATATATATATATATATATATATATATATATATATTAAAAAAAAAAAAAAGAGGAGCAGATGTAGAAAAGGCAGAAGGGCATTCTGTATATTCTGTATGCAGAGGAAATTACTTGTATAGAAATATGAAAACCAAACAAAACATGGCATTTGGAGGGACTGGCAAGTAGCTTGTGGAGTGGATAGGTGAAATGTGAAGTCAACCTTGGAAGGCATAGTTACAATAATTGGGCCAAGTTGTGAGACAATATTATCTATCCTAGTCTATATAATAAAAGCCTGATATGCTAAATGTCCGACCATTTGTCTGGTCGTTAAGACATGCATTGACCCCCAGGGGCCAGAAGCTCCGAACAATAGGTTAGCTTATTGATGGGGTTCAATTGATCAGGACTAGGCAAGATGGGCCAGACATGCCCTGGAGCCCTCCTGCAGTCCCTTCCCAGCCCGATCATGCCCCAGTGCGAGGGATTCCACTGGTGTGTGAATCTGCACCAGGCCTCTAGTATATACATAAAAGCTTTCTCTATATATAAAAGCCTAAGTGACCATTCGACCATCTGACTGGTAGCTATGACACTCAATGACCACCAGGGGCAGACACTCTGACTGGTAGCTATGATGTGCACTGACCACCAGGGGGCAGACACTCACTATAGGGGCTGCCGAGCGGTGATGACTTGGCAGCTGTAGTGACTTGGCAGCTGCGATTCTCGGGTGACGTACCCAGAACAGGAGAGGAGGAAGCCCAATTCTGGGGTCCATCACCTGAGAACCACCCTCTTGCCATCTGGCACCCTTCAGGGGATGTCAGAGAGCAGGTTTCGGCCCACTGGTGCACAAATCTGTATACCGGGCCTCTAGTAAGTAATACTGGTTAAACACTTTAAATTTTTGTTTTCTTTTTAAACATCTAACAGTTATACTAATTTCTATTCACTGCTACATTCTGAGGTTATTTTATATAGGTTTCTGATGTACTAGGTTGTCATAGTCTTTAATAGATCTTGTAATTTTGACATTTTAATGGATTGTCACATATTAAGCATAAAAATTGTTTTTGTTTTTGTTTTTAACGTGTACATATATGTATTTGCTCCAGATCTGTCTTTGTCTCTTGGGTCCTAGTTTTTTGGCATATGGAAAGAGATTGGGTTAAGATTTTGCAGCTTGCCTGAATTTTAATCTCTATTGAGAAAAGGCCTGCATTAGCAGTGGTCCTTTGGACTCTGTTCCTTCCATTGTTGAAAAAAGAGAAAGGATTAGATCTTTTTTTAAAAATATATACATTTCTGTTTTTGGGGGGTTTTTTTAGAGGTGGAGGTAGAGAAAGAGAGAGTGAAACATTGATGAGAGAGAGACATTGATTGGCTGCCGCCCAAAAGCCCTCTACTGAGGACCGAGCCCACAGCCTGGGCATGTGCCTTGACCGGTGCACATGGTCACCAGTGACCTCTCAGTGCAAGGGGAGACAACCAACCAAGCTACACTAGCCAGGGAAAATAGATAATTTTCACCAAGGCTATGTCTAATTCTTGTTTGACACATTTTAAAATAATTTTCAAGTATATTGAAAAGTTGAAAGACTAGTACAATAAACACTTGAATATCTGTCACCTAGATTGAACAAATGTGTGGGTACATACACATATACATTTGCTTAATTGAAAGTGAGCACAAACATCATGACACTTCAACCTGCATCTCTTAAAATTAGGGTTCTCCTACATAACCGCTGTCTCCTGCATAACAGCTAAATACCATTATTGCTCTTAAGAAGATTAACTATCATATTTCCTAATATCTAGTCCATAAGCAGAATCCCCCAATCATCCCAAAAGTGTTTTATAGCTTTTTTTATTCAAATTAAGATCTAATCAGCATTTAGACATTGCATCTGTTTGTCTCTTTAATCTTTTAAAATCTAAACAACTCCCCCTTTCCTTCCCTATGATATTGACTCTTCCACCCCCAACATTGATTTTATGAAGAGTCTTGTGGAATGTACCACACTGGATTTGTTTGTTTCTCTGTGGGAACATTTAGTGTATTCCTCTTGCCTCTGTATTTTCTTTAAATTGGAAATCAGGTAGATCTAATTCTAATAGAATATGATTATTTCTAGGTTACAATGGTCCCAAAATCCAAACTTTATCCAGTTCTTTTCTGCTAACTTTCACACTAGGATAGCTTTCATTAGTGAATAAGCCTGAGCCTGAGAAATCATTTGGTCTGGCCCTGCCAACCATTAGGGATGAGTTAAATGTTCGACCAAATATAGCAGGCTAATTTTTAAGTTGATAATTTTGTATGGATCCTCAAATGATGTTATAAATATCCAAGTGGCCCTGGCAGAAAAAAGATTCTCTACCCCTGCTAAACTTTCATAGAACTATTCTTTGAGTACTTATTTCCCTTCTCCCATTTTCCCCAACTGTCAGATGACAGTTTCCTTTATTGAGGAATAATTGACAAATATAATTTATATTGAAGTGTACAGCATCATGATTTGATAATAGTTTTTCAGTCTTTTAAGGTTTACAAATATAATTAACTAGAGGCCCAGTGCATGAAATTCATGCATGGGACAGGGTACCTTCAGCCCAGCCTGCACCCTTTCCAGTCTGGGATCCCTCTCACAATACTGGACTACTGCCTCCTAATTGCTTACCTGCCTGCCTGCCTGGTTGCCCCTAACTCCCCCCAACCCGCCAAACTGGTCACCTCTTACTGCCCCCCTGCTGGCCTGGTCACCCCCAGCCTCCAGTTATCTCCCTCTGCTGGCCCAGTTGCCCCTCATGGCACCCCTCCCCCCCTTCCCGCTGGCCTGGTCACCCCACACAGCCTGCTATTCAGTCGTTTGGTCATCCCTCACTAACCCTCCTGCTGGCCTAGTTGTAGAGACAGCCATCTTGTGAGGTGTGATGGTCAGTTTGTATATTACCTCTTTATTATATAGGATGAACACATGAGAAGAACGATGATTGTGATGGGCTTTTTGTTGTAAATTTTCTTTTTATAAAGTCTTCACATGCTTTTTATTCTTATGAGGACTCTGATCTTAAGGAAGGCTGATATTAATATCCTTATTACAGAGAAGGAAACAGGCATAGAGAAGTTTTAATCTGGATAAGGAATAAAAAGAGTAGTCCAAACTGTAAGCTCTGTCTGTTTTCTAATTCAGTATTCTCTCCACAGATGGTGAGGGATTTTGGTTGACTTCTTTCTTTGTAGCAGAAATGTGCCTGGGTGTTTCCCTTTATGGCAGTAAACACAGTTGAGCTGAAGTTAACTGAGTGTGGTTCTTAAGGATTCTTTGTGTTCATACTCCAAAGTGGAGATGGCAGCAATAAAAAATGAAGTGGGTAATTGTCTTCGATCTTAGTCAACAAATTATATTGCATCTCACAAGATAAAAATTTTGAACTGAGTTCTTAATTATCTAACTGGAACAAATGGGGAAAAGTAATAACTTTCATCTTTTGTGTCCCTTTACTCAGTTATCTTCTTCTTGTCATTGCCTCTGCTGCCTCTCCCAGACTGAATGTTTTCAGCTTAAAACTCAGTTTATTCAAGCCTGACTTGAATTTAATAGTTGAACATGTAGGGAAAAAAGTTTTCTTGAAGTGCAAGAAAAGAAGGCTTTGTCTAATCTGGAGGAAGCTTAATAAAGTTATTCTAGGCCTGTGATCATAAACCACACTTAGTGGAATATTAGAAAAATCTATCTCCCTCGAATCATAAAGTGATGATTATCCTAAGGGGTGAGTTGAAGGAGGTTACATGGAAGTCCTCTCTGTTTGGTGTAGCCAGCAGTTAAAGGATGGGACTAGAATTTGGAAGAGAAGGAGTGTCTGTACTTAGAATATCAACATATGGACATTTAGAAACACTTCCTGTTTTATAGTAGACTAGAGGATATGCAGGAGGCAGCTGGTTGATGTTTCTCTCTCATCAATGTTTCTGGTTCTCTATCCCTCTCCCTTCCTCTCTGTAAAAAATCAATAAAATGTATTTTAAACTAAAAAAAAAAAAAAAAGATACCTCTCTCCTTTCCCATGAATCTAACCCAAGGGCAGTACAGTTTCTGGTAGTTTTTCTGTTGTGATGTTTGCAGCAAACATCACTTTCTCCAAAACTTGATAGGGAGATAGAGAATTTGATATTTAAGTACCATTTCTGTTCTCTGGATTTTGTGTCAAACAAATCAAATAAAATACTATTTTTTTATGGTTCTATTTTACCTATTCTGATTCTTACCTGACTGCACTTGGAAACCCATTCAAGGAGAAGGACTTGGCAAATGAACAAAATTTTTAAGTAAAGCGTGTTTACCCACATTTTTTCCAGACTCTCTAACAAATCTTAGAATTTCTCAAGCAATGGAGACTTTTCATATTGATAAGGGAGACCATTTTTCTCCAGGCCTCCACTGGGGCTGCTGATCTGCCCCTCTTTCTGATCAGACCCCATTGATAGGCCCAGAGACGCAGACTGGCATAGAAACCAACCAATCACAACCAAATCTGGATCAACTGTGAGGAGCCAATGGCTGCCTAGGAGGTAGAGCTTTTGACGCTGACTGGCATAGAAACTGACCAATCAGATCCAAATTAGCCTGCAGAGGAGGGCAGTTGGGGGCAAGATCAGGCCAGAAGGGGAGAGCAGTTAGGGGCGATCAGGCAGGCAGGCAGGTGAGCTTCTAGGAGTCAGCAGTCCCAGATTGCAAGAGGGATATCCAATTGGAGAGGTTGCAGACTGGGCTGAGGGAACCACCACCACCACCCCTCCCCGTCCCGCCCCCCGCATGAATTTTGTGCACCAGGCCACTAGTATATAACTTTTTCCATACTAGGTTCCAAAATTCATGTTTTGTCTCATTTAGTATAAATTAGTGGTTCTCAAATGGGGATAGCTTTCCCTCCAGGGTATATTTGGTAATGTCTGAAGATGTTCAAACTTTTCCCTTTATATTTTATGTTTTCTATAAACAAGAAGCTTTACAAGTTTAAATAGATCCAAGTTAAACCTTTTGGGGTTGAGATCAGGCTGGCAAGGAAGGGCAGTTAGGGGCAATCAGGCAGTCAGGCAGGTGAGTGATTTGAAGCCAGCAATCCAAAATTGCAAGAGGGATGTCTGACCGCCTATTGGATTGGGCCTAAACTGATGGACGGACATCTCCCAAGGGGTTCCTGATTGGAGAGGGTACAGGCTGGGCTGAAGGACCCTCTCCCCACCCCACCTGTTACCCCCCGTGCACAAATTTTGTGCACTGGGCCCCTGGTGTAAGGATAAGAGGGGCCTGACTTTTTAATCTAGTTATAGGGTCATAGTCCTGGCACTTCTTGATTTTGAGCAAGTCTTTTATCCTTGATAGCTCTTACATTACTTCCTGTAAAATAGTAAAGGTGGCTTGTACCATCTAAGGTTTCCTCCACCTCTAAATCCTCAGACAGTAGAGATGCTATCCTATATAATAAAAGCCTAATATGCAAATTGGTTGAATGGCAGAACAACCGGTTGCTATGACTTGCACTGACCACCAGGAGGCAGACAGTCAACACAGGAGCTCCCACAGGGCCTAGGCTAGCCAAGGCAGGTGCCAGCAGCAGCCCCCCGATTGCCCCGCCAGTTGCTCCACAGATCAGCCCTGATCACCAGCCAAGCCTAGGGACCCTACCCATGCAAAGATTTCATGCACCGAGCCTCTAGTGGTTATGGTAATACCTGTTGGCATGTTAATGCTCTTATTTTAGGCATTTTAATCTCCATATCCTATTTTTATTTTGGCAGTTCGCTGCTTTAGATTAAGGGAATATATGTTTTAAGTATGTATATATAAATAGTGCATTCTGAATTTATGTAAGAATAAAATACTTTACAGAATCCTTTTAAGTTAGCACAATCTGCTATGGAATGGTTCTGTAGGATCTCTTCTTACCTCTTAAGGGTGACAGGAAAATTTCCCTTTTATTTTCATGATTTTAAGACTCGTTTTCTAAAGTGGGAGCATCATCTCAGTCCTAGTCTTTGCTGCTTTAAAGTCTTCGGAATTCTTTGAAACAACATATTGTCTTTTGACGGTGATCTCTTTAAATATCCTTTTTTCCTTTTAACCCCCCGTTGCCTGTTGTGTTAGGGAAAGTCTGCTGAAGGTATTTTGCCTTGAGGTGTCTCTTGATATTTACCTATGCATTATGACTTCTTGTTTCTTCATTTGAAGAATTCGATTATTAAATCAGGGTTTTTCAAAGCAGGGACAAAAGCAGGAAAATAACTGTGAACACATTTCACTTTGGAAATAATTACTTTTAATCAATAAAGTGTCGAAAATTAGTTTCTTGCAAAAGTGCATTCAATTGTGGAGCAAAAATATTTAAGATGGTGTTGCTATTTAAATCTGAGAAGCAAGCCTTTCTTGTTTTATTCCATGTTAAAGCTCTTTGTCACAGAGTGGGAAAGATAAGGGGTAGATGAATGTGATTTAAGAGGCTTCTGAGAAGATGAGTTTTTGGCAATGTCTTGATAAAAACTGGTATTTTCTTAGATGTCTTTTTAAAAAAATAGGTTTCTGCCCTAGCTGGTTTGGCTCAGTGGATAGAGTGTTGGCCTGCGGGCTGAAGGGTCCCAGATTCGATTCTGGCCAAGGGCACATTCCTGGGTTGTGGGCTTGATCCTGAATAAAGGGCATGCAGAAGGCAGCCACACAATTATTCTATCTCACCGTTGATGTTTTCTTCTCTCTCTCCCTCTCCCTTCCTCTCTAAAATCAATAGAATGCATGTTTTTTTAGATTTCTGCCTTAGCCTGTTGCTCTGTGGTTAGAGTGTCAGCCCAAGTGACTTGAAGGGTATCGAGTTGGATTCCAGTCAAGGGCACATACCTCAACTGCAGGCTCTATCACTAGCCCCTGATCAGGGCACATGCAGGAGGCAGCTGATGTATCTCTTTCATATAGATGTTTCTGTCTCTCCTCCTTTCCACTCGCTCAAAAAAAAAAAAAAAAAAAAAAAAAATCAATGAAAAAATATACTTGGATGAGATGAACAAAAAAAATTGTTTGATTTGTTTCTTTTTAAATAATTTTTATTGATTTCAGAGAGGAAAGGAGAGGGAGAGAAAAAGAAACAAAAATGATGACAGAATTATTGATCAGCTGCTTCCTGCATGTCCCCTACTGGGGATTCTGCAACCTGGGCATGTGCCCTTGATGGGAATTGAACCTGGGGCCCTTCAGTCCGCAGGCCGACAGTCTGTCCAAATGAGCCAAACATTCTAGGACCAATCTTTTGTTTCTTACATGCTTGCAGTAAAACTAAGTATGGTTGCTTGCCTGCAATTTAAAGATTTAGAAACAAATATGATTAATAAGAGCTGTTTTCTGTCTCTAACTTCATTATCAGAGCATAGTACTTACTCCTATTTATATGAGTAATATTGAACATCTGTTTTAATGTCAGGAGTCAGTTGTGTAAAGCAGGTACATCTAAAAGTTTCAGAGCATAAAATATCTAAATGAGTATACATATTTTATAGCTGTTTTTGCATAATTAAAAATGGTATATTTGGGGCAAATAGAGCTACTTAGCTCCTTAGGCTGATTTCTGTGTCCAACTATTTGCAGAAGTGCAGGTTTGTGATTTCAGCTAAAATCAAAACACAAGATTCTGTGAGCAAATTCTTAGAAAATATACTCTGATAAATGCACAGGAAGTGCATGACAATCAGAACAATTCTTTTTAAGATTAGGAAGGTTTACTGAAATACTTGTAGCTTTATTATAATACCAATCATCATTATTAATATGTTTTACAAATACTTAAGACCTCATAACAGCATAAATAACATAATTAACAAATATTTGTTTTAATAGGAGCATAGTCTTTTTTTAATATGTTTTTATTGATTTTAGAGTAGAGAGAGAGGAACATTGATGAAAACAGAACCACCATTTTGCTGTCTCCACCCCCCCTACTGGGAATTGAACCTGTAACAAACTCTCAGTGCATGGCACAACACTGAACCAATTGAACCACACTGGTCAGGGTTCACGGGAGCAAAAGTTTAAATGCTTTTGCTAAATGTTGTTTTACTTTTTACAATTAGTTCATTTTTAAATATATATTATTGATTTTTTTATTTTTTATTTATTTTTTTACAGAGGAAGGAAGAGGGATAGAAAGTTAGAAACATTGATTAGCTGCCTCTTGCACACTCCTCACTGGGTATGTGCCCACAACCAAGGTACATGCCTCTCCCCACCCCCCCCCCCTCCCCCCCGCTGCCACCACCAGAATCTAACCTGGAACCTTAGAGTCCACAGGCCGATGTTCTATCCACTGAGCCAAACTGGTTAGGGCCAGTTAGTTCATTTAACATAAGGTATTGAATAAGTTAGGTAATAAACTATATTTAGTTTCTTTAACATGAAGCTTTTAGCCTCAGTGAAAATTCTGCACTGCTCATTCGTTTCTCTAAATGAGAATGAGAAACCAATGTTGCAGAGTTTTTAAATTATTTTAGTAATGGACATTCGATAGTCAGATATTTTGTATTTCATATATTTGTTATATAAATAAAAACAATGAAGACGCAGACATAAAGGCAAGCTTACTTCATGTCACCAACTTATTTTTATTTACTTTTGTACAAAGTAATTACTTTGGGACTTTTGACAGCATATAGATTTGAAAATGGATGTGGAGTTATCATTATCCTTATACAGCATAATGTATCATGTATTCTTTTGATGGAACTTTGTTTTTATGGTTTTACAGATCCAGGAATGTGCAATAAAGCATTTTTTAATTTATAAGGAAGGTGCTTTTACTTTTACAAAGTATTGTCTACCTTTATTATGAGACTAGAGGCCCGGTACATAAAATTCCTGCTCTTGGGTCCCTCAGCTCGGCCTGCACCTTCTCTCAATCTGGGAGCCCAGGGGATGTCTGACTGACTGGGGAGGGGTGGACAAGGAGGGAGGAGCAGGCCTAAGCTCAGTCGGACATCCTCAGCGCTGCTGTGGAGGCCGGAGAGACTCCTGCCAGGGCGCTGTGCTCGCCAGCCAGCCGTGAGCCTGGCTGCTGGCTGAGCCGCACTCCCCCTGTGGGAGCGAGCGCACTGACCACCAGGGGGCAACTTCGGCGTTGAGCGTCTGCCCCCTGGTGGTCAGTGTGCATCATATCAACAAGTCTTACTGCTGTTCAGTTGATTTGCATATTAGTCTTTTATTTATATAGGATAGGATAGTTTTTCTGTTGGGTTCCTCTGTTTGAGGGCCTCTTTCAAGTGTCTGTGGTTTAAGTACTGAGGTTGTGTAGGTTTTGCTGCAATTTTTGCCTTGTGTTTCTCACAGTGACAGGCTTATATCAGGTTATCTGTCCAATAGATTTCATACAGATGAGGCTAGACAATTCTGTGGAACTACTCAGATAGACCTGAAAGTTTATTAAAATACATATCTACCCATCACGTCCTGTCTCCCACTTTCTACTCAGTAAACTAATGTTTGGTGTACTCTGTAAACTATTTCTGAGTCATCTAAAAATTAAAGTAGCAGAAAATGAAATTTATCTTTCATTTTACCTTCTTGGTGGGATCAGTAGGAGGTGGATTGTGATTATCTAGTACATTTGAGACACTTTTTGGCGAATAATCCTCGACCTGCATTTATCTGTATTTTTTGTAAGATGCAGTAAAAAGTCTTAGCAGATTGTATTTCTCACATTTGAATTAAACCTGCTAGTAAATAATTTTCCTTCTCTGCTATGTACACCCTTTTAGAACTCAACTGGTTTGCATTTCACCAGGATAAGTTAGAGGGCCAAAAAGTACAGTGAGTCGAAGTATTGAGTGTTTTAAGAGAAAAACAGCTGGCCAGTAGCATGGTGTGCCACTGTGAAGGTGAGAGGATGAGAACTGATGTGTGCTGCCTGGAAATAAAGTGCTAGATGGGCTGAAGAGAGCATGGTTTAATTCAAGTGTGGAACTACATATGCCTGTGCCTTGCAGCATTAATTGGTCCTGTCTGGCATTACATTGGCCAGAAATATTAATTGGCCAGAAACAGTCTGGTATGGGATGTAGATTGGCCAGGCTGGAGTAATTTTGTTTTATTTCTGTAATGAATAGCCCAAATTTAATTTGGCCCTAGGCCAGTGAGGGAGTGGTTAATTTCATGGATTCCTTAGAACCATTTTGGCAGTAATTTCTTTTAAATTAGTGTTCTTCCTACAATTAAATATAGAACATTGAATTTTGACATACACCCTCTCCTTCCCACCTGCTCTGTCATTTATGTCCCACCCACTCTTAGCCAATACTTTAGTGTTTTTACCTATTCTCCCATCTATCAAACTGGTTCTTAGGTATGGCACTGATGAGGGAAGATGGGTTCTGTACGTCAGTGTGAGGTCAGTGACTGTGGGCCAGGTAAGTAAGAGAGCAGAGACATGGCATGCGACTAGTCCTAGCACTTCTGCTCTGTAACATTCTCTAAGGAGCTGTACTGCCACTTAGGGCGAAACAGGATGGACTCCTGTCCTCTGTTTTTCTTCTCTTGGATGGAAAGTGGAGTAGGGTTTTGTAGTTCTGTTCCCGTGGTTGGAGTGTCTCACCTGTTCCAATCCTAGTTCCTCCAAAGAGTGAAGCACTGGTTCTGCCCCCTTTTGTCACCCCTTTCTAAATTGGCTCCTGTGTGAATTTCAGAGCAGGGCACTCAACAGCTCCTTGATTGAAGTCCCAAGAGGGGTTTCCTCGTGCAGCTGGTAGTTTAGTTGTCCTTCTCTCACCACAAAGCAGTCTTTTCCCTCTGCCATTTCTCAGAAGTTCCTATTTACTGGCTTCGTAAGTCCAGGGGTTGTGACATTCAAGCTACTGTTGCCATTTGGTTTTCCCTAGTATCTTACATCTTAAGGTATCTCTCTTTTGTGGCACCCTTTAACTCTTTTAATTTTAAAAATATATAAATTAATTTCAGAGAGAAAGAGGGAGAGAGAGATAGAAACATCAGTGATGAGAGAGAATCATGTATTTGCTGCCTCCTGCACACTCCCTACTTGGGATCAAGCCCGCAATCCAGGCATATGTCCTTGACCGGAATCAAACCTGGGACCCCCCCTCCCACCCCTATCCCCCATTCCACAGGCCAACGTTTTATCTGCTAATCCAACCAGCTAAATAAACTCCTTTTATTTTATTTTTTTTATTTTTTTTTTAAAATATATTTTATTGATTTTGTACAGAGAGGAAGGGAGACAGATACAGAGTTAGAAACATCGATGAGAGAGAGTCATTGATCAGCTGCCTCTTGCACCCCCCCCACTGGGGATGTGCCCGCAACAAAGGCACATGCCCTTGACCGGAATCGAACCTGGGACCCTTCAGTCCGCAGACCGACGCTCCACCACTGAGCCAAACCGGCTTCGGCTAAATAAACTCCTTTTAAATCCTGTCCTTATTGTCCCGTGAAACACTTGATACTGTTTTTCTAGGTAATTTTTAAATCATCCTTTGAAAGAGGCATACCACGTAGAAAAGAACTCCGAACTTGTCACTGGAAGTTTTGGGTTGAGCCATCTAATGTCTCCATTTGCTCTTATCGTTCTAAATTAGGTTAGGGGAATTTTAGAATGCAAGAATTAGCTAGTAGGCAAACTTCTAACTATAATTTGGTAAAAGAATCAAAGGGGAATGACCAGATAATTTTGAACACATACATCTTTTGTAAATTTTGGTTTTGATGTTAGCCTTTTATTCTCAGTTGCTTTAGGTCGCAACCAGCCTTTGAAAAAGGAGAAACCCAAATGGAAAAGCGATTACCCCATGACAGATGGACAGCTGCGCAGCAAAAGGGATGAATTTTGGGATACTGCACCAGCTTTTGAAGGCCGTAAAGAGATTTGGGATGCCTTGAAGGCTGCAGCGCATGCTTTTGAGAGCAATGATCATGAACTGGCACAAGCAATCATCGATGGTGCAAACATAACGTTACCACACGGTAGGTGGTCCTCAAGGACAGCGGGACCCAGTGGGCTCCTGTCTAATAATAACAAACCAAACGGGAAGTGTTCATTTACCTGCAATGCATTATTCCACCTTTTTTCCCCTAAGGGAGCATTTCTCTGTGCTTCTTTGTATATGTTTAACTAGAGATAGGTTTACTTGATATGTCTACATTCTAATTTGAAAATACTTTTAATCTCAAGAAATAGAACTGTTGTTCCCTTATTAGCTTGTATTTTCTAGCTTTCTTGTTTTTCTTTTTTTTTCTTCTTTTTTAAATATATTTTTTATTGATTTTATACAGGGAGGAAGGGAGAGAGATAGAGAGTTAGAAACATCGATGAGAGTGAGTCATCGATCAGCTGCCTCTTGCACACCCCCTACTGGGGATATGCCCGCAACCAAGGTACATGCCCTTGACCGGAATCGAACCCGGGACCCTTCAGTCCCCACGCCGATGCTCTATCATTGAGCCAAACCAGTCCCGGCTGTATTTTCTAGCTTTCATACAACCTAGTCCTCTATCAAGGTCCCACTTTCCTAGAGCTTCTACTTCACTGGTTTTCACCTGCACAAAAATGGCAGTCTCAGATGTAGATCTCAGAAGTCATAGGGACTCTGTGGATGCTTCTTTAGTCATACCTTCTCATCAAGACTATTTTTAGCATATATTTAGAAGTGATCCTAAGGACAGTGTCTGTGATTGCAGCTCTGAGCATTATTAGAAACCTTTGCTTAGGAAAGTGAAAGCCGTTTTTTGTTTTTTTGTGTGTGTGTTTTTTTAAATACGTTTTTTTTATTTTTAGAGAGGGGAAGAGAGAGGGTTAGAGAGAGAGAAATATTGGATAAAAGAGGAACATTATCTATCAGCTGCCTCCTGTACACACCCCTGCTGGAGATTGAGCCTGCAACACGGGCATGTACCTTGACCTGGAATTGAACTGGTGACCTCTTGGTTTCTGGGTTGATGCTCAACTGCTGAGCCACACCAATCGGACATGGAATGTGAAAGCTTTGAATATTTTCCAGACACACACATATACTGGACCCATGCACATCCTTTTGCTCGGTCTCCTTGATTAGATGCAAAAATGCTTATGCTATATAAGATTTAGGTGTAGATTTTTATTTTTATATTTATAAACTTATTTTTCCCTTCAGTTTTTCAAGTGAATATTTTTCCAAGTTCCTTTAGCCATACATACACACACACACACACACACACACACACGCACGCACGCACGCACGCACATATATATGTATATACATATATATGCGCCCAATGCACTAAATTCATGCAAAAGTAGACCTTCCTTCCCTGGCTGCCAGCACCAGTTCCCCTCTGACACCCAGGACCCAGGCTTCTCTTGCAGCCCCAGCTTCATCCAGAAGGTGATCTGGAAAGACGTCCAGTCTAGCATATTATGCTTTTATTAATATGCTAATTAGACCTGACAGCCAACAACCTTCCGGATGGAGCCGAGGCGGCAGAGGTGGTTAGGGGCGGTTAGGCAGGCAGGCACAGTGGTTAGGGGCGAGCAGGCAGGCAGGCGAGCAGTTAGGAGCCAGTGGTCCCAGATTAGGAGAGGGATGTCTGACTGCCAGTTTAGGCCTGATCCCTTTGGGCCTAAACTAGCAGTTGGACATCTCCCAAGGGGTCCTGAATTGCTAGAGGGTGCAGGCCAGGCTGAGGCCTTCCCCACCACACACCCCATGCACAGATTCAATGCATTGGACTTCTGGTAGATAATACAAGTCTAAGTAACCATCATGGTGGAACAGCACTGGTCGCTGTGATGCTCACTGATCACCACAGGGCAGACACTCAGCACAGAAGCTGCCCCCTGGTGGTCAGTGCGTTCCCACAGGTGAGCACTGCTCAGCTAGAGCTAAGGAGCAGCAAGCAGCTAGGTGGTAAGGAGCAAGGGATCCTGGACTGCAGCCGAACATCCCCCGAGGGCTCCCGGACCAGAAGGCGGCACAGGTCAGGCTGAGGGACACCCCCCCAATACCCCCTTCCAGTGCACCGGGCCTCTAATGTATATATATTCAGCTGTTGTAAGCAGTGTTTCCTATTTTTATTATATTGTACTTTCATTGTTCCTTTTTCATTATCTTCTTTTGTTTATATTTTCAGAGGTACCGGGCCTTTTAATCATCCGCTTTATGTCCTTTTACACTTTTTAAAATAAAAGGTATTTAACTGTCTTTCCCAATTTTCTAAATTTCCATTAATTTTCTGAATGAACTCTGATTCCAATAAACTTTTTGCCCTGACTGGTGTGGGTCAGTTGGTTGGGTCCCATGTATCAAAACATTGCTTGTCCAACTTCACAGATTATTTTTATTGATAATTTATGACCCTGGATATTTAATTTGGGGAGAGGATAACCATAAAATGAAATCATATTTGACTTTATGGTCTGGATTTCCCCCTCTTTAGATTTACTTTAATGAGATGAGGCACGTGAAAATGCTTCACAAACATTTGATGAAACTGTAAAACGTTTGCAGCTGGCTATAAAGCAGGTTGGGTTTCTGGACTTAAGAAAATCCAAGGAGGCTAATCTCTAAGGAGAGGAAGCTGGGCGTTGCTATGTGATGTCATTACCCAGTGCCCACTTCAGCCGTTTCCTGGCTGGGCAGTGGCTACATTTTGTGCCATGGGGTCTTGGCAGCATTGGCTACAATTTGGTGGGGTGTTGCTCCAGGGTGGTGGCAGGGCTTGTGTCCCACCTGGGGGAAGCCGAGTGTTGGTTTGTGAGTGCCAGGTCCATGGTGCCATTTATTTTTAAATGGTCTGTGTGTGTCACAGCAGTTCCTGCATTGAGCATCTGCCCCTGGTGTTCAGTGCATGTCATGGCAGCTCCTGCATTAAGCATCTGCCCCCTGATGGTCAGCGCATGTCATAGCTACCAGTTGGACAAACGGACACTTAGCCTTTTATATATTGTATATAGGTTGTTACTGTAATGTGATGGTTACTAGTTTCTAGTGTGGGGAACTGCTAGTGATCACAACTGTGCTTGGAGTATATCCATTTCTATGGTGTAATAGCAATATTCAGATTCATTAGTGAACAGCACAGGCTGAGTAATGTTGTTAAAAAAGAAGAAAGGGGACAAACATGTATGTTATGCATGGTGTCTTAACTGCCCTCTTACTTTCTCACCCCAGCTCATCCTATCCTATATAATAAAAGAGTAATATGCAAATTGATCATCACTCCAACACACAAGATGGCTGCCCCCATAAGATGGACATAAGGTGGACATAAGATGGCTGCCACAAGATGGCCAGCAGGGGAAGGCAGTTGAGAAGGACCAGGCTTGCAGAGGAGGGCAGTTGAGGGGGACCAGGTGTTGGTGTCCCTCGTTAGGGCATCATAATGCCAGGGTTCTTTCCCCAGCCTTACAAAGGGTTCAGCATTCTGGAGAAAGGGGCTGCACATAGCTGATTAAGAAGGAGTCCAAAGACGCATGATATTTTTGAAAGGCATTGGGGGTCAGAGGAGCTTCAGCTGAAGGAGCTAGAAGACCCTTCCTGGAGCACGTGCAGTGCTTTTATTCACACAGTTTATCCTAAGGCAAGGTGGAGATAATACACTTCAAAAGGTAAGTTATCAAAGGGTAGACTACAGAAGCATTATCAGTTTGGGGAATAGCCTACAGCTGTTCAGATGTTTGACCAACAGGTGTCAATAAAATGCCCTGAGCTGTCTGACAGTTAACAATTGTCCTATTCAGTTTTGGGGGAAGTACCATTTAGCCATTTCCAACAGGTAAATTACATATGTGGTTCACCCTTGTTGAGCCACCCAAGTCCCATCAACCTTGTGACAGAACTCTTTAATTATTACATGTTGGAATTGGTTCTCGGTACCATGTCTGCAGGGGAGGGCAGTTAGGGGGTAACCAGGCCTGCAGGGGAGGGCAGTTAGGGGTGACCAGGCCTTCAGGGGAGGGCAGTTAGGGGTGACCAGGCCTGCAGGGGAGGGCAGTTAGGGGCAATCAGGCTGGCAAGGGAGTGGTTAGGGGATGATCAGGCTGGCAGCCAGAAGCGGTTAGGGGCAATTAGGAAGGCAGGCAGGTGAGCAGTTGGGAGCCAGCAGTCCTGGATTGTGAGAGGAGCAGCAGTTGTGGGGTCCCAGATTAGAGCGGGTGCAGGCTGGGCTGAGGGACACACCCCACTCCCCTCATGCATGAGTTTTGGGCCTCTAGTTTTACATAACGAGAAGACAGACCTGATGGAACCCATGGTGGGCTGGTGACTGTTGAGGTCTCATTTCTAATGCTTTGTATTTTCAGTCTGTTGATAGTGACCATAAAGATCAGCTTATTAACTCATTTGTTCATTGATAACCATTTCTCAGTGTTCCACTCCCCATATTTATTAGCTTGTATTTAAGTGTTTTGAGTATGGTAGATGTTTTTTACCCAAATTGAAAATCAGCTAACATTAATGTTTCAGTTTGCGTAAAGGACACATTATGAGTAACCTTACAATAAAACATTTATTAAGCATGCTTTCAAGCTTCCCCTAAGGAGAAGACCTAATCATTATAAAGCAGTTCATGCTTTATTAAAAAATTAGTCATTAGTATTGTACTTTCTTAAACCATAAATGTCTTTTTCCTTCTGAGTGCTAGCTGGTTATAAATTTAATACCCCTTTTGTTCTCCCTTTTTAACCCACAGCTTCTCTATAACATTGACTAATTGGGGTTAATAAAACACCTCCGTCATCCCTGTGGTAATTGTGCTGAGATTAATACATAAGCCATGAGCCAGTGGCATCTTGAGTTTGTGGTCTTCTTGTAAGGGCCCTGGCCAAGTACTTTGATTTAGAGAGTCTAGGCCAGTGGTTAACAAACTGCGACTCGAGAGCCACATGTGGCTCTTTGGCCCCTTGAGTGTGGCTCTTCTACAAAATACGTGCAGGCGCGCATGTACAGTGAGATTGTGGCCCATGAGCAGAAGTCTGTTTTCAGCTCTCCAAAGAAATTTCAATCATTGTACTGTTGATATTTGGCTCTGTTGATTAATGAGTTTGCCAACCACTGGTCTAGGCAATAAGAAAACCACTCTAGAATACTGCTGTGTTACAGTGAATTAGGTTTAGATATCCTTTTTTTGCTTTTGCTTTTTTAAGGCAGTTGATTCTTTCTTGAAAAGATATCCCAGTGCAATTTGAATCTCACCTTAATTTGGTCTTAAGCATTAGTGATGTTAGTAAATTTGAATTATGTGTGCTCTCTTTTCCTTTATTCTTTAATGACTTAAAAGAGATGAGGGTAAGGAGCTAGAGCCCTGGTTGATGTAAAATAAGATAGACATTCAAATAATTGGTGATGGGACATTATTACTGATGGTCAGTTGACAGTGACTGACATTATTTTAATGTTTTTCCCTATAATGGCAGGAGATGCTAGAGCATTTGTTTAGATTAAACTCTTACATCTTCTTCCTGAAGGTTCACTTACAGAGTGCTACGATGAACTGGGAAACAGATACCAGCTTCCAGTCTATTGCCTGGCACCACCTATCAACATGATAGAGGAAAAGAGCGACATAGAGACTCTGGATATTCCTGAGCCACCTCCTAATTCTGGATATGAATGTCAGCTCCGTTTGCGCCTTTCCACTGGCAAAGACCTCAAGCTTGTAGTGCGCAGCACAGACACAGTGTACCACATGAAGAGGCGGCTCCACACAGCAGAGGGAGTGGAGCCGAGCAGTCAGCGGTGGTTCTTTTCTGGCAGACCTCTCACCGACAAGATGAAGTTAGAAGAGCTGAAGATCCCAAAGGACTACGTTGTACAGGTTATAATGAGCCAACCTTTGCAAAACCCAGCACCAGTTGAGAACTGATCTGGTCCTATTGGCTGGTCCCCAGGTCCCTCCCGCTCCTTTGTATTGTTGTTTCCTACTCCATGGCGTGAAATTTATTTTCACTGCTCTGAATTCCGTATAATGGATTTCGTTCTGAGGAATTACCAGTGAAAATTCCATCTGTGATGGAGACCAACAAAAATAATTAATAAAACACAAAGAGCTAGCATTTGAGACTCATGTAATTACAATTTCTAATTTGAGGGGCAGTTAGAAATAGATAACCATTTATTTTAAAATACTCAGCAATTATATAATGGCTGTATTTAAATGATTTGGACTGTACATAGAACATTGCATCAAGGAACAGCACCAAGCACCTTGTGAATACAGAGTTTTTATAAAAATAAACTATAACTTCCAGAAATCATCAACAATGATAAAACTTGAGCTTCTTAGCATGGAAACTGGAAAGAGCAGTATTTGAGGTTCTCTTCTATTCTGATCTTAATTCTTTGCTTAATTAATATTTAGTCATTAAGGATTGGAGACTGGCAAATTGTGTCTCACTATTGCTTTCCTCATCCCCATATGTTCAGCTTTTTATTACATTCACACTAAATTTTGGTGCCTTCCAGCACATTGGTGGCAGGCACCCTCTGGAACACTAGGCAATAATTTAGTCAGTGCAATCAGATCTCTGACTTTCAACTGATACTCAGTTGAAAAGTCTCTTGTTCTCTTGCTACATAGGTATTTTTAAATGTATTTATAACAAAGTGGTTTTCATATCCAGGCTTAGAAGATCACCACTATATAATACCTTAAATTGTTCTCTCTCCACTGCTTGGAACTTTTCAGAACTGTGTCCCCAAATACATGGATACTGGGCCAGGCAACTCAGGGAATCAGTACAGCTGTTCCCACTGTAGGATAATAGTCATTCTCTTTCTCCCCCAATTTGCAGGAAGGGTGTAAGGAAACCCATTCTTTGTGTGCCTGGGAGAATTGTGCCTATTTTCCAGTCTTTTAGAGAAAATTTCAACGTATAAATTACTAATATGAAAGATTTACTGATGTCACTTTAACATCAGCAGTGAGACCAAACGATGAAATGTTGCTCTATACTTTAGTGCTTTCCTGTTCACTGTTACCTTAGTTATGCTGGATGAGCATTTTCCTCTCTCCTCTCACCTAGCAGAGGCAAATTGAGAACCATCCGCAGACTCGATTATAGAGGACTGAAAAATCCAGTGAGATAACGTGATTCTTTTCTACTGTGACTGAACCAAGCTGCCAAGGATTATATTTAACTTGGAGCCTTTTCAAGGTGGCTCCATTAGTGAGGGAAGGGGCCGCCACATGATCACTGAACCTCTGAGAATCCAAGAGATGGAAAATTAGAGGAAGAAGGCACTTACGCTGTTTGCAGCAGGGAAACAAACCTCCACACCTATTTGGATATGAAACACATTATTCATTTCAGTGGCAAAATGAGACTGCTACTTAGTCTAAAGGTAATGTTCAAAATGGCATCGAACTTCCTATAGCCTGCTAGATCCTATATAACAAAAGCTTAATGTGCTAAGCATCCAATTGACTGGTCAGCCATTCAACCAAAGCATAATATGCTAATGATATGCTAAGGCCACTCAACTACTCGCTATGACATGCACTGACCACCAGGAGGCAGACAGTCAACCAGTCACTATGATGTGCATTTACCACCAGGGGGTAGACACTTTGGTAGGTTAGCTTGCTGCTGGGCTCCAGCTGATTGGGGCTGAGCAAGACAGGCCAAACAGGCCCTGAAGCTCTCCTGCATCCCTCCCCGGCCCAGATCATGCACCGGTGGGGTACTTTGACCTGGCCTGCACCCGCTCCCAATTGGGAACCCCCCAGGGGATATTGGAGAGCTGGTTTCAGCCCGATCCTGCATGCCGGGCTGAGGAACCCCACTGGTGAATGAATTTGTGCACCAGGCCTCTAGTATAATATTTATCATCGTGACACCTATTTCTGAGAGCTTTAACTTACACTTTTTTTAATGAAATTGTTTGATTCATTGTGGCTACATTTAATTTGAGTTTGTTGATAATTGACTATAAATCCAACAGGATACAGCAGCATTAATTCCAAAGGAGTCTTTATATAATATATGGAGTTGGAGGTATGTGAAGGCTTTTAGTACACTGCCCCATCATCAAATAGTTTCCGTTCATTTGTTTGCCACATTGGATTAGCAACATCTCTCAAAGTCTGTCAATTGGGAAAAAGTGTTCAAACCTACTTTTAAGTAAATTTGGTGATATTAATAGTCTATGGTTGGTGGAAGGTCTTTTTTGTTTGTAGAAGATTTAAGCTCTCAAAAGTTTATTTTAAAGGAACATATACTTTGAATAACAAATACTGGGCATGTTTAACTAACCTAGGTGAGAAAACTATGGTGCTGTTTAATTGTAAATATATTGATATAAGATTGGACCAATACTTGATGTGTACAATTTTAGTATGTAGGATTTTGTGCTTTTTTTAAAAAAAAAGTTCAAATTTTCTCGTCTTTGCCTTTTTTGTGTGTGTTTTTTTATTGTTACTTTCTATAATAAGGGTAATTTGCCTCATTCTAATAAAACCTCTAAAAAGCTTTTTCTCTTTTTTAAAACTTCAACTCAATAAATAACTTTATTATCATCAGACTTAGAATCTGCTGTGCCAAACCATATGTGGTCATTATAGGTATGCTTTATCTTCAGCATTGAAATCTTGGCCTAAAATACATTGTTTTAAGAATCATGTTGTAGAGTCCAGTCAGGGTTTAACCATTTAAATAATAAAAAATTACTTTTTTCCCAATTAGCAAGGGAAATTAAAAAAAAAAAAAAGAATCATGTTGTAAATCAAAACTTCTAATTCAGTTTTTCAGAAGCACTGTGCTCATTTCTTACCCATTTTTTTTTTTAACAAATTGGCAGGTTTTGACAAATTTTTATGTAAAGCTAGTGGCACAAAGTCAATGTGGATTTGTGCACATTGAAAGGAAGTTAATTAGGACTATTTTAATATTGCTATTTGCCCTTTCTCTACGATAGAAGTGTCAGAGATAAAAGAAAATTAGTAAAATGTATATGAAAGTAATATATAAATTGATTTAATAAACAATAAAAGCAATAAAGATGACAAAAACAAACATAAAAACACTGATAAAAACAATGATAAATTGATTAAACTTATTCTAGTATCTCCCTGTATACCACATTAAGAGTAAAAACACTCAAGCCGAAACCGGTTTGGCTCAGTGATAGAGCGTTGGCCTGTGGACTGAGGAGTCCCGGATTCGATTCCGGTCAGGGCACATTCCCAGTTGGGAGTTGTGCAGGAGGCAGCTGATCAATGATTCTCATCGATGTTCCTCTCTGTCCCTCTTCCTCTCTGTAAAAAAATCAAAATATATTTTAAAATAAAAATAAAAACACTCAATACATTCTGTCCACACCGGCTTCTTTTGGCTTCAGTGGTACATTGTGCCAATAGTTGGTCTGTCGGCTTTCAGCTTCAGAACATCATCAAAAACGACCAAATTCACTATCAACAATGACAGACCAAACCATGAGCAATTAGTGCCAGCAAGAGCTCTCTATGTAATTGAAATATCTTTTGAGAGCCAAAATTTTTAAACTTAACCTCCTAACGCCACTTCAAAATAGACTCGCCCAGGCTGTGGTATTTTGTGTAAGAGCCACACTCAAGGGGCTGAAGAGCCGTGTGTGGCTCGCAGTTTGCCGACCACGGCTAGCACTGTGGTTCTCAAACTCGAGCATGCATTAGAATTACCTGGAAGGCTATTAAAGCACAAAGTGCTTGATTCTCCCCCGGACGCTCAAGTTAGTAGGTCTGAGTAGGGCCCAATAATTTATATTTCTCTTAAGTTCCCAGTTGCTGCTGCTGGTGGTCTTACAGGTATGAGTATATTCATCCACCTTACATTGTTTTCTTCCATAAATGAATGTATGACTCTACACCTTTGATTTTTTTTTTTTTAATGGGGACTAGTAGGTTGTCCATACAAGAAAAGATAGATTTGCTCCGTTCCTCTTACAGCTGCAATAGGGTTCCATTGTGGGGTACCACTGTGATTTCAGACACGTGGTTCTGGTGAGGTTGGCTGTTTCCAGTTTGCCACTGTGAACTGTCTGCCATGAAAGTCCTTTCCCACATGTTTGTGACTGACTGTACATCTTACTCCTGAAGAGGCTGAATTGCTAGATCAACGAGTGTATATAAACAGGAAGTAGATGCTGACTTGCCCCCAAATAGATTTGGCCAATTGAATACAATAGCAGTATGGCAGCTCTTATTTCCTTGACTGATCTTTTGGTCTTTGACAATCTAAGTGAAAATCTATGTCCTCTAAGTTTTTAATTTGTGTTTTTTCCTTGGGTAAAGGTTAGCATTTTACTGTAAATTTTAAGAACATTGGTATTTTTTTCTGGCGAATTCTCTTTATGTTTGCCCATTTCCTGGTTTGCAAGAATCTTTATATTAATGAAATTAGTAATTTTCTATCACATTGTTTTTTTATTTTTATGTAATTTATATGCAAATACTAAGTTTTTCATGGTCAGATCTATTAGTCTTATGTTTTATGACTTCTGGGTTTTCATAACTTACCTACTCTGAGACTAAACAGTTTTATTCCCATGTATTTATTTATTTTATGGTTTTATGCTGGTGCAAGGAAGGAAGTGGCAACCCAGGATTACTTTTTCCCAGCTGTCTTCCCTGCTTTTCCTGACACTACTTACTGAATAATGTTCATCTCTTTTTCCCATTGACGTTAAAACAAATCAGTCTTTATGCCAATTATTAAGACTACTATTTCAGTAGTCTTGTTAATTAGCAAATTAGTAAAATTAGTAATAGGACACATTAGTAAATAACACCTGTGTCCACCACCAACTCTCAGATGCTGTGGGTTAGTATTTTTACTTATGGGAAAAGAGAAGGGAAGAACCTGGCTGTAGCCAGTCTCCCGTGATTTCTGTCCCTGGCTCCATCCGAGCTGTTCACAGTGGTGACTGCCCAGCTCATGGCTGTCAGCATACTATTCAATAGTTGATTTGGCCTTTTCTAGTCTTTGTTTTTGCATTAGCCACCAGATAATACGGGAGGACTGAGGACTAATAGGAGAGAAGTGATTCACTTGGCTTAATTAGCTACCTCTAAAAGCTTTCCTTTTTGTGGCTGGTCCTGAGCTGGAACTATAGTCACCACCTCAGTCAGGCCTGCCATTCACCTGCCCTGCAACTGCTGGCCCCTGGCCACCCACTGTTCAGGTCCCTGAGCAAACTTTCTTTGCCGACCAAGAAATTCTAATGTAACTGTGACATAGTCATAATAGTGTTACTACCATCCAACGCGTGTGAAGGTACTTGGTCTGATAAGCTCTATCCTAAAAGCACAGTGAGTTGACTCAATGTGAAAATAATGAAACTTTTTTTAAGTATACCTACATATACATTAAAATTTTTTTTAAATTTTTTTTCATAGATTGATACTCTATGGTTGAGTGTTGCTGGCTCAATCCCCAGTGTGGGGTGTGCAGGAGGCAGCTGATCTATGATTCTCTCTCATCATTGATGTTTCTATCCCTGCCCCTTCCTTTCTGAAATTAATAAAAATATCCTGTATAATAAAAGCCTAATATGCTAAGTGTCTGGTCGTCCAGTCAAAGCATAATATGCTAATGATATGCTAAGGACGCTCAACTACTCGCTTAGGGGGCAGACACTCTGACCAGTAGATTAGCTTGCTGCTGCGGTCTGGCCAATAGGTACTGAACGAGACTGGCCGGACACACCCCAGAGCCTTCCCTCAGTCCCTCCCTGGCTGGCCAACCTCCCACGTCCCTCTCTGGCCCCAGTCGTGCATCGATGGGGTCCCTCCACCTAGTCTGCACTCTCACAATCCTGGACCCCTTGGGGGATGTCAGAGAGCCAGTTTCGGCCAGACACTGGAATGACCAGTCACTGTGACACACACTGACCACCAGGGGGCAGGTGCTCAACACAGGAGCTGTCCCCTGGTGGTCAGTGCACTCCCACAGGGGGAGCACAGCTCAGCCAGAAGCCAGGCTCCCAGCAGGCCAGTGCAGCAGTGGGATGGGAGCCTCTCCTGCCTCTTGAGGCAGCACTGAGGATGTCTGACTGCCAGCTTAGGCAAGTTTCCCACCGGGAGCGGGCCTCACCCGTCATTTAGCCATCCCCCAAGGGCTCCTGGACTGCGAGAGGGTGCAGGCTGGGTTGAGGAACCTCCTCCCCCGAGTGCAGGAATTTCATGCACCAGGCCTCTAGTGTTTTAAAAAAGTGAAACATCCACAATAAGCCTGCAACCCGGGCATGTGCCCCCACTGGGAATGGAGTTGTGACCTGGTTCAGCTGATATTCAGCTACTGAGCCACACCAGCAGGGCTGCCTGAGCAGATGTGATCTGTTTGTTTAAGCACCTGACTCGGAGAGTAAGTCAGGTTCTAGGAAGCACACAACCCCGGGATCCTTAAAAGTCACTTCCCCTGTGGTTGGAGGCACGTCACCAGTCGCCATTTTGAAGTATTGCATCCAGGTAGTTTTGGCCTAAGGATTGGGAGACCTGACGGTCTGGAAGTGTTGGACCACGAGGGGCCTAATACTGGGGAGGCACTGCCTGCTTTCAACTGCTTAGCCCCAGGAAGTGTGGGCAACTGATTGGATCCACAGGGACCGAATGAACAGGCTGATGTGAAAAGCAGCAGCAGAACTGGGACATGTGGATGGACAGAGAGAGCGGTTGCTTCGCATGGCATCCTTGTATCGTATGGAAGGTCCACAGGTTACCGGTATCAAAGTGATGAACTTACTGTCTAAAGGACACTCCTTTGGACCCTTCACATATCAAAAGGAATGTGGAGATATACTTGGGTGTTCACATTTATTTTTAAACATGCTTACAGTGATAATTCCTTATATTGTGTTTTCAGATGAATTTCTTTCAAGGAGTTCCTCTCTTGCCTCCCCACTAACGTTATGCAGTAGATTCTGAGAGCAGAGACTTTTCCTCATTCTCATTCTCTTCTTTCTGCTTCTCCTGGTACTTGTCCATGGTGGAGATGGTAAACAGCTTAAATTCCTTGTAATTCAGGTGCTTTTGTTGGGAGATAAAAAAGAAAAATTATTTCAGGAAGGACTCGATACTTTGTTTCAGATGACAGCAGGATTATAAGCATTTCTCATTTAAAAACTTGGAAACTGCCAAAGCCGGTTTGGCTCAGTGGATAGAGCGTCGGTCTGCGGACTGAGGGGTCCCAGGTTTGATTCCGGTCAAGGGCATATACCTTGGTTGCGGGCACATCCCCAGTAGGGGGGTGTGCAAGAGGTGGATGGCTGATGTTTTTCTCTCATCGACATTTCTAGCTCTCTATCTCTCTCCCTTACTCTCTGTAAAAAAATCAATAAAATATAGTAAAAAAAAATAAATAAATAAAAACTTGGAAACTTAAAGAGGCTGGTAATTAGGACAAAATTATCGTCAGATTGTAGTCGAGGAGCCAGGGACAGAGCCTCTATTGTAGACTCTGAAGGAACCCAGAGTCACTTTCTTTTACTCCCAGGCCAGACGCTCCAGGCTGGCACCTGAGGTTCAGATGTGACCCACCTTCCTCAGCCTCCCCTCCCCCTGGCTTCCCCAACGTGGACTTCCTCCCTAAATAGGCAGAATTCACAGTCTTCACCCCAGTGGTCTCTTAGATTTTGCTCCTGTGTTCTCATCACAGAATTTCTTCTTTCTACTCGCTCAGCTCTCTATGCCCTTCCCCAACACCAAACTCCTGCCATATCCTTTATAATAAAAGCCTGATATGCAAATAGACACAATGGCAGAATGACTGGTTGCTATGACATGCACTCACCACCAGGGAGCAGATGCTCACCACAGGAGTTGCCCCCAGACCGCAGACCCCAGGCCAGCCAAGACAGGTGCCAGCAGGGCCTCCCCTGCCACACACACACACACACACACACACACACACACACACATTCCCCCACTGGTCACTTCCTATAAAGGGAGGTGACCGGTGGCACAGTGATCGAGGGGCGAGGCCAGCAGGCAGGCAGTGCCAGGCTGACCAAGGTAGGTGCCAGCAGGGGGGCCTGATCACCCCACCGGTTGTCCCACAGATCAGCCCTGATTGCTGGCCAGGCCTAGAGACCCTCCCCATGCACTAATTTCATACACCGGGCCTCTAGTTAATATATTATCCTTCTCTAAGCTGTAATTTTGTATCCAAATTCTCGTATGTAGCAGTTATTCAGTCCTCTCTCTCCCATGGGCCTGTGAATCTCCAGTTTTTCTGATCCCAGTGCCATGCCATGGCATGCTGGAGCACGTTTTCTTTATTTTTTAATTTTTATCTTCACCTGAGGATATTTTTCCCATTGACTTTCAGAGAGAGGGAAAGACAGACAGAAACACCAATGTGAGAGACATACATCGACTGGTTGCCTCCTGCATGCACCCTGACCAGGAGCCTGCACCCTAGGTACGTGCCCTTGACTGGAATCAAACCCGGGACCTTTCGGACCTCAGGCCCACGTTCTGTCGACTGAGCCAAACCGGCCAGGCCCGGAGCAGGTTTCTCACTGTCCTCACTGTCCGGGCAGCGGGACGCTGTCCTCGCCTCAGGACAGGGAGCACCAGGCCCCCTGGGGGACCTGCACTCACGCAGTCCCCGGTGATGTCGAAGTCGCGGTAGAACTCCCGGAGGTCGTGCTTTTTGATGTTGAAGAGGAAGTCGTACTTTTGGAAGCTCTCCGCCCCGAGCCTCATCTCCCCGTCCAGGTCCAGCAGCTCGAACACCGGCCGCGAGTGGCGGAAGATGAACTGCTCTTCCAGGTGGTTCTGCGGGGAGAAAGGAGCCGCCCAGGAACGGCGCTGCTGGTGCCGCCTCTGTCCCCTCGCCCAGTCCCCAGAGGGCCACCGGCCGGGGCGAAGCCGCAGCCGGCTCCGGGTGGAGAGGCTGCTGCGGGCAGTGCTGCCTCGACATCTGTCCTCAGGGGAACCGAGTCGCCTGTCCTGATCATCCCACTGGACAGACCCCTGGCCACCAGAACGCCTATCCTCACCTCGACCGAAAACAATGCAGGCACAGGGCCCTTTCCACACGGAGCCAGAGGGAAACACACGGCAGAAGTGGGTGCAGGTCCGGTGGGAACCCATGCCCGTCACCCCTCCCGCCAGGAGATCCTCGGAGAGGGGGGAGGTGGCGGGGGGAGAGGCTGGGTGATGCTGGGATGGGCCACGTGGGAGCCAGGAGTGGTTCTTGCCCACACTGTCTGCCTTCCCAGTTTGCGGGAAAGGGACGAAGATGCTGGGTGCGCTCTGAATTCGGGGCCTCGTTCAGTGAGAGGCTGGGGCTGCCCCAGGGCCCGCCGACACTCACCTCGTGCGCCAGCACGATGCACACCAGCATGTAGAACTGGTCAAAGCCGATCTCGCCCACAGCCTCCCAGTCCAGCATGTTGAACACATTCATGATCTGTTTCCTGGTCCAGTTAGTCACGTGATGAAGGAAGTGGTAGAACAGCACATCTGTGGGGGGATGGTGGGGGGAGAGGGGGGAGGACAAGGAGATGGATTATTCAGAAACAGCTCCAAAGGCTAACGCACTGGGAGCCGCCTGGATGGTACTGATGTTGGAAGCCAGTGACCTGGGAAAAGCAACGATTTTCTTTTTTTCAAAATGTTTTCTTACAAACATATATATATTTTTATTGATTTCAGAGAGGGAGGGAGAGGGAGAGAGAGATGGAAACATCAATGATGAGAGAAAATCACTGATCGGCTGCCTCCTGCACGCCCCCCAGTTGGGATCGAGCCCACAACCCAGGTAAGTGCCCTTGACTGAAATCGAACCCAGGACCCTTCAGTCTGCAGGCGGACGCTCTATCCACTGAGCCAAACCAGCTACGGCTCAAAATATATTTTTTTAAACCATTTATTGATTTCAGAGAGGAAGAGAAAGAGACATCAATGATTCTTTGAGAGAGAATCACTCACCGGCTGCCTCTTGCACGCCCCCCACTGGGGATCGAGCCCGCAACCTGGGCCTGTGCCCTGACCGGGAATTGAACTGTGACCTCCTGGCTCAGAGGTCAACGCTCAACCACTGAGCCACACCGGCCCGGCTAGCAATGATACTATTTTGTTTCTGGCTTTGCCACTGCACCTCCCACGATTCCTTAAACCTTAATTGCCCTGAGCCTGAGGAAAGGCTGCACTGGAGGCTGGAGAGCGAGGGCGGAGAGGACGTGGTTTCTGACTCCGCTCCCGCACTCCACGTGCGGACAGGCGTGTGGAGGTAACCAGGCACACGCTCCCCGTACATGGAGGGAAGAGCTGATTCTCACTGGGGACCTCAGACACGTGCTTCGAGAAGCTGTCATTTCACCTGGCCCTTTCACTCGTGGAGACAAAACAAGAGAAATTTTTAAGAAATCATTCCTCTTTATATATATTATTGATTTTATTGATTTTTTTTACAGAGAGGAAGAGAGAGGGATAGAGAGTTAGAAACATCGATGAGAGAGAATCAGCTGCCTCTTGCACACCCCCTACTGGGGATGTGCCCGCAACCCAGGTACACGCCCTTGACCGGAATCGAACCCGGGACCCTTCAGTCCGCAGACCGATGCTCTATCCATTGAGCCAGACCGGTTTCGGCAATCATTCCTCTTTTGTGCTGAGCCAGCACGGCCAAAGGTGAGCTGAGAGGGGCGGTGAAGGATCGAGGTCAGACAGACGAGAGAATGAACGCTGGGTCCCGGTAGGGACGCTGCCTCTCTGATGGAGAGACAGTGACAGCGCCCACAGTGACAGCGTGTCTACTTCACAGCCAGACTCCGTGATGGGGCAAAGGGAGGGCGTGGCCAAGATGTTTACAACATCCTCTTGGGGTTCAATCCTGCTCAACTACATGCACCTGAACTCCATCAAGTCCACACCACTCAGTCACGTGGGGCCACGTGTTCCGACCGTAGGCTCAAGCTCACAGCCATGACCTTTGGCTGTCATTGCGTGGGGAGGCTCTGTCCTCCTCGCTGGGACTTGCATGTGGCTTTGCCACGAGAGGACTGTGCCCTCTCATCAGCCCGGGGCTTGAACCTGTCCAAACACTGTGGCCGCTCTGCACACGCTTCTACAAAAGCATCGCTGTGCCTCCTGCTCCTATGGAAGCGAGTGCATTTGGCTACGTGGGGAGGGCTCAGCGCGAAGGCCCCCTCTCCCGGAAGGCGCCCCCTGCGGGGACAGTGGCATCATTGCTCCCCCAGGAGCCTCGGAGAGGAGCTGTCCCTTCCAGGTAACTCCTCCGTCTTGTGAAGCACAGACTCTGACGGGGAAACGGGCGGGGATGGCCTGCCTTTCTGGCCAGCTCCGGGTGATGTGCGGCCGCTGACCACCCCAGGGGCCGCACGGTGATCCCTGACGCCACAGCCTCGCCGGTCCCAGGGTGGAGCCGGCGCCTTGGTACATGAGTGAAGGGTATTCGGTCCTACAATCAGGGATGACCATCCTGTAATTTGAAGAACAGGGAAGGCTTGTGCTGAAATCCCGCTCACTAATCATCCGTCTCGGCCTCGAAGATGAAAGGAGCGAGCCTCGGGACACGTTTATCCGGCGCTGGGCGGCTCTGCCGATCGCGGACACGCACCGCCCCGGGCACGGAGGGAGACACGGGTCGCTGTCTACGTGCGGTTTCCCCGAGCCCGCTGGCCAAGAGGCTTCCTCCTGCAGAAGACGGGCTTCACTGCACACAGAGCACTCCCACTGTGGAGTCCCAGTGCAAGCTGCTCCGGGCTCAGTGACCCAGCCACACGTCTTGGTTCGGGGGCTTCTGATGGTCTCATGATGGTCCTTCCCAGGTATGAGCATGTGGGAACAGACCATAAATATATTCCTATATAATAAAAGGCTAATATGAAAATAGAACGAATGGTAGGACAACTGAACAACCACTTGCTGTGACGTGTGCTGACCACCAGGGGGCATGTGTGGAACATGGCAGGCATTGGCCATGATGGGGTGGTGGAGCAGGTGAGTGGGGGCACCAGACCAAGGCAGGGTGCCAGTCATTGTCATCAGGCTGAGCCTCTGGTGGTTACTGACAATTCTCTGCTCCCGTGGGCCTCAGTCCTGCCCTGTGCTCGCACCTGCTGCCAGCCCCAATCACTCAGTGCCATCAGCAGGTGAGCAGTGGCTGCCAGCTCCTGAGGGCTTCTCCACCTCCCCCTGCTCCTGAGGGGCATTCGGGGCAGCATCTGCCACTCAAACCAGCCCAAATTGCTCCTCGCCATCAGTGGGTGGGAGGGGCAGCAGCAGGAACAGGGTAACCAGCAGACAGGGGATCAGGGGCCACGGTGGGAGGGTCTGTGCAGGGGAACGGCCCATAGTTCCTTTCAAGGTGCACAAATTCATGCACTGGGCCCCTAGTACATATACTGTATATATCTACAGTGATGTTTGTGCAGTTGCTCCTTGAGAGATGTTTTGGTATGGATTTAGTAGCTACTTAACAAATACCGTTTTTCATTCTTTTTAAAAAAATATATATTTTTATTGATTTCAAAGAGAAAGGGAGAGAGAGAGAGAGAAACATCATTGATGAGAGAGAATCATTGATCAGCTGCCTATTACATATCCCCTACTAGGGACTGAGCCCACAACCTGGGCATGTGCCCTGACTGGGAATTGAATTGGTTCATGGGTTGATGCTCAATCACTGAATCACACCGTCTGGGCAACAAATGCTGTTTTTACCGCAGCTGGCTCTGGCCCCCTCAAGTCTCTGGGGCCGTAGGCACACCACCGGCCCGGGAGGCAGTATCAGGGCTGGGTCGCACACTTTCCGGTAAACTATCCAGTCCCCTGTGACCAGAAGACACGCCTGCCCCTCAGGTATTGCATCATGAGGGAGGAGGGAGTTGCCAGGGAGACCAGACTCAGCAGGCATTCCCGTGAGACTAAGAGTGGGCTTTGGAGTCAGAACGCCACGGGTTTCAGCACCGGGTTTTCTGTTTACCGCTCGGTGCCCTGCAGCTGCGTCATCGCGGACTGGGTTCTTGGGGAGAGTTGGTGACTTACCCTGTGAAAATCTATGCATGACGAGAGGCACAGGTAGGAAATGACGAGGAGATGACGGTGTCCTCTAATTATATTTTAAAGATCGAATGAACTCTTAAAAATCTTTATGGAAGAAACCCCTCACTCACAAATGACCTTAGTCTCTCTCAGGTCACAGGGAATGGATAGGAAACCTTACTTATACTCAGTCCTCTAAAAACCCCTGAAGTCTTGCAACTAATCTTCTATTAGTTTGTGCACTCGCAGGCACGGTGAGGATTACCAGTACTTGTTGGTCACTCACAATTACCAAGAATTAGAAGGGACCCAGCGTATCATTTATTGGACACAAACATCTCATTTGACAGATGAGAAGTCTTGCTGCAGGGGGCTTGACCCCCAGGAATGGTTACAATGACAGTGACCCCGAGTCCTCCCCAGGTGCTGTGCATTTTCCGTACTTTCGCCTGTTTAATTGTCCTCTCCCCCAACCACAACACGGACTCCGTTATTAGAATCCTTTTACAGACGAGGAAAGGGAGACCTAAACAGGGTGCTGAGCCCAGCTGAGCGTTGACCTATGTGTGAACCAGGAGGTCTTGGTTCGAGCATGCCTGGATTGCAGGCTCGAACCCCGGTAGGGGATGTGCAGGAGGCAGCTGATGGATGATTCTCTCCCATCATTGATGTTGTTGTTGTTGTTGTTGTTTTTTTCTCTCTCTCTCCCTCTCCCTTCCTCTCTGAAATGGAAGAAAAAATTAAAATAAAGAGGGTGACAACACTCTCCAGATCTCCAAGGAGTGAGGGGCGGAGCCAGGATTTGAACCCCGAGCCTGCAGTGGTGTCCTCCTCACTGAGTTGCCACCAGGCTTCAGTGTAAGCTGGTGACTAGACACCAGGTCCCGACCCAGGAGCCGGCTGTGAGGGCACTGACCGTTGAGGGTGTGGCTGCGGTGCGCGTCCAGCAGGCGGAAGTACTCCACCAGGGCCCTGACGTTCCTCACGGACAGCAGGCAGTACAGCTTGTCCAGGTAGAGGCACCACAGGAACGACCCCGTCTTCAGCTTCATGGAGGAGCTCCTCATGCCCATGGCTCGGCAACCGGGAGGGAGCGGAGAATGCGGCCTCGGAACTAGAATGTTGGCCCCCGAGAAACTCTGCTGGGAGAGGTCTTCCTGGACCGAACAGAGTCGGAAACAGTCTAACCAGAGCGTCGTCGACCTATGAGCCTGGAGGTCACGGTTCGATTCCCGGCCAGGGCACGCGTGCCTGGGTTGAGGGGCGTGCGGGAGGCAGCCGATCAATGATTCGCTCCCTCTCCTTCCTCTCTGAAATGAATAAAAATATATAGAATATTTAATGTCAATTGTAACGGGAAGAAAATACTTATGGCCCTGGCTGGTTTGGTTCAAGTATCAAGCATCGGCCTGCGGACTGAAGGATCCCAGGTTCGATTCAGGTCAAGGGCACATGCCATGGTTGTTGGCTAGAACCCCAGTACGGAGTCTGCAGGAGGCAGCTGATTAGTGATTTTCTCTCATCATTGATGTTTCTATCTCTCTCTCCCTCTCTCTTCCTCTCTGAAATCAATAAAAATGTATTTAAAAGAGAAAGATAAATTATGATGGCTTCCTCCCAGTTTTCCAGCCTTGTCCTCACCTCCTGTTAACCTGATTACCCATCCTTCTCTAAAACATGACCAGTTCTAAAAAAATAAAAATAAAAAAATAAAATAAACATGACCAGTTCTAGCCCTAACTGGTTTGGCTCAGTGGATAGAGCGTCAGCCTGTGGACTGAAGGGTCCAGGTTTGATTCAGGTCAAGGGCATGTACCTTGGTTGCGGGTACATCCCCAGTAGGGGGCGTGCAGGAGGCAGCTGATTGATGTTTCTCTCTCATCGGTGTTTCTAACTCTTTTTCTCTTTCTTCTCCTTCTTCTCCTTCTTCTCCTCCTCCTCCTCCTCCTCCTCCTCCTTCTCCTCCTTCTTCTTCTTCTTCTTCTTCTTCTTCTTCTTCTTCTTCTTCTTCTTCTCCCCCCCCCCTCCCTCCCTCCCTCTCTAAAAAATCAATAAGATATATTTAAAAAATAAAAAATAAAACATGACCAGTTCTAAACGGAAACCACACACTGGAGATGACCGAGAGACTGCACACATATGAAAACGTGTTACACTGCCAGGGTGATTCTCAGCAGAATATTTATAGCTTAAATGTGTCCATTAGAAAACAAGGAGTGAAAAATGCACGTAATTCTAAAAGAACCTAGAAAAGTAAGTAAAATAAAACCAGAGAGAGCAGGAAGTTTTTACAGACCTAAACACACCTAAGTGAACCAGGCGACAAAGCAGCAAACTTGATTAGTATAATCGGGATCTTTCTTCTTCATGTTCTTTCTTTCTTTCTTTCTTTCTTTCTTTCTTTCTTTCTTTCTTTCTTTCTTTCTTTCTTTCTTTTTTATTTTCTTCATGTTCTTTATAACAAAAAGTGCCACGCCGGTCCCATAGTGGGTTAGTGTGATAAACCTGTATGTGACCGCAGCTTCAGCAACCGTCAACGCAGGCCCATCCTGTTCCATCTGTACTCCACCCCCCACTGCCACCGTCTCTGGGTTATTTGGAAGCAAATCTCAGCTATGACTTCTCATCTGTAAAAATCTGATTATTAAAAGAGTGACTTTTGAAAAAGTATAACCACATACTTTTATACCTAAAAAGAAACAATGACCATTTTTTAATGTTATCAAATATCCAGTCAGCATGCAAGTGTCCCTGTTTGTTAAAATGTTAACATTTGTTTTTTGAAATATGATTGACATATAATATTAGATTCAGGTACAGAACAGAAACTAGGCATTTATATACCTTTAAAAGATGTTTTTATTGTTTAAAGCACATGTGTCAAACACAAGGCCCGCGGGCCAAATCCGTCCCGCCAGGCCTTGCAATGTGGCCCGCACCGCGCTGTCATCACTGCACTCCGCTGCGTTTCCATCACAATGACAGTTTATGACTGTTCAGTAAACCATTCGGCCCTCGATTTAGGCTGGATTTTAGATTTTGGCCCCTTCTCTGATTGAGTTCGACACCCCTAGTTTAAAGTATTACATATGTCTCCTTTTTCTCTGATGGACCCTCCCCCCCCCACATTTTTAAATTTTTAACAGATGAATTATTCAAGTCAGGACTCCAAACAGGTCTACATGTTACATTTAGACCGCTTCATCTTCATAAGTATCGTGAAGTCTCCCTTTCTATCTTTCTTACTCTTTCTGCAATTTACTTGTTGAATCCAGATTGTCATGTGGAGGAAAACACTCAGATTTTTGCAGGTTTTATCTCCAATGTGTTAACATGTCGTCCTTCTCCCCTATTTTCTATAAACTAGTAGTTAAGAAGCTAGTTTTAGGGAAAGATCAATAAGAACAATTTTTTGGGCAAGTATGACAGGGAGAAAAAAGATTAAAAAAAAAAATAAGAATGAAGCCTTAGCCTGTTTTGCTCAATGGATAGAGCATCAGCTTGCTTTGGTCCTGCTTCGATTCTGGTCAAGAACACATACCTCGCTCGGTTGCAGACTCCTCCCTGCTCCAGGCCCTTGATCCGGGCTCACGAAGGAGGCAACCGATTGATGTGTTTTTCTCATGTAGATATTTCTCCGTGTCTTCCCCTCTCTCTTCTACTCTTCCTAAAAATGGAAAAATATCTTCGGGTGAGGATTAACAAAAACAAACAAACAACAAAAAAGTAATGAGACAGGAAGCTGTTGATAAGAAAGAGGTTAAAAAACATAGAAGAATACTATGTACAACTCTATACCAATACTTAGAAAATCTAAATTAGCTCTATCCTATAAATATGTAACACAAGTTGCAAATACATCACGTATGTAGTTTTAAATTTTCTGGTGTATACATTTAAAAAAACGAAACTAGTTTTGATAATTTTATTTCATCCAATGTATCCAAAATATTTCTATTTGTAATCAATATATTTTAAAATTCTTTTGGAATCCTTTTTCCCTCCAGCTTTATTGGGATATGATTGACAGATAACATTGTGTAACTTTAAGGTACAAAATGGCATCATTTGACATAGGTTAATATTGTGAAGTGCTTGCCACAGTAAGGTTATGAACTGGTGAGAACTTTCCAGATCTATTCTTTTAGCATCTCTCGTGTGTACAATACAGTATTGTTAAGTGTAGCCACCATGCTGTACATTAGGTGCTCAGAACTTACTCATAACTGGAAGTTGTACCTTTGACCACCTTTGCCATTTCCCCAATCCTGGAAAGCAGTCTGCTTTCAGATTCCAGATATAAGTGAATCATACAATCCATTTTATAGTAACTCTGAAATCCAGTGTGTATTTTATACTTACAGCACATCTCTATGCATTTGGGCTAGCTACATATTGGGTGCTTTATTTTTTTTAATTTTTAGTTTTTGTTAATCCTCACCCAAGGATATTTTTCCATTGATTTTTTCCAGAGAGTGGAAGGAGGGGGAGAGACAGAGAGAAATGTGAATATTGATTGGTAGTCTCCTGCCAGGGATGGAGCCTGAAACCAAGGTAGGAGGTAGGTGCCCTTAATCGGAATCAAACCCGGGACCCTTGCCTGCTGGCCCTCGCTCTATCCACTGAACCAAACTGGCTAGGGCCATTTTGAATGCTTAATAGCCACACCTGGCTAGTGGTTACCATATTGGACAGAGCAGACTTAGATAAATAAAATAATAATTTTATGAAAATTGACATATGAAGGAGTTAAAAATGTGAATCAATCAATAACTATAACCAATAACCAGATAGTAATCAATGATGAAGCGCTAAGAAAAGATATCTGGCTCAGGTGGTTTTTTGAGAAAAACCATTAAGGAACAAATCACTTCTATGATTTATAAATGATTTCAAAGCAGTTCTAGTTATGGATAAACTCCCTTACAACTGACGCATTCAGGGATACAGTCATTGCAGCTCTGAAGAGTTGATGAGGGGTCAGGCAGGAACCTGGAGGAATAATTGGTTTGCACTGAAGGTTGGGGGACAAGAGAAGCCTGTGAGCGGAGTAGTTACCAGAGGGGAGCAGGGGAGGGGGCAGATAGGAGAAAGGGCAGGTAGGAGAAGGGGCAGGTAGGAGCGGGGTGGGGATAAACGGTGAGGGAAGGAGACCTGACGGGGGGGTGGTAAACTCACAGTACTATACAGATGGCGTCTGATAGAACTGTGTAACCGAATCACATAATTTTATTAGCCAGTGTCACCCCACTAAATTCAAAAGAGGCTAAAAAAAAAAAAAGATTTGAGAACTTCTCCAAACTCACGTTCAAAGTGCACATTGTTATTCACATTCATTAGCAAGGTGTGAGGATGACACTGAGCATTAGCATTAGAAAAGAGAGAGGCCCTCAGTGGTGTGTGGCTCCGGGGATAGAGCCTCGTCCTGAGCACTGAAGGGTCCCAGGTTCAGTTCTCGTCAAGGGCACATTTGCGGGCTCGATCCCCAGCAGGGGGCGTGCAGGAGGCAGCAGATCAGTGTTTCTCATCATTGATATTTCTCTCTCTCCCTCTCCTTTCCTCTCTGAAATCAATAAAATATATTTAAAAAGAGAAAGAGAAAAAGAAAATAGCCCAGTAAAAGCGGGGAGTGTAATAGAAAGCTCCCCACGGGAGGAGCTGCGCACAGGACACTTTATTTAAATCGGGAAATTAAGACCCGGAGGCTTTTAACTAAATTTGCAAACACATCTGCAGGTCCGTCCGGAGGCCTGCGAGGAGTCCCGGGGGCTCTGTCTCCCGGGCTCCGACGCCGCCGGCCCCGCGTCGGCCCCGCGACCGCCTGGGAAGCAGGAAGCGGTCCGGCCGCCGGCCTCCGGGGACCCGCCCGGCCCGGGGCGCAGCGCTGCGCGCGGCGGGAGGCAGCCCCGACCCGCCGGCGGACGTGCAGCCTGGGCCGGTGATAAATTCGAACTGATTATTAATTCTGGACATGTTTGCAGCTCAACCTGGAGGGCGAGTGGGGGTTCGACCATCGGTGCGCGCGCACGGAAAGCCAGCTCGCTCCCCGCCTCGTTCCAAAGTCGTGCGGGGAGCCCCAGGCGCGGCTGGCCGGTCTCCCCGACTCCGGCCGGTTCTGGCGGGGGGCCCCCGGGAACCCCCCGGTCCCCAGCCCGGAGCGCGGCCCGCGGCGGACTACAGGCTCCAGAGTGCCCCGCGGCGCGGGGGCGGGCGGCCGCAGCCAATGGGGGGCCCGCGGGCGGCGAGCGGCAGGTGGAGCCGGCGGTGGGCGGGCCGGGCCAGAGCGCGTCCCCGGCCGGCGGGCGGCGGTGGGCGCGGCGAGCGGCGGCCCGGGAGGCGCCCGGAGCCGGAGTCGGAGCGCACGGGGCGGGTCCGCGGCCGCTGGGAGGTTCCGGAGCTCCCGCCGCGCAGCCCCGGGCGCACAGGACGGACCGGGCTGCGGGGCAGGGCGGGTCCTCCAGCCCCTCCTCCTCCTCCTCCTGCTCCTCCTCCTCCTCCTCCTCCTCCTCCTCCTCCTCCTCCTCCTCCGCGCGGCCGCCGAGCCGCAGCCACAGCCGGAGCCGGAGCCGGAGGAGCCCGAGCCGGAGCCGGAGCCGCAGCCGCGCCACCACCACCTCGCTCCCGGCTCGCGCGCCCCGGCCATGGCTTTCGCCAATTTCCGCCGCATCCTGCGCCTGTCCACCTTCGAGAAGAGAAAGTCCCGCGAATATGAGCACGTCCGGCGGGACCTGGACCCCAACGAGGTGTGGGAGATCGTGGGCGAGCTGGGCGACGGCGCCTTCGGCAAAGTCTACAAGGTGAGGGCGCGGGGCCCGGGGCGCGGGGCGCGGGGCGCGGGGGGCGCGGGGGCCGGGACCCGGGGCGCGCGCTCCGTTCCGCCGGCGGCACCGCCCGGGAGGGCGCCGCGGGGCCGCCGGGACTTGAACCCGGGGCATCGTCACCCCGGTTCTTCGGAGGGACCTCCGGGCGCCCCCTCCGGACGCGGCTCCGCTCCCCCCGCTCGGGGTCCGGGCACTTCCTGTGCGGCTGGCACCGCGCTCGGCGCCGGAGGGGGAGACACAGGGGCGCTCAGGGGACCCGGCTTCCGAGGGGCCCCCGCGGCGGACACGCGGTCCTGCGAAGCTGGGAGACTCAGGGGCGCCCGCACTCGCTGTGGGAGTGATGCCCGGGCGGTGGTTGGAGACGCGGCTGCGCCAGGGCGGGCTGGGACCGTGGAACTGGGGGCGCACCTGGTGGAGGGGAGGGGCGCGGTCCGGAGGGAGAGGCTGGGAGGAGGAGGGAGAGGCTGGCTGGGAGCGGCGAGCCGGCGCTGCCCTGCGGGGTCCTGCTGGGTGGGCTCTGGGGTGAGTCACGGCCTCCGTCACCTTTCCCTCCGACGGACGGGGCGCCCGGAGCCTGTGCGTGGGGGTTGGGGGGGGGGGCTTGGGGCCGGGATGATTGATTGATTCTGGACGTGTTTGCAGCGGGACGGGGTCCGGTTCCTGCCCCCGCGAACCCGTTCCGAGTGGCTGAGCCGTATGGGGACCCAAACACTTTGGGCTGGAGGCCACCCTCTCCCTGCCGGGCCTCCCTTCTCCAGGACGCGCCGCCTGCCAGCCGCCAGCCCCCTCCCTGTAGCTTGTAGGGCACTCGACCCAGGACTGCACTTTAGGAGGCTGGGCCTCGGGAGGAGCCTCTCTTACCGCCCTCCCTTCTCACCCAGATCCTCCCCCAGAATCTGCTCTCTTTGCCTTGAAAGTGGCCTGGTTACCAAAGGGCGGTGCCTGGACCGGCAGCGTGAGCATCACCTGGGAGCCTGGGAGAGCCGCAGGAGCTCCCCTGCACCCACCAAGCCCATCCTGTACCCACCAAGCCCACCCTGCACCTACTAAGCTCACACTGTCCCCACTAAGTTAGCGTCTTATCAGGGGAACCCCAGGTGAGTCCTGCTGGGCGCCCGCTTTGGTTAGAGTGGCATCCGGATATGCCAAGGCTTCCGGTTCAGTCTCTCGCAGGCACATTCAAGAACCAGGCAATGACTGCCTAAGCGGAGCCACAGATCGATGTTTCTCTCTCCCTCTTCTCTCTAAAATCAACTTTAAGCTGAAACCGGTTTGGCTCAGTGGATAGAGCGTCAGTCTGCGGACTGAGTGGTCCCAGGTTCGATTCCGGTCAAGGGCATGTGCCTTGGTTGCAGGCACATCCCTGGTGTGGGGTGTGCAGGAGGCAGCTGGTCGATGTTTCTCTCTCATTGACTTTCTAGCTCTCTATCCCTCTCCCTTACTCTCTGTGGAAAATCAATAAAATATATTTTAAAAAATAAAATAAAATAAAATCAACTTAAAAAAAAAATCCCGGGTGGTAGCTGGGCACATGCACGTTGGACAAGCACCGCTTCAGAGGCGGTTTTGAGGCCACGAGGCCCATAGGGGGCCTGTTTTGTTACCTTCCCACCTCCCTCTGAGCCGCACTTCCGGTGGCAGGGTGGGACCCTGCAGGGGCAGAGATTCTGTGGTTGGGGGGGCGGGCCTCTGTGCTGTCACTCACACCCCAGGCAGCCTTTGCTGCCCTCCTCTGCCCTTCGCTGCCCCTGCCCGCATTGTATTTGAGGGCGGTGGGCACCTTCTCTGATGGCGGGCACCTCTCTCCTTGCCCCGTGTCAGAGCTTTATCTTCCTCCTCGTGGCACCAGCAAACTGTCCCCAGCCCGTGGCGCCCCTGGGCCCCCTGCCATTGTCCTGCCTTCAAATGCCCTCTGACCCCCAGGAGAATAGCTGGCCACCTCCTCACTTCCTCCCGAAGGCTGAGGGCTCGGCTGGCGTTCCCAGCGCTTGCAGTGGGCTGTCAGGATGTGTTTTCTCCGGGAGGGGCTGGCTTCCACCGCAGTCTGTCCCTCTCCCCCAGTGCACCCTGGCTTCCCAGCCGGTTCATGTTCTTTCAAACCTAAATGCAGAACTTTGCTTTTGTGCCGCTAAGATTTCCCCTTGTCAGTTTCAGTTGCCATTTCCTCCTGCTTCAGCCCTGAAAAACTCCCCTGCCGCTCTGGAAGTGTCATGGCGAGGGCCGCCTCCGACTGAGGGGTTATTTTACCTCCTCCTGTCTCTTCCCAGGCCCTGGACCCCCCTTTTAAAAAAAAAAATTACTAATTTCTTACAGAGAGGAAGGGAGAGCGAGAGAGAGCCAGAAACATCGATGAGAGAGAAACATCGACCAGCTGCCTCCTGCACACCCTTTACTGGGGATGTGCCCGCAACCAAGGTACATGCCGTTGACCGGAATTGAACCTGGGACCCTTCAGTCCGCAGACCGACGCTCTATCCACTGAGCCAAACCTGGTTTTAAAGTGAGTCCAGTTCTCCAAGCTGTGGACTGGCTGTACCAGGGCCCCCCCCCCCCCCACTCCCTCCTCCTCTAAACCCATGATTTTGCTCATCTTTAAGAGCCGGCAGAGCTAGACCACATGGGCTGTGTGATGGCTGACATACCTGGGCGATGTATCATATTACCTGTCGGACATGAGTGCGTGACCCTCTGATCTAAGCCAGCCTGGTGTTATGTGTGGGGACAGTAGGGTCCAGAGAGAGGAAGGGACGAGAGCCATGGCCTGGGCTTCAGTTGGACACTCCCCTTGGTTGCCCGCTAAGGAACACCCATCCTGGATCACAGTCCCCGTCCCTCGGGCCCCCAATCCTGGGAAAGGGCTGCTGGCGGAGCCCGAGAGCTGAAGGGAAGCAGGTGCTGCTTTGCTGAGGGTGAACCCAGGGCCACAACTCCCTTCCACTTCGTTCTTCCCTGGCGCGGCCACCAGGGCGGCGCTGGGGAGAGGCTCCAGCGAGGTGTGAGGGCTGGGACCAGAACTTGCATTTTGACGCGGTGCCCCGGGAACCAGTTGGCCGGGAGCTGGGGCAGTGGGGTGGCTGGCACCGTTTCTCTCCCTGGCATTGGCAGCCTGCATCCCCTTTCCTCCTCTTCTCAGGCGGCCCCGGGAGGACAAAGCAGAGGGCAGCCTTGGTTTTTGAGCAAAGTCAGGCTCCTTCTTACCTAATCCTCATGCAGTCGCAAGCTAATTTCCAAAGAAAGCCGTTTTCTCGTTCATTACTAGATACAAAGTAAAGGTCACAAGCTACAGGGTTTCAACATTCTTGCCCTTCAAAGTAGTCTTTATTCTGAAGAAGTGAGAGGGGAAAGGAAGTGATTGGTGCTCGCTGTCACAGCAGCGAGTGAAACAGATACAGGCTCGCATGCTGGACCCAGGCGGAGTGGGCCCACGCTAAGCCGGATGAGCATGCTGAGACGATCTTTCTGCTGCTGCTGCTTCTTCTTCTTCTTCTTCTTCTTCTTCTTCTTCTTCTTTAAATATACTTTATTGACTTTTTAAGAGAGGAAGGGAGAGAGATAGTTAGAAACATCGATGAGAGAGAGTCATCGATCAGCTGCCTCTTGCACACCCCCCACTGGGGATATGCCCGCAACCAAGGTACATGCCCTTGACCGGATCAAACCCGGGACCCTTCAGTCCCCAAGCCGATGCTCTATCCATTGAGCCAAACCAGTTTTTTGGCTCTTTCTGCTTCTTGAAAATTGCTTGGGTTTGGGCCTTATGTTGTCTTTTAAGATTTGAAAAGGTTTATGAGTTAGCAAAGTCGGGGGTATACGAAAACAACAAACCACACCCTTCAATGGCTATGGACACGTTGGTTTATTTCCTTCCAGGCTTTAGGGGTTTCTATGGTGACACACATGTGAATGCAGAGTTGTAAGCGTACACATATGCCATCCTTCATGCCTGCGGTCTCTTCCTGTGTTCTAAGTGCTCACACAGAAGCCGGGATGGCTCAGGGCCCCCAGATCCTAATCTCAGGGATGTGTAAGTAAACGCTCCCGCTCGCTCTCCTCCTGTTCATTGTTAACAAGTTCAAGTTGACTCAGTGCTTATCAGGGCCAGGCGCTGTGCTGAGCACTTCGCGCGGTCACGCCTGCTGTGATCCTCGCTCACGCTCCCACATCTCAGGGCCTTGTGGGAGAATAGGGCTCAGGACACAATTCCCAGAAGCCGCACGGGAGCATGTTTGATGGTTTTTGTTTATAAGAATTTAAAATAAAAAATTTAATTTATTGATTTGAGAGAGAGAGAGGGAAACATCGATGGGTGGTTCCACTTGTTCATGCCGTCATTGCTTGACCCTTGTATGTGCCCTGATCTGGGGTCGAACCTGAACCTGAAACCTGGGCGTATCAGGACGATGCTCTAACCCCGTGGTCGGCAAACCGCGGCTCCAGAGCCACATCGGCTCTGTGGCCCCTGGAGTGTGGCTCTTCCACAAAACACCACGGCCTGGGCGAGTCTATGTTGAAGACGTGGCGTTAGAAGAAGTTTAAGTTTAAAAAATGTGGCTCTCCGAAGAAATGTCCATCGCTGTGCTGTTGATAATTGGCTCTAATGTCTAATGAGTTTGCCGACCCCTGCTCGAACCAACGGAGCTACCCACCTGGCCAGGGTGAAGCACATTTAAAAAAAAAAAAAAAAAAAGACCCTTAAACACAGTTTTCTATTTCTTACCCACACCCAAACAAGTGTGTGGGTAAGAAATAGAAAAGAAAAGTTATAACAAAGACAGTTCCTGCGCCTGTGAGGAACCCCGCAGGGTGTGTGTGGCGGTGGGCGTGGGGGTGGTGGTGAGGAGAGACGCAGACATGGATGGTGTGGCCAGAGCGCAGACAGTGTGGGAGGTGCGTCCCTCTTTGGGCCTCCCTCGCCGCTGGTCCGCATCCACCTTGTGTTTCTGGAAGACAGGACTGCACCCAGCAGGTACCGTGTTGTATTTGGGTGACATTGTCCCCCCCCACACACACACCCGTGGTGCTGGGCGGGGAGCTGGGGTTTGCAGAGCTGTGTTCCAGCCCCGGTGACTCCCTCTCGTGGGGGCCTCAGGTGCCCTCCCGCCGCTGTGAGGAACCCACATCCTTCAAGGGCCACATCCTGCCCCTCAGACAAAGCAGAAGTGCAGCGGGGAGGCCGCCGGGAAGGGAGGGGAGGGGAGGGGAGGGGAGGGGAGGGGAGGGGAGGGGAGGGCCCTCCCTCCGCCTCCGCTCCTGCCTCCTGTTCTCAAGGCCGGTCTCAGCCCAGGGCCCCCTCCTCCTCCGGAAGGAGAACTGGCCCCAGCCCGTAACCTTGTTTCCGTTCCGCCTGGTGTTTTTAAACAGAAGTCCGTGCCATTGTGAGCGGGTTCCTGGCTCGGTCCCGAGACCAAGGTGGCCTGCGCTTCCTGGGGATGGCGCCTGCCAGGGGCTGGGCTCGGGCGCCAAGAGGCTGCTCGGGCACCGGCCGCCCCAGACTCTCTGGCCGGCTCCGGGGCAGCCAGGGTGGAGGGAGTTAAACTGCTAACGGGGGTCCCAGCCACACGCTCACAGGGTGCCCCCGCCTCCTGAGGTGCCCTGGGCGAGGGGGAGATCCCCAGGGAACCGGGGCCGGGAGAGAGATGGGCCCAGAACAAGCCCTGGAGGGGCCCCCAGGCCCAGGCGAGGGCAGTGAGCAGTGGAGTGAAGGAAAGAAATTGGGGTCTTAGTAAGATCTGGGTTTCAACCGCAAGCAAGTGGCCTCCCCCTCTGAGCCTCAGCCTCTTGACTAAGTGGAGGAGAGACCTGGGAGGGTCAGGGGGAGCTGAGGGGAGCCGAGGAGCGGATACAGGAGCACCTGACCGCACCCGGAAGTGGGCAGGAAAGGAAGGCCTTTGGGTCCGTTGATGCACGTGGTATCCAACGGAGAAGGTCCCGGCCAGTTACTGCTAACTGGGGCCAGGCACACCCCAGTTAGCAGTAACTGGCCGGGACCTTCTCCGTTGTATTGTAGCTTGTTCCTTATCCCAGGCCTTCCCCACCTCGGCACTGTTTGGGTCAGGTAACCCTGACCCTGACCCTGACCCTAAGTCCAATCCTAATCTTGACCCTGACCCTGACCCTAACCCCAACCCTAATCTTGTTCCTGACCCTAACTCCAACCCCAACCCTGACCCTAACGCTGACCCTGACCCTGACCCTGACCCTAACCCTGTGCAATGCAGGATGCTAGCAGCATCCCTCCCTCTACCCACTAGAAGTACCACCAGTGCCAGCACCCCTCTCCCTCCACCCGTACCTGTGACAGCCAGGAACGTCTCCAGGCATGGCCACGTGTCCCCCCGGGGGCAGAATCGCACCAGTCCAGCCACTGCGTCCTACAAATGAACAAGCCTCGGTTCAGTTCAGCAGACAGTGCTTGCTCCCCTGTGTGTTGGTCCCTGGAAGGATGATCAGACTCGGGCCTGTGGCCAGAGAGACCCGGGTTCGAATCCCCGCGGTCCCTCTCAGCAGCTCTGCGCGATGGCAGGCGCGCGGCTTGTCTCTGAGCCTCAGGGTCCTGGTGGGTCTTGCCCCCCAGAGATGCTGTGAGAATTAGCCCAGCAGCTCACTCCAGGGGGGTAGAGGCGGCCACAGGAGGTGTCGGGGTGCTCTGGCTGGGCCAGCGGCCCCCCTGCTGCTCTCAGCGCCCTCGCCCGTCAGGGAGGACGGAGAAGGCCAAAGTCGGCTGGGATGAGGGGCGTGTGGGACAGAGACAGGGCTTGCGTGAGCAGGGGACGCTTCCACTTGGCAGGGCGGGTGGGCGGTGACAGAGCTGGAGAGGAGGAAGCCTGGCCAAGAGGGAGCGGGTGGCCCTGGAGCCTGGTGTTGCCTGTGACGGGTTGGGTGTTCCCAGGTGGCGGGTCCAGGTTTGAGGGCTGCCGGCATTCTGACATCAGGGACTGCACACGCAGGCCCGGGCTCTGTCTTCCCGGGAAGGGCCAGATCAGCAGGTGCCCCAGCCCGCGCGGCTGCGGCTGCGGCTGCGGCTGCCGGGACCCAGGAGCCGCCTTCCGGCCGGCCCTGCCCAGCGACACGGAACATGGGCCTCACACACGTGCGGTTCACAGTTCTCTGTAGCCTCACTCCGACCAGGAAAGGAACAGGGAGATGGGTTTCAGTGTGTGCTGCAGTTATGCCAACTCGGGATGCCCACCACAGCATCGTTCTAGCGTGTAACCGACACGGAGTGCCAGGAATGTTCCGTGTTCTTGTTTCGTAGTAAATGTTTGAAATCCGTCTGTGCGTTGCTGTTAGGATACATCTTGGTCTGGACAGACCACTCTTCAGGGGCTCAAAGGCACCGGTGGCTACTGTACCGGGCAGTGCAGACCTGGCCTCTGCTGGCCACCCCCACCTGTGCCGCCCCTGGGCCCACTCTACGCGTTTCTCTGCCTCCTCAAGCGCCGTGGTCCATGGGTGTGGAACCTGGGCGTGGCCTGGGGCGCCGGCCAGGCCCGGCCAGACCTAGAAAGTATTTGAGAGCCCAATGCCAACCCGGGCATTTATTTTCATTTATTTATTATTTATTTATTTTTATTTTCCATTTTTTTTTATTAAGGTATTATATGTGTACAGATCTTCCATTGCTCCCCCTTCACATACATGCCCTCACCCCCCAGCGTTTTGCGTCCATTGGTTATGCTGATATGCATGCACACAAGTCCCTCGGTTGATCTATCTCCCCCACCTCTCCGTAACCTCCCCGCTGTAATTGGACAGTCTGTTTGTTGTTTCACTGTTTCTGTATCTATCTTTTTTTTTTTTTTTTAAATATATTTTATTGATTTTATACAGAGAGGAAAGGAGAGATACAGAGAGTTAGAAACATCGATGAGAGAGAGTCATCGACCAGCTGCCTCTTGCACACCCCCTACTGGGGATATGCCCGCAACCAAGGTACATGCCCTTGACCGGAATCGAACCCGGGACCCTTCAGTCACCAAGCCGACGCTCTATCCATTGAACCAAACCGGTCCCGGCTGTATCTATCTTTTTGTTAATCAGTTTTATAATGTCCTTTATTATCCACAAATGAGTGAGATCCTGTGGTGTTTCTCTTGCATTGACTGGCTTATTTCACTCAGCATGATGTTCTCCAGTTCCATCCAGGTTGCTGCAAATGGTCAGAATTCCTTCTTTTTTTATGGCAGCATAGTATTCCATGGTGTAGATGCACCATAGTTTTCTGATCCACTCATCTGCAGATGGGCACTTAGGCTGTTTGCAAATCCTAGCTGTGCTGCTAGGAACATTTTAGATGTAATAGTTTTAAGCTCCGCTGATGGCCTGCCTGCCCCAAGCCCTAGGCCTGACCAGGCCCCCCTCTGCTCCCCCCGTGGTGTGGGAGAGGAGCCTTCTGTGGGTGCTCACAGAGGGAGGAGGGGCCGGCCCACATAGCTGGAGGGTGCCCGGCTTCCTGGCTGCTCCAGGCACGGGTGAGTGCGGGCTGGTCAGAGCCTGGTGGTCCTGGTGGCTGGGCAGGAGCTGTGGGTGGGGCCCAGGTCAGAGCCCAGGAGGGGAATGACTGATGGAAGGCCACCCGCCCCAGAGATGTGGTATGTGGGTGGGAGGCATGGAAGATTCTGGAGAGCCAGGCATGACACTCAGGGGAGGAAAGAAAGCAGAGAAGGTGAGGCGGGAAGGGAAGCTCACGGTGGTCAGGGTGGGGTTGTGAGAAGACAGCTTACCTGTGCCTCAGTTTCCTTAGCTGCACAGTAGCTTTAGGGACGGTGCTGCTCAGTGGGTTGTTGGAGGGTGAAATGGCCTAGGTCCGTGGTCTGCAAACCGCGGCTCGCGAGCCACAGGCGGCTCTTTGGCCCCCTGAGTGTGGCTCTTCCACAAAATACCACGGCCTGGGCGAGTCTATGTTGAAGAAGTGGCGTTAGAAGGAGTTTACGTTTAAAAAATGTGGCTCTCCAAAGAAATGTCCATCGTCATCCTGTTGATATTTGGCTCTGTTGACGAATGAGTTTGCCGACCACTGGCCTAGGTAAACCACTTGGTCCAAGGCGTCGGGAAAGCTCATGTAAGGGTTGGCCATTGGGATTATTAGCTGCGCACCTGCAGCGTGCCAGGCGCTGTGGGTTCCACGGTGAGGGAGACAAAGGAACCGTGAGTCCTCCCAGCCCAGGAAAGGTGGGGGCTAGGTCCCCATTCCCGCCTGATGCAGCGGGCCCAGAGCGGGCGGACTGGCAGAGGGTCACACAGCTGTTGGGTGGCGAGGCTTGGACGTAAGCCAGATGTCGGTAGCCAGGCGCCGGGGCCTTTTCTGTGGACAGAAGGGAGGGAAAGCCCTGCCTGGGCAGCTCAGTTGGTTGGAGCATCGAACCTATACACCAAGGTTACAGGTTCGATCCCCGGTCTCGGCGCATATGAGAATCAACGAAGGAATACATAAATAAGTGGAACAGCAAATGGACATCTCTCTCTCAATAATAATAATAATAATAATAATAATAATAATAAAAACACCGAGCGGAGGGAGGACCAAGGGCTTAGTGTGAGGAGAGGGTCCAGGTCGCTTCCCTGGCGCCCCCTGCAGCTGGTGTTTCTGTGCCCAGGATTGTGTCCTTCCTGCCAGGCCGCCCTCGGCCGCCTGAGCCCCCAGTGCGAGTGGCCTCTCAGGCGGAAGAAGTGGTGACAGTGCAGGCTGGCAGAGGAAGTGGCAGCGGAGGGGCGGGCCCCGGGTGGGGACCTGGGTGCCTGGGGCCCTGGGGGGTGTGGGCTGCTGGTGCCGCCCCTGGGTGCTGGGCACCCCTGGGTATGCCTGCAGGGCCGGGAGGAACAGACCCCACACAGTCTCCTCCTGCCTCCCCTTCTCACCCTTTCCCACCCCTTCTCCACCCCTCCCGCCCTCACCGCCCACTTCCTCCCTCTTGTCTTTCTCTTCTCCTTTCTCTCTGCTTTCCCCTTTGCTACATTTTCTTTCTTTTTTTAAAAAAATATTTTATTGATTTTTTTTACAGAGAGGAAGGGAGAGGGATAGAGAGCTAGAAACATCGATGAGAGAGAAACACCGATCAGCTGCCTCCTGCACACCCCCCACTGAGGATGTGCCCGCAACCAACGTACAGGCCCTTGACGGGAATTGAACCCGGGGCCCTTCAGTCCTCAGGCCGATGCTCTATCCACTGACCCACACCGGCTTAGGCCCCTTTGCTACATTTTCTTCTTCCTTCCTCCACAGCTTAGTATTTCTTCCTTACCAACAGGCTCTCCCAGAGACTCGAGGGTTAACCGCTGCTGGTGACTGAAGTGTTAACTCTAACCAGCCTCTGTCCCCTGGGGAAGGAGGAGGAGGGGGAGGAGGAAGAGGAGGGGGGGAGGGGTCACGGAAGCCCGCCCCTTTCTGCCTGCCTCCTACCTGCCACTCTCTTCCTTCCGGTGACTCTGCACATCTGGGCTCAGCCCACACGTCCCCTCCCCAGAGAGTCCGCCTGGCCCCTTCCTGACAGGGACAGCTCTGGGCCTCCTCACAGCTGGGCTTCCTTGTTTATCTTCTGCCTGTGCAGGGGGAGGCCCCAGGGCGGGCTACAGCTTCCCATCTTTTGTGAATGAGGGGCTCCTGGTGGAGGCCCAGCGAGGTTCTGCTGAATGAGGAGAAGGATGACCGAGTGAATGCCACACCCAGCTTCCTCTGAGTGCCCAGTGCTGTGTGCCCAGTGCTGTGTGCTCAGTGCCGGGTGCTCAGTGCTGTGTGCTCAGTGCTGGGTGCCCAGTGCTGTGTGCTCAGTGCTGTGCGCTCAGTGCCAGGTGCTCAGTGCTGCGTGCCCAGTGCTGCATGCCCAGTGCTGTGTGCTCAGTGCTGGGTGTCCAGTGCTGTGTGCTCAGTGCCAAGTGCTCAGTGCTGCGTGCCCAGTGCTGTGTGCTCAGTGCCGGGTGCCCAGTGCCGCGTGCCCTGTGCTGTGTGCCCAGTACTGTGTGCTCAGTGCCGGATGCCCAGTGCTGTGTGCTCAGTGCCAGGTGCTCAGTGCTGCGTGCCCAGTGCTGTGTGCTCAGTGCTGTGTGCTCAGTGCTGTGCGCTCAGTGCCAGGTGCTCAGTGCTGCCTGCCCAGTGCTGCGTGCCCAGTGCTGTGTGCTCAGTGCCGGGTGCTCAGTGCTGCCTGCTCAGTGATGTGTGCGGTTATAGGTCCAGGTCCTGGAGTCAGTTCTGAGCTTTCCCCTGGCTTCCCTGCCTACTTCCTGTGTGACCTTGGGGAAGTCCCCTCACCTCTCTGAGCCGCAGTGTCTTTAGCTGTAAAATGAAGAGCAAACCAGTGTTTCCCTGCCCGGGCTGGCGTGCTCAGCGGTTAGAGCGCCCGCCCTGGCGCCGGTGGGTCTCGGGTTCGATTCCTGGGTTGCAGGTTCAGTCCCCGGCACCCAGGAGGGTGCGTGCAGGAGGCCGCTGGTGGATGTATCTCTCACTGGGATAGTTTTTTCCTCCCTCCCTCCCCGTCTCCCCACTCTCCTTCCTTCCACTCTCTAAAAATCAGTGGAAAAATATCCTGAGGGAGGATTAACAAAAAAACAAACAATAAACAAAACCAAAAATCCGAGTTTTCCTCGGAGAATGTGAGACTGAGGCCTGCAGGCAGCCTGGACGGGCCCAGCCCAGAGGGAGGCCGAGGAGATGTGACCGTGTCCTCGTGACAATTGCGCCTGGGGCTTCGTGAGGGTGACAGGCAGGTCACCTATCCATCTGTCGGACCACTGTCCTCCCACCCATCTATCTGTGCACCATCCTTCCACCCACCCACCCACCCATCCACCCATCCCCACCTCCCCATCTCCCCACCTCCCCACCTATCCATCTATCCACCGTCCTCCCACCCATCCTCACCCATCTATCTGTCCACCATCCTTCCACCCACACACCCACCCACCCATCCCCACCTCCCCACCTCCCCACCTATCCATCTATCTATCCACCGTCCTCCCACCCATCCCCCCATCCCCACCCATCTATTTGTGCACCATCCTTCTACCCACCCACCCATTCCCACCTCCCCACCTATCCATCTATCTATTCATCATCCTCCCACCCATCCCCACCTGTCCATCTATCCACCGTACTCCCACCCATCCCCACCTATCTATCTGTGCACCGTCCTCCCACCCACCCACCCACCCATCCACCCATCCCCACCTCCCCACCTCCCTACCTCCCCACCTATCCATCCATCTATCCACCGTCCTCCCACCCATCCCCACCCATCCACCCATCCCCACCCATCTATATCTATCCACCATCCTTCCACCCACTCACCCACCCACCCACCCATCCCCACCTCCCCACCTGTCCATCTATCCATCAGTCTATCCACCATCCTTCCATCCATCCATCCACCCACACATCCATCCAACCATCCCCACCTCCCCACCTATCCACCTATCCATCAGTCTATCCACCATCCTTCCCCCCACCCACCCCCCATCCCACTTGTCTACATATCCACCTGTTTGCCCACCATCCTCCCACCCACCCATCCCACCTCCCCACCTGCCCACCTATCCATCTGTCTATCCATCATCCTCCCACCTATCCATCCTCCCACCCATCCATCCACCCATCCCACCTCCCCACCTGCCCACCTATCCATCTGTCTATCCACCATCCTCCCACCCATCCATCCACCCATCCCATCCATCCACCCATCCCACCTCCCCACCTGCCCACCTATCCATCTGTCTGTCCACCGTCCTCCCACCTATCCATCCTCCCGCCCACCCATCCACCCATCCCACCTCCCCACCTGCCCACCTATCCATCTGTCTGTCCACCGTCCTCCCACCCATCCATCCTCCAACATGCTCAAAGGACGCTGGGTGGTTTTCCTTCTTTGCCCCATCCTATGTTGCAGACTCTTCCAATGAGCGCATGCTGTTTTATAGAACAATAAAAGCAGGACAGACAGTGCTGTTGACGGAAACACTGAGTGACCGTGATCCCTGAGGTTGGCACGGTCTGCCAGCCGGGCTGCCGAGATGCCTGCCCGGAGGTGTGAGGACTGGGGGTGAGGCCCAGAGGTGCCCGGATGGGGCGGGGAGCAGAGGAGCCTGGGTCTGGGTGCCGCCGCCTCCCTGCCCGGGGCCCCAGGCCGCCGCCCTGCGCGGTGACTCAGCGCCTTCCTCGCACCTCCGTTATCGGGGACACGTTATCGTTATCGGGGTGCCAGGCTCGGGTTCCTCTCTCGATGAGCAGAGACCCGAGGCTCCCACGTCCCTGGCCAGGCGTCCCCGGCCAGGCGGTGCGGCTGTCCGGGTTCCCAGCCAAGGCCGGACGCTGTCTTTGGGGCCGGTCCTGCTTGGGTTTTCGTGTCCGGCTGCTGGCCTGAGGGTGCTGAGGCCCGGCTGTCCCCGGCGGGCCAGCGGGCGGCCAGGCCTCTCCCCGGGGGAGGGTATTAAGTGCCTGTCTCTGGAAGCCCTGTCACTCCTCTGCTTTGTGCTTGGTAATCTCTGTCATCCTTAAGTGTCGCCTGTTCTGAAACCCAGCCTTCTCCTTTGTCCCGGGCTGAAACCTGGCCCTGAGGGTTATTATCGGTGGTTTCGTCCCGGCAGGGCAGGGCTGTTAACTGTGTGTGTCCGGGCCGCAAAGCCTTTGGCTTCTCCAACTTATAAAAGCCCGTCTCCCCAGGCTGGCCAGCAGCGAGGGATGCGGGAACCCCGTGTGCTGCGGAGGCACAGATGCTTGTCTCCTTCCTTTCTCGTCTTATGTGGAGGGCCTCATTGCTCTGTCTGCAAGGAGTACAAACACCACTTCCTTCATCCACTCACCTGTGTATCCACCCGTCATCATCCACCCATCATCCCATCCCTCCATCCCCCACCAACTACCTGTCTGTCCCCCTTCCACCCACCACCCACCCACCTGTCTGTCCCCCTTCCACCCACCACCCACCCACCTGTCTGTCCCCCTTCCACCCACCACCCACCCACCTGTCTGTCCCCCTCCCACCCTCCCATCCATCCACCTATTCATCCACCACCCACCCACCTGTCTGTCCCCCTCCTACCCTCCCATCCATCCACCTATTCATCCACCACCCACCACCTGTCTGTCCCCCTCCCACCCTCCCATCCATCCACCTATTCATCCACCACCCACCCACCTGTCTGTCCCCCTCCTACCCTCCCATCCATCCACCTATTCATCCACCACCCACCCACCTGTCTGTCCCCCTCCCACCCTCCCATCCATCCATCCATCCATCGGCTTACCCTTGACCCCCTCCCATGCCCCCTCACCCCCTGGCTCTGTGCCAGGCCCGGTGGGGTAGCCTAAAGTGAATGGGACATCGGCTTGGCCTTCGGAGCTCACAGCCCGGTCAGAGAGAAAAATCTGAACGCCAACGACGTGGCCCCAGGTGGTCTGATGAGGCGTGAGCCTAAGGAAGTGCGTGAAGGTCCGTGGGGGACGTCTCCTGGGGTCGGCTCTGTGAGCTGGACTGGGGTGGGGTTTGAACATAGGTGTGGGGGAGGCAGTGCAGGAGGGGAGGGAGCAGAGCAGAGGCGGGGAGGAGGGTGCGGGAGGGCACAGGCGGAGCGGGAGTGGTCAGGGGGGGCGTGGGGGGCGTGGAATCCCGGAAAGGCAGAGGTGGGCAGAGCGGGGAGCCGCGGGGAGCCAGTGCTCCTGGCGGGAGGCAGTGGAGGGCGGGCTGGGGAGGGCGCACAGGCAGCAGCGTGGGGTGGACCCGGGACCTGGAGGTGCTTGTTCTCGTGGGCTGCGGAGGGGAGGGCCCCCGGGGCAGAGAGCCCGGCCTGCGTCCGAGGCCCGGCAGCCGCTTCTCAGCCGCGGGACATGGGACCAGCCGCCTTCTCTGCCCGGGCCCCGGTCTCCCTTCAGAGGAGAGGGTGCAGGCGGTGGATGGTGCTGGGTAAGGGCGGGGTGCTGCTTGCTTGCACCTTGGCCCGCAGGACGCCAGCCCCCGGGAGGCCGAGCTGCGGGGCACAGGGCTCCGTGCCCGCCAGCCTGGGCGCCCTGGGAACGTGGATCTGAACCCCAGCCACATGGCCGCCCGCCCCGCTCCGAGCTGCCCGCAGGCCACCCGCCGGAGTCTGTGTCGGTCTGCGGTGACCTGGGTCCCTCTGGGGCCAGATTTCCTCCTTCCTCCATGGTCCGAGCCTTTCCCGCAATTGTCCAGGAGCAAGGCCACCCCTCCGTATAGTCTGGGGCTCGGACCCAGCCCCTCCCTCCCCGCGGCCTGGACACATGCCTGGCACCGCAGCCTAGCGTCCGGAGGACGGGAAGACGGAAACCTTTGGCCCTGACGGCTCCATTCCTTGGCTCTGACCCACACGCCCGCCCAGGCCGTGCAGCTGACAGGTCAGCTGGGAGCTGGCCCTCACGCGGGGTTGCTAGGAGATGTCCCTAGCCAGTGAACCGCCTGAGCCTCCTCCTGCTTTCTGTCCCCACTCTCTTCCCTGGAAAAGAAAGCCCGTGGCTGTGGCTATGGCTGGGGTTAGGGCTGGGCTGGGGCTGAGTTTGGGGCCTGGCTGGGGCTGGGCTAGGGCTGAGGTTGGGGCTGGGGTTGGGGCTGGGGCTGGGGCTGGGGCTGGGGCTGAGGTGGGGGCTGGGGCTGGGGCTGGGGCTGGGCCTGGGCTAGGGCTGAGGTTGGGGCTGGGGTTGGGGCTGGGGCTGGGGCTGGGGCTGGGGCTGGGGTTGGGGCTGGGGCTGGGGTTGGGGCTGGGGCTGAGGTGGGGGCTGGGGCTGGGGTTGGGGCTGGGGCTGAGGTGGGGGCTGGGGCTGGGGCTGAGGTGGGGGCTGGGGTTGGGGCTGGGGCTGGGGCTGGGGTTGGGGCTGGGGCTGGGGCTGGAGCTGGAGCTGGAGCTGGGGTTGGGGCTGGGGCTGAGGTGGGAGCTGGGGTTGGGGCTGGGGTTGGGGCTGGGGTTGGGGCTGGGGCTGAGGTGGGGGCTGGGGTTGGGGCTGGGGCTGGGGCTGGGGCTGGAGCTGGAGCTGGGGCTGGGGCTGGGGCTGGGGCTGGAGCTGGAGCTGGGGCTGGGGCTGGGGCTGGGGCTGAGGTGGGGGCTGGGGTTGGGGCTGGGGCTGGGGCTGGAGCTGGAGCTGGGGTTGGGGCTGGGGCTGGGGCTGAGGTGGGGGCTGGGGTTGGGGCTGGGGCACAGGAGCAGGTTTAAGACGCCCCCTTACCCTGTGAGAAGGTGATTTCTGGCAGGTGCAGCTTGTGGGCAGAGCTGCCTCCCTCCCAGAGCTTCCACAGGATGGTGGGCTCTGTCCCGGCTCTGTTCAGCGTGGCCACCCCAACCGCTCCTGGGTATTTGCACCTGAAACGTGGCTGATGCAGCCGGGAAGTCCGATGTTCGCTGCAGGTGACGTACACGGCGCCGTGTGGCCTGTAGCTACCCTACTGGGCAGCCCCGCTCAGGTGGGTTCCTGAGGGGCCAGGCGAGGTCGGGTGGAGTGGCCACTTTCTGGGCACCCACCCAGGCTGTCCCCACGGGCCCCTGTGGGTACCGGCCAGAGGGCACTGGGAGACGTGAGCCCCCCAAAACACTCGCCTTCCTTGTGCTGTGTTCTCAGCTCGTCCCTGTGCTCAGACACGGACGTTTTCGAAGCCGTGGTTTTATTGCCCTGCGTTGGTGACTTCTTATTCTGGCCGAGCTGCTTTCCCTCATTCCTGAGCCGTCTTCCTGTTTGCCACGCTAAGGGGTTGTTTCAGCGCCCACCACGTCAGTCCCGCCGGAGCCTCCCGCTGGAACACAAAGGCTATTTCCACTCCTTCGCCATCATCGTGGGCGAACGTGGCCATGGGCCTCGCACACGTCTTTTGCGGCCCTTCTTGCAGTCATGTCCTGGCCTGAAACGGTCAGGAATGAGGGCAGATAACAGGCCTTCGGGGCGTTTTCAAGCCTCTGACAACCTATTGCTAATTTCTGTCTCTGAGCGATCCTCGGTGTCCACCCCTGCTGAGCACGGAGGTCGTCGCCGTTCCTTATGTTAGCGATCTAACAGGTGTCAAATGAGCCCCACTTTTCGGGAGGAAGATTCTTTTGTGGCCCGCTAGGGCGCGTCCTGGGTTTTCACTCAGGCCCTCTGAGAGAGCCGGGAAGGCCACGTCCTAGGCCACAGCTCCCAAGGGAAGGTGCCCTGGTCACACCTCTGCACAGGAGCTGCCCGAGCTCCCGCAGAGAAGCAGAGAAGCACTTGTGTGGGTATCTGCAGAACACGGCCGAAGGCTGGGATCATTTCCCTGTTGGTGGACAGTGATCCGGGTCCAGAAAGGGGTTGATGGACTCCCGTGACTGAGAAGTCTAAGGGCAGAGCGGCCTTCAGGAACAGCTGGCTCCAGGCGTTGGCAGGTCCTCGGCATCTGCCCTCGCCCACGTGGGGGCCCTGCTCCCCTGTCTGGGCCTCACTTCAGGCAGGACCTATGAAGGGGTGGCGGGGCGGGCTGCACGGCACCCGGCCTTCACCCTAATAGTGTCGCAGCCCGAGGAAGAGCCTCTTTCCTGATGATTTCCGCAAAAGACCCCGGCACCTCCAAACAAACCAGAGAGCTAACGGGCACCACAAGCCTGCTGCCTGCCGCGGGTCACAGGGCACGTCTGGACCACTGGCCGTGACCGAGAGGGGCCCGATTTGGGGGTGGGGCCTGGGCCGTGCACCTGGGCCGGGTGAACTCAGCCCCTCAGGAATCCCTGCACCCAGAGGGCGGGAGGGAGAGGTGGTTCCCGGAGGAGCTGGAGGGTGAGTCATCGAGGGATGGGTGCTGCCCAGCTCCCTGCGGCTCTTTGGACTCCACCTGCCCCGGGACTGGAGTGTCCTGGGAGCCGCCCTGCGGGCTCCGGGCTCCGGTGTGCGCTCACTCTCACTGCTTGGGCAGGTGGCGTTCTGTCCTGCAGATAAGACGGCCGCCACAGCTTGGCGCCTTTGTGGACTCTGCTTCCTCACCGGCAGGGTGAGGGTGGGGAGTTGGGCTTAGGGGTGTGGCCCGTGTTCTTTCTGGGCCCTGACTTCTGTGATCTCAGCTCTCCCTGGGGAGGGGGCAGGGGACAGAGTGATCAGCCTGCAGCCCGGAGGGGAGGGGAGGGGAGGGGAGGGGAGGGCTTGGGGCTGTGCCCTACCGTCTGCCTGCCACTGCGGTTGACTTTCAGGAAGCCTCCAGCCCCTGGCTGGCTGGGCCCCTGGGTGGGGCCGGGCTCCCCGCAGGCAGGGCTCCCCCCACCTCCCCCAGGCTGGGCCCCGAGCAGCACAAGGGGGCAGATTGTTCCCACCGAGGTGCCTGGGCCAGCAGACACAGCGGCCACTGTGTGCGCTCCCGAGGGTGTGGGCTGAGCGCTCGTCACCGCTGGCCGGCGTGGAGGGCCGGGTGCGGGCTCCCCGCCCCCCCTGGGCCCCAGCCCGCCTCAGCCGGGGGGAGACGGACGTCAGAGGGCACAGGCGGCCGCTTGTTCTTCGGGCCTATCCCCTCCCACGGGGGCCCTGCCCCTTGGACCACCTTAGCTTCCCGAGACCCACCCAGGCTGCACGAGGCCCTCGCATCAGACCTCCGAGGCCCTGGGCGTCCCTTCCCCACCCTGTGCAGAGAGGGAAACTGAGGCCCAGCGAGGGCAAAGCAGTCAGGACGATGGGCTTTGAAGCCACACCGGCCGGCCTGAGTTCAACTCCCAGTCCTGTGTGACCTCGGGCAAGTGGCTTGACCTCTCTGAGCACCAGTTCTCTCACACGTTAGCTCTTCATAGCAGTTCCTCCTCGGTGTGAGAGCGAAGGGGAGGGCTCAGTGTCCTTCCCAGGCCCCTCTGGGGACCATCTCAGCGGCCATCTCGGCCATCGTCCTAGGCTGCGTTTCATTGGCTGACCCGATCACACCCCTGTCCCTGAGCCAGGCCCTGGGCTCTGATTGGCTGGGTCAGCCGCGCACTCCCTCCTCCCTCCCCTGCATCTTGGGGCCTGGGAATGTGGGCGGGCTGGCGCTGCTGCAGGACAGTCCTGGAAGGGCGGGAGGCTGTGACTGACCCACAGAGGCCCTCAGCAGACACTGCCTCGTTCACTGGCAAAGCACCTCACACCGCACGGGCTCAGTCACCCACGGCTGAGAGAGGAGACAGGGAATGAGCGCACCCGGGGCGGAGATGGGGGTGGGGTGGGGTGGGGGTGGCGGTGAATTGGGGGTGGGGGGGGGGCTGGGGCTCTGCATTAGGTCCCTCCTGGGCGGGCCGGTACCTCTCGGAGCCTCGCACAGATGGCTCACACCTGCCCTCATGGCCTGCGGGCAGCTGCGCCCTGGCAGCGTGCTAGTCCCCAGCTGCCAGCTCGCTATTGGCTGTGGCTGCCGTTTATCTTTAGCAAACGGAGCCGGAGCGGGGCCTGGGCTCTGGCCAAGCAGGGCCTGTAGGGGAGTGATCCAGAGCTCAGGCAGCCCGTGTTTGGATCCAGCCGCCACCTCCCGGTGCTGTGTGACCTCCGGCCAGCCTCCGTGCGTCTCTGAACCACAGCTGCCCCTCTGTCCGCGGGGGATGCCGGTTTGTCTCTGGCACTGGACGAAGGGGCGAGAGGCCGTGTCAGGCCTGCCTGGCGCCCGGGTAGGGCGCGGAGGTCGCTGTGTTCACCGCAGCCGTGATTCCTTCCCCGGCGGCCTCAGGGGACGGATCGCGGCCTCAGCCATTTGGCTCCGGCCTGTGTGCCGTGGCCGCCGCTAACGCCTTCTTGGCAGGCGCCGGCCTCTGGAGTCCGGGCCAGGTGCCGGGCAGCGAGGCCCCGTGCGCACACAGCAGCCCTGCCAGTCCGTGGTCGCGCTGCCTTGCAGGGCAGCAGGTGAGCGGGTTTTGTGCGATCCTGGAAACGGCCCCACCTGCCTCCTCCACCCCCAGAGAAAACTCCCCTTGAAGGAAACCCAGAACAAGGGGCAGGTGCTTCCCGCACCAGCCAGCCCTCAGCAGTGAAAGGGGAGGGGGGGGTGGCCTTGCCCAGCTCAGCCCCTGCTGCCCTCTGGCTGGAGGCTGGAGGCTGAGGCTGGAGGCTGAGGCTGGAGGCTGGAGGCTGGAGGCTGGAGGCTGAGGCTGGAGGCTGAGGCTGGAGGCTGGAGGCTGAGGCCGGAGGCTGGAGGCTGAGGCTGGAGGCCGGAGGCTGGAGGCTGAGGCTGGAGGCTGAGGCTGGAGGCTGGAGGCTGGAGGCTGAGGCTGGAGGCTGGAGGCCGGAGACTGGAGGCGGGGAGAGCCTCGCCAGGGCCCCTCTGACTCTCCGCCTTCCTCTCTGAGAAGGAGCTGTGTCTTACTGCTCTTCTGGGTTCGGAGAGGACTTTTGAACGTTGTGGAGGGATTTATAAAAATATATATATTTTATTGATTTTTTTTTTTACAGAGAGGAAGGGAGAAGGATAGAGAGTTAGAATCATCGATCAGCTGCCTCCTGGGGTGTGCCTGCATCCAAGGTACATGCCCTTGACTGGAATCGAACCTGGGACGCTCCATCCACTGAGCCAAACCAGTCAGGGCTGGAGGGATGTTTTTTTTTGAAATATATTTTATTGATTTTACACAGAGAGGAATTGAGAGGGACAGAGAGTTAGAAACTTCGAGGAGAGAGAAACATCGACCAGCTGCCTCTTGCACACCCCTCACTGGGGATGTGCTCGCAACCAGTGTACATGCCCTTGACCGGAATCGAACCTGGGACCTTTCAGTCCGCAGACAGACAGACTCTCTATCCATTGAGCCAAACCGGTCCCTGCTGGAGGGATGTTTGATGGCCCTCTGGAGGGAGGAGAAAATCTGAAAGAGATGAAAAGGCGGTACAAATCAATTAGGGGTGTGTGTGTGTGTGTGTGTGTGTGAGAGAGAGAGAGAGAGAGAGAGAGAGAGAGAGAGAGAGAGAGAGAGAGAAAATCTGACTGCTTAGCTGATGGGGGTTTAAGGTGTTCTGAACAAGTGTTCAAAATCTGAATTGGGGGCGAGGACGCCACCCCGGGAGGGCCGAGGGAGCGGGGTGGGGACTGAGCTGGGGAAAGGCCCCATGTGACATGCCAATCCCTGAGCTGGGCGCCTGGCCAGGGGGAGGGTGTGGGGACTCGGGACGGAGGACAGGGTGGCCGCACACCCAGGAGCCGGCCGGCCAGCATTCCGCCTCGGCTTTGTCACCAGCGGCCCCCGCCCGCCCGGGAGAGGGACAGCGCCATCGCAGGGCCCTGGGGGCGATGCAGGAAGTGGCCCAGCAGAGTGGGTCCCTGATACATGTGGATTTTGCCTCTCGGAGAGCAGAAACACGTGCCTACACGGAGAACAAACGTACAGACGAGTGTCAGATCTGCCTATTGGCACACCCCCTTCTAGAAGGCTCCCTGGCGGGATTCAGCACCCCACCCAGGGCCCACTCCACCTCGGAAGGGTGCTGTCTCCCCGCTGGCCGAGCGGGTGGGCCTCTCCGGCTGGCCCCTGGGCTCCGGCTCCGAGCCTTGGGGCCTCGGGTGCCCCATGCAGGGCTGGCCCGGGCGCTCGGAGGTGTCTGTCGCATCTGGTCCTGGAGAGGTCGGAGCCCTCGTCCGGCAGGGAAAGTGCCAGCATCCTGGAAGCCAGAGGACCCACATTCAAATTCCGGTGCCGCTGCCTGGTGCCAGCCATGCCGCCTCGGCCTGGACTTGCCCGTCTGTGGAATGGGGGGCACTGCGGCGCTGGTACTGTGGGGAGCCCACGAGGGGAGTGCCTGCCCGTCGCCGCCTGGGAGAGCGGGTGGGCAGGGGGCGTTGGCGGTGGTCGGGGCTGCACAGCATCTGTCAGGCCGGAGGGAGCGGGAGCCCTCGGCCTCGCCCGCCGGGCTGCTCCCCGCCAGCGGCCGGGCAGCGCCGTGCCACGCCCTGACATGCGTGTGAGCGCTGATGAAAGCGTCTCTTTCTCCCCTGTCTTTGTGTAACAGCCTCTGACCACATGCATCCAGCGGCTTGGCGTCTTCACGGGACCCTCACCGCCTTCCGCGCTGGCATTTGCAGAGCGTGCCCGTCGGGCGTTTTTATTGGTCTCAGATGTGTTGGGCTTTTAAGACACACACATGGCATGGTTACGCTCAGAACGCCGTCTGTCACGCACGCACGCACGCACGCCGTGAGCCCTGGCCCAGGCCCCGGGCGGCGCGGCCCCCGCCGGGCACGCCTCGCTCACCTCCCCTGTCCCGGCTCCGCAGGCCAAGAACAAGGAGACGGGCGCCTTGGCCGCCGCCAAGGTCATCGAGACCAAGAGCGAGGAGGAGCTGGAGGACTACATCGTGGAGATCGAGATCCTGGCCACCTGCGACCACCCCTACATCGTGAAGCTGCTGGGAGCCTACTACTACGACGGCATGCTGTGGGTAAGCCCCGCCGTGCCCCCCACGGCCGCTCCCAGGCCTCCGGTTCTCAGCGTCTGCCTGAGGGCAGGGCCCGGTGAAGGAGAGAGGGCAGGAGCCGGGTCTGGGTCCCCGGCCGCCCTTGCTGCACAGCCTCCCCACTCTTCAGGGTGGCAGCAGCAGTTCAGAGCAAGAAGGAACTAGAGCCCTGGCCAGCGTGCTCAGTGGTTAGAGCGTTGGCCCCCAGACTGAAGGGTCTCAGGTTCAATTCTTATTTTTTAAAAATATATTTTTATTGATTTCGGAGAGGAAGGGAGAGGAAGAGAGAGGCAGAAACATCAACGATGAGAGGGAATCATTGATTGGCTGTCCCCTGCATGTTGGACCAAGCCCGCAACCTAGGCATGTGCCCCGGCCCGGAATCGAACCCTGGGACCTTCCGTCCGCTGGCCAATGCTCTGTCCACTGAGCCAAACCGGCGAGGGCTCGGGTTCGATTCTTGGTCAAGGTCATGTACCTGGGTTGCAGGTTTGATCCCTGGCCCCGGTCAGGGTGCATGCAGGAAGCAGCTGGTCGATACGCCTCTCTCACATCAATGTTTCTCTGTCCCCCCTTCCTTCTCTCTCTCTAAAATCAATTTTTAAAAACGAGTCAACTGTGATGTATATGGTCATCAGAAAAACATGAGAGTGTGTAGAAAAGCAAAAGAGAGAAAAGGTTAATCCCGTCCACATGTTTATGCCGGAGGTAACCGCCGATAACGCTTGGAATGTGTTTTTCCTGATTTTCTGTATACACACTCCCGTTCCCACCGTGTTGTTTTAAAGAGAGGAATTTGTACCATACCTGTAAGAGACTCGGTGTCGGCGGAGGAGGGAAGTTCCTGCAGCTCGGTGTTCTGTCCTGTGACGCCCATCGCTGACGGGGTCTCTGCTGACGAGCGTGTAGGCGTTCCTTGTTACTGTTTTGGGTATGAACAGCTCTGTGGACATCTCTGGGTTTTGTGTTGTTGCCTGAGAACCGCGTCAGAAGGCTTTTAAGGCGTTTTTAAGTGTCTATTGCCAAGCCGGCCTCACAGAGCCACGTTGGATCATGTGCGGAGGTGTTTTTCCATGCATTGATCCTTCCACCCGTCCTGCTGTCCATCCACACAGTCTGGACGGGACTGCGGGTCATGCTCCCATTAAGGAAAGCATCTTCTGTGTGTGTCTGTGCCCGGGTGCCATGTTCACTGCTTTCTCAGGGTAAAGACGATAAAGAACAGCCAGCACTTATGGAGGGCGTCCTGGGTGCTGGGCCTGTGGTGGGTTGTGCGTGCGTTGTGTCATTGCTTGTTCAGGCTGCGGGGCAGTCCTCTGCACCTCACAGATGAAAATGAGACACAGAGCCGAAACCGGTTTGGCTCAGTGGATAGAGTGTCGGTCTGCGGACTGAAGGGTCCCAGGTTTGATTCCGGTCAAGGGCATGTACGTTGGTTGCGGGCACATCCCCAGTGGGGGGTTGTGCAAGAGGCAGCTGATCGATGCTTCTCTCTCATCGATGTTTCTAGCTCTCTATTCTTCTCCCTTCCTCTCTGTGGAAAATCAGTTTAAAAAAAAGAAAATGAGACACAACGAGGCTCAGGGCCTCGGCCCCCAAGGCCACGCTGCCAGGCAGGGGCAGAGCCGGAAACCCAGACGGAGAGAAAGCACGTTTCGTGACGAGGCTGTGACCGTCTGAGGTTGTCTGAGCAGATGCAGCAGAACTTTCTGTCCCCGAGTTGTCACTTCAGGCGGGTGTTTCTCAGCCCGGCCGTGGCTCTCCGCCCACCGCTTCCTACCCTCCTGCTCCGTAGCCGCCCACAGCCCACGTTCTGCTACTTTGTAAACCCTGAAGGCGCGTCTCCTCCCTGTGGGACGAGGGTTTTAGACATGGAGTCCAGGAGGAGGCCCTAGAACCGGAGGATGGACAGGGACAGGGTGCCAGGCAGAAAGGACAGCAGGAGGAGGCGTGGAGGCGGGGAGGGTGGGGTGTTTGGACGATGCGTGGGGCAGGGTTCGGGCCGCACGGGGTGGGAGGCGAGGGCAGTGGATGCTGTGCTGTGCGGGGCCTCCTGCCTGTTCTCACAGTGCAGCTGGGACGGCAGGGCACCGGGGCCTCGGTGGAAATCCAGGACCAGGCCCCGGCCCACACCCGCTGCGTCAGGACCTCTGGGTGGGGCCCGGCCCTCGGCGGTCCACGGCGCCTTCTGAGTGACTCTGATGCTTCGGTTTGAGAGCCGCTGTTTCCGGGGTGGGACCCAGTGGCACTTTTCCCCAGAGAGAGACACACACTGTGTGTCTTAGACAGAAATCACGTTGGCGGGAGCAAGAGGAAAAGCATTGAGGCCGACAAGGAGGCGGTGAGAATGGACGTGGCCAGAAGCCTGGGGATGTGGGAACGTCAGTGGTCAGGAGAGGCTCCAGAGAAAGGGCCATTTGAACTGGGTCTTGAAGGATGCATAGGAGTTCTCCCAAGGGAAAAGCGAAGGAAGAGAGGACTGCTAAGGAGAGGGACAGACGGCTGCCCAGCGTCCTGGGCCCTCCCCAGCCATGGCGTCCAGGACAGACTTTCCCCCGGGATGGGTGGAGGGCACACACCGGCCCGAGGATTAAGTCCTTTTCCTCCAGGATTTGTAATCTTAGCACAGTCCTTCCAGTGGTTTCTTGGGACCACTTCTGCTTTGGAGCGGGGGGGGGGGTAGACCCCAAATTAATCTAGACTAGTGTCACCCCATGGACACATCATGTGAGCCACATATGTATTTATGCATGTTCTAATGGCCACATTAAAAAGAGCAAAAACAAACCGATGAAATTAATATCAATAATGTATTTACTTAACCTAGTGTATAAAAATGTCATCGGCATGTAAAAATTACAAATGACATAATTTACTTTTTTCTTTTTTTCTTTTATTCTAAGCCTCCAAATCCAGTGTGTTCTTTCCACTAGCAGCGCATCTCAACGCAGGAGCTAAATTTTCATCAGAAATCCTTGTTCATTCATTCATTCATTCATTCCTCACCCCAGGACATCTTAGAGAGAGAAAGGGGGAGGGGAGAGAGAGAAACATCGATCGGTTGCCTCTCATCCGTGCCCTGCCCAGGAATCTGACTGGCAGACTTTTGGTGCCCGAGATGACGTTCGCCCCATGGAGCTGGCCCGGCCGGGCGGAAGTCTATATTTAGACGCCGTGGAATTTATGGCGGCCGTAAAATTGATCTATAATTAGATGTCATAGAGTTTATAGTTGACAAAAGTGATTCATCTCCCCCGTGGTTCCAATGTTCTTAACTGTTTCCCAGGAACAGAAGCTCGTGTCAGGTTTCAAATGAGTTAAAAGTGAATAAAATGATCACTTTTCAGCCCTTGCCCATGTTAAGGCTCAGGAGCCGCAGGTGGTTCGTGGCTGCTGGGGGGGCGGTGCAGGCTGGCAGTTCGGGATGGGCCTCAGGCCCGGGGAAGGGAGCGAGTGCTGAAACCCAAGGCTGACCTCAAAAGTCTGCCCCCAGCATCCCTGGCCCCCAGTCCCCGGCCCTCTGTCCCCTACACCCCAGCCCCAGAGCCACGATTTTGAGGACATACATGCCCCAAAGCGGGAGATGAAGGGGCTGAGAAGGATGCTGGGGAGAAGGGCAGTCTGACGGCTCACTCTATCTGTTAGAAGCCGAGGAGAAAACCCCAGGAAGGGCCATGACCTCGGGTGGCCGGAGAGTAAGGAGGCGGGAGGACCTCTGGGACTGGACGGACAGCGAACTGGAGGGACGTGCTTCCTGTACCCGTGGGTGCAGGAATGTTAGTAACGAACAGTCCCCGCCCCCGGCCACGGTGTGCGGGGACACGGCCACACCGAGGGCCTAGAAAAGAGATGGCTCTGACGAGTCCCCGATGTCATCCTAGATTAAGGTGAGCAGACGTCCTGCTTTTGGCGGGACAGTCCCGATTTTTAACAATTTGTCCCGCGTCCCGCGGCGTTTTAAAAAAGTCCTGATTTTTGGAAAGATTATCGGGGCTGTTTTAAAACACCGCGGGACGCGGGACAAATTGTTAAATATCGGGACGTCTAGTCCCCTTATCTTAGCTGCCTAGGAAGGACGGACAGAGCTCTCCGAAGGCGGGGGCTGACCTTTGCTAAGGGAATGACTCAGGCCTGGGACGGGACGGCCGCCGGGACCTGCCCGGCTGGAATTCGTGGCCAGGCCCTCCCGTGCGGTCCGAGCGTGTGAGGCCGGCCTGCGGCGTAGCCCGCTGAGCTGGTGGCCTGCTCTGTGCCCCTCTCGCTCCCGGGGTCTGGCCCGGGCCCTGGCCCCCAGGCCGGTCACCGCCTGCCGTCCTCACCCCCGGCCTCTCTCCCGCACTCTGGCCCCCGTGTGAGGGCGATCCCCCCAGGGCTGTGCCCTCCCTGCGGCCGTCCCCGCCTTTCCCGGGCTTCGCTGTGAGCACAGCACCCCCACGGGAAGACATGACAGCAGGGCGTGAGCGAGGGAAGATGTGCCCAGGTCCAAAGTCCCACCTTCAGGACGTTCTCTGCCCGGAATCTCTCTGTTGGCTGCCAAACAGCAAAGCAGGGACCCGTGGAGAGCCTCCCCCCTCCCCCACTTCCCCCCCTCCCCCCGTGAATTACTGCTTTTGGTGCTAAATAGCCACCGTCTCCGTCAATAAACAGACATGGTAGGGCTGCCTCTCCCAAACCTCATTCATTCTGCTCTCTCTCTAATAGTCATTACACTTTCTTTTAAATAAAGAAATTGTATTTATGAATCAATTTAATTTTAATCCTCACCTGAGGATACTTTTCCATTGATTTTTAGAGAGAGTGGAAGAGAGGGGAAAGAGAGAGAAACATCGATGTGAGAGGAACACGTCCGTTGGTTGCCTGGACCAGGGCCCAGGCTGGGGAGGAGCCTGCACCCCAGGTACGTGCCCTTGACCAGAATCCAACCCGGGACCCTTCGGTCCGCAGGCTGACGCTCTATCCACTGAGCCAAACTGGCAAGAGATGTTTTTATTTAAAAGAAAACTATTTTTAATTAAAAGAAAACAACCCTAAATGGAAAAACTAGGGCCCACTTGCTCTCCAAAGAAAGAAAAGAAGACAGCAGTCCGGTTAGTTCCAGCCCCGCCCCTTTGCCTTCAGCCTCGCCCACCAAGTGCCACTGGGTGCCGCCTCCCCGCTCAGTCATGGCGGCCAAAGCTGTCTCCCCGTGTTGCCAGGTGTCCCCGGGGGCCAGGATTGCCCCTGGGTGAGAGCCCCAAGTCTCTGCCACTCAGCCGTTGCTGTTGGGGTGGGAGGGTGTCTCTCAGGCCGGGGATCCCCCACCCCCTGCAGTGATCCTGGGAGCAGGGCCCAGACCGGTGATCTGGGCCAGGATGGGCTCACAGGCATGTTTTGTTGGGAGTGTGTGGTGCTTTTATAAACTGTCGCTAGTGTTTCGTGAGAAGATGTCACACAGAGTCCTGGCCTCTGACTGTCCTGGAACAGCCGGCCACCTTCCCGGGTGGCCACCGCTGCCCGGCCTGAGCGGCAGCCGCCCCCGGACAGGTGTCCCCAGTGAGCCTCGGCCCTCCCCTCCCTGAGCACCCGAGCCTGGGGGCTGTTTGCATTGGCGGCTGGCGCTGCTTTTCTTAAAGGGGAATTGCGACCTAGTGTTTCCCATCCCAGCTCTCTAGCAGAACTGAAGAAACCTGACTGGTTTGGCTCAGTGGATAGAGCGTCGGCCTGCGGACTGAAGGGTCCCAGGTTCGATTCCGGTCAAGGGCATGCACCTTGGTTGCGGGCACATCCCTAGTGGGAGGTGTGCAGGAGGCAGCTGGTCGATGTTACTCACTCTCTCTCCCTCTCCCTTCCTCTCTGTAAAAAATCAATTAAGGAAAGGAAAAAAAAATATTTATATATATATGTATATGTATATATATATATATATATAAAAGAACTGAAGGAAGTAAAGATAACCGAGAGGACAGCGTCCCGGAAGTGTGTGAGGGGACACTGTTTTCATCAGTGCAGCCTGCTTTGCTGCCCAGATGCTGCGGGCCTGTGACCCCAGGCCACCTGGCCCAGGGAGTCGAACAATAAGGGGTCTGTGAGCTTCCTGGACACACATACCAAGGTGCGTGTGTATGTGTGCGCGCGTGTGTGCGTGTGTGTGTGTGTGTGTGTGTGTGTGTGTGAGTGTGTGACCCTGACCTTTCGGGGTGACCGTGGGCCTTTCGGGGTGGGGCTTCTTATCGGAAAGTGAGCCTTTAGGAAAGAGGAAGAGCAGGCCCGGTCACAGCAGGGTGTGGGCGGGCAGGCCCGCTGGCCACATGCGTCTGTGTGACCACATGTCACCCGCCAGGGTTTCTGTGGCCTGTCCCCTTGGGCTGGGAGGCCAGCTCTGGGCCACGGACAGAGATTGATCTTTGCCCGGAAGAAGCCGGACTGGGAAGGGCCTGGCGGCAGAGAGCGGCCGGCGCGGCTCCGTGGTGGGGCGTCAGCCTCGGAACCAGGAGGTCACCGTGTGGTTCCCGCTCAGGGCACCTGCTCGGGTTGTGGGCTTGATCCCTGGTGGGTGGGGGTTATGCAGGAGGCAGCCCACCAATGATTCTCTCTCTTTCCCTTCTTCTCTTTGAAACCAATTAAAAACATTTATAATAAATAAATTTTTAAAAAAAGTAGCCGGCAACACGGTGTGTGCTGTGAAAGCCCCCGTGTGCGAATGGGGTGCTGGGCGGGTGATCACCCTGGATCTGGGGCTCACGGGCTGGGTGACCCCGCCTGGTGTGGACGGTGGCCCCTCTGGGAGCAGGCGGAGACCGCAGATGGGACAGGCAGGCTGGGGGACTGGGGTTGGCCGGGTGCCCTGCTGCGGGAGTGGCCGCCTGGGGTCTCTGTGTCACGTTCCCAGGGGCAGGTGACTCTGGGGTCCGGCCATGTGGGTTTAGCGAGCCACCTGACCCCGTGCCCAGTGTCACTCACATCCCAGCTGCTCACCACCTAGGGGGCAGGCCCTGCAGGTGCGCCCACTTGACAGGTGGGTAGACTGAGGCTGGGATCCCTGAGCTTGTCCCAGAGTTGTTCGTTCGTGTCAGGAGAACGGGAGCCAGGCTGAGTGAATGCCTTATTTTCGCAGGCGTATTGTTCCTTGGAGGCTTGGGGCCCCCTCAGGCCAGGTGTCCCCTCTGCTCAGGCTCGGTGTCTCCTCGGGCTTGGGGTCCCCTCAGGCCAGGTGTCCCCCTGCTAGGGGTGTCTGTGGTGTTCACACATGCTGCCCCCCAGGCCCTCAGGATAGGGATGCGCTGTCCCCAGGTCACAGTGAGGACAGGGAGGCTCAGGGGTAAGCACGCACCCGCAGCCCCAGGGGCAGCGTTTGGACATGAGGGGGCAGTTGCTGACCCAGAGCCACGCTCCCGCCCTCTGGGCCAGACAGGGCAGAGGAGGGAGGCACTGACTCTGAGTCGCCTCGGGGCCACCCCAGAGGTGCCCTGGGCCTGGGGCCCCTCCTTTCCCACGGCGGGTGCTCCGCTCACACAGGCCAGTGCCCTCCCCGGGCTCCCTGTGCCCTGTGGGCGGGTGTGTGTGTGTGTGTGTGTGTGTGTGTGTGGGCGGGACCAGGCCAGCATTCCTGGGCAGCCGGTGGGTGAGGGCAGCCCTCAATGGCACATTGTTGGGCCTGGAGCTCGGGGAAGGCGGCCGGGGCGGAGGCATGTCGGTGTGTGTTGGCGGCTGGCCGGGGCCCCTCCCCGCAGGCTCCCTCAGCGTGTGAGCCGGCCGGCCCGGGAGGCGGGGGAGCAGGAAGGGGGCGAGGGGCCCTGCCGGCACCGCCCAGGGGCTGTGTGCGGCCCCAGCTCCCTGCTTCCTCCGTGAGCCACAGGAAGGCACGACGGCTCACTGGGTCCCTTCCACCAGGCGGAGGCCGGGCCGGCCCTGCCACCCGTCAGGCCCGGGTCAGATCCCGGCTCCGCCGCATAGCGTCTGTGTGACCTTTGGAGCCTCAGTTTCCCCGTCTGAAAAATAGGAGCGAGGTGTCACCAAAAGCCGACAGCAATCCGTGACGTTTCTCAAGCAGTGCCTTCCTGCGTGGCCGGGAGCCGTCCCCGAGCCTGGAACACATTACCTATCCCGTTTCATCCTCACACCAAACCCCACGGTACAGGCACTGTTTTAGGGGACCCACCGCCCGTGGTGCGTGTGAGAGAGAACCCGTGCAGAGCCCGTGGCGAGGGGCCCGGCCCAGGGTGACCTCTCCACCCGGTCAGTGTCACGGGTGGGAGACGGAGGCGGGCCCTGGTGCAGCCCCCGGCCGCTGCTTCCCGCGTGAGGAGGGGGGGAGGAGGAGGAGGAGGAGGAGGAGGAGGAGGAGGAGGGGGAGGAGGAGGGGGGGGAAGAGAAGGAGGAGGAGGGGGAGGAGGAGGAGGGCTGGAGGGAGGCCAGGGGCCACAGCCGCCGCGTGGGCTCTGCGTGTGATGGAGAAGGTGGCTGCCAGCCGGGCACAGCCCCCGGAGGCAGCGTTCGGTCCTGCGGGGCCCCCTGGTGGAGAGGAGAGACGTGCGGTTTGGGGCGCCCGTCCTGAGGGGTGCTGAGCTGGGTCCTTTGCACAGCTCCCAGGGAGGCTGGGAGGGACCTGGCCCGGGGCGGAGAGCGTGCTTCCTGAGTGAGCTGTGTGCACAGGGCCTAATCCCCATGGCTGCGGCGGTGCAGGTCCGGGCAGGTGCGTGGGGAACCCACCAACGAATGAACGAATGAATGAATGAATGAATGAATGAGTGATCGCCGTGGTGATGGGGGCGCCAGGCTGCACTGACAGCTGCTTAGTCTGCATGCAAACACAGGTTCCCAGCGTCCTCTGGCCTCCCGCCGAGGGGAAAGCCGGTGAGCGTGGGCCGCTGTCCGTCCATCCATCCCCCATCCGGCTCGTCGGAGCGTGCCTGTGGGCCGAGGGCTCCGGGGGCCGAGGTCTGACGAGGGGGCCGGGGAGAGCCAGCGCCTGCCTCCCTGACCGGAACGCGCTTCCTGAGGCCGAGATCAGGCCGGCCCGCCTCCGTGTTTCCTCCAAGAAGCTCGTTGAAAAGCTCCATCTGTTTCCATCCGCCCCGTTTCCCAGCGCAAATCCCCGAGGCCTCTGCTCGGCCCAGGCTTCTCGGACCGGCGCTGGGGGAGGCCCGGCGGGGGATCGCGGCTCCTGCCGGCCCTGCGCTCGGGGTCAGCGGCGGGAAGGGAGAGGAGCAGCGACGAGGGAGTCCAGCTGTTGAATAAGGAGCGGAGAGACGGTCATCGGCCGGCGTGTCTCCAGGGCCCTCTCCGGCCGCCCATGGCGCTGTGTGAGCCGGAGGAGGCGTGCGGGCCAGGCCTCTGGCTTAAGGTGACCAGACGTCCCACTTTTGGCGGGACAGTCCCGGTTTTTCACAGTTTGTCCCGCGTCCCGGGACTTTTTTAAAACGCCGCGGGACAAATTGTTAAAAATCGGGACGTCTGGTCACCTTACTCCTGCTCCTTGTGAATTCCCGTGAGCGGTGGTACTCAGTGTGGTCCGGGGACCAGCAGCAGCACCCCTGGGTCACCGTTAGAGAGAGAGATTCATGGGCTCCACCCCAGACCCACCATAGCAGCAACTCTGGGGTGGGACCTGTGTGTGTGTGTGTGTGTGTGTGTGTGTGTGTGCGTTTTAAAAGTTATTTAATATTTGTATTGATTTCAGAGAGGAAAGGAGAGGGAGGGAGGGAGAGAGAGGGAGAAACATCCATGATGAGAGAGAATCATTGATCGGCTGCCTCCTGCACGCCCCCTGCTGGGGATCAAGCCCGCCACCCAGGCAGGCGCTGTGGCTGGGAATCGAATGGTGACCTCCTGGTTCTCAGGCCGATGCTCGGCCCTGAACCACCGGGCACGGCTGTCTGTGGTTAACAAGCCCCGGTGGTCCCGAAGCCGGGCCAGGTCTCAGCCCCGGTGCAGCGTCTCAGCGGGTCCCTCCGGAGGTTCTGGGAAAGCCGCGCGTGCCCCACGGTCCTTGTCCTCCTCTCAGTGCCCTAACTCAGTGGTAGGCAAACCACGGCCCGAGAGCCACATGCGGCTCTTTGGCGCGCACGTACAGGGCGATTGAAACTCCGTGGCCCATGGGGCCAAAGAGCCGCATGTGGCTCGCGAGCCGCAGTTTGCCCACCACTGCCCTAACCCAGCCTCAGTATCTCCTGCCAGATACGCGCGATTGGGGACTTTCCCTAACGAGGGCCAGGAAACTGTCCGCTCAGACTAACCTGGACATCGGGAGACACTCGCTGGCTCGCCGTCCTGTTGGATAAGCCCGGAGGGAGGTCAGGTTTGGGGGAGTTGGGGCAGGCCGCCACCCCGTGGTTCTCTCTGCCCGCTGCTTTGTGTCCGCTGTGTCTTCACACTGGCTTCCCTCTGGTTGCCAGGTGGCTGCCTGCACCCGCCAGGGCCATGCGCTTCCTAGTCTCCTCCAGAGGGAGGCATCACGGCAGCCCACAACACCACGCCAGCTCTGCCCTGGCTGGTGTGGCTCAATGGATAGAACATCAGTCTGGGACTGAAGGGTCCCGGGTTCGATTCTGGTCAAGGGCACGTGCCTGGGTTGTGGGCTCGATCCCCAGTGCAGGGGTTGAGGGGTGGGCGTGCAGGAGGCAGCCAATCAATGATTCTCACCATTGATATTTCTATCTCTCCCTCTCCCTTCCTCAGAAATCAATAAAAACATATTTAACAAAACAAACCAACCAAAAACCTCACCAGCTTTGCTGTGATCGGTCCAGCCCCGAGCCAGCCATCAGGGCAAAGGCTGGGAACCCCCCTGATGGGGGTGAGGGGGTCCTGTCCGCTCTCCTGGCTGTTTCAGGAAGGGGGAGGGTTGCTGTTTGCCCCAAACCACTGCCCCTGCTTCCCCAGCTTCCAGCTAACACATCGGGGTCTCCCCGAAGCAGAAGCCGGTCTGCAGCGCCCCTCGTTCGAACCCTCTGTGCCGCTCCCAGCCACACACACAGGCTCCCCGGGCGCAGTTCGCCCTCGGGACGTCCCACTTCCTGGTCACCTTGGCCAGCTGCTCCCTTCCCATCCCTCTAGCCCTGTAGGACCCTATCCCCTCCCCCCTCCCCCCGTCCCCCTTCTGCACGCTCCCAGGCGGCCTGCCTCTGCACTGGTTGTGTTCTGCCTGGAATGCTGTTGTCTGTCTTCCCCTGGTAGATTTGTCCTTCACAAACCAGACAAACGGTGTGTCTCCTCCTCCGGGAAGCCCTCCAGGGTAGCTCCAGGCCTGGCTACCACTTCGACCCCGGGCTCCTGGGAAATGCATCACCGCCTGCCTGTCCCGCTCCCCTCCGCGTCCGCCTCTGCCTCTGCCGGTGGCCTTGGGGCAGGGGCCTGTCTGATCTGTCCGAGGTCACCATCCCCAGGCTTGTCACAGATCAGCAGCCCGGAGAGCGTTTGTTGGCTGAATACTATTTTAAAGAAATAGATTTTATTGATTTTTTTACAGGAGGAAGAGAGAGGAATAGAGAGTTAGAAACGTCGATGAGAGAGAATCATCGACCAGCTGCCTCCTGCACACCCCCTCACTGGGGATGTGCCCGCAACCAAGGTACATGCCCTTGACCGGAATTGAACCCAGGACCCTTAAGTCCGAAAGCCGACGCTCTGTCCACTGAGCCAAACCGGCTTCGGCTCTCATCGATGTTTCTAATGCTCTATCCCTCTCCCTTCCTCTGTAAAAAAAAAAAAAATCAATAAAATGAAAAAGGGAGAAAGTATAACTTATAAAAGAAGAAGAAAAAGTGGCCCATTTTACTGGCCGTGCTTAGGAAAAGGTTGCCGGAACTTGGCTGTGACACAGGCCCTGGCTCGGGGCGGACCGCGGTGTCAGAGCCTGGGACTGGGACGTGCGGGGAGGGCTGGGTCTCCCGCAGGCAGGCGCACCGGCCGCGGGCGGCGTGGGCTCAGCCTGGCCCCGGCCGAGGTTGGCGCCGATGTTTGTGGGAATAAACAGGCCGAGCTCAGGGCGTCCAGCGTCCGGCGGCCGGGGCGCAGAAGTGGAGGAGAAAAGGGAAGCGCGGGGTCACGGAGCAGAGGAGGGAGCGGAGGCCGTGGGAACTGGCTTTCCTGGCGGCACCGGAGGGGGGTCCCCGCTTCTCCGCGGACTCGGGGTAACCGGGTGTGTGGGTGCCCGCGTTCTCGGGAGCGTGTTTTTGGGGGAGCTAAGGGACGGGTCTGAGTGTGACCGTGGGGCGCTCCCGGTGCCCCCGTTTGCTGGAGGCTTACCCGGTGCGTGTGTGTGTGTGTGTGTGTGTGTGGGGGGGGGGGTGTTCCCTTGCTGTCCTGATGCTGCTGGGGGTGGGTGAGGAATGGGCTCAGGCAGGCCTGTGCTCACCCAGGGCACATTGCCCGTTCGGTGGCCCTGCCAGGACGGCTCGTCTGCCGCCTGTTCCTGTCGGGGCATCCTGTTAGGCTGGAGCTGTGGCCCTCGGGGCTGTGGCCGGGAGCCGCAGGCGGGGGAGATGCGGGAGCATCTTGCCGTTTGAGTCACTTTCCACCCTTTTCACCACCTCGCCTGCACCTGAAGCCACAGGAGGGAGCATGCTGGCACCTCTGAGCCCAGAGCGGGGAGAGTGAAGGCGGGAGGAGCCCGAGGGGAGCTGTGTGGGTGCTCCTGGCACTTTTTACTGATTGCCCTGTCCCGTCCCCTGCCCTGGGCTGGGGCCTCGGTTCTCCCAGGCCTGCTCCCAGGGGGGTGTGCGGAAGGAAGGAGTGAATAAAGGAATGAGTGAGTGAATGAGAGAATGAATGAATGAGTGAAGGAATGAATGAGTGAATGAGTAAATGAGTGGATTAATGAATGAATAAGTGAGTAAATGAGTGGATTAATGAATGAATAAGTGAGTGAATGAGAGTAAATGAGTGGATTAATGAATGAATGAGTGAGTGAATGAGTGAGTGAGTGGATTAATGAATGAATAAGTGAGTGAATGAGTGAATGAGAGTAAATGAGTGGATTAATGAATGAGTGAGTGAGTGAATGGGTGGATTAATGAATGAGTGAGTGAATGAGTGAGTGAATGGGTGGATTAATGAATGAATAAGTGAGTAAATGAGTGGATTAATGAATGAATGAGTGAGTGAATGAGTGACTAAAGGAATGGTTGCCTGAGTAACCTGAGGTTAGAAAACCTGCTTTCCAGTCGGGACCTGCCCATAGCAGCCTGTGCCCTTGACCATCGTACCCCCTTCCCGGGCCCTGGTTTCCCCCCAGCTGCCCCTAAGGCCCGGCAGCGAGCCCCGGCCTGGGAGAGGAGCAGAGACAGGCGGGGTCCGGGGACGCACAGCTGGCATGTGGCTGTGTTCTCCGATTGCCTGCTGTCACCAGGGCAGCGGGCAGCTGGGAGGCGGGAGGAGCCCACAGGCTGGGGGGGACGGGGGTGTGGGCTCGGCTGGACTGGGTGCCCATGGCAACCTGGCTTCCTTTTCCTGACGAGCGAGGCACCTGCACTCCTCTGGGTGTGGGAACCCCTGGGAGGGGGTGGGGGTGGGATTGGGGGTGGGGATGGGGTGGGGTGGGGGTGAGGTTGAGGGTGGGATGGGGGGAGGGGTGGGGTGGGGGTGAGGTTGGGGGTGGGATGGGGGGAGGAGGTGGGGTGGGGGTGAGGTTGGGGGTGGGGGTAGTGGTGGGAGAGGTGGGGGGGTAGGTAGGTGGGGGTGAGGTTGGGGGTGGGATGGGGGGTGGGGGTGGGGTGGGGGTAGTGGTGGGAGAGGTGGGGGGTAGGTAGGTGGGGGTGAGGTTGGGGGTGGGATGGGGGGTGGGGGTGGGGTGGGGGTAGTGGTGGGAGAGGTGGGGGGTAGGTAGGTGGGGGTGAGGTTGGGGGTGGGATGGGGGGAGGGGGTGGGGTGGGGGGGAGGTTGGGGGTGGGATGGGGTGGGGTGAAGTGGGGGTGGGGTGGGAGGGGTGGGGGTGGGGTGGGAGGGATGGGGGGGTAGGTAGGTGGGGGTGAGGGTGAGGGTGGGAGTGGGGGTGGGGGTGGGGTGGGAGGGGTGGGGGTGGGGTGGGAGGGGTGGGGGGTAGGTAGGTGGGGGTGGGGGTGAGGGTGGGAGTGGGGGTGGGGGTGGGGTGGGGGTAGTGGTGGGAGAGGTGGGGGGTAGGTAGGTGGGGGTGAGGTTGGGGGTGGAATGGGGGGTGGGGGTGGGGTGGGGGTGAGGTTGGGGGTGGGAAGGGGGGTGGGGGTAGTGGTGGGAGGGGTGGGGGGTAGATAGGTGGGGGTGAGGGTGAGGGTGAGGGTGGGAGTGGGGGTGGGGGTGGGGTGGGGGTGAGGGTGGGGGTAGTGGTGGGAGAGGTGAGGGGTAGGTAGGTGGGGTGAGGTTGGGGGGTGGGATGGGGGTGGGGGTGGGGTGGGGGGAGGAGGTGGGGTGGGGGTGAGGTTGGGGGTGGGAAGGGGGGTGGGGGTGGGGTGGGAGGGATGGGGGGGTAGGTAGGTGGGGGTGAGGGTGAGGGTGGGAGTGGGGGCGGGGTGGTGCGGATGCACAGCCCCGGGCAGGAGGAGGCGAGGCCGGAGCCGGGTCCTCCCATCTTGGCAGCGGTCGCCCTGCCCGCCCTGCTCACCCTGCCATCCGTGTTCTCTGCAGATCATGATTGAGTTCTGTCCGGGCGGAGCGGTGGACGCCATCATGCTGGGTGAGTCCTCCTCGGTCCGGTGTGGGGGGGTCGGCTCTGTCCAGCAGGCGTCCTTCACGCCCACCCCTGACCACCTGCCTTGTGGGCACCGCCCGCGCTGCCCCCTTCCCGGGCAGGGTTAGGTTTGTGGAGCGAGGCAGACGCTGGTGGGAAGACCGAGGCATTCTGTTCCCTCCCCCCTGAGAGTCTCGGCCATAAGATAGATGCGAGCCGAAACCGGTGTGGCTCAGTGGTAGAGCGTCGGCCTGCGGACTGAAGGGTCCTGGGTTCGATTC